>NC_045620.1:132915188-133577063 GCF_009829155.1 Mustela erminea | reverse complement strand
CTCTGCTTGGGTTAGCACGTTTCAGTTGGTGCCAAAAGTTTTATGATTTCTGCCGGAGTAGAAATTAAGTCAGCGTCTCTGGTTAGCATCTAGAAACTGGAATTCCGAGCAGTTAATTCCACGTTTAGAGAGGAAACTAGAGTTTATGAATCTCTGTGTGCCAGCCGCCCTCCGCATGTTAGTTTATTTGGCCCTTCCTACAACTCCAAAAGGATCTTAGCCTCATGTGATAAATGAGGGGAGGGTGCTTCAGAGAGGTTAGGTAACTTGTCCAAGGCCACACAGCTTGAAAAAGCCTGGTGATGAATTAAGCCCCCGGTGGTCTTATTCTAAAGGACAGCCTCTTTACCACCTAGCAGGCAGATCATGGATGCTTTGCAAGGTCCAACTTTGAAAAGTTGTTTGAAGTTGGTAAAGTCGAACTTGACCAAGACGCTGATTATAACTGCAAGGGAGTTGTGAGGCCTTCTCTGAGGGCCCCGCTGGTTTCGATCGAACTGAACACCGTGACGAAGGACTGAAGAGCTTATTCTCAGCTCGTCGTGGGCCTCCGTCTGCCTGCAGAGGGGCTGAGCCTGTGTGTCCTGCGCGTTTGGGAAAAGAGCTGGCTTGGACGAGCGTGCGGCAGGGGAGGTGGTGGCTTTATTTTTATGAGCAGAATGACGCATGTGCAGGTCCCAAGGGTACCCAGAGCTGGGTGTTATCTTGGGAAAGGCCTCCTAGCCCCTTCCGTGAACTCCGAACTGTTGTCAGATTTGGGCTCTGGGTTTAGGCCGAGGTGCCCCATTCCTTAACTGATAAAAGCAAAGTGAAAAGTGCTCAGAAAGGAACTGGAGAGTAATTGTGGGCCCAGAGGTCAGCTGGACACAAGTCTTCAGATTCCCCAGCAAACGTCTGTGAGCCTTTTAGGATAAACGGATTCTTCTGCCTCTTGGGCAAAACTTTTAATCTTCTATTCAGAAAGAAAGAAAGAAAAGACAAAGTGGCTTTTCAAGGAGAGGCTGAGCTAGAATATTTTTCTTTGAATGGGCTGGAGTCTGGGTTTCGTGCTTTAATCTCCAGGGAATGGCCAGTCGGGCTGACAGAGAGGCAGACACTATCCAGGCCCCCGGCCCGCCGGCGGCTGGTTGTTTGCTTTGTGGGCTGCCTCTCGGAGGGGTGGTCGGGCTGCCCCCCTCCTGCCTCCTGCAGACCTGTCTTCAGGCAACATTCTTAGAATGCTCTCGGTCTGTTGTCTGGCTGGAAATGTGTCTTTTTAAATGGGGCTTTCCATTGACAGAGATTTTATTTTCTTATCCTGGCACCCCCTCCCCTTTGGTAAAGGATCTTTCAGGAAGAGCCCAAGCTGACTTTTTTCTTTTTTCCTAAGCAAAAGTTTTAGCCTGGCTGGACACGTGAACATGACGAGCAAAACCCAGCAACTGAAAAAAACCACTCCCTTTTCTGAAGTCACCGGCATCCTTAAAAGCCAAGACTCTGCTCCTTCGGGCCGTTATTGGGCTTCTAAAATTGTGCAAAATGTAGGACTTTGGACAAGTCACTTAATCTCCTCCTGCCTCAGTTTACTAAAGTGAAATGAGAGCCGTGCTCTGTGGATTTTAGAGCCGCGATGGGGAGAATCTAAAATGACAAATGGGAGGAAAGGGACAGCCCAGAGTGGTGACACGGATCTCTGCATTTGGATTTTAATGTGTTCTTGGGGCTCGCCTTGCTAGAGGAAATAATAAAGATGTGAAGACAGCACATGCTTTAAATCCCAGGGTCTGTGTGGTCCTCGGCAAAATGAGGACAGTCCTTTTGTCCCAGAGGGTGCTCCCTGCGGGGTGGCGACGAGACATGTACTGGTTTTCTCTCTCTTCCGCTCAGACTGGGGTCTCTCTCCATGTATGCGTTTGTTGGTTGGTTTACAAATTGTGCACGTGGACCGCCGTATATCGTATATATTATTTACGTTCTAAAACAGATGCCCAAAGCTAATGGGAGTTATTCGATGAAATAGCTGTGAACAGAAGTGTTGATGTTTTCTTTTCCTGGGCTCCTTGTGGGTCTGATGCCGAGATCTGTAGGAACTATAACAGCGACCTACCAAGCTCGGTCACGTGGTTCTGTGAGTCTAGGTGGAACCTTCTGTGAGTAAGGGCGGGGGGTGATGGGCTCCCAGAGATGCCGATGGGTGTGCACGCTTTGTCCCCCGGAGGCCGACTTCCTGGCTTTGTCCTTGAGAAGTTTAGAGGAATGCCTTAGCTTTCGGTGAAATTGGGCAATGTCTTGTCACTACTGGAAAAGGCGCGGGAAGAGAACAGTAATCCAGGTTTGGAACCCTTAAGCGGGGCGTCTCAGGTGGTGAAACTGCTCCCTGTGGCCTTGCACGGAAGTCGCTCTTTGCAGGTGGCCTTTCTGTTCCAGAGCGGGCAGCTGCTGTGTGTCGTTAGACACGACTCCCAACCTTTCTGAGCTTCAGTTTTGTCGTCTGTAAAATAGCGATACAGAAAGGAAGGCAATAATGGCCACATCGGATCATTGCTGGGATTAAATCTCGGTCTGCCGTAGGGGCCGTTCTGCTGTGCTTCTGCATGTCTGTCTTTCATTTTTATGCCTGCATTTTATTTATTTTTTAAACATAACCTTCAGTTTTTAATAAGCGTAATGATGAACACAGTCTAAAATAGTCATAATTAGAAGCTTTCAAATGAAAAATACCTATTTCTACTGCCAGTCCAGCTACCCAGAAGGCAACTTTTAACTTTTTAGTTTTTTAATTCTTTCCTGGAATTTGCCACTTAATATACAAATAACCTATGCTGCATTGTTAATTTCTAGATCATCTTTTCACTTGTACTGTGGCATAGGAGAATTTAGCTTTCTCCCGTCTCCTTCCCTGGTCCCCAAAACACGCGCTTGCGCGCACACACCCAGACATACACGTGCACACTCCACTCCATTTCCCCATCCTTCCGAGGTAGTTCTAGCACAAATTAACTATAATTAACTTTAATTTCTAGTTCCTTACATCTTATTTTTCTGCAGCTACTAATTGTCTCTATTTTTTGTTTACTTGAATTTTTAGGGACATACCAATAATTCATCCCGATATTCTGATAGAATTGATAATAAAACTCCTTTCAGCATAGTTCAACACATCAGATGATACGATCTGTTACGTTGTCTTCTTGGAGACATCCTTTTCTGAGCTGTTGTCCTTATCTTGTTTAGAACCCCTTTCTCTCCTTGTGCTGGATCCCCTGTCCTGCGTCTCGTGTTTTCAGATTTGTCAATATTTTCTGTTCTCCAGGAGCTTCTGCAGAAAGAAGAGTTGGGAGACAGTTTTGATTTTGTTTTGTTTTTAGATCTTAAATTTCTGATAATGGTTTTATTCTATATACTTGGGATTATTATTTTAGTTGGGTATAGAATTCTAGGTAGCACATCACTTTCCCTCAGAATTTCCGAGAGCATCATTTCATTGTTTCCTGGAATCACTGTTGAGAAATCCAAAGTCCTTCTGATTATTTTCAACTTGAGAATGTGCCTTTTTTTTTTTTTTTTTCCTTTCTGGGTCTTTCTTTGGGATTCTCTCTTGATCCTTGGTGTTCTTATTTATTATGCTGGGCCCTTGGGTTTTTTTAAGTTCAGAAACTTAAGTCCTTTGGTCCTGGAAATTTTTTTGGGTTTTTTCTTTGGGAATATAATTCCCTCCTTTTTCCTTGTTCTCTTTTCCTGGAACTGTGATTGGAACATGGATCGCTCTAATTTTCTTACCTTTCTTCTCCTTTGTGTCTTTATCTTCAACCCCACTTTTCACCACGTTGTCTAATTCTCCAGCCTTTTCTGGCTTCAGCTGTGGTTTGAGTTAGTTTGCTTCCTAGACGATGCCTTAGTTCCTACTCTTTCAAAATCTGTCACCTCTTCTCCTGCATTGCATCTTCCAGATTGTGGGCACATTGTGTCTCCTGTTATTTTGTCTCCTCGCTCGTGTGTGTGTGTGTGTGTGTGTGTGTGTGTGTGCTGACGTAGTCCTCCGTGTCCTCCTAGGGCCCTTTGGGAGGGAATAGAGCTAATGCATGTGTTCCATCTGTCCCCTCTCCCCGGAGCCTCCTCTCTCTCCTTTGTCTCTGCTTGTGACCATCCTTGACCCTCCTGGAAGCGCCTGCCCCACACTTACCGAACTTCACCCAGCCGAGAGCCTGCTGCCCTAAGGGAATGCTCTGAAGGACACAGCTTGACCCACACGTGCTGCAGGAGGAGAATGGCTCGGGCTGGATGTCCCAGCCGTCGAGAGCCGACTGAGATCGCCGGCCTGGGTGACTCCATACTCACCTGGGATCAGTCTGCTTTGTCTGGTCAAGTTCGCATGTGCTTCTGGGGCCAGATGAGCCAGCGGAGGGGTGGTACTGACCTAGAGCTATATTTGAGGTTGATCTGGTGAAGTAGGCCCCTATCTGATGATCTCCTGTGGGGCTGCCCAGCCCTCCTGGGGCATTCCTAGGTACAGAGTTTTCTTTTAATTTTAAGATTTTATTTATTTATTTGTCAGAGTGAGAGAGAGAGAGAGGGAGAGAGTGTACAAGCAGGCAGAGTGGCAGGCAGACTCAGAGAGAGAAGCAGGCTCCCCACTGAGCAAGGAACCCAATGTGGGGCTCGATCCCAGGACCCTGGGATCATGACGAGCTGAAGCAGCCGCTTAACAACTGAGCCACCCAGGGACCCTTGTGCTTCCATCTTAAAGGCACTCAGATATACAGAGGTCCCATTGAAACTGCTTCCGCTGGGCCCTCAGTTTTGATCCCAAACCCCTCTGTCTGCCTGACCTGCCCAGAACACCGCCTTTATCCCTGGAACCCCTCGCTGCGAAGCTTCCGGGGCTGTTACCTACTCAAACAGTGTCTGATTTTCACCCTCAGTTGTGATTTTACTCTAGCACAAGGCCAACCTATAAGCCACTTACTACCGCCAAAGACAATCTTCTCCTTTTTCTAGGGCATGTCTGTCTGTCTGTCCTCATGAGCTCTCATTCCTTTGTACTCTTCCCATCCCTTTCTTAAAAACGTTCTTCCAAAATCTTTCCCAAATACCCGTCTCTTCCTTTCTGGCCCACTTTGAGTTCCTGCGCCTTGACCCAGGTTCTCCCTGGTTCCCCCAGCGCCCCTACATTGGAGCACTTTGTGTCACTTATCCTTTATGATCTGAAATTCTTCTCAGGTGAATATTCAGACTTGGCCAGAAATAAATGATGTACGTGCCCTGACCGCCGGGTGCTATGCTGGGCTCTTTCCTCAAACTCTGCCGCTTTTACTCCCCATCGTGACCAGTCCGCCCTGCAGGAGTGCCCGTTTGACGGATGAAAACACGGAGGCCCAGTGAGTCAGACACTTGGCTCAGGGTCACACAGGCTCTTTCTCCCGCAGCCAGGCTCTCGTGGGAGGGTTGCGGTTCAGGTTCTGGGGTTGAAGAGCGTGGGGCGCCGGCATGAGGGGCAGCGGCCCAGCCTTGGAAGGCAGGCTGTGCGGGATACTGCGTCAGGGTGTGGAGGAAACTCCCGCAGCTCGTGGGCCTGAATAGCTGTAGCGGGAGGCTAGCAGGGACCTAGCATGGAGGGCACAGACCGAGCCGGGCAGCGGGGGACAGCAGCCTTGGGCCTTCCCAGGAGTTGCCTTCCTTCCACGAGGCCTCAGGGAGGACACTGAAGCCTCCAGGTTGGGCCCTGAGCGAGGCTCTCCTGTTCCCCATCTGACTGGGGCGAGGGCGGGATTCTCAGGCACCCAAGCCCCAGCGCTGCCCTCCCCTCGCCCAGCCTCTCCCCTGGCAGGTGGTTCTGCCTGTGGCCAGAGCTCCGTGTTTCCTTGTTAGGATTTCCGAGGCATCATTGAGTAGGGCGTGGGGCAGCTTTTCTCTGCATTTGCTTATAGATATTAAAGCCTCGATGTTTGCTTCGGGTTGTGCCATTTTCCGTCCTTTGAGTGTGCAGACTCTTCTGTGTCTTGGATCCTTTAGTGTTTCTCCTCTCCCTCCCCCGGTTCCCTCTTTCCTGCCCTGACCCTTCTCCCCTCCCCACCCCCCACCTTCTCTTTCTTTTCTGTGAACAAGAGTTTCTTCAGGTTACTTATCCTCTCCGAGACTTGAATGTGTCATCTTCAGAACGGCCTTCACAATAGCGCTCACGTGACCCCCGAACGTGGCGGGCAGGGGAGCCCGCGCACAGCCTGGCGCGCAGTAGCCGGACGATGAACGTTCGAGTTCTTTCTTCCTCTTACTGCTCCGTCCGCCTTAGGCACCGTCTGCTCTAACTGGTGGAGCCCTCTGGGCTCAGGGTGCCCGTCAGCCGTCAGGGGAGCGGAACCGGACCTTGGGAAGGTAGGCTACGGATGCCTCGGTCATTTTCTCTCAGTTGTCGAGCATGATTCTGTAGCGACATCATGTAAAACGGGGTGGACCTCAAGCTCCTTTCTGTGGGCCCTAAGCTCTTCAGACAGAGATGGACAGAAACAGACATTTGTGCTGTTACTAACTTGTGGCAACTTTAAACAGACCACTCTGAACCGAGAGTAACGCAAGCATCCCCAGATGTGGCCAGTGACCCCTCATTTGTGCATCAAGGGGTCAAGGCTTTCTTGTGTCAGATCAAGGAAAAAGGCAGACACGAGGACCCTAGGGGCTCTTCTGACCTGGGTTGTTTGGGGGCTCCCGGCAGCTGACCTCTTTCTCCAGCACCTTCTCTGTGTCAGGCTAATTCCGGAGGCTCATTTCCCCAGGCTGGAAGCAGGGGCTGGCCGAGGAGCCCCACGGCCAGGGATTATTGCTACAAGCAGGAAGTGTGTAATGGTTCTCATTTACTTGTAGTTGGAAGAGGAAAGGCTGGACCTTCCTGACAATAGAGGCAGAAAAACAACGTGACTACTCTGCCCATTTTATGTTCCGGAGGGAAACCAGAGCTCCCTCAAGGCACCAGCAGCCCCGTCTTGAAATGGCTCTGCCACCCAGGCAAGGGAGCCTTTGCTCCCCGAGTCTGAAGTCAGAGCGCCGTGTGAGGAGGCGGCTGGCTTGTGATGCTGGGCTCATGGCCACTGTGACCGCGTGATCGCCGCAAGGAAGCGGGAGCTACTGCTGCCTGTGGTCACGCTGGCGCTGGCGTCTGCGGGAATTCTTTGCATCAGATGCTACTTTGGCTGTCAACAGTGGTAGATGAGTTGAGAAATACATCAGAATATAGAGGGCTCTTTTGCCTTTCCTCCCTAGAAGAGAGTTGATATGTCTCTTTTCTTAACATCGGTAGGCGACTTGTGAAAATCCATCTGGTATCTGTCAAAAAGAAACCTATAACATTTTAAAAGTCGAGTTTCTAAAGGCCACAGTCATGATTATAACCCAATAAGAATTAGAAATAAGTAAGACTGGGGCATCTGGACGGGCTCCGTCGGTTAAGTGTCTCACCCTCGATCTCAGCTCAGATCTTGATCTCAGGGTCGTGAGTTCGAGCCCCACTTTGGGGTCCACGCTGGGTGTGGAGCATACTTAAAAAAAAAAAAAAAAAGGAAGGCTGATCTCCTGTCCCTCAATCTTGACTATTTAGAAATTAAAAATCCATTCCTGAATAATTAGCCAATTAAGGAGAGAATCAAAAAGGAGGATTTCCATCTCAAAAGAAATGGCAAGGAGAGCACTTTATTCCAAGCCGGTGTGCCCCGGCGGAAGAGGCATCCAGAGGAAAATAAATAGCCTGAAATAGCTTTATTATTAAAGGAGGTGGGAAATAAGAACGACAAGGAAGGAATCATTTTAAGAAGTTTGGAAAAAGGACGATAGATTAAGCCAGTATGAGACAGAAACACAAAGCTAACTTTAAGGAAATAGAAAATAAACAGAAAACAGTAGGAAGGAATATAAATTTCTGTGCTGCTGCTTGGGGAGCGCTAAGCAGGGAGGTTCACCACGGACGATCCGAGGGACGTATCTGAGCCGGTGTCGTACCTTTCGCTCAGCGGACTATGATGCGGCCGTGACCGTCATTGTGAAAGCGTTTGTAAGAGGACTGGGTGAAATGTTCGTGTGCAGTGCAAAGTGCAGAATCAAAAATTTCATTTACAGAATGATCGTAACTGTGTTACGATCATTTCTCTCCTATCCCCAAGTTGTGAAGAAAATTATGTCTGGAAAGAATGCATCATCCTAGCCCAGTGGGGATGAGGTGCTGGTGCTCGAGGACACAGAAGGACCTGGAAAACGTTGTGCTTATCTGGAAGAAGCCAGTCACCAAAAGACCATAGACCATAGGACTCCATTAATAGGAACTTTCCAGAGGACGCAAATCTACAAAGGCAGAAAGTAAATTAGCGGTTGCCAGTGGCTGGGGTGGGTTGGGAGATGCAGTGACAGCGTAAGGATACGAGGTTTCTTTCTGGGGTGATGGAGATGTTCTAGAATTGATTGTGTGAGGGTTGCACGACATTGAGTACACTAAAACCCACTGAGTTGTGTACTTTACCTGGCTAAATGGTATGGGATGTGAAGGGTATCTTAAACTGCTACCAAAAACATCTCAGTGGTTATCTTGGGGGTTGGGCATATCAGTGCTTTTTCCTTTTGTTTGTCCACCGTCTTCTGTAATTTCTAGATTTCCACATTTTCCAGATGTAACTCCGCATTACTTGGACAATGGAAATGGTAATAACCTACAAAAACACTTTAGGGGAAGAATGTTAACAATTGGTCTTTTAGCAGAAAAGGCAGGGATGGGAAATCTGTGAGCCCACCTTCTGAGAAGGCGTGGGGGGTCTGGTCAGCCTGCAGTCTGTAGCCTAGCTGTCACGGGTGGATCGTGGCATTGCCGGCCGCTGTCGCACGCGTCAAGTGGCACGGGGCTGTTCTTCTGTGAGTCACGGAAAATAAACCATCATCTGAGCTCTCTTGAGGGCAGGATCCCATCTCAGGAAAAAACGGGGTGGGTGGAGGGGAGGACGGGGCGGGGGGAGGGCGGCGGGGGGAGTGGTCTGTGAAACCAGGGATGACCGGTTTCTAGGGAAAAATGCGAAGAGGTGTCAGACTCTGCTATCGGAGTGCTAAATTAGAGATAGCTGTTACTTATATAACTTCCTGTAATTGCCGGGCAGGGGCTGTCGCTGACAGCCGCCCTCTCCTTGGATCCAGAGCCCTTCCCTCCTGGCGACCGGCTCACTTCTGCCTTTGGGCTCCGGGCGCAGGGTCAGCCTTTCCAACTGACGCTGAAATGTCATTTTAAACAGCAGCCTCTGCCGCCCTTTCTGAAGATGGGAAACTCTTACGCCGGACAGCTGAAGACGACGCGGTTCGAAGAGGTCTTACACAACTCCATCGAGGCGTCCCTGCGGTCCAGCAGCCTGGTGCCCCGGCCCGTCTTCTCCCAGCTCTATCTGGAAGCCGAGCAGCAGCTCTCTGCCCTGGAAGGTAGGAGATGCGCCGGGGTGGGTCCTGCGTCCGTGCAGCGCCTGTTAGAACAGAACTGGAAATTCCTTCTCCCCTCTGTGTGGAAAACATTGGGTCTAGCAGAAAAGAATTATTAGAAGAGGAAAGATGCACTTACATTTTTCCTGGGCTAAGACCGAGTTTCAGCCAAAAGGATGCAAGGAATGTGGTTATTCATTGGCTCACGGGGAAGGAAGAGGGCTGTGTTGGGACTGTCGTGCCTGGGTTGCTTCTGATGCTTTTGATAGAAGGTTTGATGTTCTCCCTGGATAAGTCAGAAATTTTAACACCCTTTGGCCCTTGGTGATTTTTTTCCGTCTCTGTCCAGGAATTCATGGTCCTATCTTTGCAAAATAGTCTCTAGGTAGTTTCTCCTTGTGATTGCAGATACGAGAGCCCTCTAGAAACTTTGAAACACCAAGACTAAACACTTATGAATTGAGTGTGTGCCAGGAATAAATGAATCAGTTATATTCAGGCGTGGGGACAACTTTAGGATTTGCTTAATTATCCAGAGGATAAAATGGTTGTTTTCAGTCTTTAGTGTGTCTCTTTCATAACCACGTGTTTTTTATGCCAGAAGTAACCCACAGCAGTCCACGGGATGAGACGGTGACCGTTACCTAAGTTCTTTTGGGCAGTGTATGCCTTCCGCTAGAAGTCCCCTGCAGACTTCACGTAGATATTGAAGGCGAAAAAGGACCATTGTTGAAAAGAAAAATTAATCAATTAAGAAGGCGTGCAGTATGCCTGGTCCTATACTGGGGGTTTGCCATGTGTATGGGTCAGTCTGTGTGTGTGTGTGTGTGTGTGTGTGTGTGTTGGCAGGGTGTGGGGCTGGCTGGCTGGGAGGGTCGCACGTAAGAGAAAATGAGGCACAGAGTTGCTTGTGTGGGACCTGATAGTTCCTTATTCTCGCATTATTCTCGCAGGAAGGCGTTCCTTGTGTCCGTCTTTGAAAAGTCCTTACGTTAATTTTGCAAACAGCCACAGTAAGGACCTAAAAGAGCTAGAGGAGGGTCTGGGAGAAACTGGGCTGTGCCCCAAAGCACGGATTAGGAACACCAAGAATTCTCTGGTATCGAAAGCAGGCACGTTTTCCAGCAGGGGAAGCATCAGTGCAGCACTGGGGGAGATGACGAATGAGTGGAGGATACGGGCTGTGCTTCTGGCTAGCCGACAGACGTTTGTAGAACGTATGCATTAAACAGTCATCCGTAGCTACTTTCGGTACTGAAAGTCTTTGTTGCTAATCATGAATTACTGACGGTGACCATGATGACTTAGTCCACGTGAATGGCATCTTGAAGTCTACAAAGTGCTTTCCACCTCCCCCTGCTAAGATGATTAAATCCCACGATTTGGGACCCTGGGAGAGGGCTTTGCTGGCAGGCTGCAGTGTCGAAGGAGTGCCCGAGTCAGGGACTTGTACTCTTAGCTTTGGTGGCTCTGGGATGGAAAGGGGGCAGACCGGTGGTTAAGTCGGCAGGGGACGGGGGCGGTTGCTCACCTCGGGGGTGGGAGAGAGGAGCAAGCCCTGGAAGGTTCCCCCCCAACTTTTCCTCCGCCTAAGTTCTCTGCAGACTCCCTGGGAGGCTGCGTCTCGAACACTGACTTCTTAGGATGCCCTCCCCTGCCGATAGGGCATTGGGCAGCTGGCACTTTCCGGGGACAGCTGGAGGCGTCCCTTCTCCTGCCTCCCGTGTTGAGTGCTGTAGGCGCCCTGCCTGCTGTCGGTGCAGCATCCCCACACTCCCCACCCTATACGAAAACGAGAGCGGAACCTCCAGCTTTTCCTGTTCTTCTGCAAACAGAGAAATCCTCCCAAGGTGCAGGAGAGACAAAGAAGGGGTCTGGTGGGACGGGGGAGTCTCTCTTTCTCAGTTGGCTGGATGACACCATGAACAGAACGCACACCTCTGCCCCTGGATTCTCTGTCATAAAACTTGGTGCGGACGGCTTGTCCTGGCCACACTTTGTTTTGTCTGTCTGTCTGCCAGCCAGGGTCTCTTTCTGTTGTCCTTCCTCAATCACATGAGAGGCGGTGTTTATGGCCAGGGTGCCAGCATCCTAAACACCCGGGGTCTGTGACATCTTCTGTGCTCCTGAGTGCCTTTCAGCTGGGGCCTCGGGGCTTTGTTCTCCGGGTTAGAGATTAGAGGATTTACCACAGCTCCTCCCAGGGGAAAAGGCTTTTATGTGCGATTTACTTTTTTTTTTTTTTTTTGAGAAAGACCAAACAAAACAAATACCACCCCAGTGTTTTAAGATAAGTATTAGTTAATTAAACGAGATGCAGTTACTTCTTGTAACCCCAGCCCCTCAAAATGTCATATGGTTTCTTCTCGTGGAAAGAAAGAAAAATCCAGCTCGGCAGAGGGAAGTGCGGCTGCATCTGTGGGCACCTGTGTGTTCTCGTGTTAAGGTCCTCAACTCCCGATCTACCTGGTCTGGTGTGACGCGGTGATAATGCCCTCCTCGCACCGGAGACCTTGGCCAGCAGGCCGGTGGGCTCCGCTCCCGGCTGTGATAAGTCGCCTCTCTCGCTGCCTGACTGATCCCATCACTGGCGCTGGGAAGTCTGGGGTGGACCTTTGACCTTTGAGGGCTGCTTTCTCATCCACCGGATTCTGAGCTCTTTCCTTGACTTTCTGAGGCTGAAGGCCCTCATTTTTCATTCTTTTGGGGAGTCTGGGTTCTTTCCTTGGGCTTTAGCAGAGTAACATGCAGACAGGCCCTCCTGCGGGGCTCTGAGTTCTCCAGCCTTCTCTTGCAGATTTTTGGGGTCTCTGCCCTGCCCTCGGGGCCTCTGGAGTCCTGGCTGGGAGAGGAGAGTGGCCGGTCGCACAGAACACAAACAGATCTGTGCCGCCCACTCTGCAGGTGGGGGCAGGACAGTCCCAGCCCCCATGGGGACCTGTGCAGCATTGCTGGCGCCTGGGGTCTGGGCGGGACTCCACCCCTTAGGCTAATGGCCCACCGGGCCTGCATTTAATGGCAGGAAGGAGGCATCTGAGGGAGGCTCGGAGCTATCCCCACCCCCTGCGTGTGCTTCCTGGGTAATCTTTTTATGGTCTTCCTGCCACCTCCGTGTTCTCCAGGCTCAGAAAGACGGGGACACCAGGGATTTTTCACTTCCTGCTCTGACCTACCCAAGGTCACGGGCCTGAGTTGGCTTCAGATGTTCAGTTTCTTCTGCCTCTTGTCCCACGGGCACCTTTAAAGTGGCGGCCACCGTAGTAATTAAATCACATCAGGAAGATGCTGTGTGACGCTGATGGCCGACGGGAGCAGCTCAGAGGCCCTGTATAACCACCTCATTTCAAAGATGCAGGTTCTGATGCACAGAGAGGTTAAGTAACTTTCTCCTGGCCACACAGGCAGCGGCAGGCTCGAGAATTGAGAGTTCCCTGATTCCCAGCCCTTCTCTTTCCCCTGCACATGATTTCATCACTCGCCTAGAACCACCGAACCCACTGGATAGACGGAGGGGCAGAGCCGAGAAGAGGAGGCAGGAGAAACGGGAACACAGAAAGAGCGCTAAAACTGGAGGCAGAGAAACAAAACAGAAGAAAAACGGTCTCCCAGCCCAGCCCCTCCCAGGATGCTCGTAGTGACTCTATTCCACGAAGAAGTTTGCATGCTAGTTATTAAATGACAGTTAAACCCGGACAAGCTGAGAGAGGTTTTTGACCAAAAATGTCTGTTAAAAGGAGTTAGGACGGTACTTCCGTAGCCTGGGAAATTCATTCAGCTGAACCCCCTTCTTGAGCAGTGCTGGGCAAATGGGGCTTGAGGGGCTGTGCCCCCATCAGCTGGGCGTGCGTGTCCTGGGCACTGCCTCTGGGGTCACAGAGGTGCATGAGGGCAGGGGCCCCATTCTCTGTGAGCCGAGAGGCTGCGGGGAATGACCAGAAGCTGTTTCACCACCGCGACAGAGCTCATGAGCAGGGAGCGGGGGAACTTCAAGACCAATCCCTGGCTCTTCCGGCCAGTTCCGTGTTTGCCAATATGCGACGGCACTTAAAAAAAAAAGTTTCCCCAAGTCATAACCCGCCTGGCCGAGTTCTGGAATGGTGCTTTGTGTGTCTGTGCCAGACTTGGGTGTGTTTGTATTTCTGGTCCTCCCTATGCGTCCATTCCTCCCCTGGGGCTAAACGAACACGGACAGTTTGCATGCCGGAGAGAGACCGCTCACACGATGCCTCCCCCAGAAGGATTCTGGAGGGATTCTCAAAGTTATGTGTGTGTGGAACCCTGGTGCGTGAGCAGACGCGTGCAGCTCTGCCGAATGGAAAGAGACATGAACCTGAATTTGAAGTCACGAGGCCAGGCTGGGAGCCCGAGTCTGTGACCTTGGGAAAGTCCTGTAACCTCAGCTTTCCCCTCGGAGCAGAGCCGGGCCGGGGGGGGGGGGGGGGGGTAAGGGGGTGGGGGGTGATGCCCGGCTCCCAGCAGGCCTGTAGGGACTGGTTAATTATTAAATGGCTGAGACTTGCTGACCCCTTGCCTCTGACTGTGTCCTGCCTCCCCTTTGCCACTTGCAGGTGGTAGCCAAGTGGACAATGAGGACGAGGAAGAAGAGGGAGAAGGGGGGCTGGAGCCCACCTGTCCCCCAAATCCCTACCAGATGCACCCTCCGCCCGAAGGCTGCTGTACCATGGATGGTGAGGCTGGCAGCTGGCAGAGTCTGCGGCTGTGCGCCCCGGGTCCCCTGTGCCCCTGGTCCCTGGCTACATCCCTCTCCCGCCCCCGGGGGGCTGTCGGCTCACTGCCCCTTGGCACTCTGTGGACAGCTCGAGTTTACGAGTGGATTTGGATCCGTCCGTTCAGTGGTTGTTTGGAAACTCGGATATTTTCCCAGTTCGGGTCTGCCTGTGAGAATAATCACAGTGAGATTGTGAGAATAATCTTCCTCCGCGATCCTGCTTTAACATTGAGGAAGGGAGACGTGTGTTCTCTCAGGAGCCATGTAGAATCAGTCCGAGGAGGAACCGAGGCACAGGAATGCCGGGGGCGGGGGCTCCCTGGTCTGGTGATAAGAGCTTGCGCTCTACCCTCAGAGAAACTTGGGGCTCTGCCACTCACTAGCGGGACAGCCTCTCGGAGTGCTGTGCGTTCATCTGCCGGTCACCACGCCAGTCGAGGGGTGTCACTAGTTAGTCCACTCCTGACTGGGCCCTCCCCACTCTGGAAATACGGAGATAACAGGTACAGGAGCTCCCAGCTTCATGGAGCTATGGAGGCAAGCAGACACTTTGCACACGAGGTGGAAAATGCTGACAGGGCGGGGTGGGCAAGCACGGGTGCCTGGGAGCTCAGGAAACGTTCCTCCCACAGGCAGAGAGTTTAGGGAAGGCTTCCTGGAGGAGGTGGCCCATCATCTGGGTTTTGGAGGATTAGCAGGAGTCTGTGAGAAGTTTGGGGGAAACTGTTTCAGACAGAGGAACAGCATGTGCAAAGGCTCAGAAGGGGGAGAGTATAGCCCCTCTGGGGAGCTGCTGGCGGTGTGTGTAGGTAGGAGTCTGAGGTCTGGCCGGGCAGGGCGTAGTGCTGAGGTCACACGGGGCGTGGAGGTCCCAGGTGCCATGTGTGTGGGCCTGGACTTGGCCTTGCACAGGATGGTGGCAGGAGAGACAGCTCTCATGGAGGCTGCTCTTCTAGGGAGAGAGAAACCAGCGCCGTGGCTCTTCAGGACGTAGGACTTCCAGTGTCCAGATGTTAAAAGGTCACCTAGTTAAAGAAGGAAACCGTGAACTCTGCAGTGGTCATTACAGAGATTTTCAAAGAATTTCCAAGCCAACGTGGAAACCACGGATTGTCCTTCGCCTCTTTTCCTCCAGCTCTTCAGAAGGATGGGCCCAGGCCATGTAGGGAGAAGGCCTGCGGGGTGCTTCACCTCAGCCTCGGGGACTTCGCTGAACTTGCTCAGGATGCTGAAGGGGAACCTCCCCCCACCTGGCCCAGCTCTCAGCAGCTCTGAGCACATCCCGGAACCTCTCTGAGCCTTGATTTCCATCTCTGCAAACTGGGGGCAGAATCGCTTCCCCATGAGAGCTTTGCAGAGCTGTTCCTGGTCCAGTGCCTGGCACACAGTGAGCACTGTCTCCATGCCTGCCAACCCCCGGCCCAGGGCCCCTTCATGACCCTCCCCGGGGGCATATGGGAGACTCTGGACCCACGTGCTGTAGACCCAGCACCTGTGAAGCAGGTGCGCGCCGGAGGGCTCTGTTCGCGTTGTAGAGTCTGGCAGGAAAGCCTTGGGACCATCAGGATCCCATTAACTCTCATTGTTTCAGTTGGTAGCTAAGGATGGAGCAGACGCAGGAGATGGGCCCATCCAAATAAATCTCAGCTGTTTCTCCCCTTTTATTTCTAGACATTTTAGGGCACTTATTTTTCAAATGGGAAATACATTTAAAAGCTCTAAATACAAAATGTTCAAAAGGGTCTAGAGTGCCAGGCTTGCTGACGATCACTCGCCTTGTGTCCCGGTCCCCTCCCCAGGGTCAGCCAGCACCAGGCGGCTCTGGCTCCCTCGTTGTGACATTTCCCTGTTTCTCATACACGTGAAAAGTGCAGGGTGTGGGAAATACCACATTACTCACAATTTCTTGGGGATTCATCATGTGTACATTTTAGTTGACCCTTGCTCGTCCACCGTTTTTCCTGCTGAGTTTCATTTGTACGTGAATGACGGGGACACCGCGTCTTCAAAGGAATTAACATGCGTCAGGTGTCCCGAGTAACTGTGGTTCTAATTTTATCTCTTGGAAGTAATATTAAAGTCAGCCACATGCAGAGGTGAGGTTTGCTCCTGACAAGACCTGGAACGTCCTCCCTTGGCCCATGGGGAGCCTGGTTCTGGGGAAGCCCCTTGGCGCGCATGTGAGTCCTGTCCATTCCTTCTAGGGTTCTGCCAGGCGGGGAAGGACCTGCGTCTCGTCTCCCTTTCCAGTGAGCCCATCGACGTCCCCGCAGGCTTTCTCCTCGTGGGGGCCAAGTCCCCCAGCCTGCCGGACCATCTCCTGGTGTGTGCCGTTGACAAAAGGTTCTTGCCTGATGATAACGGACACAACGCTCTTCTTGGTAAGTCCTTTTCTGTGGTTCCACCTGCCTGTGGGGGTGGGGACACGGGAGGCCTTTGGTCGGGGGTGGGGGTGTGGGCCTCCTGTGGGGGCCTCTTCTTCAGCAGGCCCTGTGGGACCCTTTCTGCTTTTCAGTAGGCTCTTCCCGTGTGGAACTGGAAGGTTAATGAGATTTACTTATTTGTTTACTTATTTTTAATTTTTTAAAATGAGATTTATTTTTAAATGTGATGAACTTCCTATAGAGAACCTGACCTTGAGAATGAACTTTTTTAGATGTATGTTCATCAGACCTTTTCTAAGTGCCTTCCCGTGTCAAGAATAGGATAAAGGGGCACCTGAGGGGCTCAGCTGGTTGAGCGACTGCCTTCGGCTCAGGTCATGATCTCAGGGTCCCGGGATCGAGTCCCGCGTGGGGCTCAGGGAGTCTGCTTCTCCCTCTTCTACTCTCCCTGCCTCTCTGCTCTCTCTCACTCTGTGTCAAATAAGTCAATCTTAAAAACAATATAAAGAGTAGGGTAGAGACCTGTCCGAGACGGTTTCCGGAGCCATCAGACAAGAGGCAGAGGGAGAACGGGGCCGAATGTGTGTTCCTGCTTGCAGAACATTCGTACCTTGTCCATCAAGTGCGGAGTGATTCCCACACGTGCTCTTGGCCGTTCGGCAATCTGGCCCCTTCGCCGGGCCTGGTGTCTCCTCAGGAGGAGGAGCAGACAGGCAGAAGGGCTTTAATGATGGGGGCCAGACATAGCCCCAGAAGCCGTTTTCTCTGTAGAACGTGTACGTTTCCTGCTTGACCCCGCCCCTGAAGCTGAGTAGGTCCGTGCTTGTGCGTGGGTATTTATAGCACGTTTTATGTCTGAGACACCAAGGGAAGGGCCCGAGGGGAGGAGAGACCAGGGGGGCAGGATGGAGCCGCAGAAAACAAAGACATGGTTCCTGCCTCGAGGAGACAGGGCCGGGGGTTAATGCTGGGAAGCAAGGCAGGTGACGCTGCAGGGGCAGCTCTGGGACGGTGACCAGGGAGAGAGCGGCTCAGGCCCGCGTGGGCTTATCGTACCGAGCTCGTGAAGACAAGAACAATCCTGGAAAATTCCCAAGGAGCTCATGGAGTCCTTCCGTCTCAGATTTAGCGTGCTCCTCGAGATCACTCCGGACATAGGACGTAGGACGGCGCTGGTGACTTGGTCCCCGTTCGATCCGGTGGTGGCCGGGGCTGCGGCTGAATTCCCCCACGTTGTGACTGTAAAGGAATGACGAGGGCAGTAAATCAAGGAGGTTCTGGGTCTTGAAAGGTGGAGACAGGAATCTCTCAGTGCATTCACCACCAGCGCCCCCTCCCCCGACAGCTCCAGCTCCTCAGGTGGCGAGGGCAGAGGAAGTGGGGTCTTTGTTAACTGCTCGCCAAAAAGCCATCGGAGGTCGGTAACGAGGGGCGGTTGGTAATAACTGATGCTTTCTTCTTTTAAAATAACTTTATGCTCTCAGCTTGCACACTTAACACTGTTTGGGTTTCCTGCAATTACCCCTATGGTTGCGCAGGACGAGGGGGCCCCCCAGCCCTCCGGCGGCCCGGGCTCCGTGCTTTTTAGTGATCTATAAAATGGAAGCTCTGCAGGATCTTGGGGGAAGCAATGGCTTTAACTCCTAATTTATAACCCCCCCACCCCCCAGTTTATAATGAAGGGAATCTTGTTTTAGCAACTTTGAATCAACCAAGGGATTTTGTCTGAGAAGATGAAAAAATCGGTGCGTGTTTCCAGGTGTTGACGATAATTCAGCGAAATGGGCTGACAGCTCAGGTAAAAGAGAACATGGGGCTACGACGTTCATTTTTCCCCCTTAGGTGTAATTGAGTCCTGTGTTCATTCAGCAGGCAGAGCATTAAGCATTTATGGAATGTGTACCCGGATGGGATGTGGACTTTGAGTTCAGTGCCGGGGCCCCAAAGTCAAATTCACGGGTCCTTCCCTGGGAGCTTGCCTCTTGGGGCGAAAACTCAGGCAAGCAGGGACTCAGCTCAGAGAGCTGCAGATATCAATCTTTTACTACATCTCTGTGCAGCACGCTGTATGGGGGAGCTGCGGAAGGGCGCACTGAGCCCCGGTGATGGGCGGGGGGTCCCTGAGGGTGTGGTTTTGAGCTGGGCCCTGAAAAACCAGCTGCGTTTTGTCAGCTGGAGAACAGCGACAGCAGCAAAGCACTCAGAGCAGCCCCGTGACGGAGCCCTGACCCTGCGCCCGAAACTGCTCGGAGGGATGGGATAAGCCTGTGAGGTGGGTATGTTATCACCTGGCGCTTATATATGAAGGAACGAAGGCACAGAGAGGTTAGGTGACTTGCTCAGGGTCACCCAGCTAGTAAGTGGCAGGTCTTGAATTTGAATCCGGGTGCTCCGGCCCTAGTCTCATATTCCAGAAGATGGGGTGCTCTCGGGCAGGAGGGGGGCCACGTGCAAGGAGGAAGATGGTGTGCTGGAGGGACAGGGGGGAGACTGGGAGTGGGAGCTGCTTGGGCCCTGCCTGGGAAAGGCTCTGGTGCCCCAGAAGTCACTCCCCGCCCCCCCAAAGATTTTATTTATTTAAGGGAGAGAGAGAGGAGAGCAGGTAGGAGCAGAGAGAGAGGGACAAACAGACTCCAGGCTGAGCAGGGAGCCTGACACAGGGCTTCCATAACCCTGAGGGCATGACCTGAGCTGGAACCAAGAGTTGGATGCTTAACCCACAGAGCCACCCAGGTGCCCCAGGAAGACATTTTCAAACTGTGGAAGTAGGGGGAAGCCTGTGATAGTGTTATGTATCTGTCTTGTGTCTGCAGCAGTTACTAAGACACGGTCCGTTGCATTTCACTCCTAACTCTTCCTCTGTCCCTACCCGATTATTTGGAGGCAAATCCCAGAAGTGTCATTTCCTCTGTGTGCATTTCACTGTGTATCTCTAAAAAGAAAGGGCTTTTTGTTAAAAACCCAGCACGGTTATTGTATCTAAAACGTGTAGTAGTCATTTTATAACATCGAATATCCGCTGTGTTCAAATTTTGTCATACAGTTTTTGTTGGTTGGTTTTACAGTCAAGATCCAAACAAGATTCTCCCACAGCATTGGTTGACTTGTCACTCCTTCTCTCTCCGTGTACGGTCCCCTCCGTCCCGTGTCCCCGCAACAGTTTCTGTGTTTGGAAATGTTCAAACGAGGGGACGGCTGTGTTTTTAACTTGCGTTTTAGAACAGTCTCTCAGAGGTCACACGAACAACAGATTTCTCTCTGCCTCTTCCTAAGGGAGAACTAGAGGAAGGGGACCTAGTTCTGAGCCTTCCTGTAGGATTCTGGATAATCCCCGGGTCTTGTTGGGTATGTTCCCAGCCTGCTCACGTACCTTCACTGTTTGTTTCATCTTTCCACGCCCATCACCCCCATCTCGTTTCTGTCTCGTCTGAACCCTGACTCAGATCTTAAGGCTTTTCCCGCCTCCCGGGTGTGGGCCTGTGGGACCGCGTGCCTCTCGCCCACTGCCTGGTGGGCGCTCTGGTCTGGGTCCCTCTTCTGAGGCACACCCAGGAGGAAGCAAAGGGAGGTGCGCCTGGAGGCCCATGTTCAGAGACACAAGTAGAAGGGAGATCCTTTCTTTTTTTTTTTTTTAATTTTTTATTTTTTATAAACATATCTTTTTATCCCCAGGGGTACAGGTCTGTGAATCGCCAGGTTTACACACTTCACAGCACTCACCAAAGCACATACCCTCCCCAATGTCCATAATCCCACCCCCTTCTCCCAACCCCCCTCCCCCCAGCACCCTCAGTTTGTTTTGTGAGATTAAGAGTCACTTATGGTTTGTCTCCCTCCCAATCCCATCTCGTTTCATTTATTCTTCTCCTACCCACTTAAGCCCCCATGTTGCATCTCCACTTCCTCATATCAGGGAGATCATATGATAGTTGTCTTTCTCTGCTTGACTTATTTCGCTAAGCATGATACACTCTAGTTCCATCCATGTTGTTGCAAATGGCAAGATTTCATTTCTTTTGATGGCTGCATAGTATTCCATTGTGTATATATACCACATCTTCTTGATCCATTCATCTGTTGATGGACATCTAGGTTCTTTCCATAGTTTGGCTATTGTGGACATTGCTGCTATAAACATTCGGGTGCATGTGCCCCTTTGGATCACTACGTTTGTATCTTTAGGGTAAATACCCAGTAGTGCAATTGCTGGGTCATAGGGCAGTTCTATTTTCAACATTTTGAGGCACCTCCATGCTGTTTTCCAGAGTGGCTGCACCAGCTTGCATTCCCACCAACAGTGTAGGGGGTTCCCCTTTCAGGGAGGTCCCTTCTGTACTTCAGTTGGAATTTGGCCAAAATATCAAGGCTGGGGTCCACGGACGTGTTTTTCCCTCATGGTGGTGAGGCGGTGTTTACCTCCACAAGCAGGGTCGTGGCAGGAACCACAGAAGCGAAGCACGAAGTGGAAGAGGAGGAAACCGCCCACCGCGCCGCAGTGAACATCTGTTTTACTCGGCCCCATCCACCATCCACGTGGGGCTTTGGATCGGTCTTCACGGCTTGTGCTCACAGCCGGACACAGTGTTCGACGCCGGGTGTTTTCCCTTCGTTTGCTGAAGGAAGCCAGAGACGATGCTGGTTTTGTCCCGAGTCGCCGTTCATTTTCAGGGAACAGGGGCGCGGCCCCCTGGCTCCCCAGTGTGGCACGTGCCTGCCTGTGATGGCTCTGTCCTTAAATAGAGCGCGGAGCCCCTCTCCAGGTCTGACCTCGGCTGCACGGCCCTTTGAGCCCTGCCTTGCCAGGGGGCTGCCCACCGGCGGCAGAGCCTGGCTCTGTGCGCACATGCAGCAGGGCCATCTGGGCAGACGGACACGGCTAGACAGGGGCCCGTTGGACCAGCGGTCGTGCTGCCGTGTGTGCTCTTGGGAGACTCGGTGTCATTGGAGGAACCGTGTCTCTCAACTCTGGGCGTTTGTGCCGCGGAGTTGGAGCACTCGGGCTGCATCCCGGGCTTTCTGTCTTCGCAAGAGATTATTATCAACGCCCCAGTCCTGAGGCAGATTTCCAAAGAGAATGGCTCATTTTATGCATCCTTGTGAACATTTTTATTGCCTTACAGACAATTTCCTGAAACGTTAGAATTACCTCATGTGTTCAGTTGGGGTGATTTCATCCATTTCCCTGGTCTCCTGGGACTGGCTGGGAAGCTGTCCTGTGGTGTCCTTGGTCGCCCCCTTCTGTGGTCCCAGATCACCTCTCTGAAGGGCAGCCTCTTCTCCTGGCCGAAGCAGGAGAGCAGCTTGCCTGCCGGCTCCCTCAATATGTGCTGGACCCAGAAGACCTGGGGTTTCCCCTTCTGAACCACAGGGAGACATTCCTGATGGTCTTTGCTTCCCAGTCTTGCTTCTGAAAGGGAGCCGTGGTCCCGCAGCCCATGTTGCTCATGGGACCAGGACCTGACATCCATGTAGCTGCTTCTGGATGGCAGTGTTGGCCTTGGCACGGTTGGCCTTGGCCTTGGCTCTTAGCATCGCACGGCCTGGCAGTGGTTCTTGTCCACCCATGTTTTCAACACTTGGGGCCAGAGTCCCTTCCTGAGAGCTTGGAAGGTTTTTTGGGGCCTTATTCTTTGATGGCGGGTGAGCCAGGTTGGAGACAAAGCCATAAATAAAAATCAGATTATTATCTCAAAGTATATGCAGAAATCCCAAAGCGTTCATGGGGATAGTTCCCTTGCTTCTCCTGGGCTTCCCACCTGGTGTTTACTGACTGTCTGCCACGTGCCCGGCCCTAGTCTGTGCACATGAACTTACACGGACACACACAGCCCACACCTACGTGCACTCACGCCACGATGCCCGTCCTTTGGAGCATGGGGAGAGTTAATGGGAAAAAAAGATGCAAATTTCAATAAAAACGGAAGAAGAGGTTACCATGATCCTCTCAGCAGAATAAAGGGCAGTCGAGGGTTGAGAACAGTAAGCTTCAACCCTTTGGATCAAGGACAGGTCTGAAGAAGTGGACATTTGAGATGGGCATTGAGTGACAGCGGGACACAGGCAGGTGGGGCTTCCATAGGAAGGAGCCTGAGCCTGGTGGGAGTGGGTGGGGGGTCCCGTTGGGGATTCGGCATAGCAGAGTGGGGAACAGGAGTGGAAGCTGGAGTTGGGGGTTGGGTAGGATTCGGGGTGGCCTTGAATGTCATGTTTGTGGTCGACACTCTGTTCTCAGGCCAGAATGGGGCCACACACTGTCTGCATCCGGCTGGGACTCGTACGTAACCTTTCTTGTTCTCAGCCTTCCCCAAAGAAGGTTCTGCTGTCCCGATCAACCAGTTGTTATGTCAATAGAACTGAGTGATCTGTCTGGGGGACAGCAGATGGCCAGAACGTCCCTGGTTCTCTGGGCACGTTTGTTCCCTTTCTGTCCCCAGTAAGTTTCTATAACATAAGTGTCTCGTTTCTCCGTGGACATGCGTTGAACCATCAGGAACATGTTATTTTGGCAGAGTCTCAGGAAGGCCGTGTTTAAACAAGCCGGGCTTACATACGCGGCCGTGTGGCTCTCCTGGGCTAAGTCACAGTGGCCTTTGTAAGCCTGAAGCCACAGACTGTGACAAAATTAGTCAATCTCAGCTTCAGGGGCTTTGTTCCCAAAGGACCTCGTGCCGTGGGAAGCCGACGCACCAGTGGGCGAGGCGAGGTCTGAAGGAAGGCTTTCTTGAGATGCTGTGGGTAGAGGTGAGCGGCTGTCGGGCAGAAAAGGCAGAGCGGCCCCTTCCTCCTCTGCGAACCAGCGGTTGTGAGTGTGGTTTGGTTGGACTTGATGGTTTGTAGAGGTCTTCCCACGCGTACTCTCTGGATTGTACCTGCTCATAGGGGGTCGTTTTGTCATGGGGCAGCCTTTCTGGAGCCTCACAGCTGGTGGGAACCTCTGACCCTTCCCAGGAAGGCCCATTTGGGCCTCACCAGCGGGACGCGGACACGGTGATAGCCACACTCTCACAGACGGTCTCCGCTCCCCTGGCTGCCGAGCCCCCAGCATTTCCTCACTGCTCTTCTGGCCAAGCACCATGATGCTTTCCTTTCTTTTCAACAACTCCTGGGAGCGGGATGGAAGCTGGGGCTCTCGGGAGGTCCCTCCGTGCATCCTAGTGTCGGTGGTCTGAGGACTTTGCGATTCTGTGACTGGAGATGGGGACGTACAGTCTGTTACAAGCACTTGGTCGGTATAGACAGTCGAACACATAGTTCGTGTAAAGTTTGCTCTGTGTCACAGGCGTGAACACTTGCCCCTGGGGCCAGTTCAGTCTTCAGAGTTTGCCGGGATGTGGGGGGGGGGGTGCGGTATGTTCATGACTGAGTCTTTTTGGTCCCTCTTCTGTTTGAGTCAAGGTCATCCTGACCCCTGGCCCAGCATAAGGTGCCAGGGGCCTTTGCCCTGTGGAATCTTCTGGTTGGTGGTACAGAATGTGCATAGAGTTTCCATAAAGTCTGTATTATTTGAAGAGGGTGTTGAAGGTAAGCTAGAGACTTTCGTGGTCGCTTCCTTCCGCAGGTTTCTCTGGGAACTGTGTTGGCTGTGGGAAGAAAGGCTTCTGTTACTTCACGGAATTCTCTAACCACATAAATCTTAAGCTGACCACTCAGCCCAAGAAGCAGAAACACTTGAAGTATTACCTGGTCCGCAACGCACAGGGGGCTCTCACCAAAGGACCTCTCATTTGCTGGAAAGGCTCAGGTGAGCCCTTGGACTTCGGGCGGGGTTGGGTGGGCGAGTGGGGGTCCTCCGAGTGGCCCTGGGGCCAGGCAGCAGGGCTTAGAGGAGAGCAGGCTCCACAGTCTCCGGGAGGCAGGACTGCAGGCGGGGGGCCAGCCCCGTGCCGTCGCCACGCTGCCGTGACTTAGGGGTGTGTCCAGTACCTGCCGAATTGTGCGGGACATAGAAAAGCTGACAGAGGGCCACACTGTGCCGTGCCTGTGCTTGTAGCTGGTGTTTGGGGTTGATTTTGTCCACCGGGGGACATTTGGCAGTGCTTGGAGACCTTTATGATCCCCGTGACTGGAGAGTGCTATCATCCAGCCGGTGTAGACCAGAGACTCCGTAAAACAGCCACCCCACCCTCCTGCAAAGAATTATCCAGTTCAAAATACCAGTGGTGCTAAGGCTGAGGGACCCTGAATTAGGGGAATAAGGGCTTGAATAATGCCCCACTTTTTCTGCCCCCAACTCTGTGAGCAGAATAGAAAGTCCAGCCTCAGAGTCCTGTCCTTGAGGACATTCCTGGGCTTCCACCCCCTTCCTATCTCCCCGTATCACCCGTGGCTAAGTCATCTACGGAGGGAAGTGGGGGGATGGGTTTTCAACCACAGGTGGTCCCTGAGATGCCCCCACTCACCCAGGTCTGGAGGGACATGTCCCAGGAGGGGTCTCAGCAAGAATCTTTTGTCCCTCATTGTCTGCGGCGGCTCCCTTCTGGTCGTCTGGCCTCCCCCAGCCAGCTGCTGTGAAGAGAAGGCGGGCTTCAGGAGGGGCTGGCTCTGGGCATTCCTCCCCTCCCCCTCCTCTTCTCACGTCACTCCATAGGTATTTCTTGTGTCAGTCATTTTCTAGGTCCTGGGGGCCAGTGGTTCTTCCACTGTGGGACCCATAAGAGTCTGTGATCACTTGCTATGACCACGCACCTCCCTGGCTGGCCGTGCAGCTGGGGGTCCATCTTTCTGACAGAGGGTGACTTTTAGGATGGAGGGTGGGGACGGATGTTGGCGCTTCCTCTCCCTCTGTCTCTTCTTTCCTTGGACTCGAAGGGCAGTGATTGGGTGACTCATCTGTGTCCTCTGTTTTTCTCAAATGCTCATGATGCCTCCCACTCCCGGTCGTCAGAGCTGTCCCCCAGATGGATTCCCCTGGCAAGCCCACCTCCCTCCAGCTACCCTGAAGCAAAGCCAGGAAGGCGTTGGCACCATTTTGGTTATCTAGGTGTCTAGCTCTCTTGTCTAGGAGAGCATTCCAGAACCGGTGCAGAATTGGTTTTGATGCGTGCTTCTTGCTCCCTTAGAGTTCAGAAGCCGGCAGACCTCAGCCAATACTTGCTCCAGTTCCCTCTTCCTGCCCGGGGAGAGCTCTGGGCCCCTGGCGGCCTTCTCCAGCGAACCCGTTCCTGGAGCGACACCGAGCGTCCCGATGGGAGCCCAGCAGGCAGGTGAGTGGTGGCGAAATGCCAGCCATGCTGCATCCGCGGGCTGGCATGTCCCCGGCATGTCCCCTGCATGTCCCCGGCATGGCAGCTCCATGAGGCAGCCACACATTTTTCAAGGTAACTAGAAGGCTTTGCCCGTGCTGTCTGCAGCGCTTTTGTGTTTCATCGTGAATTTGTAGTAGTTTCCGGCACAGCGTGCTGTGTTTTTAATTTAGAAAGATGTCCTGTCTTCCTTCCTGTTGGCAGCAAAACGTGATCTCCTTTTCGGTGGTGTGGGGCATGGGGGTCCCTCTGCACCCCCAGTTTGCTGCTTAGAGCTCGCTCTAGAATGGCACCACATCCGTGCTGGGCTGGGGTTCCTGGGAGGGGCAGGTGAGACCAGCTCGGGGCCCGCAGTCCCGCGGGCACCTCCTTGAGTCCTAACAGCACTCTGCATGTGGGCTTGAGTTTCCCCGGGGCACCACCCGGGAAGTCGAGGCTGAGCTGGCTTCAGAACCATGCTCTGGACCCCTCCTCATGCCGCCGCACCCACTGGAAATGGTCTGGGCTGCCCTCGACTCTGGAGGGCCTTCCAGACCATTCTGGCTGATGCAGGCACGTAGGTGTTGTGGTGGGGCTCACGAGACCAGTACCCCCGGTGTCCTCCGGGATTATCCCCAGGCCCCGCGAGCAGCCCGGAGTGGGCGACCGCAAGCCCGATGGGATTCCCAAGCGTGTCTGCTACAAGCCTGAGCCGGGCGGGGAAGGGGAGGGTGGCGGAAGAGCCTTGCGTGCCCCCCTGGGATTCAGGGCCCCACTGGCTCCCAGGTCTGCCTGGTTCTTTCACGCAGACCGTGCTCCCTGGGACAGGAGTATGTGTGCATCTGTGATTGTGTTCTCAGTGGGCAGAGTCACTTGTCGGCCAGAAGCTCGTTTATAACTTTACAAAAATGGAAGAAGAGTAATTTCCTGCCACCTGGGCTCACAGGGCATCCTGTGAACTGAGTGTGTGCTCCCCCTTCTCTCTCCCCGCTGCCAGGACCAGCCTCCGAGCACCCCTCGCTAGCGGCCGCCGTGGGTCCAGCTGTTCTCAATGGCAAGGACTCCCCGAAGCACCAGCAGCTGGTGAAGAATGACCTGTCAGCCATGCCGCGGCCCTCGGCGCTCGGTAGTGTTGCTGGTCCTGCCGGGGCGGGGGTTGGTGGTGTCTCGCTTTCCTCTGGGCTGGGCTGTTGGGGGAGTCATGGGGCGACCATGCTGGGGCCCCCGCACCTCCTGGAGTTGGTGTGGCATGGACGGGGAGTTGGGACCGGCCAGCAGGTGCCTCCAGAGTCTGGGGGGCCGTGCCCAGGCCCCGGTGCTGGGGGGAACCTGCAGCTCTGGCCACCGACTTGAGTGATGGGCGTCTGCCAGGAAGCAGCGGGTGGCCCATCTCCTGTGGGCTCACACATCAGGAGGGCTGTAGAGTTCTGGGCAGCATGGTGGCAGGGGAGGAACGTGGGCTCCCAATTCAGATAACTGTGAATTCGAAACTCAACTGCGGCTCGTATTAGTTGGGGCATCTTGGACAAGGCTTCTGACCAAAGTGCCTCATCTGAAGATGAGAATTCTGCTCTCAGGGCAGCCGAGAGGGTCAGCTGAGGGGCTGTGTGGAAATTCAGGGCACATCTGGCAGCTCACAGGTGGACACCATTCGGCCACCCACATCATCATCATCCCTGAGCTGGTCTTCTCAAGGAGGGCTTCCTAGAGGAGGTGACAGCTGAGCTACAGCTTACAGTTTGGGAAGCATGAGAGATGGTAAGGGAGGAAGCATGGAAGAGGGTGAGGAAGTGAACAAACGGGTTAAGCAGATCTTCTGCCAGAGTCCGGGACATGGAGTCTGACCCTGGGCTCTGTGTTTGCCGCTCTGTGCTTGTGGGAGCTGTTTAGGGAGCCAGGCTTTCTTCTCTCTTCCTCCATGCACATAGCTAAGTGGATTTTGGGATCCAAGACTGTTCACTGGAAGAGCCCATAACAACTGTCCAGCCCCACACTCTGGTAGAGGAGGCACGTGAGGCCCAGAGAGGCAGCCCAGCCTCGCCCAGGCTTCCCCGCTTCCGTTACTCGGCCAGCGGAGGACTTCCCTGGCGGCAGTCTCCCTCTTAGTTGAAGGACCATTGTGTTTTCTGAATTGGACCTGAGACTCCCCCGTCCTAACCAGCGTGGAATCTGAGGTCAAGCTCTTGTCCCTCCTCTGGCAGGAGGAGTCTCAGGCAGGCCCCCACTTTTCTTCCTCTGACTGGTTCTTCTCAGCGAGGGGCTGAATTTAGGGTGGCCAAGGACCGGGCTTCTGGGACGGTGACAGCAGGCCTGACCTGTGACGCCTGTCCTGCCTGCGGTGCACAACCAGCCTTTACCCTGGAGAATGGGCCATGTGGGAAGGAGAAAGCCCCCAGGTCCCCAGTAATGCTCGAGCCCTTCTGGAACCTGCCCCGAGCCAACCCGTACAATCCCATTATTCCCTGTGGCTTCTGCACTCCAGTGTGGGATGGTTCAGTGCCCCCACGCCTGTCCCCACACCCGGCCACACATCAGGATCTGGAAGCATCTCCCCACCCCACCGCTAACGCACCTTTCAGGGCATAGCTCAGGTGACCCCTCCTACAGGACAGGACGGCTCCCTCCCTCCCTGGCACGCCCCAGGGCGCTGTCTCCCTTCTGTGGCCACCTGTGTCCTGTAAGCAGTGACATTCCCAAGGGCATTGCTGGTGTCCTCCCCATCTTGGGGCCCCCGGTGCCCAGCTTTCGTGGATGCTGACAGAATGGAGTTGCTTTAACAGCCCAGCCGAAATGCCCCCTCAGGGGAGAGAGGAAATCAGTTTTAAGAAACTGTTTCTGAAACTGTGAGAAGTGTTGGATTTGGGCTTGAGGGCTGTCGCTCCGTGGTTCTCAGTGGGGAGGTACTGCCCCCTGCTGGGGGCTGTTAGCAGGTGCCCAGGATCCTTCCTTGGTGGTCCCCCACTGGGGGTCGGGGTGCTCTGTGTCCGGCAGTGAGTGGACTGCGTAATGAAGACTTGCTCACCCAGAGTGCCAAGTAGTGACCCCTTCCCCCAGTATCAGGAGCCACTGCGGGAAATGGTCCACACTGGGAGCACAGGGACAGCTCCTGGTAACATCACTTTGGGACGTCACACTAGGGTTGGCTAGAGTTTGCGTCCCAAAGGGGAAAATATTTGTAGACCTTCCGTCTTCAGTGTTGAGGCCGAACCCCTCTTTGGTAGTTTAATGTGGTTTTTAGGGGCGCGGGTGTCTTTATATCTGTGGGAGCGCCTCTGTTGGCACCCGAGGACAGATGTCCCGGCAGTAGAAGCTGTGGTCTACATGGAGCAGCCGTTATCGTGTCTGCCTCCCACGCTGCTGGGGGGTGGGGGTGGGGTTTGAAGGAGCCCATCTGCTTGAATGCTCTGTGTGAACAAAGTACCTTGTATTTTACCTTTTTATTCACTTTATTCATTTTTGGTCAGTCTAGGGAGGACCTGAGAATAACTTTATGACATTTAAGTGGCTCTAGAACTGCAGTGCCCTTAGGCGTAGCCAGCGTGCCTGGGAATAATGGCATTCTTCTCACTCTTGTTTCCAGAGATCCGGTTCTAGAGGTCAAGGCAGGCCCAGGAGCGGGCTGTTGTAATAAGCCTCTGCTGCGTCTGCCCAGCTCCTTCTCAGACCAAATGTACAGAAATGTTGCTCTAAACTATGGTTCTCAGTCCTGCTTGTGACTTAGTCACCGGGAGCTCGGGGCCTCACGATGCCCGGGCTCCGCCCGGGGCTGGGTTTGGTTTACTTGGGATGAGCTCGCGTCCAGGCACTCAGAGTTTTAAGGGTGTCCCGGGTGACTTTAATGTGCATGGTTGAATGCATAGCTCTCAATGTGGGGGAAATTTTGTGTTGGATTGCTCAAAAAAGCAGGGTAACCGGTTCCTGATGTTTTGAATAACCCAGAACATACCCCGAGTCACGCACATGCTGCTGTTGTCTAGAAAAACCAGCACAGCGGCGGGTACCGGCTGCCCTTCCCCTGGACTTCTCTGGTCTGCCCTCGGGTCGGCCCCGGGTGGCCAAGGCTCCGGTGGGAGCAGGTGGAGCAGTGCTGCCCCCCAGCGGTGAGGCTGTGGCGGTGGCGTCAGAAGGGGAGCTGGAAGGAGATGGGATCTTGGGGGCTGCCAGTCAGCGGGCCAGACTCTGCTTTATGCGCATGCTCCTTAGTCTTTCTCAAACCACCGCGCGCGGTTCATGATCCCGTGTTAAAGACTGGGGTGCCGAGGCTCAGAGATAAGCCTCTCCGTCCTGGGCTGGTCTGGAATGAGATGTTCACTGAAAGGGACGGGATGTTTCTTCATGCCCATCACATGCTTCAGTAGACAGTGGGGAACCGTCGTGAAGCTCTGAGGTTTAAAACTGACACGTGTTCTCCAAATCAGGGATGTTTTAAAGCTCGTCCTTTGTGGCAGCCTCATCTATACTCTGCATGTTGTCCAGGTATCCTGTCAAACGCCGGGCCCCCCAAAAAGCGCCACAAAGGGTGGTCTCCGGAATCCCCCTCCGCTGCAGACGCTGGCTACTCCCAGGGTGTCGGGAACAGAGCCAAGTACGGTAAGTGACAGCAGCCTCGCCTATGGTAGGACTCGGCGCCCCGGGTGTGCGCACGCACGTGTGCACTGTGTGAGTGTGTGTGCACTGGGGAGGATGGCCCGGGGGCAGACTTCGGTATCACTGAGGGGTCTCCTTTGGAGGAGCTGCACAGCAGAGCCCAAGGTCCTTGCACAGCAGTGACTTAGCTCCTGGACCCTAAAGAAATTTAAAAGGAGCTTGCCTGTCACGTGGCTGTGTTGTTTGGGGGGGAAGGTTGGGTGAAGTGACCTTAAAGGTACTTTGACCTCAGGGATCTGTGACTCCAGGATGGGGGTATTCCTGTAGGTGGGGGTTCGCGTCAGCTGTAGCAGGTGTGCAGGCCGGCCTGACATCAGGTCTGCTGGAGAGGGAGGCTCCGTTCCGTGTGTCTTCCTAACACCCTCGGCGTGTTTCCAGAGAGCGCAGGCATGTCCTGCGTGCCCCAGGTTGGCTTGGTGGGACCAGCTTCGGTCACATTTCCTGCTGTGGCCTCTGGGGAACCGGTGTCCGTTCCTGACAACTTGCTGCAAATATGCAAGGCCAAGCCGGTGATATTTAAAGGCAAGTACAACAGTGGGACGGGGGGTGGGGGCGGGGGGCTGGGGGAGTCCGCACGGAGCAGGCCATGGGCTGACGCACGGGTGTCCCCCGAGAGACCTCAGAGGCCCCGTCCAGGCCGGTGAAGGAACGAAGCCGACCGTCACTGCTGTAGCCCCTGATCAGATGCCGAGTTCTCCAGCGGGTCACCGGCGGGTCTGGAGCGGGTCACGATTTTCCACAAGGAGCCCGGGTGAAACGTGTCCTTGTGTTCATTTATGCACGTGTGCATTCGTTCAGCCTCACTGAGCAGCTGCCCTGGGAACAGGCCCAGTGCAAAGCCCCAGCGCTCGGACAGCCCGAGCCATCGGCCCCCTGCTTTGAGGACCCCTGATGGGACAGGTGGTCCTCGTGTCACCCTGGGCCCCTGGTATATTTTGGCTCTGGAATCTGACTTTAGGCAAGGATGGCGACGGGCGCCACGTGAAAGCATAAAAGACAACAAGATTCGATCTGTTTTGTGACCGTAGGCTGATGTATGCCACGTGGGGGAGGTGTTCGGTCAACTGACGAGGTCCCTCTTCAGTTGACGCAGGAGGTCTTGAAATGGGAAGCTCGGGCGGGACTTGTCTGAGGATGGTTTTCGCTGGTCCCGCACGCTGACCTGTGACAACACGTGCACACACACGTGTGCACATGCGTGCACAGATACACACATGCCTTCAGATCCTTCATGAAGTTAATGCTGCATTCGGTATCGTATTCGTAGGAATAGAGCAGCGAGGGCGTAGGAGGGCGGGAGAGAGGCCTTCCTGGCAGTTAAGAACTAAGAGGGGCTCTCCTTTTTCCTAAAAAACCGAAAGTGAACGGGATATTTAGGAAGAAGGGTGCAGGTCTGGGTTTTGAACAAGGCATGGGACAGAGCCGATATCCCATTGGGCCTATTAGCCGACAAGGCCGAGGTCAGCACGCGGCCGCGTTACCTGTGTCCTGCCATGGCTATCGCGGGACCGCGGCAGGCCCCGAAAGTGCAGTGATGGGAAGGCAGAGCACGCGGATATGGGTTGGACCTGCACCTGCTCCTCCCCCGAGCCGGAAGCCCCAGGAAAGTTGGGGTGAGGGTCCCGCAGACCTGTCTATGGCTAGCGACCTCAGATGGAGGCCGTCCTTGTTCCTCAAGTTCATGGCACTTCCCAGTGAGGCTGCTCTGTTCCAGCCGTGGGCTCTTCCTAAGGTACTTGCTTCCCTGGCTGTCTCCTCCCGCCCCCAGAGTGCAGGTCCCGACCACTTCTGTGCCTTCTCCGCGAGGCTGCCTTACCTTCTTATACACCTCCACGCAGTTTGAATCAATGTTGGTAAACAGTGGTACCCCAGCTGTGCTCCCTAGCCAGAGGACCAGCCCCCTCCAGGATCTCTTAGAGGCGTGAACTCCCAGGAACATCCCAGCATCACAGGCCCTATTCCTCAGCCGGACGCTGTGCAGTAGGGCCCAGCAGTCTGTCTTAGGCTGCCTTTCAGGGGATCCTCCCGCATCACAGGTTTGAGAAGCAGTTCCTTGAGGGTGTGAACCGTCTCACTCATCAGGTTCTCCCTGGAGCCAAGCGTGATGCCTGCACATAGCATACAGCAGGCGTTCAGTAAGTGCATGTTTGGTGCATAAGTGAGGACCATCTGAGTACAGGACGCCACACAGGCATTTAGCACAGCCGATCATCTCAGCAGCCCCATGGGGACTGCATGTGTCCCCCCCCCGCCCCCCGGCATTGTACAGATGTGAAGACTGAGGCTTAGGAATGTCGGACTTCCTGCCCAGGGTGCCCCAGCTGATGCACGGTGCGGAGGAGAGTCCAGCATAGCCAGGCTCTTCTGCCTCTGGGGGTTGCCACTGGAGTGAATCTAGAACGTGTGCTAAAGTGTTGGTCAAGTTCCGTTAGGACCTGGAGCCTCCAGTTTGTACCGTGGTTTATTTTCCTAACCCAGCTTGTTCTCCAGCTTGCTGGAGAGCCCTGGGAGAACGTGAATCAGCATCCCATGTTGAGGGGGGGCGGTTGGGGACAGTGCAGGCTGGCGGGTGGGCAGTCGGCAGAGAGCCAGAAGGTGGTGCTTCCACCGGGCGTCCTGTGGTCGGAGCTGCGGGGCAGCTGAGGCGACGCTTCCACTCGGGGTGCATTCCCGGGCTGTAGCTCACTCGCGGGGGAGACGAGGCACTGACCACCTGCCACAGCACCGGTCCGGGATCAGAGCTGCCAGGGCAGTGAGCAAGGGCCAGACGTCCGAGGTCTCCCCGGAAAGGGGCACGAGAGTTACCCCAGTGGCTCCGGCCTGCACGCTGGCGCCCCACCCCCGGATTGGGAGACCCCGCAAGGGGGGGTGGGGTGGGGGGGCACACACTGCGCCTGCGGGCGGCCGCCAAGCGGGTGCGGCTTCCTGTTCCGCAGGCCACGGGAACTTCCCTTACCTCTGTGGGAACCTGAACGACGTCGTCGTGAGCCCCCTCCTGTACACGTGCTACCAGAACTCGCAGTCCGTCTCGCGGGCCTACGAGCAGTGCGGGGCCTCCGCCATCCAGCCCATCTCCGAGGAGATGCAGCTGCTGCTCACCGTCTACTACCTCGTGCAGCTGGGTGAGTGTCCCGCCGCGGCCTGGGAGTCGCCGGTAGAACACCCCGCGAGGGGGGACGTGCGGGAGCCTTGATCCTAGCCTGGCCCTCGGAGCCCCTGTGAAGCCCCGGGGCCGGTGGGATGGCAGCCCAGGAAACGTGGGGACGCTGCAGTCAGGTCAGCGCTGGAAGGCCTGGGCGTGGCTTGAAGTGGGTCAGAACCACTGGAGATAATCCAAAAACCCTGCGGCTGCCATTCCAGAAACACAGAGGGACCAGGACAGAGACCCGGGAGAGGAGGCCTGATCGGGGAGAGGGGGCCCTGGGGCAGGGCGGGTCGGGGCACGGTGGTTCAGCCTCACGGAGGAAGGCCTCTGAGATGATGCTCGAGTGGGGAGAAGCTGCCCTGTGAGGAGGTGGGGGAGGCAAGGGAGACGCCGGGAGGGCTGCGGGCCAGGCCTGGTGGTTACAGCCCAGTGGGGGAGGGGGTGCCCGCGGAGGGGCGGGGCCTCCGGGTGCAGCCAGGACTTTGCACTTCAGACACGGCTGAGCAGCACCTCGGAGGGGTCAGCTGCGGCCACTTCCCACTCCACAGCAGAGCCAGCCCCGGGGGCTTAGACCACAGACGTTTCTGTCTCAGGGCTCTGGAGGCTGGAAGCCCAACATCCAGGATGCCAGCCGGGTTCTGGGGAGGCCTCCCCTCCTGGCTCGCAGACAGCCCCTGTCTGTGCTCACGGGGCCTTTCCTGAGCGCACGCGTTTGGGGAGAGGGACAGAGGACTCCGCTGTGTCTGTTCATGCCGGCACCAGAGCGGCTGGACCAGGGCCTCACCCGTGACCTCACTTAACATTAATCCCTCTTTAAAGGCTTTGCCTCCAAAGACATCACGGTGAGGGTTGTGGTACCCGCAGACGAACTGGGAGGAGGAACACACAGCTCGGTCTGCGGCGGCTCTGGAATGGTTTGAGGCAATGCGTGGATATGATCTGATCTCTGCTTCCAGGAGCCGGCGGTGGCTGCTGTGTGGGCCTGGCTGGTGCAGGGGCCGTGTTGTCCCAGTTGAAGTGGGAGGTGGCTCTGACCACGGAGGGTCACGGGAGGGAGAGGCTGGGTTTATTCTGAAGGGGTAAGGGCGGTAGGCGTCTGTCTGAGGGAGGGGAGGGGGCGGGCAGCCCGGCGTCTGCCCTGAGCCCCCAGGTGGATGCTGGAGCCAGAGGGTGGGTGCAAGTCCTGCTGTCTTGGCTGTTTCGAGTTTGAGAGGCCCATGAGGCCTCCAAGGGGCTGATTCCAGGATGTGGCCGGACAGGGCTTGAGCCCCAGGGAGAAGGTACAGCTGCTGGTGCCAGATTGGGGAACATTGGGGCCCAGTGATGAGCTGTACCGAAGCTGGGAGATTGGACAAGAGTCCCGGGGAGAAAGGCCCTGGTGCATGACCCCCCGGGCACCCCAGCAGTCAGAGATCTGGAGGACGAGTGGATGGAGCAGCCAGGGAGGCACACGCTTGGGCAGAACTTGGAGAATGTTGCCTGAAATGGGGAGAAATCTGGGAAAACGGGCGTGTGTCTTGCTCTTTCTCACGACCCACATCCCATGCCCTGGTAAGCCCTGGTTTGTCCCCGACCCACCCTTGCCCAGCCTCCCCACCATGCCTTCCTCGCCAGGGCACTGCTCTTGCCCCGCTCTGCGCGTCTGTTACAGTTGTGAGTCTGCTCGTATCGGTTCCCTGCTGGAGCCTGCCACGGCTTCCTAGCACACGCTCAACCCACCTCCGTTCCAGGGGCCACGTGACCGGCCTGCCTCCTGCAGCTGCTTGCTTTGCTCCAGCCCTGCTGTGCCCTGGGGCACCCCAGTCCCCCCGTGCCTGCTGTTCCTTCCCCGAGAAACGCTCCTTCCCAGGACGTTTGCACGGCTACTGCTTTGTGGCCTCTGGGTTTTGGTTCCCATGTCATCTAGAGAGGCCTTCTCATCACTGTATCTAAGACAGCACCCCTCCCCTGGCCCCTGGGGTTCTGGCTCCTCTTTATCTTGCGTTTGGAACACCAGCACTCCCGGGAATTACACGCCTGTGTATTTGTTTACTTCAGGTGCATGTCCCCTGGGGAGGGTGTCAGGGCTGTGAGATCAGGAATGTCGACTTCATTCATGGCTGCGTGTCGGGGAGCACCTGAAGGGTAACGTTGGTGCTCACCCAACACGTGTTGAAGGAACAGTCAACAGACGCAGAGTCCAATGAAAGCATTTCAAGAGGGACTTGTCCCCTGAGTCAGGCTGAGAGCAGAGTGAGGGCTCGCGGTTAGCCATTGGGTCTGGGTGTATGGAAGCGATTGGCAGTGTCAGTGGTGAGTCCGAGGAATGTGAGGACGGAAGCCGCCTGCTGTATGGCCTGGGGACAGGAGCTGAAGAAATAGACGGGTGAGGGTAGATCACTCTCCCAAGACCTTTGCTTCGTGACAGTGATTCCAGAAGAGGGTGTGGGCTCCGGGGAAGGTTTTAGAGATGGGAGGGCTAACAGCTAACCTCATAAAATCGTGGCCCAGCCAGTGGAGGGGGTGGTGTGATCCCCATCTTTCCGGTCAGGAGCCGGTGTCCTCGGACAGCTAGCGCTTGGCCGGAGCTGGGGCTGAGTGGAGCCGGGAGAGAGTGTGACTTCTGAGCTCCGGCAGGCTGCTCTACCCTCCAGCTCACCCAACTCTAAAATTTGGACAAATACACCAGAAAATGTCTGTAGGAAAGAAAGGCTAGAAGTATTCAGTGTCACTAGGCATCAGAGAGGCACAAATGAACAAATCGAGTAATATTTACTAGTGAAATTAACACAAGCGATGGTATCCGTGGCACTAAGGGTGCAGTAAAGGCAGGGTCCTTGTCCGCCCTTAGTGTCGTGGCAGGTTGGTGCACTTGGACCCCTGAAAACAGCCCGATCACATGTATTAGTTAGCTCCAGAAGCCCAGTTCTGAGAATTTAGAAAGTAGGTTCTATCCATAAAGACATGTGTTGGGGAGGTTATTTATCGCAGTGGTTATTTGGAAGCACTAGGAAGATCAACAGTGGAGCCCCTGCTGAGTAAGTGGCAGTGCCTTGCTTGAAGGGACCCGATGTGCCCAGCGAGAGCACTGGCTGTGTAGACTGCAGACAGTGTGACCCCTGGCTCCACATGACCGTAGGGGAAAGGAGACAAGCCCTGAAGTTGGAGGCTTCAGTCCTTACAGCGGTGGCTCAGTGGGTTAAAGCCTCTGCTTTCGGCTCAGGTCATGATCCCAGGGTCCTGGGATCGAGCCCCACATCAGGCTCTCTGCTCCGCAGGGAGCCTGCTTCCTCCCCTTTCTCTCTCTGCCTGCTTCTCTGCCTACTTGTGATCTCTGTCTGTCAAATAAATAAATAAAATCTTAAAAAAATATATAAAACCTGTCGCTGAAAACCAGACTGCGAAATGGGTGGAAAGCATTGTGGCTCGGTGAGGCTGGGGAGTGGTGGCTGCTCGCGTGCCCGCCCGGTGCTCGCAGCCCAGCATCCGTAAGACGGCGGACCCCGAACGATGCCCACGGCTGTCTCTCAGGCTCGCCGGCACGTGTTGCCCCGGGGCCGCACTCCGTGCTTGTGGGCGGACGCTGAAGCCCCTCCCGCCATCCTGTCGTTGCCAGCAGCCGACCAGGTGCCCCTGATGGAGGACCTGGAGCAGATCTTCCTGCGCTCGTGGCGCGAGTCGCACCTGACGGAGATCCGGCAGTACCAGCAGGCGCCGCCGCAGCCCTGCCCGCCCGCGCCCAGCGCCGTGGCCCCGGTGACCTCGGCGCAGCTGCCCTGGCTGGCCGGCCTGGCCGCCAGCTCATGCAACGACAGCGTACACGTCATCGAGTGCACCTACTCGCTGGCCGAGGGCCTCTCGGAGATGTTCCGGCTGCTCATCGAGGGCAAGCTTGCCAAGACCAACTACGTGGTGATCGTCCGCGCCTGCCGCAGCCCCGCCATCGACTCCTGCGTCGCCGTCACCGGTGAGCCTGGTGGCTGCGGGAAAACCAGCTGCGTCCTCTCCCCTTGCCGATCAGCACGCCTTGCCTCTCGCGGCCGGGTTTGTGGCAGCCGTTGGTTCGTGACCGGGGTTAGGGCCCTCCTGGGGTGAGAGGCGCGTGCCCGGGCTGGCGTGCCGGGTTCAGAGTCATTCCTCCTCTGCGGGGAAGGCGAGCGTTCCCATCTCCCCCTAGAGAGCCTGGCCAGCTCTGGAGGCCGGATGGACGGGGTCGAAAACCTGGCTCCGTGCACCCGGTGATGTGACCGGTCGCCTCCTGACTCTGGCGGTCCGTACCTTCAGCTCGCTTGTGCAGAACAGGAACAACAAAAAAGCCACAACAGCGATCTTGTATTGTGTAGATTAATGAGTCAATTAACTCTTCAGTTACACAATACTCACGTAGTATGGGGTAGATTAATGAGTCAATTATATAGTTACTTGTTGAAGCCCAACTATGCGCAGGCACCGTTCTAAGGGCTGGGGACGCAGGCACGAAGACAACAAGGTCCCCACTTTCCTGGAGCAGACGCCAAACGCCGAGCCGGACAGCTCTGGTGGGAGGGCCCTGGGATGGGGATCCCGCTCGGGATGCAGGCTGTTAGGAGGGTCAGGAGAACCTCTCTGCAGAGGGGACGTTAGAGAGGGGCTGGTGAGAGACAGAGGAGGCAGGCGAGGTTGCCAGTGGGGACAGCTGCGCCCCCCCGCCCCCACCCCAAGACCACGTGGCAGCACTCTGTAGGGAAGCAGGAGGCCGGGGCAGAGGATGGGACGAGGCCATTGTCGGGGGTTAGGGAGAGAGAGACAGAGTGATGAGCACAGACTCTGCCACTGAGGGGCTCGCATGCAAATTCTACACTTGATCTTAGCCAAAAGGCTGAGAAGCGATCGCATGCAAATTCTAAGTGGGGGAGCCCAGTGAAAGGTGTTGTTGTTTTTCCAGGAAAATACCAGGCTCGAATTCTTTCTGAGAGCCTTCTCACCCCAGCGGAGTACCAGAAAGAAGTCAGTTATGAGCTGGTGACGGGGAAAGTGGACTCCTTGGGGGCCTTTTTCAGCACCCTCTGTCCAGGTAGGTCTGTAGGGAGACAGCTGTGAATTCCCAAGTGGGAGGGACAGGCCTCTCGGAGCCCGTTCCCCAGAGCCTGCTGAGGCCGATCTGGGTTCGGGTGGGCAGGGTGACCCCTTCGTTCTCTGTGTTAGCCTTTACGACCCTTTCCTGGGGGGTCTCTGGTTGGCTGTCTTCCCCCGCTGGCTGTGGGTTCTCCTAGGTCCTGTGCCTCTTCCCCTGTGCCCGGTGGTTCCCTGCCTCTGCCTCCGAATCACTTGAGTCCGTGTGTTCTAGGCTGGGAGTTCTCTGCCCTGCTCCCTTCTTTGCCTGTTTCCTCAACCCATGTCCTCCCAGGAACTCCTGCTGGCCTTTCCTTCTCTAGGATGGGCTCGGACCCCTTTCTCTTGGCCTTTAGCGTCTGGCTCTTCCTTCTGTCCCATCACCTGCCACCTCACAGTGTGGTTCTCTCTGATGTGTTTGCCTTCCGTACTGGGCTGCGGGCTCCTCGACTGAATGGGCTGTGTCTTCCCTAGTTCCATTACCCTAGGCCCAGGACAGTGCCTCGTACGCAGGTGAGGCATGGAGGTTTGCTGGGCTTCACTGGGATGGAAAACCCATTTTTCTGTTCTGTTTTGGGCAGAGGGTGACATTGACACTCTGCTGGACAAATTCCATCAGGAAAATCAAGGCCATATTCCGTCCTCACTCACCGCGCCCTCTGTCCCCAAATCCGCATCCTCGGATGTTGGCGGAGCTCCAGCGTGCACAAGTGAGTGATGCTGGGAGCCAGCAGCCAGGGTCTGGGCTGGTGAGACAGCACCCCGGGGTGTGGGCGGGGTGGCTAAGAGGCATCTTCTTAGCACCAAAGTTTACTAATATATAATTTTTATTTTAGTCCTTAAAACACTAGTGGTCTCGGGGCGCCTGGGTGGCTCAGTGGGTTAAAGCCTCTGCCTTCGTCTTGGGTCATGATCCCAGGGTCCTGGGATCGAGCCCCACATCGGGCTCTCTGCTCAGCGGGGAGCCTGCTTCCTCCTCTCTCTGGCTGCCTCTCTGCCTACTTGTGATCTCTGTCTGCCAAATAAATAAATAAAATCTTAAAAAAAACAAAACACTAGTAGTCTCATCCAAGCCTGAAATGGGTGCTTGTATACTTTTCCTGAGATGATACATTTCTTGGTGTAAATTTCCAGCTTATCAGTGCATCGCTGTAACATTTCATGTATCCTGAGTTCCCAAAGAGCTGTGATGGTCACCCTCCCTTCTAGACAACTCACAGTCTCTTCCGAAGTCCTGTCTCAGGGTCAGCTTCCCTGCGATGCTGTCTTTGTCCTCTTCGGGTAGAGTAGGTCACTGCCTCTGTGCTCCCTGAGCACTGTTCATCCTTTTATTATGAAATTCCAAACAGCGTGAAGTGTACACAGCTCAGAGTAGGTACTCGATAAATGTTGGTGTGACTCGCCTTTGGTCCCTCTGCACACTAGACAGGGCCCTACTGCACAATTTCCTAGCAGATGTCAAGGGTTTGGGCTCTCTGCTCTTGGGTGCATCTCACCTTTTGGGGGGCTCTGGTTCCAGGTTACAATTTGGAGCCCCACCATATCCGGCCCTTCCAGCTGGCCGTGGCCCAGAAGCTCCTCTCCCACGTGTGTTCCATTGCGGATTCCAGCACCCAAAATTTGGACTTAGGATCCTTCGAGAAGGTGGACTTTCTGATTTGTATTCCCCCTTCAGAAGTCACCTATCAGCAGACCCTGTTCCATGTCTGGCATTCAGGTACGGGGCATCTGGGGGGCAAGTTGTGGCATCTGCATGGGAGAAGCTTTGGTTCCCTTAAATTCAGATTTGGCATCTAAACATCAGTCTTTCCCTCTAAAGTAGGTGGGGCGAGGACTAATACTCCCATTTTATAGGTCATGAAACAGATGCTCCGAGATAGCAAATTGCCCCAAATTTTATAATCTATTAAAGCTTGAACCATGACTTGAGTTCCCACTCCGTCCCACTCAGGTCCACAACCAGCGTGTTGTGACGTGCTTCAACTTTCCATGTACTTTCAAGGGGGTGAGATATGAAATACACAAAGAGTCAATGTCTTAACTCAGAGGATTTATTCTAGAGTTCTGTAACCTCCAGCTCCCTGGCCTTCAGGTTGGGGGATGGTTTGCAGGGATGGCAGGGAGGTGGGACCTGACCCTTCCCTTCGGTCACACCGAGCCTGGGATCACCAGCTTCATGAAGCCAGCTTGGCTGTCCTCCTTGGCTGGCCGCTGTGCACACACCTCGCTAGGAAGTGGGCCGTCTCTTAGCCCAGGGGTCAGCTGCCCCGACCCCCATATTTCACACATCCCCGTAGGCTCGGGGCCGGCCAGAACGCCGGCCAGACAGCAGGCACTCACCAGGGGTCTGTTGAGTGAGTGAGAAACTCGGGGCAAGGGTTGTCCTTGCCATGGATTACTTGTGATGTATTTTTACACATTACAGGGGTTTTGCTGGAGCTTGGCTTGGAAAAGGAGCACATGACCAAGCAGAGGGTCGAACAGTACGTTTTGAAGCTAGATGCGGAAGCACAGACGAAATTTAAGTCCTTTCTGCAAAACTCCTTTCAGAACCCACATACGCTCTTTGTCCTCATCCACGACCACGCCCACTGGGATCTCGTGAGGTGAGCAGGGGTTTGGCCTACCCAGGCTTGGCGGGTTCCTTCCTTGAATTACTACGTGGGTGATACTCGGGACTTTGGGTATGAGCCTTGATGAGATGAATGATGCTGGGGTTTCAGCATCTGTAAGCAGATGTCATGGATGTATTCCAGAACCGTAGAACGGGAGATTATCTCAGGAGACATCCAGTAGAGCCTCTGACAGGTACCATCATGGAAACAGGCTCAGGGTCTCAGGGCTTGGGTGGGGGCAGGGGGGATTAGTGCCAAGCTGGCCTTGACCTAGGGCCTCCTTTCCTGTACCCCACTCAGTGAGAAGATGCCCCCTGGTGTGGGGAGGGGACCCTGACCGGAATAGTCCTTTCCTAATGGCGGGCCCATTGGCTTCAGCACTGAGGGCCATAGTTGGTGCCACCCTTCTGTAGGGGCCATTTGATGGACTCAGTTCAAGTGAACGTAAATCCAGATGCATTTTATTTTATTATTTTTTAAAGATTTTATTTATTTATTTGACAGAAATCACAAGTAGGCAGAGAGGTAGGCAGAGAGAAAGGAGGAAGCAGGCTCCCTGCTGAGCAGAGAGCTCGATGTGGGGCTTGATCCCAGGACCCTGGGATCATGACCTGAGCCAAAGGCAGAGGCTTTAACCCACTGAGCCGCCCAGGTGCCCTAGATACATTTTAGATGCTGTCAGGCTCTGAGTCTGGCAGGATTTCTGATTTACCAGGGCCGTCACCTCCGTAGACTGGCCTGGGGACTGTGCATTTAGACCCTGCCGCTGACTGGGTGAGGAGGGAAGGGAGATACCAGGTCAGATCGCCGAGAAAGGCTTTGATTTTGCATGGATGCAGGCATGTAGGGCTGGCCAGGACCTCAGAGATCACCTGTAGGCAGGGCATATGACTTAAGGTCCCTGCTTAGGCTGGGAGGGATTTGAATGCCCTGAATTCTAAGAAAGGCTAGCTTGTGCGTATTCACTGGGCAGGGGGTGGGTTCTCAGAGTAGCCTCCTGCCACCCAAAAGCCCGAGAGTTTTCTATTCTGCTGGGTTCCCAGGAGAGAAGGCCGAGGCCATGGCCCACAGGGAAGAGCTGAGCTGCGCTTTTCTCCTGGGCCCCTTGCCCAAAATGCCTCCCCTTCCTGGTCCCAAACCTTTAAATTTAATATAGAATGTACCGTTTTATATCCTCTGAGGATCCTTTCAGGCCGGTAGGAATTTAGGGGAAAGAATTTGAGACAAGTACACAGTCAGATGGGGCAGAAGGAGCACTTGTGGGTGAGAATTCCCGCTCTGGAGGACTGAGTGGATTGTGTGTCCCCCAAGCAATCCTCCATAAATACTGGTCCCCTGGCTAAGTTTTTAATAAGCAGTGAGTATCTGGGGAGTTCCTGGCAGGTGCTTGCAGTGCATTTTTTTTTTTTTTTTTCCTTAAATTTTTCTCATCATGGGCAGAGCCAGAAGCTTTGATCACTTGCACACTTTGGGGCGGGGCTTGTTAGAAATGTAATGTGGGCGGGGCTAGTTAGAGAAATGTAATGTGGGCGGGGCTAGTTAGAGAAATGTAATGTGGGCGGGGCTAGTTAGAAGTGTATTCAACCGCTTGATCCTTGTAAAATTACCAAGCAGGATTCATCTTCCCACTGACTGCGTCTTCTCCCCCCTTTCCTCCCCCAGTGGCACTGTTCATAATCTCTATGCCCAAAGTGACCCGGCCGTGGGATTGGTGGACAGACTGCTCAATTGCAGGGAGGTGAAGGAGGCCCCCAACATCGTGACGCTCCACGTGACGTCCTTCCCCTACGCGCTGCAGACACAACATACCCTCATCAGCCCTTACAACGAGATCCACTGGCCTGCCTCCTATAGCAACGTGAGTGCCTCTGGGCTCCCTTGCCTGGTGTCCCGATGGCCCTTGAGTCGGGAGAAATTCTGCTCGGTAAAAGTCTTGATTAACTGGTGTAGTTGGGGGTCACATGGGTCCCCAGTTTCTTGGATCTTTGATTTGACCCAGAATTAGATTTAAACCCTTCCTTGCCAAAGGACATTAGTTGGCTTCCCCATCTGAGGACATGTAATGTTTAGTCTAGAAGCCTTGGAAAGGTTCCTGCTTTTCCTATGCCCACATCCTTAAGCAGCAGGCCTTAAAATCTCCTTCCGAATGGAACCCACATCCGTAAAACCTGGTGAGGTTGTGCTTTATTCTCTGCCTTTTCTCACCAAAACAGAAGGCTCCAACTGATCGTCTGAGAATTCTGAGAATAATTGGAGAATTCTGGGTGGTTGGATTCTAGTTAATGGTTCAAGTAACAAGCAAACCTCAAATTCTAGACTTCTTTGGGGCATCCTGGAGTCATCTGAGGAACTTATAAAGATACTGATGCTTGGTGTCAGTCCGTTAGCGTTGGAGTCAGTGGTAGGGATACCGAGTGTTTCTGTGGCACTTTGGTGAGCTAGGGAAGCACTGTTCTGCGCGGCTTATCGTATGACCTCCTATCAGATGCAGGGGCTAGGATGGTTGCTCATTTATAGAAGGAGAAAATGAGGCAAAGGAGGTTTGAGCTACTTTCCTAAAGGGCCGTGCAGTCGGAGAGCGGTGAGCCTGGCTGGGATCCCGTCCTGCTGGCTGTGGCCCTCACAGAACCTTGGTGCGTGAGGGCAAGTTCATGGCTTTGCAATTTTATTAACCTCTCCAACTCTGACATTTGAGCAGCTCCGGTGTTAGTCTGGGAGGAATGTTATGTCCATGGGGGTGAAATTGATTAGATAAATGCATTTCTTTCTGCAGGTTTTAGTAGCAGGCCAAACACAGGATAACTGATTGGCCTGTTCCTAGAACTAGCTTAAGATTGTCGGAAAGAAGCCATTTCACCCAAGAACGTTGTGAGTTTAAAAAACAAGGCCAATGTTGTTCCTGGCAAAGACACCAGGTCAGACGAAGGGAAAAGTCTTGACTGACATGGATGCGGCATCTTTTAATCAGAGAGTGCTCTGTGCTCTGAGTCTGCAGAGGGAAGTCGTCTGTGGGACTGCAGACTCAGCGCAATTCATTTTTATTTTTTAAAAAAGATTTTTTATTTATTAGAGAGAGCATGCATGTGCGTGTACATGCCACGAGCTGGGGAGGGGCCGAGGGAGAGGGAGAGAGAGTCTTAAGGGCTCCAAGATGACCGTGGAGCCCGATGCGGGACTTGATCTCATAACCCTGAGACCGTGACTGAGCCAAGGTCCAGAGTCGGACGTTTCACTGGCTGAACCATCAAGGCAGCCCCCGTCAGCACAATGTAGATCAAGATGCCTGTGCCAGCCATCTGGGTGGCCAGCGTGTGACTCTCTCAGTCCCCCCCCAATGCCGTGTTCGTGTGACTGATGCTCTTCTCTGTTTCAGGGGGTCGACTTGTATCCTGAGAATAAGAAGTACTTCGGGCTGTCAGAGTTCATTGAGTCCACACTCTCGGGACACAGCCTCCCTTTGCTCAGATATGACAGCTCCTTCGAGGCCATGGTCACGGCATTAGGAAAAAGGTACACGTCTCGGCTGGGAGTTACCAAAAACACTCAGGAGTCGCGCGTGTGCTGAAGAGTGTGCAGCCCAAGAATTCCAGAAGGGGCCACCGCCCTCCTTTCCTGGGTGACGCCGTCCCTCTGCTAAAGGGACCTGGTTTATTTCTTGCCCTGCCTGTGGGGCTACTGATACCTGTCGTGCTGTTGTTCTAGAATATTTTAGAGATGAGAATGGGCAGCAGCATGTTGGAATGTGGAGGGCTGTGTTTGCGATGCAGGGAACTGAAGAAAGTGGGAAGAGGTAAGACACGAAGGATTTGAAGGCCATGAGAGTGACAGTCCTAGTTGGCTTCGTTTTTCGTGTCCCGTGTGTATCACCTGTCGAGAGTGTATTTTATGCTGTTTGCTGTTCTAAGGGCCTCACCGTCTCTCCTAGCCAGTTGCTGCTATTATCTCCATTTTGCAAGTAAACTGAGGCTCTGAGAGACCCCAGTGACTTCCCTGGGCCGCACATCTGGCCACTGATAGAACCGGCTGTGAAGCCACAGTCAGCCCGACTCTACAGCTTGCGCTCCGACCCGGGCCGCGGCGGACCACAGAGGCAGATGTCAATGCTGCCATTTCTCAGATGAGGAAACCGAGGCCTGGGAGGTTAAGCGATGGCCATAAAGCCAGGCCAGGGTTTACAGACTGGCTACTGCAAAGCAGAATGAGCGGCTCTGCCCCGGACTGTCCGTGTCGAGCCGGGTCTGCCACCTTCCCTCATGGAGCCCCACTCTTGTGCCAACAAAGGGATTACGTTACACGCGGGCTCCTCACACTGTGCTCCAAGCTGTACTGCTTGGGCAGGATGCAGATAGCTCTTAGGCCTAAAGGGGTGCTTTGGTCAAGAAACCTGACATTCAAGGTTTTCCTTTCCACAAGAGTTCTCCGAGCCTTCCCTTGCCACGCGTGCTCTCAGTCCCGTGGAGGCTAGAATGTGCGGCATCTCCGGTGTGTGTCATGGAATCCGTGTTCCCCAGAATGTCCTTGGAGAAACTAAGTCCCTTTGGGTGTGGGATGCTGAGGGATGTCATCTGCTCTCCCCCCCACACGTGGGCAGCTGAGGGCTCGAACACCTGTTGAAGGAAGGAGTCCTGCCTCTCTCTCCTCACACGGCTCCTTCCGTCGGGTGCTCAGTGAACTGTCACTTCGGGTCCAGTGCTCTGTGTTTATTGCCGAAAATATCCTCACAGTGGAATAGGTCCTGTTACCCCTGTGTGGCAGAGGAGGGAACGGACTTAAGTTGGGTCACCTGCCCTAGGTCACATGGGTTTGTAGTGAGGCTAGACCTGATCCTTATCACTTGACTCCAAAATAGTAGAACCTAAGCCATATGGGGCGAGGGCTCATGGCTAGAAGGCCAGACTGACCGCGGACCATATGTTCTGGCTTAAACATGAGTTTTAACCGTTGGCAAATCACAGAACCTCTCTGAACTTCCGTAAGGTCATCTGCGAACAACTCTACTTTTCTAGTGGCTTCTTTTGTTTTTTTTTTTTTTAAAGATTTTATTTATTTATTTGACAGAGAGAGAAATCACAAGTAGGCGGAGAGTCAGGCAGAGAGAGAGAGAGAAGCAGACTCCCACTGAGCAAAGAGCCCGATGCGGGGCTCGATCCCAGGACACTGAGATCATGACCTGAGCCGAAGGCAGCGGCTTAATCCACTGAGCCACCCAGGCGCCCCCTCTAGTGGCTTCTTATGAGAGTTGGATGAAGCAGGAACATGGGCCGACTCAGGAACAGCTGTGTGCTGAGAGCTGCAGCTCCAGAGTCACACTTCCAGGGTTCGAGGCCTGGGTCTGCCACTTACTAGCCCTGAGACTTTAGGGATGCCTCTCCGTCCTCTGTGGGGAGAAGAATGCCTACCAGATGGGGATGTTCTGAGGACTAAATGAATTAATACATACAGAGCATTAGAGCATGACTGGGGCACATTACATGCTCTTGGTAGCTGCAGCCAACACTGTCATGGCTTTGTCCCCACCGTCACCACTGTTACCATCATGGTCACCACCATCACCACCATTGTCAATATTACCATCAACACCGCTGTTACTGTCACATCCCATGATCACGATCACTACCACTGTGACAACCACTGTCATCATCATCACCGTCACTGCTGTCACCATTGTTATTACTGAGAACATCATCCTCACTGTCACCACCATCAGTACTAGTGTCACTGTCACTGTCCCATCATCACTGTCACTGCTGTCACCACCATTATTACCAAGAACATCACCATCACTGTCACCATCACCACTGTCACCGTCACCATCCCATCATCATGTCACTGCTGTTACCACCATTTCCAAGATCATCAGCATCACTGCCACCACCATCAGCACCAGTGTCACCGTCACTGTCCCATCATCACCGTCACTGCTGTCACCACCATTATTAATGACATCATCACCATCATTGTCACCATCATCCGCACCCCTATCACCATCACTGTTCCATCATCACTGTCACTGCTGTCACCACCATTATTACTGAGAACATCACCATCACTGTCCCCACCGTCAGCACCAGTGTCACCATCACTGGACCATCATTACCATCATGATGCACCTCACCACTGTGGTCATTGCTGCCATTACCATCAGCACCGTTACTGTGACCACGACCGTCACTGTCATCCTCACCACCATCCTCTTCCTCTCTCTCCTCTCTCCCCCTCTGCTGAACCGGAAGTGTTTCACAGAGATTAAATTTCACTACATCAGAAGAGAATAGAAAACTCTGGAATGTTGAGTTATGGAGAATCATAGGACTGCCTAGGAATCATTTAACCCAACCACCCCACCCCATCTTATAATTGTGGGAATTGAGACCCAGACAGGGGAAGTGATTTTCTCAGGGTCTCACATCCTGTTTGGGGCACCCTGGATTATAGCCAGGTTTGGTGTTCTTTCCACCATGCCCTGCTGCCGTTTCTAGGAATCCACTGTCTGGGTATCTCTTTGAAACAGGCAACTTGGACAGAAGGCACTGAAGGTAAGAACACATTGGTTACTTGCCTCTTGCCACCATGTGCACGGCCAGCCTGTTGATATGGCCCTGTGCTGCACACAGACCCCAGCCTGTGGCTGGGAAGTCCGCTTGGCAAGACACAGACTCATTGGTCCTTAAGAGATTTAGACATTTAACGACTCCTGTTTTCATTCCAGTATGTTTTCTGTGGTGCTTCCTTCCTATGAGGCCAACCACAAAGGCTTAGGGGCAGGCATGTCCTACACGTACCTACTGTTTGGAGCTGGGCTAGTTCCTGCCTCCCACATGGTAGTTCTTTTTTTCTTTTTTTTTTTTTTTTTTAAACAATAGCTTTCATGAGGACTGACTGGCCTACAGTAAACTGCAGATATTTGAAATGTTTGATTTGGTGAGTTTTGACATATGTAAACCCTGGCAAACCCTTCACGACAATTAAGCTAACAAACACGAGATTCCTTCTCCCCATTGCTAATTATTCCTTCCTTTCCCTTTCTCACTGTAGACTATGCATTTTCTAGTGTTTTATATGAATGAAATTACACAGTATTTTTCAAAACTTCATTCGTTTCTCCAGTTTACTGATAATGTTGCACATCTTTTCATGTGTTTGTCACCTGTATGTCATTTTTGGTAAAGTGTCTCCTGATGAATTGACTCTTTTATCATTATGAAAGGACCCAAAGGATATAATTCTTTGTTCCAAAATCTACTTTTGCTGATATTATATAGCTGCTCCAGCTTTCCTTTGGTTAATGTCAGCATAGTTTATAGTTTTCCATGTTTTCACTTTTAACCAACTTGTGTCTTTATATTTAAGGTTTTCATGTAGATAGCTTATCGTTGGGTCTTACTTGTTTATTGCATCTGGCAGTCTGTGACTTTTAGTTGAGGTGTTTAGACCATTTTTAGTTGAGTTGTTTAGACCATTTACATTTAATTATTGATGCAGTTGTACTTAAAGCTACCATCTTACCACTTTGCTCTTTGTTTTATCTGTGTTATGGACTCCCTTTTTCTGTCTCGCTTTGGATGAACTGAGCATTTATGGTTTCATTCCCTCCTCCACTTGCTTATTAGCTGTAATTCTGATGTCCTTTTAGGTTTTGCATTAGACTTTACAGTGTATATTTTTAAGCTACTTTCTCCTTTCAGGTAATATTATACCACTTCATTGATAAGATCCTTACAGCAGTGTATCTATATCTCACCTGCTATGCTTTGTACATCTGTGTTCAGACATTTTACTAATATATGTTATAAACTTCACAATAAATTACTTTTGCCTTAGATAGCCAATTATCTTTTAGAGATATTTAAATAATAACTTTTTAAAAACATTTTTTGTATTTATGCACGTAGTTACTATTTGCAGTGCTTTTCATTTCTTTGTGTGGATTTATCTGGTTCTGTTATCCTTTCTCAAGGACTTTTTAATCAACATTTGTAAGGAAGGTCTGCTGGTGATGCAGTCTTTATGCTTTTGTGTGTCTTTATTTTTACTAATTTTTAAAAGATATTTCCCTAGGTATAAAATTTAGGTAGTTTTCTTTTTCAATGCATTGAAGATGTTGCCCTACTATCTTCCGACTTGCATTGTTTCAAACAAAATCTGTTGCCATCACCTTTGTTTCTCTCTATAATGTGCCCTCCCCTCCCAGGTCCTTCCATCCAGTGACCAAGCCACTTTAAAATTTTTAAAAATTTGTTACTGGTTTTAAGTAATTTAAGATATGCTTTGTTAATAATTTTCTTCATGTTTCTTATACTTAAGTTAATTGAATTTTCATTATGTTTGAGAAAAAAATCAGTTATTATTTCTTCAAATATATTTTTTTACATTCTCCTTCTGTCTTTTAGAGTAATCCAATAACATACATTAAGCTGCTTGAATTTGTTCCGTAACTGTCTGGTGCTGTAGTCATTGTTTATTGTTTCCCCTTGTTTCATCTTAGATAGTTTCTATTACTGTGTTTTTACATTTGTTAATCTTTTTTCCTGCTGCCAGTCACATCTCAATTGTTTCTTTATGTATATGTGTGTGTGTGTGTGTGTTTGTGTGTGTGTGTGTATTTTTTTTTTTTAATAAAGGCAAAGGAGTCTTGTATAACAAGAAGGAACTTTTCTCCTAAGAGAGAAGGTGTCCTCTAAGAAAAGAAGAAAAAAATTTTAGGTAGCACATGCATGAATGTACATAGACGTTGATGGATGGATGTTAAACAGTTACTTGTGTTTGTTTATTAATCAGAACTCTTCTTTGCAAGTGACAGAAACTCAACTTGAACTACCTTAAGAAAAGGAGAGCCATGTATTGAGTCATGAAATAAAAGGAGAGGTTGAATAAATGAACCACTGAATGTCAGAGATGCAGCTGGTTTCAGAAGGAACTTACATTAGGTATTAAACACTGTAGAGACTGTGTTGTCTTGTTTTTGGTATCTCTCTTTGTGTTGTCTGTATTGTATCTCAGTGCACAGTGGCTTCTTCCATGAAAACATCACCTCTCATTGCTGCTGAATTACACAGTCTTCAGCTTCGAGGGTGGCTGATTTTTTTAAACAGTTTGAAAAATTCCGAGAAAAGACTGATGACCTATCCTGGGTCAGGTACCCATCCCTGAATGCATTATCACTGGCTGGGCAGGGCAAGTCCAAATACCAAGATGGCAGCTCCCATGAGAATTCAGGGTCCAGCTTCATCTTCTTTATGAGGGTTTTTAGTTTTGATCTCTAGAATTGGAGTCTTTTTTTTTTTCTTTTACATCTCTAACATTCTCAATCTTTTGTTTTTTAAATGGATAGAATTTAATTACAATAATTGATTTAATGTTCTTATCTACTAATTCTATCATGTGTGTCATTTCTGAGTCAGTTTCTATTGATTGATTTTTCTGCCTCCTTATTGTGGGTTGTATTATCATCTTTAAATATCTGGTAATTTTTGAGAGGATTCCAGACATTGTAAATCTCACCTTGTTGGGGCTGGATATATTTGTATTCCTATAAATGTTCTTCAGCTATGTTCAGGGATGTAGTTAAGTTACTTGGAGATGGTTTAATCCTTTTAGGTCTGACTTTAAGCTTTGAGCTTTGTTAGACAGGACCAGTTTAGTCAGGGCTGTCCCTACTAAGGCAAAACCCTCTAAGTAGTCTATAATGTTCCATGAATTCTGAGGTCTTCCACGCTGTTAGTGGGAACAGGAATTATTCTAAACCCTGTGTGAACTTGAGGCATTGTTCCCTTTAATTCTCTTGGATGGTTTCTTTCTTGGCCTTGAGTAATTTCCTCATCTAATACACTGATCACTCCTCAGCTGATGACTTGGGGGACCCTCTGTAGTTCTCCTGAGTTCTCTATTTGTGCGGCTTACTCCTTTCTGGTTCTTCCCCTGTGAACTCTTGATACCTTGATTTCCCTGGACTCCAATGCTGTTCTTCAAGTCAGGGAGAACAATGATGCTTTGCCATTCCAGAAACTTCTTCCAAGAAGAAGCTGGGAGCTCACCCAATTTGGTTCCCATTTCTGAGGATCACTGTCTTTCACTTCCTGGTGCCCAATGTCTTGAAAACACTCTGTTTCATATATTTGTCCAGTTTTTTGGTCATTTCAGATGGATAAATATGGTTCCTGTTCTGACTCTGCTTGTCCTTTGAACAGAGTTGAATGCAGGTGCTTCCCACCACATCAGAGTTGGGGAAAAAGAATGCTTCCTCCCAAATGACTCCTGCCCTTCGTCATCCCCCTTCATCCTACCTTGCTCAGGGTGACATGGGGCCACCACAGCTGGGACAGTGCTGTAGGACAGGGGAGACCACAGCAGGTGCGTTTTCCACCCTGCTCTCTGCTTTGCTTCTTAAGCACTGTTTGGCCAGTGTACCAGGAGTAGGGCAAGGCAGTCCTTGGAGGGCTGACTCCCCTCTGTTCCAGAGTCTGCAGATCAGTCGTGCCTTCCCGAGAGAGCAGGCACGTGGTAGTGTTCAGTTTGCCAAGCTAGCTCTCCAATGTATAGAACTCCCGGCGTAGTTGAAATGCTAAGGACTAAGAATGAAGACAAGGAGAATAGTAGATGAGGGAAGACCTCCGAAACTCTGCGGAAGGTGACTGATTGCCCTGGTAGAGCTCTCAGGGTGGCATGGCCATGCTAAGGGTCCGATCTTTGTAGATCCAGATACTTCTCTATATTTGCTCCAAAAAGCCACTGTGTCAGGAGATGCTTTCCAGTGAAATAAACCCACAAGAACATCATTGATTGGTAAAGCAGATGTCGACTTGTTCCTACTGAGAAACACGGTGGCCTACAGGGGTGGGGTTTTCTGCTGGGGCTCTGGGTCTGTTTCTGATGTGCGGGTCACGAGACCGTTAACAGGGCATGTGGTCATGGTGGGGTTGCCACTTTTGTGTGTAAACACAGATGGTAACAGTTTCTGAAGCCCAAACTGGGATTGGTTTGACTGAATGTGTTCTGATTTGTAATTCATGTCAAATCACATTTAGGTACCTTTTTGGTTACTCATTGGCCTTGAAATGAAGGCCGGAGTTGTGCCTTCAGGATGGCCGCCCTCAGTCTGGGGAAGGTGACAGCCGCGCTTACGTGCTGAGCCTGGTGGTTCTATTTTCAGGGGGAATGAGGGCAGATTGCAAATTAAGCTGATGAGAGACGGAACAATCATTAGTTTCCTTCATGCCTCTTTGCTCATTGCACAGTATTTATTGAGCCGCTCCTGTGCACCAGGGCTGGAAAGTGCCGAGAAATAGCGGACCCGTGCCCTTGTTTCCTAGCTGGAAATGCCCGAGCAATTTTCGATTCGACCTCTAAGGAAGCCTTCCCTTTCAGGTTGGAATCGACCAGCTTTGGAAGGAAACACAAGCTGCGTGCAACCTGGGAGCCGCCATGCCTGCATTGGTGGCTGTGCTGGGTTCCCTGCTGGCTGGGCACCAGCCCCACTACTCCTCCCGGAGCGCTCCGGGCGTCCCCGAGGTGGCCGGCAGCCCGGTCACGGCCCCGTCTCTCCGTTTGTTGCAGGTTCCCCCGCCTGCACAGCGCCGGTGATCAGGACCTTTGTTCTCTGTGCAGCACTACGCGGCCGCGATGATGGCCGTGAGCGGCCTCTCGCAGATGAAGGACTACACGTCAGTGGAGACGCTGGAGATCACCCAGAACCTCATCAACGCCCCCAAACAGTGCCCCTGCGGCCACGGGCTCATGGTCCTGCTGCGGGTGCCCTGCTTGCCGCTGGCGGCCGTGGCCTACGAGCGACTGGCCCATGTGCGGGCGCGCCTGGCCCTAGAGGAGCACTTCGAGATCATCCTGGGCAGCCCCAGCTCTGGCATCACCGTCGGAAGCACTTCGTGAAAGCAGCTCAAGGTGGGCGCCTGGGGGAGGGGCGGGAGGGGTGACGAATGGCAGCAGACACCTCAGCGAGCCTGTCTGTCATGCCCCCTCCATGGTGGGCCACCCCTCTGGCTGCCTCTCTTGTCCTGTCCCTGCCTACTGGACCGAATTACTTATAAATGTTGCCCCCCAATGCTTTGTCTTGCTTTTTTTTTTTTTTTTTTTTAAAGATTTTACTTATTTGAGAAAAAGGGGAGAAAGAGTCAGTGAGCCAGAGTTGGGGGAGGGACAGAGGAGAAGCAGACCCCCCGCTGAGTGGGGAACCTGACACAGGACTTGATCCCAGGACCCTGAGATCATGACCTGAGCCGAAGGCAGAGCCTTAACGGACTGAACCAGCCAGGTGCCCCCGTCTTGCTCTTTCAGACTTCCGGGCTGCCGGGTGCCTTTTCTTCCTACGAGCGCTTTTCTCTTCCTCCTTGGTTTAGCGAACGGTTTAGCCTGTAAACTCAGCTGCTGCCTTTTCCTCTCTCGGGAAGCTGCCCCTCCCTGCCCCTTGGTTCTCCTCTGCATGGAGGCAGGGGCTGGCGTGGTGCTGCCTGTCCTCTGGCTCTTTCCCCAGGCGGTGGAGGGCAGGGACCACCCCCACAGCTCAGCGCCCCCAGACTAGCGCAGTGCCCGGCCCCGAGCTCCTCACTGAGCCCGCAGAGAGGGAGGGAAAATGCGGGAGAGTTACACAGATTCCCGAGGGAAGAGTTGAGCAGCAGCTGCGAGGGAGAGGCCCGGTTAAGGAAGCTCTGTGCAAGCGGTAGACACAACTGCGAACGCACACTTGGTCCCAGGGACGCGGCCGCAGATGGCCCGTCACGGCCGACACGGGCCATGCCGTGCGGCGGGGAGTACGGCCGGGAAGCCGACGACACGCTTTCTTGTCCTGCGAAGAACCGTCCTTTTCACGAAACGCTTCCGGTCAGGAGGACGCCGTAGAGCGGTCAGAGCTGGGCCAGTCCGGACGGGAGGAGGCTCGCCCGCCTCACTGCTTTCCCTTCCCGCAGATGTGGCAGAAGATCGAGGCCGCGGAGTGGCGGCCTCAGACTTACCTGGAGCTGGAGGGCCTGCCGTGCATCCTCATCTTCAGCGGGACGGACCCGCACGGGGAGTCCTTACCGAGGTGAGCTGAGGGGCTGTGGCTGCCCGTGCCTGCGGCTCTGGGGGGCCGTCAGGCCGGCCTGCCGGTGCCCGACGGCAGGTGGAGTCTTCACGTTCACGGTCACCACGGAGTTGTGTGTTTATCTGACAGTTTTCTGCCTGTGGTGGTGGAACGTATCTGAGGTCTGGGCACCATTCCCTCATTCGCAGACAGGCCCTTTTTGGGCTCCCTGGGCGGGGGGAGGGGTGGCTGTTGCTGGGCCCATGGGTGGAGGCCTTCCAGTTGGGGTAGGGTCGATGCCTCTCTCGGTTTCTCCCCACGAGGATCACCGTGTGCATTGGGGAAGGCTCTTCTGTTTAGGAAAGAATCTGATCATTTTGGGGGTCAAAGCTTCATTTCTCCCAGCGTCTCACTGCTGGGATAGTGGGGCCCTCCCGGTGGAAGAGGCGTTCTGGGAAATGGGGAGGTGGCGGATGCCCCTCAGGAGGGGCTGGTTTCCACACACAGAGCTGACTGTCTCAAAGGCTGTCTTCCGTTGGAGACCACAGCCACACGGGTCAGCTGTGAACCCATTCAGTGTCTCCCGGGGTCTCTGGGCCGTCACACAGACAAGTAGACACTCAGGACAGAAGGTCACTGAGTCTCCAGTAAGGCAGTTGCTTGAATGAATGGCAACAGTTTGGCTCCTAAAGGTTTACTTAATACCGTGGCGAGGGGAGGCAGCCACACACTCTTCCCTGTAGAACAAAACAGTACGAGGGGACACTTCCTGAGCTCCTGTCTCGTGCTGGCACTGTATCAGATTCTTCTCATTGTGCTGTAGTTCATTTTACCCTCACTACTCTAGCCCTGGGGGGAGGTCATATTTCACTGTCCCCTTTGAGCAGTGAGGGAATGGGACTTAGAGATTAAGTGTGGGTGGAAAACCACGGACTCTAGGCTGCCCACCTCCAAAGCTGGGGTTCCTTCCCCTGGGCCGCCCCACACATACACGAGGGTTACTGCACGCCGCATCCTTGCAGGCCAGTAAAGGGGGCTCTAAAACATTTAACCTTGGTTGTTGCATTTCACACGGATTATTTCTCCCATCCCTCAACTCCCTAAGAATTAAGACAATGCCTTAAGCCATCTTAAATTTGAGCAAGCACTTACTGAGCACCTTCTCTGTATCAGGCCCAGTGTCGACTTTCCATAGAGAATTTAGTCTTTGCAAGGATAGCATCACTGTCCCGTTCTGTAGATGAACAAACGAAAGGCCATTTGCCTGAGGTTGTAGAGCGTGACTGGAACCACATTTCCTCTCTCCAGGCGTGTTGGGGTTTCTACCCCACAGCCCGAGCCCACGTTGGCCTGACTTCTGTGCCCACTCCTCTGCCTCTCTCATTGCTTGTTGGGGTCTGTCTTCCCAGACAGACTCCTTTCTCATATGGCGGTGACTTGATTGTCAATCTGTCCCTAGCATCTAGCACCGTCCTGGCACATTTTAAATACTGATTGACTCATTAAATGTCCACCGACTGCATACAGTCCTCAAACAGTGCACTTAGATGGCTGTTAATTAATTCTCATCTTTGAGATGAGAATCTGAGCCTGTGGGAAGCTCCCCTGCTTGAGAAACATTCTGGCCCTAGAAAGTAGCAGAGCTGGGGTTCAGTCCTGCTTTTCTTCTGGCCTGCAGATGCTCTTTCGATGACAGGATGGGGCTGAATCCATGGCAGGTGCCCCCAAGACAGTTACTTTTCAACTGACCTGGTTGCCAAAGGCTCACCATCTGGTGATCTGTGTTTCCGTTTGCACAAGTCCGAGGCCCTAACGAGCGGCAGGGGCTGGTCCTGATCCCCGTTCCCACCAGCACTGGGAGAGGGGCCTCACTGTACAAGACACTCAAAAGATACTCTCTGTTTCCTCCAGGTCTCTGAGGTACTGCGACCTGCGTCTGATCAACTCCTCATGCCTGGTGAGGACGGCGCTAGAGCAGGAGCTGGGCCTGGCTGCGTACTTTGTGAACAATGAGCTTCCCTTGGAGAAGGGGGCCCGGCACGAGCCCTTAGAGAGCGACGCAGAAAAGCTGAGCAGCACGGACAACGAGGATGAGGAGCCCGTGACGGAGGGTGAGGGGTGGCGGGTCTGCCTCGCCTTCACATCTTGGGGGGAGCCTGCCCTTGTGCGGCCCTGGGGCACGTCTCATGGGCAGGAGCTTTGATGAGCGCGGTCTGGAGAGGTCTTTGCAGGAGATGGCAGGTCCCTTGTTGCATTCAGATTTTGCTTCCTGCCCCTCTTTCTGGAGGTACAAGAAAATGGAAATCCCAACTGTGTTCTCCCGAGCTCCAGAATTCTTAGAGACTAGGAAGGAAATCGCGATTTCTCAGGACTCTGTGACTTGGCGGTGGCATTCCTGCCCCAGATGAGCTTTCCTCTGTGTGAGTCAGCGGGATGGGTCAATTATGGGGATTGATGATAAAAGGCCGGTTTCATTCAAAGACATGAAAATCCAACACTCTATTTTAATAGGGCCCGTGCATCGGAGCAGGGCTTGGATTCAGACTTGTCAATAGCACAGCAAGAGAAAAGACACAGCTGTTTATACAAACATGGGAAGCATTTGTGGGGTGTGATGCGGGGTCTTCCCGCTGACTGTGTGACTTGGAACACCTCCTGCTTCCTTTATTGGCTTCAGATTGCTCATCTGTAAGACAGGCTAGAAGACCCCCTGGACAGACTCTGCTGGGGCTGTAACGACCTTGCACAAACATGATTGTGACCCTGACATTAAGATGCCTCAGTCTCCCTGTTGTCCATGGGATGAATGCGCATTCCTGGCATTTTACAGCCTGCCTCTCTAGTCTCTCTGTTCATGCTTCTCACACTGTCCCCTGTGCTGTGGGTCTCACTCAGCTCATCGGGGTTCCCTGGCTGTTCCCTGCTCTTGTTACTCTGGGCCACACAGAGGCTCTCCTGTGACTTTGAGCTCACTCTCCTCTGTGCTTTACCTGGAAACCCCTGCCAGCCCTTCAGGGCTCAGGTCGGGTCACTCCTTCCAAGAAGTCACCTGCTCCTGTTTTCCCGGTCCGGGCGGGAGCCTGGCTCCGGGGTGTCTCTGTGCTCCTTACATCCGTACCTGTGGGTCCTGAGAAGGAGTCTGCGTCAGCCGGGAGCGCCTGAGTGGCCTACGTTCCCCACTTCTGTCTCCTCGGGGCTCTGTCAGAGGCGGGTGCCTGCAAGATGGTAGCTGGGTCGGCAGATGGATGGACGGATGCATGAACAGATGGTTGGACCCATGGATGGATGGATGGATTCATGAATGGATGGTTGGATGCACGGGTGGATGCTAGGTGTGAACACACTCTGCAAACTCAACTGCTGGGCGAACACATGAGATGATGATCACGAGTCACGTTCAGCACGTGTGTCTTGAAACAGGCTCCACGTCGGAGAAGAGGAGCCCCGTGAAGAGGGAGAGGTCCCGCTCCCACGATTCCGCGTCTTCGTCTCTGTCCTCTAAAGCGTCCAGTAAGTCTCCAGGTGGGACACAGTGCACTTCTGCATGTTTCTTTTGGATATTAGAGAATGAGAAGAGATCTTTATTTTCCCCTAGAACTGGGAAGAGAAGGGGATCTTTGAAAACCAGAGTTTCTTCGGGAGTGATTGTGTTTCTGGATTCGGGTCTGGGACATGAGGAGTTTGGGCAGGAACTCCGAGTTCCTGGGAGAAGATCGTGGACTCTGTCCCCCTCAGTGGCCTGTGCTGGGCGGTGTCCCCTTGCTGCTTCCCAGGCAGTTGTTGGTTTAGGGAATGAGTTGCCCGAGGGAGGAGGGGGCTGGGGTGAGGTGTTCTTGTCGAGTCTGAAGGCAGAGAGAAGTGCACCCAGATTTCCCTGGCGGAAAAGCAACAGAAGGCAGCAGGTGTCCCCTGAGCCCTGGACCCAGACCGCAGGGAACTGTGGGGAAAATGCCCAGTCTCTGCCTAAGGGAGGCTCGGCGTCCGGGAGCAGTCAGGACTGGCCACATGAGACGGTATCGCCTGTCTTCCTGTTGTGACCGTTACCGAGAACCCACTCTGTATCTGAGTCCGGGTGGAAAGACGGGTGAGGTACAGCCCGCTTTCGGGGAGCCCGTGGTCCCTCGCCAGTGTGTGATGTGCCGCAGAGGCCTCCTTGTGGTCTATGCGCACACCTCTACGCGCGTGAAGTGGGACAGGCGTGTGGGTGAAGAGGTAGTTTTGCCTCAGTTGGGGGCAGATTTAGGGGTCGGGTTTGGCCCCTGCAGGTTTCAGCGAGCAGCTGGCCTGTGTGTCTCGGAGGAGAAGATAGTCAGGAGGGAGGGGGCTTCGGCGGTGGTGGCGCGTGTGGGGTCGGGGCCCAGGATGCGGTCACGTGGGCTGCAGCTCTGTGCTGACCGGCGGACGGGCGCCTGGCTGGGGTCAGGGCGCAGCTGTGGGGTCAGAGGCACACCAGGGGTGTTTCGGGTCAGTCAGAAAGCCTCTGGTGTCCTCTGCCCCAAACAGTGTAGGGCACCCAGGGCCCCGGGTGGAGCTGGCGGATGGCTGGGTGGGTGACTCTGCTATTCCGATAGCCGGGAATGGGGCTCTGTTCTTCCCCAGTCCTGATGGGATTGCTTTTTAGAAGGTTGTGGGGACACACTGCTCTGTGCAGTGTCTCCAGGAGTAGAATGCCCAGGCTACGAGCCAGGCTGTCTCCATCTGGAGTTCTTCTGTTAGTGAGGTGACTTTCATACTTACCTGGCAGGGGAGGTACCCTGGTCACTGAGGTGACTTTCTTAGCCGGGACTCTTCAGAAGGGCCTGAGATCCTTAGGGGTCTCTGCCGAGGCATTTCTCATGGCGTTGGCTACTGTAGATTTCAGAGATGAGGGGACGGAGGCCCAGGGAATTGAGATTTGGCCAGAGCCACATGAGTTGGGGTGGGGACCTGGGTGTCCCTGGGTCTCATCTTTATAGACTGGCAGTTCCCCTGGATTCAACTGGGGCCAGACCAGTGGAGGTCTGGGGTTGACGGAAAGAAACATCTGTGTGGGCATCGGTCCTCAGGGTCCCGCCAGGCCGGCGCTCATGACCTAGAGAAGCGGATGAAGGCACCGGGGTTCCCTTGGTCTGCTTTTGGGATCTTGTGCCTCTTTGATGTCCTTCAGGCCCATCTGTCCCCTTGCCCTGGGCCAGGACACAGGTCCGGGCCCCTCACAGCCTCCCCGTATCTGCTCTTCTGCTGTCACTGTTTCAGGTGCCTTGCCCGAGGGCGAGGTGTCAGCCGGAGCCTTCAGCGGAGGGGGCCGGCCAGTGCCGTATTTCCTCCTCCCGTGGTTCTGGAAGCATCTAGAAGGGCAGGCTGGCCGCGCAGGCCTTTGGGAAGTGGCGGGACCCCTGCTGGGGAGCTCGGATCCACAGGGGAGGTTGCCTGAGCAGCGTGGTGTGTGGGGTACGGGCTGAGCCAGGGGCAGGGGGGCGGGAAGGCCTTTCTGTGGAGGGTGGTGCAGGGCTGTCCGCCTCCCTGGGTCTGTCCCCCGGGGAAGGACAGAGTGAAGGCTGCGGTGCAGCATCCTCTCTGCCCTGCTTTCTGCGGGGCCTGCGGTCTGCAGGGCTGGTGCGAGCCGGTACGCGAGGCCTGGGGTGTGAGGCTGGGGTGGTATGAAGACAGCCGAGTGCTGCCCGGTGTGGGCCCCCGCTCAGCCAGGTCTCAGCGGGGTGCACTGGGGGAGGGGCAGCAGGAGGGCCCTTTGTGGGGGGCTGCTGTGCCTGCTGCCCCTCCTCTCCCGATCCTTCGGAAGTTGGGGAATTCTGGCATTTGGTTGAAGCTGCTGAGTCCTGCGCGTCTCACTGGCAGTTTGAGCTCGAAGCTGTGGCTGTGCTGGTGCGGAGGCAAGACGAGCCGCAGGAGGGGGCGGCAGGGAGGGGTGCTCCCGGGAGCACTGCACGGGGCGTGGGGGGGCTCGAGCCCGCGAGGCAGGGGCTTGTGGAGCCGATTGGGTCAGGGGTTGCAACGGGGCGGCTTTTGAGGCCGTGCGCCGGGTGCTGGGGTGGGTGCGGGGTGACGCCGGCTCTCTCTTCGGCGAGCCATGGCTCTGTCAGAAGACAAGAGAGTTTCTGTTGACCCAGAGGGGGATTTTGTTCGTGAAAGTTCCCGGTGGTTGTGAGGAACGGGTAGCTTGTGTCGCAGGAACAGGAGTGGTGGGTGCTTCGGCGACGGTCCTTCCTGGGGCGTGACTGACAGGCACGTCCCTTCCCAGGCTCCGCGCTGTGTGGCGAGTCCTCGGCTCTGCCCGGGGCACCCTCGCAGGGGGAGCGGGCCACATCGCCACAGCCCTGCGGCCCCTCGGAGGAGGCCAGGGCCCCCGGGGAGAGACAGAGGCCCCAAGCGAGTCGGGGGCCGCCGTCGGTCATCAGCAGGCACAGCCCTGGGCTGGCCTCCCAGCCGGACCCTGGCCCGAGAGCCGGCCAGAAGAGCGTCCAGGTGTCGGTCACCTCGTCGTCCTCCCAGCTGTCCTCGGGCTCCTCGCCCTCGTCTGTGGCCCCCGCGGCCGGCACGCTCCTCCCGCAGGCCTCCCAGTGCTCCATGACCAAGGCCTGCCGGCAGCCCCCCGTCGTCTTCCTGCCCAAGCTGGTGTATGACATGGTCACGGCCACCGACAGCAGCGGCCTGCCCAAGGCTGCCTCGCTCCTGCCCTCCCACTCGGTCATGTGGGCCAGCTCCTTCCGCCCCCTGCTCAGCAAGACGATGACGTCCACGGAGCAGTCCCTCTACTACCGGCAGTGGACGGTGCCGCGGCCCAGCCACATGGACTACGGCAACCGCGCCGAGGGCCGCGTGGACGGCTTCCACCCGCGCAGGCTGCTGCTCAGCGGGCCCCCTCAGGTGGGTGCTGCCCCGCGGGGCCCTGGGCTGCGTGGGGGTCCTCGTGTTCATGCCCGCGGGGCAGGTTTGGGGCTGACAACATCCCCTTGGTCACATCCTGCCGTTCCCATGACAGACCCTGCAGTGGGCGGGGGGGTGGGAGGTCGGGACCTGCTGCCGCCCACGGCTGGCTGACGTCCAGGCTCGGGCCTCATGTTCCTGCCTGCATGATGTGGGGGCGGAGAGCTTCTCGGGGGGGTGCTTCTCCTTCCCACGGCCAGTCTGTGCCAGTTGGAAACCCCCCACCCCGCCCGCACCCCTGCCCAGGGTTCTGCACCGGAAGGTTTTGGTACGTTACTGGGAGGCAGGAGGCCCGTCCCGGTCCCAGCCTCTCACCTCACTGTGTTTTCCTCACGACCAAAGACTGTCGCCGTGTAGAATGGCAGCCTCTGCCACGTGCTGGGAGTGTGTGAAGATGACCGTGTCCGGTCCTGGAAGGTGCTTTGTCAGGACAGCGCAGAGGTGGGAGCTGGGCTCCGGAGTGGGCTCGGATTCTGGCTCAGACAATACCTGGCGCCCTGGGCAGCAGCCCGCCTTCTCCGAGCCCCAGGGTCCTCTCTGAGAATGAGGATAAGCGCGGCACCTGAGTTGGAGACGGGAGCATTAAACGAGAGTAACCCCGGGGCATCTGGAGGACCGTCTGACTGTGGGGGGCACATGGGGTCAGTTACTGCTCTCTTCACCCCTGTCGGCACCGTCCTGTCCCGCACCGGGATGTGGTGCCTCCAGACTCAGCCTGTTCTTTATAGTCTGGTCCAAGAGATACAAACCCGCAAAAATGTGTATAAGAATGCTCATTTTAGGGGCGCCTGGGTGGCTCAATTAAGCCTCTGCCTTCAGCTCAGGTCATGATCTCAGGGTCCTGGGATCGAGCCCCGCATCGGGCTCTCTGCTCAGCGGGGAGCCTGCTTCTCCCTCTGCCCGCCTCTCTGCCTACTTGTGATCTCTGCCTGTCAAATAGATAAATAAAATCTTAAAAAAAAAAAAAAAGGAAAAAAGATTGCTCATTTTAAAATTATTTACAATAGGAAAACAAACTGGGAACAGCCAAAGTTCCGTTGGTCAAGGTTGGTTGAAGAACTTCAGGTACAACTGTATCTTGAAGTTCGGCCATTGAAAGTTGGAGATCGATCTCTTGATGCTGACACGAAAATTTCTCTAAGATTTAAATGGAAAAAGTTGAAATCAAAATTGAAAAAAATCAAGTTATAGGGTAATATATACACGGTGTAATATCAATTAGGAAAGTAAGCATCGGTGTGTATGTATACATCTCTGTGTGTGAAAATACCAAAAACCCCCGGCAGAATTGCCACTGAGGAGGGAGTGGAATTTGTAAACTTTCTAATTCATCGTCACTCTGTATTTCTTGAATTTTTTAATGGGTGAGCGTATATTAACTATCTGTAAATTTGAAAAAAGGGGATCCTGGTTTCTTCCTGCTGTCATGTTATTGGATGGTATCTTAAAAAATTTCACCCATTTGATAGGTGAAAAATAGTATATTATAGTCTTGTTAAGGTTGAATATATTTTTATATATTTATGGATCACTGCTATGACTTTCACAGTGATTTTTCCAATGTGTTTCTCTTGTTTATTTTTCCTGTAGGCATTTGACCTTTTCCTGTTGCTTTGCAGGAACTCTTTACAGGTTACAGATGTTAATCCTTTGTCTGTTACTTGTATGGCAAATACTTTTCTCTGGAGGTTCGCCTGGTGGTATTTCATATTTTTTCCTAAAGTTAGTTATTTCTGTTCATCTACATTTGTTGACTATGGACTGTAAGCCAGGCACTGAGCTGAGAACATTGAAAGGGCATTCCCAGAGCAACAGGGTAGGAGGTTAGCCCACAGGCGCCTGTTTAACCACCTGCGACCAAAGTGAACGATGTCTCCTAGTGTCCTAGCCTGCTGTGGGGCAGATGGAGTGAGGGGCTCTGTGATAGAAGAAGGAAGACCAGGAGGGGAAAACTCATTTCCTTTTCCTGGCCTTAGGAGAAGAAAAATGAGATGCCAGACTTTAAAGTCTTAACACAACAGAGTTTATTCTTTTATTAGAGACCTATCAATTAACACAAATAGCAATCTAATTATGCAAGTTTTTGTTTTTTTTTTTTTTTTTTGAGAGCGTGTACAAGTGCATGGGGTAGGGGCAGCAGGAGAGGGAGAGAGCAAATCTCAAGTAGACTCCACACCCAGCGCGGAGCCCAATCTCACGGCTCGATCTCACGACCCTGAGATCATGACCTGAACCGAAATCAAGAGTTGGACGCTTCACTGGCTCCCCAACCGAAGATCTTTTTGAGACATTATTACGCTTTGTATTGGCAGTTTATCTTTCAAAGCAACCTTTCTTCAATATCCGATTCAAGTCCTATTTCAAACAGCTTAGAAAGTGTGGCCAGTTAGAAGCAGAAGCGTGCTGCCATGATTTATAAGCGGGCAGGTCTGCTGCTACGGGAGTCTCTCTGTGGCCTGCTGTCCTTCTTTAGGACCCATGTCCCCTCAGATGGCTTTGCACACCCCCGGCTCCCGCTTTAACGAGGTAGGGTCTTTGACGGGGACAGGTGACACAAAGCGTGTCCGGTGCTCCAGCCAGTGCCTGCCCGTGGACGGGGCGTACTGAGCACCAGCTCCAGTTTTAATGTCTTCACAGATTGGGAAGACAGGTGCCTACCTGCAGTTCCTCAGCATTTTGTCCAGAATGCTCATTCGGCTGACGGAAGTGGATGTTTATGATGAAGAAAGAGATCAACATCCGTGAGTTTTGCGTGGGTGACCCTTGGGCTTGGAATCCTCTTCAGTCCATTTCTCGGGTGACCGTGTGTCCTTTACCCTCTAGATGGAATTCTCAGATCCACGATCCCACTCATCCCAGGGGCCTTGAGGGCTGCTTTTCTCTCTCCCTTGTTTGCCGTCATTTTGCTCAATATCAGAGTGGCGCCTGGGACGCCTTTGTGGAGATAAAATCACCACACTAAAAAATAACCGCTGTTTGCTGCGTATCTTCCTCGTGTCCAGCCCTGTGCTGGAATCCTTTCCATAAACTTGCTACATTTAACTTCCGGCACATCCCAATGAGAATAACTACTTATTTGCTGGTAAGTAACTCGCTCAGGCGCCCAGCTGGGAGACGGCAGAGCCGGAGCTGAACCGGATTAGGCGGCTGACCCTAGAAGGCAGGGCTGTCCTTCGGGGAGGGTCTACTCAGGCAGCTGAACGCAAAGGTCTGTATCTTAGGACAGAATGGAAGTGTATAATTTCTCCTTACTCAGGGAACAGAATTTGCCCAGAGGAAGGTAAGACGGGGCCGTCTTCTGCTCCCTACCTCACCTCCTCACTCGTTCCTCCCAATGGCTCATCCACTTGGTCTGGTAAATGGATCTGATGCCTTGGGAATTAAAATTTGCGTGAGGCGTCCTGTCTGCAAAGAAAGGGGACCAGTATGTTGCCCTGATGTCAAAAGAGCACTTCTTCTCCTTTTTTTTTTTCTTTTTACGATTTTATTTATTTATTTGCGAGAGAGAGAATGAGAGAGAGCATGAGAGGAGAGAAGGAGGGAGACGCAGACTCCCCACGGAGCAGGGAGCCCGATGCGGGACTCAGTCCCGGGACCCTGGGATCATGACCTGAGCCGAAGGCAGTCGCTTAACCAACTGAGCCACCCAGGCGCCCTGAGTCACACTTCTTTTTATTTATTTTTATTGTATACATTTGAAGTGTACAAATGATGATTCGATACACATATGCATTGTGAAATCACCACTACAACGAAGCTAATGGACATGTTCCTAGTAGCCATGTTCCCTGCAGTGTTATTCACCACAGGCAAAACACAAGAGCCACCGTATGTTGTCTGTCGATGGGTAAATGTCTATCAGCAGATGGGTGGATAAAGAAAAGTGTGGTATATACAAGTAATGGAATATCATTCAGCCTTAAAAGAGAATAAAATCCCACCATTCCCAAACACACTTCTTTAGATGCTCCTGACTGTGTTTGAGTTTTGACTTGGAGAAAATTTGGAACCAAGGAAGCTCATCCATCCCTTAGTCTTTCCTTTGAAGGAAAGAGGAGGGAAGCTTTTCATCCAAGCGCTGAGCTTTCACACATCCCCCCTCACAGTTTGGAACTGAGTTTCAGATGAAAATCAGCAGACCTGTTGAGTGTCTGTGTCCTCACTTTCTTGGCTGTCCCCATGATAAGGACAGGATTTGAACCCAATTTGTTAAACTTCAAAGCCCATTTCTTCAGAAACTCTCTTATTGCCTTGGTTTTTCTCTTTGGGGAAGCATGGATAATTGCTGTTTAAGGGGTTTGTGAAGATTAAGTTACGTATAAAGCAGTGAGCGTCTGTTCCACATGCAGGAAACATGCCTCTCGTCTTCTTTGTTTCTTCTCTTGTGGACATGCACTCTGCCCCTGTGTACATAGCATGGATATAAAAATCAATATATTACATAATTTGTGTTGGACCATCTAGATTTTTTTTCTTTTTTAGCCAAGAAGCATTGAGTGAGCATCACAGATTACCCCAGTTATGATGTAAAATGTAAGATAGAATTTGGGCCATGAATGGTGTTGGCATCAGAAAGGAGAAACACAGTGGCCTTGAATGCTGAGGCTTTCTAGAGCTACAGTGGTAGGAGTTGGCCATATTAGTTCTGTAGCATTTAGACAGAAGACAAGAACAGGAACTATGTTAGGTTCCACTGGCGGTGGGAACCAGTGTGCTACATATGGGGGTGGGGAATGGTGCTGGGGGGAAGTGCAAAAGGAGCAGTAGGTATATTGGGAGAGGCTGAAGTCAGCATGGGAGCCAGAAATGCAGGAAACATGGCACAGACCACGGATAAAAGGTAGACCCAAAGGCACTTCTTACTTCCTTACAGCAATCCTGAAAATGTGATGCGTTCCAGGAGCCTCTGGGATACAATAGCGTCCCCCAGGAACCCAGAGACTCAAGGACAGCTCTACCGCAAGCATCATCCTTACACACATTCAAAAATCAGTCATTCTCACTTCCTAGTTAGTCACTCGTCTGTGTTTCTACCAATCTTACAGATCTCCGAGAGGAATCAGATTGGCATTACCTCCAGCTCAGTGACCCCTGGCCAGACCTGGAGCTGTTCAAGAAGTTGCCTTTTGACTACATTATTCATGACCCGAAGTATGAAGACGCCAGTCTGATTTGTTCCCACCTCCGGAGCATAAAAAGCGAAGGTCAGCCTTACAAAGCTCCCGCGCCACGTTCTTCTGGAGTACGTAGGGAGAGCCTCTGAATGAGCTGAACTGTGTTGGCGATGAGCTCAGTTGTCTGGGGGTGGGAATTAACCAGCAGCGTCTGGGAGAGAAGCGAGGTCACTGCCTCAGTGGACAAGGAAGGGCTCTAACCGTGAAGGTGGGCTGACGGCTCCGCACGTGCGGACAGCGATGGGTGCGCTCCTGGGGGTGTGTCATGGTCAGGACATCCTCGAGGTTCTGGTTCACAGGGGACACAAGACACAGATGCTAATGTATGAATGGGGGTTGTCCTAATGAAATGCACATACCTCCCTCTCTAGCCTCTGTGTCTTGTTCCCCCTCCTCCTTCAGGGACCACCGACTGTCACGGTATTAGGACCCCGTAGGGTTTTAGGGTCAGCATCAGCAGACATTGGATATTAGTGGGCCAGTGTGGTTTTTAGCACAGACCGGGAGAGTTGGATGAGTGGAAAGGGAAGGAGGAGACTCACCCGCCTCCGTGTCACACCAGGAATTCTCTCTTCTGTCTCTCTGAAGCATTTTCACCGACCAGTCCTTCCCATAGACCAGTCTCTAGCTCAGGTTTGGGGGTAAAATCTCCATCTCGCCAAGTCGTTCGGCAAACCAGAAGCCGTTCATCAGCAGTATGGCATCTGCATATGAAGCTGGCAGTCCGTTTGCGTTGCCGGGGAGCGAATCCTTGAATCTGTGTTTACAGCCGTAGGTCCATTAGTAAGACCCGCGGCGACCACGGTCTGTTGACTCCTCCCGCCGAGTCATCCCGGGCCCAGACAGACGCGGTCCCCCCAGATCCCAGCACGGAGTCTCGGTCCGCTGCATTCTGAGCGGGCAGCGGAGGGCGCAACGGCTGTGCCCGCGGCCGCTCGGTGACCGTGACCGGTGTTTCCTGCAGACGGGGGCGTGTCCCGGAAGCCCGAGGAGCTGCACGCGCGGCGGCAGACGGCGCGGATGAGGCTGTCCAAGTACGCGGCGTACAACACGTACCATCACTGCGAGCAGTGCCACCAGTACCTGGGCTTCCACCCCCGCTGCCAGGTGGGCTGCGCTCCCGCCTGGCTCCCTTGGGCGCACACCGTCGAGTTTCAGTTGTCATTCCAGAGCGGGATGTGGAGGGTTCTGGAAGCCTCTGCCTCTTGGTCCACGTGTATCTCCAGTTCCCTGCAGTGATCTGCGCAGTGACTGCTGACGCCACAGAAGCACCTCTCCCGGGGTTACACATTTGCTAGTGACTGTGCATGTCCGCATTTTCTTTACGTTCTGGCAACTTCCAAAGTGAGTTCAGGGCAGCAGACTGAGTGCTGATGGACCAGCCACAGAGATGAATAAACTCTGTCCCCATAGTCAAAACACACAGTCTAGGGATGGGAGAGATGCCCATGGAGAGAACAGTGAACAGAGAACAGTGAAAAGCTGGCGGGAAAGGCAGTAAGGGAAGCAGAGAAATTATGCAGAGAAGGAGAGCCGTTTGCACTTACCGAGCACCTACTGCGTGCCAGGCAACGTGCTGGGCACTTCTGATGTGTCGGTACTTCCTCTAACCTTTTTACGTAATAGAGAGTGACGCTTACTTTAGACACTGGGGTAAATGGGTAAGCCTGCCGAGGCGGGGCCCTGGCTGGTCACCTGGATGTGTCCGTGTTTAAGCGACCCCTGTTATCCACTCAACACGCGCTGGAGAGGAAACGCTCCTGTCTGGTTTCTTACTTCATTCTCCCTAAAATCTTGCAAGGCAACAACATTATCTCCATTTTGTAAATGAAGGTACCGTCTTGGGTGGGGGACAGAGGAGAGGGTTTTGACGAATCGGTAAGGATTTGCCAAGGGGCCTAGGCAGACAGGAGGAAAGGGAACCGCGTCTGCAGGGGAGGGGAGACATGAGGTCTTGGGGGAATTAGAAGTGATTTTAGTCAGGCATCACTGGACGTTAAAGTGCAAGGGGAGGGTGGTCCCAGGAGAGGACCCTGGGAAGGGGGTGGGCAGAGAGCCCGCCACAGAAGGCATCAGGTTCCGTCAGGACAAATACCATATGATCTCACTCATCTGTGGAATTTAAGAAAACAACAGAGGAGCACAGCAGGAGAAGGGAAAGAAAAATAAGATAAAAACGGAGAGGGAGGCAAACCATAAGAGACTCTTAACTCTAGGGAACAAACGGAGGGTGGGGGGGGGGCTGGGGTAGCTGGGGGACGGGCATTAAGGAGGTCACGTGACGTAGTGAGCACTGGGTGTTGTGCGCAATGGGTAAATGACTAAATTCTACCCCCAAGACGAATACTACATTCTATATGTTAACTAAGTTAAAATTAAATAAAACATTTTAAGGAAAGGCATCAGGTGCTGCGCGGAGGGTGGAAAGGGGACCTCTCCAGGGAGATCTACAAGGGGCGGCCTGATGCGGGCAGAGCTGCATTTTGCATGGTCTGTTAGCATCCGTGGGTGAGTTCACGGAGGGCCTGTGAGCCTGGTCCTGAAGAAGGGGCAGGCAGGATTTTAGATGTAGTGTTTCGTTTCAGACCTCGGTGAGGGAAAGGGGAGGAAGGGGTAGCTGGGACGGCTGGAGGTGGTGGGAGCCAGGACACCTGCGAGGCCCACAGGGGTGTGCAGGATAGCTCATGCCCTTGACTGCTTCCAGAAGGTTCTGCAGCAGCCTGAGCATGGGCTTGCCAGCTCTGTCCCTTTTGCAGAGGGAAACAGCAGACAGTGGCTTTAATTCTCCCAAGTCTGCCCAGCCTTCAGCTATCCCTGAAGTTGCATCAAGACTGATTTTTTTTTTAAACTATTCAATTTTACTGGAGACAAAATTGGAGAATGCAGATGAGCAGTTTTTTAAAGAACTAAAAATAGTAATTCTATTTGCTCCAGATAAGCTGTCCTAACATTTCCTCCTTGGAGGTGAAATTTTTCTTTCAAAGCAGAGAAAATACAAGTGGAAATGTTCCCTTAATTTTGAAATTTAAAGAACCGGAGGAGACTCACGGGTTTTAGTCATGGTCACATCAGTTAGTGTCTGCAGAGAATTAACAGAACTGAAGTCCGGAGACCCTGGGCTCCAGCTGGACTGTGCCCCTGTGTCCAAGGGTGCTCGGGTCTGGAGGCTGCAGTCACAGCGGACTTAGAACCAGGCCACGTGAGAATTGCTGAGGGACTGCTCCCTCCTGGCCTCTCCAGCCTCAGTTCCCCCCGCTCTTTCCCTCTCTCTCGAACCTCCCTGATCTTTTTCATAAACCTTCCTCAGCTGCATCCCCCACGTCAAAATCTATTTCTGTCTCCTCTCTGCTCCCAGAGGGCTCTGCGGTTCTAGTGGAGCCACGGTAGGCGTGTACGGCCGCTGTGTCCTGCCTGGCCCGCCGTCTCTGGGCCCTGGGGATTCTCAGGAGTGTGGGGCACATGCCAGCTGCCAGTCTGGGGAGGGGCTGTCCCCTGGAGGCGGAGAGGGGTCAGGGAATGAGGCTTGGGTAGAGCCATGTAGCACTGTGGCCTGGGCAGGAGTCACAGCAGGGGGCGGTGCAGGCAGACAAGGGGTGAGGGAGCGTGAGGCTAGGCCTGGGGACGGGAGCAAGCCCAGGACCTCTGAGTGTCAGTCCCCATGTCCACACGGGGACGGGGACGGTACCACCTCATAGGATTGCCCCTGACGGCACCAAAGGGATGGAAGGGGGCGCAGACACAGTGAGTGTGATAGAAGTGTGTAAGCATAAGCACTTAGTGACACGGTTTATTACTATGTTGTTACGCGTCATGCCTATGATGGAAAAATGCATTCATTAGAGTTAAAAAGTGAGGTGTGGTGTGAAAGCCTTTGGGGGTAACCTAGCGCACCTCGGGGTCAAATCCAGGGTCCAGAAGGCGTCGGTGCCTAGAAGGGTGTCCCTGGGTGAAGCATGATCCGAATTAAAGATGGGGAGGCATCCGGCCGAGTGGGGATGCGCTCGCGTGTGTCGGACCAGGAGCAAGACCTGGGGGTCCACACTTCGTACCGGAGCCGGTCTGTGGGCGGGTTTCTCGAGCTGCGGGGCAGGTGGCACCGAGCTTTGCGTTGTCATGCCCGCGACGGGCCTGGGTTCTTCCGAGCGGTGGCGGCGGGCTCTGCTGACAGGCCCTGTCCTTTCCCGCCACACCTCAGCTCTATGAGTCCACGCTGCACGCCTTCGCCTTCTCCTACTCCGCGCTGGGGGCGGAGGTCCGGCTGCACTTCATCATCCCCAAGTCCAAGGAGCACCACTTCGTCTTCAGCCAGCCTGGGGGCCAGCTGGAGAGCATGAGGCTGCCGCTCGTCACCGACAAGGTACTGGCTCCCGGGCGGGGCGGAGCGGGGGGACGGGCATCCTCGTGGCTGCCAGTGACCATTGCGCTGGCGACCTGGAGACCATGGCCGCTTCATGAGTCAGGGCAGGGGGGGATGGGCACGGTGGCTGAACTTGGAGGAGGCTGGGGGCGCTGGGGCTTTGGGTCACTCCGACTGCACTTTGAACCTCGCTCTGCCGCTCTCGAGTTGTGTCATTGGAACCTGGCTCTGAATATTGCCGAGCCCCTGTTCCCTCACCCGCGAACCTGGGCCGTAGTAAGTCCTGCAGGAGCTTCCCGTGAGCGTGATTTGGGGCGACTGAGGGAAGACACCTGCGCGGAGCCTGGACGATGACAGGTGCTCCCTAGATGTTTGTCTTCTCCCCATCTTGCCTCTACTGCTATTAAACAGAACAGTTAAAACTGTCCGAGGCAGTAGAATCATGCAGTGACTGGCCCCCTGCCCCCGGGGCCTGTTACCTGGACACAGTGACTGGTGTCTCACAGACAGCCTCGATCTGTCTGTTCTTCTCCTCTGCCTTCCTCTGGTATTTGGAAGCGAATCCCAGATGGGGCATCACGTCACCCATAAAACATGCATTTTCTCTCTTTTCAAGAGGCTGTTCTTCCTGATTCACTGTCTCTGTGACTGGCCTCCTTAGGGGCGCTGCTTCCAGGGACACCTGCTCTGTCGGATGAGCCTGACCCCGCAGGGTCAGCTCGCTGCCCCCCGCCAGCCCCAGCCGGCGTCAGCCTGCTGTGGAACGCTGCTTTTCCTTCTCCGGGTGACGGGGCCGGGATGATAGGGTTGAACAGCCTTTCAGGCCCCACAGGCTTTCACCGAGCATCAAAAACATTAGTGAAGAACCAGTGGGACCTTTATTATGGGGTGTCTCGTACCCCGTGGGCTGGGGTAGGCTGTTGCCCCGGAGGAGGATTTCTCTGTTACCCCGCTCACTTCTCCAGCCAGCGCCCACCAGAACTTCTGGGCGCCAGCTACAGCACAGCCGTACAGCAGGTCCTCTGAGAACCTCAGAAGAAGTACAAGACCTAGCTCAGCCAAAGTGGAAGATAACATAGCTATTTATGTAAAAGATTCACACCCCGAGTGGATCAGGAGCTAGGCTGTATGGATAAGGCATTGAAGGACTTGCAGACATCCAGAATAGCATGGACTCGGCACAGAGCTGATGCTAATTGGGCAGAGTCATGCGTTTGGGTCATTGGGAGATGCTAGTTGGGGTTGTGTAAGAAGACCATTTCCAAACAAGCACTGACTTCGCTTCTGATTTTCTGGGCCAGCAGCTGGGGCTTGGTCCTGGTGTGTGGGGACGCTGGCTTGGATGCACTCACTCATGTCTGCGCTTAGCCACCGGGTGGGCTGGGGGCTGGCGCATTAAGGGAGGTCGCCGTGTGAGGCCTGTCCCCGCTCTGCTCCCTGTGGTGTGTCCTCCTCCAGCCACCAGCCCTGGCTCATCCCTGAGAGGGTTCTGAGAGAGGGAGCATGTGTCCGTCCTCTGGAGGCCAGCCTCGGAACTGGCATAACCATCATTTTCACTGTTTTGTGGGTAAAAACAAGGTCCCAGGGCTAAGCTGGATTGCGTGAGTGTGGGGTGGGCTCCATCTTCTGATGGAAGGTGCTGCAGGGTGACCTTTCAGAGGGAGGGGAGTGACTGTGACCATCTTTACAAACACTTCCCCTCGTGATTCTTACGTTTTCCAGAGTCACGAATATATAAAAAGTCCGACATTCACGCCAACCACTGGCCGTCACGAACACGGACTCTTCAACCTGTTCCACGCCATGGATGGTGCCAGCCATTTGCACGTGCTGGTTGTCAAGGAGTATGAAATGGCCATTTACAAGAAATACTGGCCCAACCACATCATGCTGGTACTCCCGAGTATCTTCAACAGCGCCGGAGTCGGTAGGTTGTTTACCTTGCCCTACTCGCTAAAATTTCTGAGACTGGGGACTTGGAAGAATATTCTAGAGATGAACGCGCTTAACATTCTTCATCAAGCTTTTTGATTTTTAAAGCTGTGTTCATCTGCTGGAATATTCTTCTTTGATGTTTGGTTATTGATTTAGTTCACATTCTCCGTGATTAGCAAGGATAAGCTGACCCGTGTGTGTGCGGGTTGGTGATGGAGGTGAGGACCCGACCATCGGGAGCTGGCTGGTCTCGGGGTGGGCCTCGATGAGCTGCTCTAATTCTGACAGGGGCTTTGCCCCCAGGCGGGTGTCCACGGAGCAGAGACCCGAGAGTGGGAGTGGTTTGGGCCCTTTCAGGTGCCGCCCATTTCCTGATCAAGGAGCTGTCCTACCACAACCTGGAGCTCGAGCGGAACCGGCAGGAGGAGCTGGGGATCAAGCCGCAGGACATCTGGCCTTTCATCGTGATCTCCGACGACTCCTGCGTGATGTGGAACGTGGTGGACATCGACTGCGGTGGGGAGAGAAGCAGGTGAGCCACCTGCCCCGACCCTGTCCCCTTTCAGCCTGGGATTCTCAGCCACCGTCTGAGGACCACAGGGGACACCTCATCTTAGAAGGCTTGGCGTGTGGTGGACAGGGCCCTGCACAGGACAGCCCCCTGTTCCAAGCCCAGCTTTATTTTGAGTTTTAAATTTGTTAAAATTGTACTGATGTCTAATCCATACAGAAAATCACAATATGTATAGTTTAGTACAGAATGTCTATGGGGGCATCTGGGGGGCTCTGTCGGTTAAGCCTCCAGCTCTTTGATTTCAGCTCAGGTCATGATCTCAGGGTCGTGAGATCGAGCCCTGCGACGGGCTTCCTTTTCAGCCGGGAGGCTTCTCTCCCTCTCCCTCGCTCCTTCCTCCCGTTCAGGCTTGTACACACACTCTCTCTCTCAAATTAACAAATAAATCTTGGGAAAAAAATGAAGCATCCACAAAAAAAGGCAGCATGAAACATATCCAGAAGTCTTCACACACTGAACTTCTGCTTAACCAACTCCTGTGTGAAGAAATGGAGCCTCACGAGTGCCCCAGAATTTCCCTCCTGTGGTCTTCCAGCGCCGGCCCCCCGCCCCCAGCCTAACTCCTAACGCCCAGGTGTATTTTCATTTGCTGTGCCACATTAGGGTAACAACGGAAATCTTTTTGGGTCCTCGTTTCTTCTTCTTTTGAAGGGGCACTAAGACCTGTGCTGGAGGTCCGTCGTGAGGGTCACTTAGACTCTGAGTGGCCTGCAGGTGGCTGTTAGAGCAGCACCAGGTGGTAGAGGCTCGCTGGATACAGACGCCCAGCGTCACTGGGAAAATAGTTCCTTTTGTGATTTGCCTCAGGAGTGTTTCGGTTTAGGGTTGACTGGTTATTTTTGGCTTGTTTTTAATTTAAAAATTTTAAAAAGATTTTATTTATTTGAGAGAGAGAGAGCACATGCATGCATGAGCTGGGGGTGGGCAGGGAGAGGGAGAAGCAGGCTTCCCGCTGAGCAGGGAGCCAGATGTGAGGCTCGATCCCAGGACCCTGAGATCGGGACCTGAACTGAAGGCAGACAGACCCTTAACCAACTGAGCCACGCAGGTGCCCTTTCTTTGTTTTTTTGAAGAGACATGATGTTCATTTACTTCTTTTATGGGAGTGATATCCTGGAGAAATAATGATCGTTGATCACTGTTTTTCCAGAAAAACATTTTCTGAGCGATAGAGCTGCCCGTGGCTTATGGGAGCAGTGATTCCGCTTTGCTTGCCGTATTCGCCCAGACGCTCTTCCAAAGGCTAGAGCGTGGCCAGGAGCTGAGACTGGGAGAGAGCCGGCTCTTACTCTACCTTCCTGAAGTCCATTCTGAAGCAGCAGTTAACGCCCTGGGTTGTTGGGTCTGGCCAGGGTCCTGGGGGTTTACTGAAGCCCCGTGGAGTGGGGAGCAAGCTGGGGTCCAGCAGAGTTGAGCTGCGGGCCTGCGCTCAGCTGCTCGCTCCGGAGTCCCTGCTTTCAGCCCCCTCCTTGGTCATCAGGTGTCCCTGTCGTCTTCACGGACAGCAGGTGCCGGCAGCCGGGCTGGGGGCTGAGGCTTATACGCCATCTTCCTCCTTCCCATCCCCTCACTGGGATTCACGGCCGAAAGCTTCGTGCTTTCCCTGCCACTTTAACTTCAGCTCTGCAGACCAGAAATGCCAAGTGTTTTAGCACCGGACGGGAAGAAGGGCTTTGGAGACACACAGCACTGTTTGAATCCAAGCCCTGTTGAGTCACATCGGGCAAGTTACTCGGAGCCTTTTTTCCCTCCTTGGTAAAACGGGGGTGACGTGTCCGTGGCATGAGATTGCCGTGAGGATGAGTGACCGTACAGTGACATGCCCAGCGTGGTGCCTGGCACTCGGGGAGGGTCGTGGCGGTTTCCACCCACGGCCACCCTACCCGCCGGCACGTGAGCTCCCGTTGGAAGGCGGCCCCCGGTGCGGAGCGCCTTGCTGCTGTTTGCGCCTCCGCCCAGGGATGTCAATCTTCCTCTTTCGAGCAGGGAATTTTCCTGGTCAGAACGAAACGTGTCTTTGAAGCATGTGATGCAGCACATCGAGGCGTCCCCCAACATCACCCACTACGCCCTGATTGGCATGCGGAAGTGGTCCAGCAAGACTGGGCGCGGCGAGGTGCGCGAGCCCTTCTCCCGCTGCCACGTGCACGACTTCATCGTCCTGAACGTGGACCTGACCCAGAACGTGCAGTACAACCAGAATCGGTGAGTCCTGCCGGCGGAGGGGCAGTCAGCACCGCCCACGGGCCCAGGGCCCTCCTCTGCCCGTAGCATTGCTCCGACCCTGCTTTCAGTCCTCAGGTTTTAAAAAAGAATTTACATCATATGATTTCGTGGAGGGGAGATTCGCATGAGATTATGCCGCTGGCTTCCCCCGTCCGTGTGATGCTTTACTTAGTGATTGATGTATGCGCTGCATTACTTAGTGATTGATGTATGCGCCGCATTACTTAGTGATTGATGTATGCGCCGCATTGTTTCTCTGGCTTTTGGTCTTCTTGCAACACATTGCTTTAAAGCTAAAAAGTAACTTCCATGTGATACTCTCTCCTGGTCTAGCCACAGAAGTGCTCACAACTCAAGAATAACCCACTGGCCAGTGGTTACCGGGCCTCTGTGGAGGCCGGGCAGTGGGCACACGGCCAAGATGGCCCTCCTAGGAGCCTCGATCTGGAAACCAGGCTGCCCGGCTGGGAATCTGGGTTCTGCCACTTAATGTCTTTGCATTTGAGGCGCAGGCTTCCATCTCTGAACCTTGTTTTTCCCGCTGTAGAAAGCGGCTCCTGTTTTTATTCTGGGCAGTTTTCACTCTAATCAGTAGATAAAAAGGTGTTTGTGGTGTCCCTCATGCAGCACCTGTAGATGGGTTCGCCGGTGGGGGTGTTCCTGTTGTGTTCACCTTGGGTGCACTCTGCCTGCCTGGTGTAGACACCCTACAGCTGGGCCTGCCCTCCTTGTTTGTTTTGCCTTATTCACGTGCCTCTGTAAGGTGGGAAGGAGCCTACCCTGCCTCCAAAGCAGGGGTGCCCCCTCTACGTGGCTGGTGGGGGGCGTGCCGGGGGTGGGGCGGGGCCGCCTCCAGTTCTGTGTTCTGTCCTCTGCTTCCGTGCAGGTTCATGTGCGATGATGTGGACTTCAACCTGCGCGTGCACAGCGCAGGCCTCCTGCTCTGCCGATTCAACCGCTTTAGCGTGATGAAGAAGCAGATCGCGGTGGGCGGGCACAGGTCCTTCCACATCACGTCCAAGGTGAGTGTGCCCGCCAAGTCCGCTGCCGGGGGCTGTGTGGGCTGCAGACTGGGAGCCGGGCGGAGCCGGGTCTGCGGGGCGGCCCGGGAGTGTACAGCCTTGCAACCCCGGGCAGATGGGCCTTCGGTAGCAAAGTGTCCTTGCGACAAGCACCACTAGAGTGATGCGTGTCACAGAGACCTAACCGTGCGAAGGGCGGGAGTGGGAGTCTGCGTGAGTGTCCCTGAGAAAGTGACATTAAAGCGGAGACCTGGGGGGGTGAGAAACGTCTTCATATCCAGGTTTGGGGAAGGATCTGGGTAGAGGAGCCGAGCAGGTGGGAGGGAGGAGGTGAGTATGGAAGACGTGTACCAGGCAGGGAAAGAGCCAGAGATGGGCTGGAGGGAGCAGCGGAACCTTAACAGCCATGGGAACATTCCAGACTCTCCCTCCGAGTAATGAGAAGCTGCTGTTGGGTGTCCTCTGGAGGAACCTATAAGCTTTATTTAGGTCGACAGTATCTCTGGCTACGGCTTGGGAATCGCGTTGGCTCTGGAGTAAGAGGCGGTGGGAGAGGAAGGTTAGGGGTCAGCGGGAAGGGCCGTGGGGGTGGGTGCGAGGTGGACAGGATCTGCGGGCAGGAGAGGCTGACCCTTCCCGGAGATTCACATTCTTGGATTTGTGGGGGAGAGTCCCTAAGGCCCACGGGTTCTCTTGATTTTTCTAGACCAGACGGCCAGTTTTCTGATGGAATGCTCAATGTCACACCTCTTCCCGATCTCATTCATTAATTTCACACATCTCACTTGGGAAAAACCCCGGTTTTTCTGAACAGAGAATTTTATGGTTGAAGGTTGGGTTCTTCACTGCCAGCCCTACCACGTGACAGAGTCTTTTGGGCCGGGGCCACTCCCCGCAGAAGCCTGGCTGGGGGTAATGGCTGCGAGTGGCTGACAGCTCGCCTCCCCACGCAGGTGTCCGACAACCCCGTGGCCATCGTGCCCGCCCAGTACATCTGCGCCCCGGACAGCAAACACACGTTCCTCGCGGCCCCCGCGCAGCTCCTGCTGGAGAAGTTTCTACAGCACCACAGTCACCGCTTCTTCCCGCTCTCCCTGAAGAACCACAGCCACCCCGTGCTCTCGGTCGACTGCTACCTTAACCTGGGATCTCAGGTGACTTTCAGAGGGGGCCCCGCTAAGCCCTCGAGCCAGCAGAATTCCTAAAACAGATGCGCTGCCGTCCCGGACTAGCACTTTTAGCGGCTACTCTGCCCCTTTGCCTCAGGTGTTTGCCTCTCTGTGCAGCTGAGAGAGCTTGAACGCTCTGGCCCGATGCCGTAAATTAGGGATGGAAGCCGACTCGGAGGCCAAATCGCTTCTGACTCTCAGATGAATTAATGAGTAGATGAATCGGGAGAGACTTCCTGGAATTGATTTTTAGGATTTAGATTTGGAAATGACACTAAATATCGTCCTTATCCGCACCCCCCCCCACCCCCGCCCCGCAACACCCTGCCCCACCCGGCCCCAGCCTTGAGCTTGATCAAGTTGTTAGTATTTGCTAGATGGAAAGCCCTAGCCTAGCATCATGTGGTTGAGGATTTCGGGGAAAATGATGGTTTCTCTTGGATTTCTTCTTTTTCAGATTTCTGTGTGCTATGTGAGCTCCAGGCCCCACTCTCGGAACATCAGCTGCTCTGACTTCGCGTTTAGTGGGCTCCTGCTATACCTCTGTGATTCTTTCGTGGGAGCCAGCTTCTTGAAAAAGTTTCATTTTCTGAAAGGTACCTGCTCATACATTTTACTCTGGATCTCGATTTGAATGCCTTTCGTTACCCAGTGCATCCGAGGAGGTGACTTCTGGCCCTTGTCCTTATTTGCCAGGGGGTACACTGAGGTTCAGAGAGGAAACAGGACTGCCCCAGTTATCCAGGGAAGTCCAAGGAAGCTGATGCAATCCCAGGGCGGCTCTCATTCCCTAGTACCTGTCTGGAGAGTCAAGACACATCCCCTTTCTCTTAGGCAAAGGGATAATTTCGACTTCGTGTTCCTTTTCAGCCCAAGTTCTTAACATCAGCACCTGGGTCCCTCCGTTCCCTCCTCCTGGTGCCTGAGCTCTTCCTCCTCGTCTCGGGGGGACTGCCTGCTCTTTGCCCTTCACTCTGACCTTCCTCCTTCTGTAGCTGTTGTTGTGCTAGAGTGGCTGAGAGTGACAGACATTCAGCCTGTAGGGCATAAAAAAACGGGCTTCCAGTCAGCTGGGATCCCTCACCGATCTTCATGTAACATTGGGTGTCTTCACTTTGACCTTCTGGAGCAGGTGTTTCCTGAGCACCAGCACTCTATAAGGCTTGGCAATAGTAAGAGGTTTCTAACACCGTCTGCCTTTGGGAAACATTTTGTGTGACAGGAGGACAGGACACGTGGGTAGGAGGGAGGCAGAGCAACAGCAACCCCGGGTGATGGGCTGACGAGGCGAGGAGTGGAGAGGACGGAGAATTCCCCAGGCTGGGCGGGGAGGGGCCGCTGCGCCGGGCCCGGGTGCAGGCAGCTTGCGCGGGATGAGAAGGTAGGGCCCCGCCGGGAGGTGGCCTAGCACGGGGCAGTTCACACAGAGCTGGAGCTGGGAACACTTGGTTTGCAACTAGACCCACCGGGTGTCTGCTTCCGGTTCTCCTCCCTTTGTTCCCCCACTTCTTTCTGGACCTTTCTTCTGGCCTCCCTGTTGTCTCACCTGCCAGATCTACCGACGAACTGTTGCACTGTGCATGCTGCTAAGGTAATGCAGCATTCCGAAAGTCGCAGGAGGCCCCCTGGACGTCTGGTCCTTCCCTCCCAAGTAGCATCCCGTTGCCTTACTGCAAGTAAATGCAGGCAGTCGCTCGCCTTTGGAGAAACTCACCTGTTTTCCTCAATGCCTCTGCCCTCGCCCGTGCATGCAGGTGCCACCCTGTGCGTCATCTGTCAGGACCGGAACTCGCTGCGGCAGACGGTGGTCCGCCTCGAGCTGGAAGACGAATGGCAGTTCCGGCTGCGGGATGAGTTCCAGACGGCCAACGCCCAGGAAGACCGGCCGCTCTTCTTCCTGACAGGGCGGCACATTTGAGGGTGACAGAGGCGGGTTTTCTGCAAGGCCGGAGCCTTCAGAACCTCATGCGCTCGAGGCTAAAGGAAATCCGAGATCCCTGGGGGCTGGACCAGGAGCGGCCCCAAGATTGGTGTGCCGCCCCCTTGTGCTGTACGTGGGGGACTCCAGGCCCGGAGGCACACGGAGTCTTAGCGAGAGCAACTAGGAGGAGTTGGCGGCAGGCAGGAGGGCACACCCCTGCCTCGCGGGTTCCGGGCCAGGCCATGTGGCCCTGGGCTCTGTTGAAACCTGTTTCATGAAGAACGAATTGTCGCCTGCTGTCATGTCACCCATGTGCTTCCACGGACAGACTTGACTTTTCTCTTAGTGCTAAAGGATCGCTCTTGGATTTTCTCATAGAGGTGCCAGTATCCTGGGCGAAGGGCAGGATTTGGGCTATGTGGTTTTCCTTATCACCTACTACAAAGCAATATTCCAGAAGGACATTTTAAGTACAATGGCAGGACACAGGAAGAAACTAACATCATTTCCCAAAAATTATGTCATTGCCTACAAGTTTGCTCTTCTAGAAGCTAGCCCAAAGGCATCGACGCTGATAAAGTAAAGCAAGTGGTTTGACGTCAGAGCACATAAGATTCTATTAAAATAATATAGTAGAAGGTCAGTACCCTACCTCTTAGAAAGGGCAAAAGTGAAAAGACGCTTTCTTTACAACAAAAAAGCATTTTAGAAAGAAAATTAGGGTTGCTGAGGTTGACCTGAAGAGACAGACTTTGCCTTACAAAGGAAAGAGGACCAAATCGCTTGCTTTGAAACAACAAACACAACCAAAGTGACATAGAAAAGAGTTGGTAAGAACTAAACTTTTGACTAATTTATTGAAGCTGAGTTTTTGGTTCCTTAAATAGCTTGTTTTCCCTTATGAGTGCTTGGCCCCGATCAGAGTGGAAGGGGACAGAGCAGAGAAGACAGCAGGAATGTTCCATGATGCTCCCGGTCCATCTGTCTGATGGGATGTGTATCAAGCTAGCCTGTGAGAGCACCACCCACAGGCCAGGCGTTGGACCATGTGCTTTTCTAGTTCAGGTCCTGCTTAGTCCTTCCAGCAGCCCACATGGGGACAATTATCCTCCACTTGGAAGACGAGAAGGTTCAGCTACAGAGAGTCTACACCTCTCCGAGATCACAGTTCAGGAGGGGAGCAGAGGGATGGGCAAGTAGACTTCTGCATCCCGGACCAGAGTCTGTCTTGCCCTGGCACCACGGTGCTTTCGGAGTGTCTCTAACTCAAGGAAGAATTTAAAGATACTCAGAAAAGAGCCATCAGAATGCATTCCAACACATCCATGTCAGACTCTTACAAGCACTCTGACGGATAACAGTCCAAGAAGAAGTTATTTTAAAAGATGATGCCAAAGAGTTAATCCTTTTTCCCCGCCAAGAAAAAAGAGCCCATGAGTATAAAAGATTTGTTCAATGTTTATAAAATGATCACTTTGTATATGCCATTATTCCTGTCTTGTAATAAAAACTTACCTTCTTTAGTTATATTTGTTTTTTGTAAATAGCAGCTTCTGTGCTATTCTTCCCATTTTATTAGTTAATTTAAACTTGAAAAAAGTCCCAAACGTTCCTCTTTGTTCCAGCCTTATAAATAAAACATAGAGTGCACTTATGGTTTCTTTGATGAGTATTAATTGCATTATTTTGAGAGGGAATAGTATGGTCAGTGATCTCCAGAGGCTCCCTGCTTAAAATCTCAGAAAAGACAGTTTTGGAAAGGAAATGATAAATCCATAAAAACAAACATATATTAACATGTGGAGGAATCCCTGAAAGAAGAAAGCAGACAAATTTAGGTGTACAGAACAGGAATGAAGCAAAGCATGGCTCAGACCATGCAGAGAAATGCATGCAGGCAGTTGGGTCACTGTGCTGTGTGCTTCATCGTGGCTAAGGAAGCTGGAAAGGGGGCCTGGAGCAATTGTCAGGGCGATGATAGTGTGGAGCAACTGGGCTATCCAGTTCCTTCCAGCTCTTCTGCAACACTTAGAGATGCCACCAGCCTGGGCTAAGCAGGTGGCCATTGCTAGAGCAGAGTGTGGAGCAGACTGTGGAGCCTCGAGGAGGAGGGCACAGGGTTCCAGCAAACAGTAGTGCTTGTGTCCACTGATGGACTCTTTTCTGTCTTAGGTGCTTCCAACATGAGAGCTGGGGGTAGGAGTGGCTTGTGATGTGGCTTGTGATGGAGGAACTGACAAGGAGTGAAATTGAACTAAAATTCTGGATTTAATGGGGCAGGAGTGATTAACATGTTAGCAGAAAAGGAACATATAAATATATGTTAAAACAACAGTAATCTCGGGATGTCCAACATCTAAACAGTAAAGGGAAAGCAGCACCAAAAACAAACAAACAAAAAAACCCAGTGTATGTGGTGTAAGGGAAGAAAAAGCTGGGGAAGGGGAGAGAGAAGCAGCGTGGTAAAGGAAGAAGATGGCAGAAACACATTGAAATGGATCCCTCCTTACAATAAAAATAAATGGATTAAATTCACCTAACAGCAGATTGAGGCTCTCAGACCTGGTTAAGAGAGCTAACAGACTGGGCTTCAAAATTTTAGAAAATTAATGGACAAAGAGATACTTTTCAAAGTTAAATCCAGAGGGATGATAATGGTCACAAAACTCTGTAGATATGCCAGCACTACCGTGAAATCTAGAAAGCCAGAACAGGAAAATAATAGGGTAATGATGGGATAGTTGCATGACCATGATTGGAGACTAGTACATCTCTCCAGAAATACAGGTAGAAGACCAATAGAAATGAGAGTCAACTGACACAGTAACACGTTTGATTTTAAAGTCATTAACCTCCAAAGAGGAGAGAGTTCTTGTGGAATAGAAATTCCAGGAAACGTTCTGTAACTAGACAGAGGCAATGTTTGCATTACACTGTGGATGTGCTAAATTACACTAATGGTAAATTTAGGTGTATTTGCCATAATGAAATTAAAACTATTCCAGAGCATTGGAAGGTATAGAAATCTGTACTTTTGCAAGACCAGAAATAGCAATCACCCTCAAACCAGAGAAGAGTAATAAATACACAGATGGTGACTCTTTTTCCCTGAGTACTTACAGCAATTTGAGAATTCTTGCAGTAAAGGAAGAGAAACTGGGCTGTATGAACAATGTTCACATGGATGTCAGGGTTCTCCCAGCAGATGTGGCAGCAGAGAGAGCACGGAACGTGAAACTCAGAGACTTGGTTTCATGCCTTGATTCCTTTGCCAGGTCACTTGGCCCCCTGGAGAACGTGTTAGCTATGAAATGAGCAACAGTTAGTAGCAAACATTTTTGAGCACCTAATAGGTGCCAGGCATTTAACTGGGTGACTGATTGCCTATTATTTAATCAACTCAACTATACTCTGAAGTAGATACCATTGGGACCATCTTACAGATGAAAAGCTGTGGCTCAGCGAGTTTGCATGACTTGTCTAAGATCACACATCTATCAAGAGACAGAACAAATCTAGATTCATGTTACAGTCGTAAGCATAGTTCCACTAACATCTCTGCTGCTTTCCATCTTGAGTAATTTACTTCCACCAAATGTCACATATTAGAAAGGCACTATTGGCTCCAAAGGCTCTCTATACGATTAAAGTCCGGATCCAAAATTCTTTCACTGGGAGAGATGTATTGGGTCACCTGTGGGAGATAATGCTGGACGCCAGCATATAGCAAATACATTACATTATATATCATCCTGAGTCTGGGCAATCCCAGCATTAATGTTCAGAAACCCTTTTAATAACAAGATTTGCATTATACTTCCCAGATCTGGCTTCAGAGTCTGCAGACAGCTCTTTCAGTGAAGGCTATGAAACAAGGGCACGTCCAATGTCGACGGCTTTCATTTCTTTTTCAGTCTACTTGCTTAGGCAGACTTCCCAGCTCAGAAGGAATTAGCATTTTAATTAACAAAACAGTTGGAAAGCCAGTGCAGAGTTTCCAAGCCCTTCATGTCTAGAGAAGAAACAAGAATCCATGACTACATTTGTCATTCACTGAATATACTGTCCCAGTTTCCCTTTGCCTTTCTTTCTTTAACTCTGACGAGCACTAATTTCTCTCTCTTGGGATCCCTGGCTACTCTAACTCTGGTTCCTGCTCTATAAAAGGATCTTTCCCAAGGGTGGCAACCCACCCTATTAAGAAGGGTGGGTTTGGTTGCTGTTTTGGGTTGAATCACATCCCCGAAAATATATCCAGGTCCTAACCCCGGATACTTAAGAATGTGATCTTATTTGGAAATAAGGTTGTTGCTCATGTAATTAGTTGAGATGAAGTCATACTGGAATAGTGGGCTCCTAATCCAGTATGGCTGGTGTCTTGAGAGAAAGGGAGTAGCAGAGGAAGGCTTGCCATGTGACCATCAAGACAGAGATCGGAATGATGAACCTACAAGCCAAGGATTGCTGAGAACCACCAGAAGCTGGAAGAGAAAAAGTAGGATGCTTTCTTTAGCCTTTGGGGAGCATGGCCCTGCTGACACCTTGATTTTGAACTTGTAGCTTTAAAAATTATGAGAAAATAGATTTCTGTTGTTTTAAGCCACATACTCTGTGGTGCTTTCTTATGGCAGCCCCAGGAAACTCATACAGTGGACAACGCACCCTTCATCTTTCAAGGTTTGGTGGAAGCTTCCTAAAATTCTGGCCCTGGATGAAGTCACGGCTGTAGGACTAAGGCTGATGAAAGGAACAATTTGGGGGTCTTTTGATCTTAGCTAAAGAGGCCAGTAGTCCAGGCAACCACACAAATAGACCTTAAGAGGTTTAGAGAATTAGGAAGATAATTTGCATTTGGTAACCAAGATACTCCTTTATATTAATGACAGCCGCTACTAACTGAGCTCTCTTTGGTGCTTTTTCCATATTTATGATGCCATTTAATTCTTAAAGCCCAGGGGACAATTGTTACAATGTCTGTTTCACAGATGTGACACGAGGCCCAAACAGGTGAAGGAACTTAAGTCACACGGCTGATAAGTGACAGAGGGAGGATCCGCCCCACAGTCCGGGCTCTGCGGCCACTGCTGGTGCTGCCCGTGGGATGATAGGGGGAACTTAATTTCTATTTGAAATTTATTATTTAGATGTCATACAAACAATACTATACCAACAGATGAGAAGAAAACAAGCCAGGTTTCCCCATCCTTCCCCAGACATCTGTCTGCTGCCTGCCAAGGGTCACTAGGCCCAGATCCTGACGTGAAGGAAACAGAAACCACCCCAGTCCTAGGGTCACTCATGCCTCCTTAACAAACCCATCATTTTCACTAAGGGCTTTATTCTAGACCTTTTCTCTGTATCTGGATGATTTCTACATATCATCCTCATGTAATTTTGTATCGTGTTCTTTTTGAATAGTACAACCCCAATGTTTTTGTTGCTGAATGAGATTTATTCTTATTATTTAATGGTGGCCTGATAAGTGGGATTTGGGTGGACTGAGTGGTTGATCATGATTCACTCAGTTCCTTCATGGTGAGCCTTTCTTTTCTGTTGCTCTTTGGCCATGAGACTCTTGGGAAGATGCAGGAGGCACCGGTGGGCCTTGCTGCTCGCTCCCGAGCCCGAGCTTTGGTCCCTGAGTTGCTAAGCAGTGGGAGAAGGACCTTCCTTAACTTCTCTTTGCTTTTGTTTTCCCCATGTAGAAGATGGCAGTGGTCATGAGCGAATATCTAGGATCTCCATAATAAATAGTAGTTTGACACCCTGCCACTTCTGGGTCGGACACACAACTGTCCTCTGCCCACCCCCGCCCCCTGCTCCTGGCCCTGCATGCCTGGCATCAGGCAATCTCTCCAGCCAGAGGCCAGGGGAGGGGAGTGGGTGGCCCCAGGGCCTCCCACAGCTCATGGAGTCCTACTGGGCAGACTGGAGAAGGTTAGTTACTACAGCTCATGTTATGTGACAATATGGTAAGCTTCTGGAACACCATTCTGTCATTGGTGGAAATTCTTAGGACATCTGAGCCTAAACCGATGAGCACGTAGCTATAGGAGAATGTGGCTGAATTCCAGGAGAGCAACAAACAGCAATAATAACACAACAATGACAAACATATGCCAGCCAACGTTTATTATTTATTATGCACTAGGCACCGTGCTAAGCACTTTAATCTTCGAACAACTCTAAGAGCTGGGTACTGTTCATCTCCATCACACAGATGGGAAGACCAAGGCTCAGCGTGGAAGCGACTCGCCTGCAGACACACAGCTGGTAAGTGGTGGGGCCAGGGGTCCAGGTGAGTGCATCTGACTACAGAGCCTGAGTTACTTGTGAGAACATCACTCGTCAGAGTGCTAGGTGACCGAGCTGTCAGTCACTGTTTGCTCCGTTCAGTCTTCTGTTTCATCCGGGTGGGCGTGTCTGGGGGATCCCCGGAGCCCAGAGCTGGGTCCGTTCAGAGGGTCCCTGGGGCTCCGAGGGGTCACGGTTCCATGCGGTGGTTCTCTCGACACAGGGAGCCGAGGGCTTTCAGGAAGAGTTTTCTGAAGGAGGAAGACACGACGTTGTACAGGACAGGGGTCACCGCTGAACTAACGTAGAAAAGTGTGTTTGTCACCAGGTAGAAATAGTGATAGAAATTGTAGAGTGCCCTGGAAGAGAAACCCGGGGAGGGCGTGTTAGAAGACCTGCATCTCCTCACCGCGCCCACCCCTTTCTTCCGGAGAAGCCATCTCCCCTCCGAAGGGCAGGTGAGGAAGGCTCGTTTTCTGCTACCAGGAGGTGTGGCAGAATTCGATAAATGGTCCGTCAACAGCTGCCTTTGGCAGGTGCGCTCCACCTGGCCTCCGAGTCCCTGTTCCCCATGTAGTTCCTGGCCCCCTGCACAGTGAAAAGGGCACGTGCCGACTCTCAGGGGCCATGCTGAGCCCACGGAGATGCTGAGGGCCTCCTGCTGTTGGGTGAGGTCCAGGAGATGTGGCTTCCCTAAGAAGTGAACACCTTTCTGAGAAGCCACACGCTTCGCTACCAGGATTCTCAGCTGTGGGAAGGGCTTTGCATGTGCATCTGTGTATAAGGGGAGGTAGAAGCTCTTGAGGATGCAGCTTCTGTTGGCACAGCCATTTCCTTGGAGGCTACATGGATCTCTCTTTTCCTGGATGTTTGCTTTCCACTTAGGATCAGGGGCATAGTGATATCCCAAAGGAAGATATCCCAAAGGAAGACAGTAGATTCTCTCCTCTTTTCCAGTTGGGACCCAAAAGACGTCTATGGTCTGTCTCTGTCTAAGGGGCCCTTTAGCTCATGGACTCAGGGAGGCTCTGAGGCCTCCTGCCCTCCCTTTGCAATAGCAAGGTCTTCCCCCTGTTCCCCCGACCTGTGGGCCGCTCCATCCTGTGGTCAGGATGCCCAAAGCCTTGATCACCATTAAGACCTCTCCCTCACATGACCATATCAGTTCAGTGAAGTTGCTAGAAAATGCCCTGTTCCGCACCCCCAGCTCAGAGGGTTTGAGGGCACAGACTGGGCAGGACCAGCTAGAGTGGAGGCCAGAGTTCCAAAAGATCCAGCAACTGGGAATCCCTGTGGAGAGCATAGAAAGTCCCAGGCCCCCCCAGTGGCCCTTCCCTACACGCTTGGGTCCCTCTGCTGCACCTACCCAGTCCACCCGTCATCGGAAACGTAGCAGTACATGAGCCTGCGGACGTGGTACGGCATCCAGCAGACGACATACACACCCACAATGGCTCCTGCAGAACAGGTGGGGAAGGACAGAGCGACAGAGAGCAAACGTTCCCAGTTACGCCATCTCCAGGAAGATGCCGAGCTGACCACAGCATTTCACTGGAACTTGTTCCCGGAATCCAGGGGTTGGGACGGAACTTTGTGGCTATCGGACACATCCTTATCTGGATCTGCAGCCAAACCTGATGGCACCCTGATGTCTGGGTGAATACCCACTTTAACCCCACCTGGATACTGACATGCTTCTGGAAACTTCTATAACCTCTATAACCTCCTCCTGACCACCAGAATATACTCTCAAACCAGGACTAGATGTTCCCACCTGATTGTCTAACTGCAGAGACAACTGAACTTAAATGTCATAAGCCTCTTCTGTTCCTTTTGTGGATGGACTGGTACTCCACCATCCGTCTAATGCTCAGCCCATAAGCCAGACTGTCTGTCGATCATTCCATTACCCCCAGATCCAAACTACTAAAAAGCTCTTTCCTTGCATCTCTCCATTGCTCCCTCCTCACCTCTACTGTCCCACCCAAGGGCTCACGTCTGCCCTCCACCAGACTGTGAGCGCGTTCTCCCAGTTCACCCCTTTGTCCCTCCTAGCCCTTCCATCCCCTCCTCTACACCTGCCATGACTGGTAAATCCATTTGGTTGTCCTGTGTGTCTTCTGGACCAGGACATAGACATCAACTGGGAGCTTGGTAGAAATGCAGAGTCTCGGGCCCACCCAGAGCTACGGATTCAGAATCTCTGGATTGGGGCCCGGCAGCCTGTGTTTTATAACACTCCACACTGTTCTCACACACACGGAAGCTGGAGAAGCATAGCCTACACTCCAGAGACTGCAGAGTAAAACCTATCTCCAAAGCAAACCTCCGTGCATTCTTGGACATTGAGTCTCTGTGCTACCCGTTGTCTATGGAAGAAAGTCCAGGCACATCATGGGCTGCCTCTATTCTTGTCACATCACATGACACTTAGCTTTTGCACTGCTGTCCTGCGGACAACACTGGGGACGTTGAAGAGAGCAGACCCTAATCTCATTCAGTCTTCCTAGACCTTAGTGAGCACCTGCATTACTGCAGATGTTGGGAAAGACTTGTTTCCTGTGCCTCTTAATGTCTGCCCTAGAGGCCAAGTTGACCTAGAGACTTAGAAAAACCAATCAACAATCAATGTTGTATCAAGGAAAGCAAGGAGTTGGTGGGGAAGTAGGCCGGGGACCCAGCTGGCCTGCGTTTTCCACTCCCAGACTGTCCCTGAATATAGCTGCTTCTTATATTCACCCATAGGCTGGACTCCCTGAAAACCAACTGGGAATCTGCTTGTCTTTATGCGTTACTCCCTGGAGCAGATGGGGGTTTCATGTACAGAATTTGCATTCTAGCCTTTAGTCATACCACCAAACCTTCTGGAAGCCTGTTGGCAATCATAGTTTCCCTAAGGCGTAGAGAAAAAGTGAGGCCTGGAGAGAGGTAGCAACTTGCTCAAGGTCACTTGGACAGGGGTTAGGGGAGACATCCCTGGGGCCCCTGCTCCTCCGCTGAGGACAGTGTTACTGAGTACTTAACTGAGAACCTGGACGCTGTGCTGGAGACGGCGGACACGGCTGGAGTCCTTGTGTCGCACCAGGCTGGCCCGGCCCCCCGCGGGGGGCGTCCTCCTCGCCTCACTCGTTAGCTCCATGTGGCTGGGGGTGGGGCTGGCTGGGGTAGAAGTGGACGGCACCTGGGAGCAGAGGGCCACCAGGTGGCTCACAGTGACCCCGTTCAGGAAGGCAGTTAATGCCAAGGGGAGCACGAAGGATACCAGCACATTCACCTGTAAAGGTAATTCCATGGCTTATGGTGGTGGCCCCAAGGCTCTGTGATGCTCTGGCCATCGGGCTGTGCCCAGGGCCCAGGAATCTGCAGCAGCAGGAGTGGGGTGGGGGTGACGACAGCAGGGCTACAAGATAAGGTTGAGAAGCTTCTCAGAAAGATGGGAAAGTACAATAAAAATAGGAGAGACAACAAGAACATTTGGGATTAGTTGAGGACACTCATGGTCTAAGTAACAGTGGGTTCCAGAAAGCAAATAGAGAAAACAAAGGGGAGGAAATAATTTTTTAAAATAAACCACATTGAAGAAAATTTTTCTAAGAGTGAAGGACATAAGCTTCCAGATTGAAAGGCTGCCTGAGGGTCCAGAGATGAAAATAAGTCCACATCAAGGCATGTTCTTGGGACTTTGAGCATGCTGTGAGTAAAGAAGACCTTGAAAACTTCCAGAAGGATAAGACAGAGCGCATACAAAGGTGGGAAACCAGAATGGCACTGGACTTCTTTAAGGCAGCAGTGGGAGCTGGAAAACAGTGGAGTGATGCTTTACAACTTGTGAGGAATTCTCTGCCTGGCCATAATCTGGAACATTTTCAGACATGCAGAATTGCACTTTTTTTTTTTTTTCTTCTGTGGACCTTTTCTCAGGTCACAGGAGGTTACGAGAGCATGTGTTCCATCAAAATAAGGTTGTAAACCAATAAAGAGATACCCAGGATCCAAAAATAGGGTCCGTGGCAGAAGGGCAGAGTGAGGGGAGATGCGGCTGCACATCCAGCTAGATTGGAGCAGGAGCGGGGGTTCCAGGGGCGGCCGGAGGATGCGACTGACAGTTGCCCGAATGGGTCTGGACGTACTGAGATAGTATTTATACTTCTAGTAGAGGAGTAAAACATGCACGAGAAATAGATCACAGGAAACTAAGCCAATTGAAAAAAGACCATTGGTGGTGGCAGGGAAGCAAACGTAATGTGGGGAAGGAACTATAATGGGAATATGTGACGTTTCATCTGTGAAGAACGTTTAGCATAGCTCCAGTATGCAAGTAATGAGCGTAAGACGAAGCTTATTATACCCTGCCGTAATTGCCCTGGAGGAGCGGTGAGATGTGTGTGGATGCGGGACGAGGAGGGGAGGGTGGCCGTGTGAGAGACAGCAGGATGCTCGTTCTCTCCAGTGAGAAGACACTGCATAAAATGAGAAAACTGCGAAGTCAAGCAGGCGTGTTCTTTAGAAATATGTAGGCAAAGAGCAGCTAGAGCTAAGGGGGACAGAAGCTGCCCCTCAACAAGAGAATATAAACCGGAGTGTGAAGGGGCTGTAAGGGGAACAGATGTTTTATGTTACAAGCCTTGTAACATAGTTACTAGTTGATATTTTTTGACTTAATGGAAAACAAGCTTATTATATAATACCTTGGTTTTTTTTTATGTTTAATTTTTAAAATTCAAGGTTTATGGGGCACATGGATGGTTCAGTTGGTGGAAGGTCTGATTCTCAGTTTCAGCTCAGGTCATGATCTTGGGGTCGTGGGATTGGGTCCCATGTCAGGTTCCACACAGAGAGCAGAGTCTGCCTGAGTTTCTTTCCCCTCTGTTCTTCTCCATGCTTGTGCTCTCTCCCTCTCTCTCAAATAAATAAATGAACAAAATCTTAAAAAAAAATCCAAAGTGTATGAGTTGTAGGGTTTTTCCTTATTGGTTCTGTGTGAACAATTTGTTTTAAACTGAACACTTTAAAATATTATTATTTTTTAAAGATCTATTTATTTATTTTGGTGGGGACGGAAGGGGAGTTGGAAAGAAAGAATCCTCAAGCAGATTTTTGAGCTGAGTATAGGGTCCCACAGGAAGCTTGATCCCAGAACCCCAGGATCACGACCTGAGCTGAAATGGACAGTCAACCCTTAATCGTCTGAGCCAGCTAGGTGCCCCTAAACTGAACATTATGTTCTTTTTACTTTTTTTCTGTTAAAAAAAATATTTATTTGAGAGAGTGTGCGAGTGAGAGAAGGAACAGGGGGAGAGGGAGGGAGAAGCAGGTTCTCCGCTGAGTAGGGAGCCCAATGCGGGGCTCAATCTCAGGACTCCGGGATCATGACCGAGCTGAAGGCAGACACTGAAACATTTTAATAACATTTTAAAGCGTTTAATAACACTTTAAAATTGGTAGAAAATATCTGGATTGGGTGCTGTAGCTTTTTAAGGAGTTATCACTCATGCTCTTTTCTTATGTGTGCTCGCAAATCAGCAGCACAAAGAGATAAATAAAACACTGAGTGACAGTCATTTTAGTTTGTTGCAAAACCAAGCAGGGGTTTTAGCAGCAGCAACATGCTTATTATCAAATTGTAACTTTAATACCAGTCAAGACAGAAATCGAAGGTAAAAAATATATTCATCAGTTAGTAATTAATCTTTGGGAGCTTTGAAGTACTATACAGTTTTTTGTACTTTCAATAACTATGAGCAATTTTTTTTTTTTTTTTGGCGGTCAAAAAGTACACAGATAAGGACCGTGAGCGATAAGGCACTGAAAAAGAAGGTGCACCGAAATAATCCTAATTTGAGTTTGGTTACCTTGTTGTGTTAACATAGACTGTATGTCTCAGGTTAAACATTTTAAAAAATTATTTATAAATATAAATATTTATAAAGAATATTTTATAAATATAAATATTAATATATAAGAATAGAAATATTCTTTAAATAAAAATATTTTATAAATATTAATATTATATAAGAATAGAAATATTCTTCAAATAAAAAATTTTTAAATATAAATATTAATATTATATAAGAATATAAATATTCTTCAAATAAAATATTTTATAAATATTAATATTAAATAAGAATGTAAAGATTCTTCAAGTAAAAATATTTTATAAATATAAATATTAATATTATATAAGAATATAAATAGTCTTCAAATAAAAATTTTTTAAATATAAATATTAATATTATATAAGAATATAAATATTCTTCAAATAAAATATTTTATAAATATTAATATTAAATAAGAATGTAAAAATTCTTCAAATAAAAATATTTTATAAATATAAATATTAATATTATATAAGAATATAAATATTCTTCAATGTTTGTTACTGTTACTGTGAAGGAATTCGTTACACATGTCAAAAACTTGCCCCTGGTGCATTTCAATTTCTATTGCGTTAGTCAGTTTGCACCACATAAAGTAAACTATGCAAGCTGCATATTCACAGCACAGACCTTGCTAGGCTCTCTCCCTGCCCTAAGCCCGACTCCAAAATAGGTGCAGCCTGGAAGCTACCACCATAGTCTGTGAAGACTGGTGCGCCTTGGCTCCCAAGCCTTTTGAGCATGTGGTTGCTGGTTCATTGCCACGGCCACACCAGGGTGCAGAAGGGAGCTGCACAGTCAGACCTTAGGCAGGAGCTGTGGGGCTCCGACTGTTCAGCTAGATCATTCTGCTGCAGCTCAGAATCTGCGTAGAGGTCGATGGGTGCTCTGGATATGTGGTTCTGTGGCGATGATGTGCTTGGGCTGGCATGGGGGAACTACGTGTGGACGGGACCCATGAGGTCTCAGGTCATGACTAGTTGACCTGATGTGCTAGGAGGAGCAGCTCCCACTATTTCACTTTTTAAAAATTTTTAAAAATATTTTATTTACTTATTTGACAGATATCACAAGTAGGCAGAGAGGCAAGCAGAGAGAGAGAGGAGGAAGCAGGCTCCCCACGGAGCAGAGAGCCCGATGTGAGCTCCCACTATTTCAGTGGGTCCCCTCCTTCTGACTGCTGTCTGGAGTCCCCACATGACGAGTTTCCTTAGTGTCATTACTGTTCTGCCTGCTGTGTGTTTGCTTTTGTTCTTGTCTTTTTTATCATCATGTCCAGATTTTTTATCATGTCCAGATTTGGGTAAAGAATTTGACAATCCACGAACATGTCTGATATATGAAATGGATTTTTAAAACTTAGGGATTCTACCTTGCGGCTTCTGAGTAATTCCCCGTAGTGAGCATAGTCAGCAACTTCTGAAGCCAACTGGAAAGTTTTCTATCAGGTTTAACTTAAAATTTTCCAAATTCTTGTTAAGGCTGCAATTAATACATGGATTTCTTCTGAAATCCTTCATTAATATTGAATATTCAGGCCTGTCTTTTGTATCTCCACAAAAATCTCTTTAAGCTGGATATTCTGCAGTGAGGCTGAATAAAGTGGTTAGTTTTGATGATAAAAAAAAGTGGAAAGCTGGAATGGGTCATGAAATCTATATTTTTACAGTCCCCCCCCCCCACAATTATTTTGCCCAGTGATGTTTGGTCACTACTCCTGTAACACTGGGAAGAACGCAGACTTTCAGAGTTAGTTTTTTGAATTCAAATTTGAACTTCTCGTAGTGCCTCATCTTTGCCAAGCCCCGTCCCGGTCCTTCCTAAAATGGGGCAGTGAGACCCAAATTTCCGGGGTGGGGGGTGGTGGCGAATATTGGAAGTGAAAACACAGGCCCGTTAGCCTCCCCCCCTCCCCCTTACCTGAATGAAAACCTGGAGCGTGGCGCGGCTCACCAGCACGGTGCACACGCGCGAGGCGTGCTCGGGCTCCCCGCCAGCCGTCTCCACCTCGTACTTCTGCCCCATGATGATTGCCATGGGCAGGGCGAGGCCGAGCGAGACGGCCCAGATGAGCGACAGCAGGCGGCGGGTCCGACGCGGGGACAGCAGGCGGCGGGCGCGCAGGGGCTGGCACACAGCCAGGCAGCGCTCGGCGCTCAGGCCGGCTACGCTCAGCACGGTGGTGTAGGCGCACAGCTCGCGCACGAAGTAGTAAGCGCGGCAGCCCAGGTCGCCGAACACCCAGGGGTAGTGGAACCACACGAAGTTGTAGAGCTCCATGGGCACGCTGACCAGCAGCAGCAGCAGCCCGGAGAGCGCCAGGCTGAGCACGTGGTAGCGCAGGCGCCCCGGGGGCCCGGCGCGCCCCTTCAGCACCACGTGCACGGACAGCGCATTGCCCGCCGTGCCCAGGGCGAAGATGAGCGAGTAGAGCGCGGTGAACAGCACCTTGGCCCAGAGGCGCGTGTCCACGCCCAGCCGGGCGTCCAGGCTCAGCGCGGGACCGGAGCTGGGCCTCGGGGGCCGCGGGCTGCTGCTCTCCATCCCGCTCCCGCGGCCGGCGCTCCCTCCCTCTCACTGGGCGCAGACTGGGCGAGCTGCCCAGGGAGGAGAGCGAGCGCCTCCTCCTCTCCTGGAACCTCCAGAATGGGAGGACCCGCCCCCCGGGAGGGTGCCCCAGAGCAAACTCCCTGGCGGGACAGGACAGAGAATGTAAGCCCGGTTGCTGCGTTTACATTTCTCTCGGTTCAGTTCAACCCCGGGAGCACTGGGTGCTGGGTGGGAGGGAAACAGAGGGGTTGGGCCTGACTTACCAGCTGTGTGAAGTTGGGCAAGTTTTCTAACTTCTCAATCCATTTCTGCATTGAAGAAAATATCATCTACACTGCAGAATCTCCTACACTGCAGAATCGCCCTGAAGATTAAATGAGCCAATCTGTGAGAAAGCTCCAAACCTTCAGCCTAAAGAGGCATCCCTCGGGTCCCCTGCACCTGACCGGGTCCTGCTGTGCTGCCGTGTGTGTGGAGTCCCAGAGACAGCTGCCCAAGGCCTTGCCCGAACTTGGCCGCTGTGCAGCTGGTACTCTTCTTGCTGAAGGGCTGTTTGAGCACCCCACGAACATGCTCCGGGGATTCCCTGGTCACCGATAGATGTGTCCTTAGGGTATCAGGCTTTCCTGGGGTTTTAGGATGTTGTTCCCATGGAGTAGGGTGAGGAAGTAAAGTGTGTTAACATGCTTTAAAACCTTTCATTGGTCTCTCTCCTTAACCCTTTCAAATGCCAGAACTTTAGAGTTAAAAGGCCCTTAATTATCTTGTACTTAGGACCCCTGGTACTTCCTAGAGCCAAACCCAGGTCTCCTGATTTTTTTTTGTCTTTGGCAAATGGCGGCAATACCTCGTTTACATTTCTCTCGGTTCAGTTCAACCCCGGGAGCACTGGGTGCTGACGGTTTGATCTTCCATCCAGATAGATAATCTTACAGTCACATTGTGGGCTAAGGAGGCAACAAGTGGATTTTGGGGGGGCATGATTCAGTCCACAACAAGGATTCCATTCATGAGTTTTAGACAAATTTTCTTTGAAGCAAGAGATGTGTATTAATAAATTTTTAACTCTTTACTGGGTTTCGTGTAACTCAGTAAGTCCTGTAGGATTTGGAAAAAGACGAGTTCCTGCTTCCCTTCGGAGAACTTCTCCAAGTACTCCGTCTCCCAAGGTCTAGGATGGAACAGTGGAGAGGACAGTGGGTTTGGGATCAGGACAGGTGTCTAGGATCAGGACAGGTGTCTAGGAGTCTCAGCACTGCCGTTCACTATGTATGTCTCCGGCGAGCCATCAGCCTCTTACTCCTGTGTGTTAGAGCACTGAGCAGACAGGAGTCTTCAGGACTGGGGTCCCCGGGCTGTCTCTATGGGAGTCCAACCTTAACTGCTACATGTTAGAGAAGCTCAAAGACAAAGGGAGCGGTTCTTGGTTTTTCACTTGTGGCACTGATGGGGCTATCCAGGAGGTGAACGAGGTATTGCCGCCATTTTAGGACCGCTCTAGGTAAGCGTCCTCTGTCATGTAGAAAGAGGAGAGTTTCCTTGGTGTCTTTGATGGATGAGACCCTCCAGTCAGGTCAGAGGCAGCCTGCAAAATGCAGTTAATGTGGAAGTGAGGAGGAATCAGCCCCATTGACTCCCCCGTGGGTTCCCCCTGTGGCCATGTCAGAGTGCTCACAATTTCTCTCTTCACCCAGGGGACCACAGCAGAGTGACCGACGTGCCCTCTGTTTGTATATCTCATTTGCAGTCCTTCTAACCTGAAACTCTCCTCAGAGAGTATATCCGTGTGTGGATGCTCTGGGCCTAGAGCTTGCTTCTTCCATCCTCATATGAACCTAACTTAGCCTCGGAATAGAAACAAAACATCATTTGTGTTAAGACTGGTTTCGGTCTGTCTTGGAAGACTCTGATCCCTGATATCTTCCGTGTCAATGTTAGAATCAAAATCTTGGCTCTCTCGTTGGGCCCCAGGCCAGGCTAAATGATTTCATCTCGAAATATGCAGCCAGTAACTCAGAACCAGTCAGTGCTAGAGAGACCCACCATGTATGCAGAAGGTCAGCACTCTGAGCCCAGGGACACCAGAGATGGAGAGATGATGTTTTGGGCTGTCAGGTCAATCATGTAAAGTATTAACAAGGCTTCCTGGCCAGAACCTAGGGTGTCTGAGGCCAAGACCCTTTGCTTGCTTTATGTGCCCAGATTCCTGAATTTCTTGCCTGTTATAAGCAAGATACAATCAAAAGGGCTTCTGCTATGTACTACTTTATGACCCCCTACCCCCAATTCATATGCTGAAGCCTACACCCCTGTGTGACTGTATTAGGAGTAAGGAAGTATTTAGGGTTAAATGAGGTCAGAAGGGTGGGGCCCTGCTCCCATAGGATTAGTGTCCTTGCAAGCGGTGGTACCAGAGAACTCCCTCTCTCTCCGCCATCTGAGGACACGGTGAGATGCTCGCCAGGGAGAGAGTTCTCAGCAGGAGCCGAATCAGTTGGCACCTTCATCACTTCCAGCCTCCAGAACTGTGAGCAACTGAATTTCTGTTATTGGAGCCTCTCAGTTTGTAGTACTTCGCTGTGCTAACATAGCTTCCAGTCCCTATGGGTCCTAGAGCCAACTGATGACCTGGAGAGATTATTTGCTACTTGAACCTTAAAAAAGAAGAGTTAATGCCTGTTTCCCTCACTCCAGGATTGAGTCACGGTGTGATTTTCTGACTCAGAGAAACAGAGTTTACCTTCACAGCAACCACAGAGTGTGTGGGTAAGCGAGAGAGCTAGGCAGGCACGTACACACACACACACACACATATACACACACATCTCTTTCATTATGCATTCCCATATCTGTTTTTCATTCTTCTCAGCTCTGCCCTGAGTTCTCTGGCTTCCTCTTGGGTTCAGCACATGGTGACAATGAGAAAGGGGAAGGAGAGAGATGAAAGTATTGTTCTATTCACCCTCCCCCCCCCCGGATTACCACGGACTGGCCCCCACCCTTGGCACCCTCCACCCAAACCCCTGCAGGGTTTGCCTCCAGCTACTTTGTGCGCTCGCCTTCCGTGTCTGCTGTCAGGTGGCTTCAGACGATGCAAAGTAAGTGTCTCGCAGTTCAGTAGATCAGAAATACAGGTCTGGTGGGGCTACCATGAAGGTGTTGGCAGGGTAGGGTGTGTTCCTTCTGGAAGCCCTACCAGAGAACCTGTGTCCTTGCCTTCTGGTTGCTGCAAGCTGCCGGCGCCATTGACTTGTGGTCTCCTCCTTCTCCAAGTCAGCAAGGTCATGCCAGATCGCTCCTATGCTGCTGTTTCTGCCTCTCTCCTGCCTCCCCCTTCTTCTTTTAAAGACCCTGTGATTATATTGGACCCACCTCATATACACAACAAGGATAGAGATTTCGGTGACAGGCAGTGGTGACAGGTGTGTTCCAAGCTCTGCAGTGGCAAAGCTACAGGACGGTCTGGGGCGACTACTCAGGTGATTGTTTGGAGATAATCATCCCCATTTTAAGCCCAGCCAACCAGCAACCTTAATTTCTCTTTGCCATGTAATGTGACCTCTAGGATGTTACATAGACATAGGTTCTGGGGATTAGGATGTGGACTCTTTTGGGGGTGATCCCCTGCAATCTACACCTGGGCTCAGGCCCCGCCCCCTTCTCCTTTCCCCAGCCCAGGCTGGCCTTGGCCCCTCCTCTGGCTGGTGCTGGTCTTCTCACTGCCCCCTGGCGGTCTTCCTCAGGTCTGCCCATATCTTGTCAACAGTCTCCTGGATGGGCTTCCATAAGGACTCAGCTCAAGCGTCCTGTCTGTTTTCTCCTGGGACCTTGATGGATCTAGCGTATGTATATGATAAAGGACTCTTATCCAAAATATGCACAGAACCCTTCAAGCTCAAATATAAGAAAACCAACAACTCAGTTAAAAAATGGGCCAAAGACCTTTGTAGACACCTCAGCAAAGAAGACACACAAGCAAACATAGGAGAAGATGCTCACATCCTAAGGAATCAGGGAGATGCAAATTACAACCACCACGAGGTACCACTACATCTCTGATAGGACGGCGAAGTCTGGAACCCTGACAGTGCCCCAGGCTGACGAGGCTGGGAGCAGCAGGAACGTTCGTGCACCACTGGGGGATGCCGAATGGTGCAGCCACTTTGGAAGACAGTTTGGCGGTTTCTTACAGAGCTGAACATACTCTTACCATATATTCCAGAGATTATGCTCCTTGGTCTTTACCCAAAGGAGTTGGAAACTTGTGCCTACACACAAACCTTACGTGCATACCGAGGATGGTAGCAGCTGTAGTCAGAACTGCCCAAACTTGGGAGCGACTCAGACATTCTTCCATAGAGGAACGGACGAACAGGCTGTGGTCCTTCCAGACGACGGAATAGCGGTCAGCGCTAGAAAGAGAGGAGCTCTCAGACCAGGGAAAGACACGGAGGGCAGGAGGGATGAACAGGTGGGGTCCAGAGGATTTTTAGGGCCGTGAAACACTCTGTGTGCTCCTGAAGAGGTAGAAACCACAGACCACACCACACCAGTGATGAACCCTCATGTCAGCAGTGGACTTGGGGTGACAGTGATGTCCGTGTAGGTTCACCAGCTCTAAGAATTGTGCTGATCAGGTGCTGGGACAATGATCGTGGAGAAGGTGTGTCTATGTGGGAACACAGTATATGAGAACTCTCTGTACTTTCAGATCAAATTTGCAGATCAACCTAAACTACTCTAGAAAAATTAATTTTATTAATGGAAAAAAAAAAAAACCCACCTGATGTGACTTTTTTCCCAGGCTTTGTCCTTGCCAATGTGTAGTCGAAGAGCAGCCAAGAGGAGAAAGTTCTGTCCGGAGGGGTCCCCACCGTGGCTGGGGTGACGTGAGGCAGACTCACAGGTAAGCCCCCTCCCTGTCACGCTCTGCGTGTTGGAGGAGGGGACTTTCTCCACTTCCTCCTGGCCAGGGGACCCTCTCTGAGCTTGTCTCCTCTTCTGGGAAAGAGCAAACCTTGAAGATTAGAGAAGGCATGTGTGAGCAAACACTAGGCCCATGGAAGGGGCTCAGGAATGTCCGTTTTGACCTCATCCTTTCCCTTAAATGCCAAAGGATGGAAGACTCATGATGGGGTGCCCAGATCTGGGCTCCCTGGAGGAAGGAGGGCTGACGTGGGCCCAGAGAGTAGACAGATTTGAAAAGGAGGAGAGAATGGGAAGGGTTTCCAGGAAGAGGGCAGGGCGTGAGCTAAGGGAGAATGGGAATGGGAAGATCCAGTGTTCTTGGGGGGTCAGCGAGTACCCTCGCCGACTCTGGCCTGGCAGCTGGGGGATTCTTCACAGCTGGGGGCACACGGCCGGGGAGGTGTCTCAGGGGAAATTCAGCTGGTCCTGGCCATGGCCCCTTGCGGCACTGATGGAGAGTCAGGAGCTGACAGGAGTCCTCAAGAGACACAGGCTCAGTTTCTTCATCTGTAAAATGGGGCTATTAATGCCTACATCAAAGTTATTGTGAGGATTGATAGTTGCTGCTTCTTTTTGAGAGTCCAACCCACCCCAGGTAGGCATTGTGTCAAACACTCTCTGCACAGGGCCTCAAGTGCCCCTACAACAACCCAAAGAGGAGAGGCTCTATTTTTGTCCCTGTTTCCCAGATAAGGAAACAAAGGCCCTTAGGGGCTGAGGGAATTGCCTTGAGACACAACTGCTGCTCAGGGGAGGGTGAGAGCCAGAGCCCAGGTCTGTGTGACTCAGGCTGTGAGGTCTATGCGTCACCCGTGGCTTCTGGGCGCCCTGTCAGCGCTCACGTCCCCGCTTCTAGGTGAACTGGCCAGACCAGTGCTGGCTCTCAACAGCCTGACTTTGCAACAAGACACATGTCAGCCGGAATTCCGGCCTCGGAGCAGCACTGCCAGCAGCCAGGGCGTGAGCTCGGAGCTCCCAGGACCCCGCCCTGGCTCCTTCCTCCCGGAGTGTCCGCAGGGCTGCGTCCTTCTAACCGACGCTGTGACACAGACCTGCCGTGTTCAGAGTAGCTCCTGTCTGTGCAGTCCTGTCCCTTCGCAGATTTCTGGCTAAATGCTAAACATGACCAGGTATAATTACTCACAGTCTTATCCTTTGTTGGTCATGAGGTTCTTAAAATATCTCGACAGCATGAATTAAAAATAGTAAGAGTGGTGGTGACCCAGCTCAGGAGAAGTGGCTCAAAGTGCTATTTTCTCCCCTATAGCTAACGACAGACACTCGGGGCGTTCAGATTATGGGAGGGGGTCGGTGTGGGGCGGGGGGATCCTGGCCCTGAGGTTGTGCACTTTGCTCCCTTGGCAGCACTCTCTGTGCTTCTCCGGGTGAGCAGGGCCAGGGGCAGCAGGGGGGCCAGGACCACGGGGCCCCGGATGCAGGAAGCCTGGGATTGAATCCTGTCCTGCAGCTCCCCAGAGGCAGCCCCCAGGGAAGCCACTGCCCCCAGAACCCATAAAGGGAGGGGCGCTTTCACCCCTTGCATTAGATAGGACACACCTGTCCTGTGTTCTGAACCTCTCTCTCCCCACCAGCCCCGGTGGGCTCTGTCGGGTCAGGTCCTCTCCCGAGGGAATAAGAAGGAGCCGGGAAGCATGAAAGCAGAGAAGGCCTGGCCTCGGAGGGGTTGCAGAAGCGGGGCTCGGAGACATCGGCCTGAGGGCTGGGAGACATCAGGAGGTGGTTGGCCTCAGTGTCAGGGTCACCCGTCACCCGTTGCAGGGACATGAGGACACGAGCAGAGCCTGGAGGGGGAGGCCCTCTCTGGTAAGAGCCGAGTCAAGGAACCTGAGTTGTCGTTATTCTAAAGCCCCTTCTTTTACCCCGCTGTGCTCTCGGGGGCCACCCTCTGCCTCTGGGTGGGATCTCAGGGTCCTGGTCAAACTAGGTCAGAGCCCCTGCACCTGTCTCTGCGGCGCACCCTCCACCCCCGTCTTGCTCAGGAACGGCCCCCATGACAGCCCGCCCTCGCACCCTGCCGCAGGTCCCTCTGAGCCCGGGGCTCACGTGAGCCCAGCCCATCCCCGTGAATCCAGGGCTCCTGGGAGGTTTCCAGGACTGTATTTGAAGTCAGCCTGGCCCTGCTTTGCCACTTCCTGCTTTGTGACCCAAGGCCATTCTTCAAGTTCCCCTGTGACGTCTGTAACCTTATAGGGTGGGTGTGGACGTGTAGCAGAACCCGGTTGGAGTACTCCAGCTTGGGGGGTATTCGAAACAGGTGAGCCGTTGCTGTGCCTGCTGCTGCTGCGTGGGAGAGAGGGGACAGCGGTGGCCTCTGGGGGGGGGGTTCCAGGTACCCAGGCTTCCTGACTCCCCCAGGTGTGTCCAGGCAACTCACAGAAGCGGGATTGGAGGAACCTAGAGAAAGGATCCCTGAGGCGGTGGTGGGAACCAGGGTGGAGGGGATGTGAACCGGCTGCTTCCCACACTGCGGCCGGCCGGGGAGCTGGTCCCTCCCACGCCTGCGGCTCTCAGCTCCCCCTCCCCCGCCACCCACCTCTGCCCTTCAGAGCTGCGTGCCCTGGGGAAGTTAGTCCATCTAACTGGAACCAGGGAGGAGAGAATGGATAGGGCGCACAGGTGGCCTCCGGCAGGGGTCATGGCTCCCACCCCGGTTCCACCAAGTTCCCACAAACTGGCGTGTGCTGGGAATCTCTGCATCCTCCAGGAAACAGGAGGTGTCTGGTGGTTTGCTAGCCAGTCCCCAGGTGGGAGAGGATTTGCAATTCAACACTCTGCTCTTTTCCTGAACCTTGTGACTTGGCCCTGCTCCTGGCTGTAAAGGGAAGCCGCCTGCTCTGGGCCCCGTCCCCGGCCCCCCCCCCCCCCCGCCCCCCCCCCGCCCCACCCCCCCCCTCACCCCGCCAGCCTCCTGAGAGAGGCTGAAATCAGCTGCTGCGTTGGGTCACTGATCTCTGGAGCTGGGTGAGGAGACAGCCGGCATCCCGCAGGCCAGGCCATGGAGGAGCAGGACCGTGGCGAGTCTACCTGGGAGCCCCCGCGGGGCAAGAGCTCCCCGGATTCACCGTGGTCGTGGGTAAGCGCCAGGGCTTGGCATGCTGGCACTGCAACCCCCGCTGGGAGTGCTGGTGGGGCTGTGGGGACCGGCTGTGCCCAGAGGCACTCACTTAGGATTGAGGCAATCACATTTCTCCAAATAAGAGGTGCGGCCAGCTGTTCCCCAGGGGCTCCTGTGACGTAGAGACCACATTTATAGAGGAGGTTTTAGAATTTACTCAAGAATTTAAAGGATTTTTTTTTCTCTGCCTTGGATGGAAAATGAACAGTGATTGCTTCGATCATCAAGGCAGGGGTGCAGGGTGTTTTGAGGCCCTCCTGCCTGCCAGGCAGAGAGCTGGACACTCATGCTGTCTTCGGAGTGCATGTGGGCAAGGAGAGGCCCCGAGTGTTGATGTGACCTGCCCTTGTGCAGTCATTTGGTGACGTGGAGCTGTGTTATGTGTGTGCTGTAGGCCTCCACCGGCCTCCAAAGCCAGAGATGGTGCCGTCCTGCCCTCTTGGAGCTCACACTAGATGCCAGGGCTTCGGTTCAGAAGTTTAAGCCTCTACGCAGGAGCAGGTGGTGCTCAGATAACCCCAAGTGGAAGGAGGCACTGGGCTGTGTCTTCACTTAGAATTCATGACTTGCTGTTTCTTCCAGAGGACTGGGGATTTGGTTGCCATGAGGATAATGTGTGAACCTCCCCACCCCCAACCAGTGGTATCTGGCCATGACGCTCTGCTTCTTATCCTTAGCGGCACAGGCTGGGGTTGTGCTGGACGTTTCCACATGCCTTGGAAGCAGAGCGAGCTGGGGCTTTCTGCCTCCGAGGGAAATAGAGTTAGGGGTGTGGCATCCATGAGGCTGCTGGTTCCCTGAAGCACCTGTCCCTGTCACTCTGGGCACGTACATCCTCAGGGTGGTTCCTTCCCCTCCAGGGGCAACAAGTCCTGCTGGGAACTTACTGTGGGTGCTCCGGCTGAAGTGCCGTGGGGGTGCTCGACCAGGAAACGGGGCACGGCTTCTGCTCCTGACTCAGCCACCATTTGCCAATGGCCCCTTGAGAGAGTATTTTCCATCCAGTTGTGGACAGATGCCGACAGAAGAGTTACCCGAGGCTGGTTGCTGACCCTCTCCCCATGGACAGGCTGAGGACAGGACCGGGGCCACTCTCAAGGAGTGCTGTGTAGACCAAAAGCTCCCACACTCGGATTAAATAGACTGGGTGTGGGGGTAGTTGGAGATTAAGACAGCCGTGTCTTGTTGCCACTCCTGGAACGTCTCTCTCACCCAGAGCAGCCCCGTCTTCTGCGAGAGCTTCGCTGCTCCCCCATAATGCTCTCCCACATCCATGATGGGGACCCCTGGTCTCCGCCACCGCCCCCCCCCCCCCGGCTTGTTACTGTGAGATCTCTTGTACAGCCCATGCAGACTCTGTCATTCCCATCTGACAGTCGAGGAAACCGGCTGTGAGGCTGGGACTTGCCCACAGGAGCCCGGGGGCCGCTGGGAGGTGGGGACAGGAAGCCGGTCCCCTGGGGCCAGCACAGCCCTCTTCTTGCGTCCCGGGCACTCGACAGACATTGTGATCTGAGGACGCTCTGACAGTATCCGTTCGTTGCTTATATGTTTTGATTATTAGTTATATCTTCTGATTATAAAAGCATGTTCATTATAGGAGATCTAGAATATTTAGCAAGGTGCAGATAAGATAGTGAAATGTCAGTCATTCCCTGCTCACGGAGCCTGGGGACTTTGTAAAACAGAGGTCACACTTCAGTTCCCTAAGGCTCATTCTACTTAAGCCACAGAAAGAATTTCAAATCCACTTCTTGTCCTTTTTTATTCCGTACCCCCTTAGCCCCAACCCTGCCCTGAGCGCTTGATGTCAAAGCCCTGAGCTGCCTAGCGCCTGCTGTGTGACTTTCTGCCTGCGACGTGGGGACCTGGGGAGGCCTCTCTGGCAGGAGACGGTGACAGCCCCGGTGGACCCTGGAGCTGCTGCCCTGGCTCCTGCAGGGTCTCCGCCCCCAGAGGCAGGGTCTGCAGGGGCCCCAAGCCCAGGCTTCTGTAGCGTCTGGAAGAACTGGACCTGCTGTGCCGAGGGCCGTTGCAGCCCGGGGATGCCAGGAACCCAGCCGGCGGTGCCGGTGAGAGGCCTGGCCTCCTTCTGCTGCTGGGGACCTGGAGTCCCGGACTAGCCTCTGGACGGCAGGGAAGGCCAAGTCCAAAGTCACGCTGCCGCAAAGCAGAACTGGAACGCAGAGCAGGAAGCTGAGGCAGACACTCAGGTGGACTGGCGGCCGTGCGGGTGGCGGGGCAGAGGCTGCAGTCTGCAGAGCCGGCCGAGCGGGACGGGAGAGGCGGGGGCTGCGGCGGCCAGGGCCGGGAGCCCAGGCTGGGCTGGCTGCTTCTGGGAAGGGTAAAAGTGCCCCAGCCATAGTGGGGTGCTTTCATTCCTGGGGCCGGGGAGGGGCAGCTGATAGAGCCCTGAGTCCTCAGGTACACCTGTTAACTTGGCGCCATCGACCTGTGGCATTGGCCGTAAGCATTCCCAGGGCTGTGGGCTTCATCGCCAGGCGCCGAGCATATGCCGAGCTCTGCGGGGCCCAGGGGGATGGGGGCGACCTGGTCTCGACCAGCAGGAGGTCAAGGCAGAATGTGAGTGGGTGGGCCTGCTCTCTGCCGGCTGCCAAGTTCACAAGAGCACAGATCAGGAGCAACTCCAACTGGCAGGGCCAGAAAAGGCGTCTCAGAAGCTGGCATCAGAGCCAAGCCTTGGAGGAGAGTAGGGTTTCAATAAACAGAGCACAGGGGGTGGGGTGGGAGGGCCAGGGGCATTGGAGCCTTCTAGACTGAGGGCTCAGCGTGAAAGAAGGCTGCCTTTTGAGAGGACAGGGCATGCTCCTCAAGCTAAGTCTGCAGGTTTTGTTCCTCCGGCCATTGGGGGGAGTTTAATTCTTCTGAGCGGGGGGAATGCGTGGGGCTTCTCATCTTGGTCAGGCACCCAGGCTGTGAATGCAAGCAGCAGTGGCCAAATATGTGGGACCCGATGTGAAACTGTGTGTGTGTGTGTGTGTGTGTGTGTACAGGAGCCATAGGGTCTGGGCTCAAGCCCCAGTTTTGTCACTTTCAAGTTTTGATTTCCTGGAGCCGTAATTTTCTCCTCTGTATGATGGGGCGTACGAGCCCTAAGAATACAGTACTCGTCGGTACGTGGTAGGTGGAACTATTACAAGTAATGACATGAAACCTGAACTCAGGTGGCCTGTAGTTGCAGGTTGGGCTGCAGATATCACGTTGAAGAGACATCAGATCATTGACGCTGGGATCACTCGTCTTAGTAAGCAACGTAGGAGGAAGTACACAAAAGTACACTGGACCCCTGGGTCTCCTCCTGTGGAGTAGAATTTGGACTGTGGTCTTCAGCCAGCTGTTTTAGCTCGGCATTCAAGGCTTCTCCAGAGCTGGCCTCCCCTTCCTTCTCTTGGCTCTGTTCTCTGTTCTCAAGGGCTGCTCATCGAGCCCCTTTCTCCCGAGGTGCCGAGCCAGTCGGCTGAGCTGGGTGTTCAGGGAGGTGACCGTCAGGAACCCAGACCCATCCCGCCACCTCCAGGCCCTATAGACTTGGGGCTGGGATCTGGGTGTCAACTGCCCACAGCCTGTTTGCTGCCTGGACTCTGTCGACAACGCTGACTGGAGGTCCAGTCAGAGGCCAGACAGTACCCCCCAGGGCGCCTTTTTTTTTTCTGGGACTTCTGGGGCCCCAGCCTCCGACAGTGCTGAGGGCATAGAAAGATGGACTCAGGGAGAGGGTCCACCTTTCCCCAACGCCCCAGCTGACCTGAAATCCCTGTTAGCCCAGTCAAGAGCCTCGGTGGGCCCGATCCCTCCCAGTCCAGTGTGTGTTGGTGGGGGACAGAGGCAGAGAGAAAAACCATAGGAAGCAATCCTCTTAGCCCTCCCTCCCGGGAAGCAGAGCTCTGGCGGCCGTGCTCCTCCGCCCAGCGTCCGGCCCCCCTCCCTCCCTCCCTGGGTCAGGTGGAGCGGTAGGGGGTGCGGAGTGCCCTCTGGAGGCGCTGCTCTGCCATTGCAAGCAGCGAAACCACCGACCTCCCTGTCGTACAGCCCCGCCTGTGGCCCATGGGACTCTCACTAGTGAAGATTCAGAAGTTAAAATGAACCTCGGTGGTGCCCAAACAAAGCCAGCCATCACTGGGTCCAATCTGAATTCCTCATCATCGTATTTTCTATGATGTAACTTCTTGCAGCAAAGTGCTGTCGGCGTACATTCCGCATCTCGCCCAGAGACGCTTTCTCGGCGCACTGCTGTCCCGCTCGTCCTTGGAGACCCCGTTCCGATGCCACCATCTTTGCAAAATTTCATGGAGCCGTTGAGGTGCATGAGGTAGCACCTGCATTTTATTCACCCCGTGTTTCTGATGGACACTGATTTGTTTTCCTTTTATGAAATCGGATTTGCAGGGGGAAAAGTCCCAGATACCGCTTTTAAAATCTGAGTGCTGCTAGCACCTTGTGCTCTCTGCCTGCTCTGTTCAGTCCTTACTCACCTGTATCCTCTTTCCCGCTGAGCTGGGAGCTCCCGAGGGCTGCGAGGGTGTCTTCGTCTTGGTGTCCCCACAACACAGAGCGCAGAGCCACGTTGGTCTGGGTCAGTCGGGTCTGCCTCTGTCATCCTGATATAATTATGTCTCATACCCCCTTTTGCTCTCAGAAGCGTCTGGAGTGGAATGATCACCCTACCTGTCATGTACCTTTCAGGACACATCTGTGCCTGGCTTTGGAGCAGTCCCCTAACCCCCAGCTTGTTCCCGAAAGTCCTTGCTCACTGTCACTCAGGGATCCCAGTCGCCTCCCCTACCCCTCCGGTCAGGGCTGGAGCTGGGTGAGGGCTTTGTATGGTGGTGACGTGTTTCATGGAAAGATTAGTATCTCAGGTCAGTACAACAGGGAGAAACTGTGCGTGGCCCTAGTCTGTTAGGATGCGGGTCCACGTCAGCCACCGTTCCTGGGCACGTCAGCAATGATGGTTGGGGGAGGAGGTTAAACTGACTCCCTGTTGGGGTTCACAGCCAAGCTCTCGAGCCTCCTGGCCGGTGACGGACCTTCCACAGCCTCGTTTCTTCATCTGCAAAATGGATTTCCCGAGACTAAGTGAGTTAAAATCCGTGAAGCGTTCGGTATGCACGGAACTGGTGTTGCCTCAGAGGCGACATGGACCTGATTTCTGGGGCCTTGGAGCAGATTTCTGTTCCTTCTGCAAGACCTGGCACTGGGGCTTTCTGGCACAATGTGATCTCTGTCCTTGAGCGTTATACTCACAAGGCGGGGTGAGCTGTTTACTCCATGAGACCCGCCGACAAAGTGAGAGAGTTGGGAAAACGGCAGCTCTGTACTTTCCGTTCGAGAACTTTCTGGGGAGTTACCTCCCGCAGTGAAAACAGCATGAGGACCCGCACACTTGAAATTATTACTATTTTTATTTCCCTCCTTGTCTGTTTTACCAACAGTATATATAACTGAATGCATTTAAATTGTAAGTATGGATATAACGAGGGCTCCACTCTTTGCCAACGAGAAACGTATTTTTTTTTGGCCCATGTGTTGGCACGATTGAGAAGCAATGTGCTGAGATGTTCAAGAGCCGTAGACTCAGAGTGTGGAAGCCGGGGTGCAGCCCTGCCATTCCAAATGACTGGGTATGTGACCTTGAAGAAGGTCACTTCGCTGAGAGACTCAGTTTCCCTGCCTCGTCCTGTGAGGCTCGAATGAGTTACGTGAGTCACAGAACTTTGCAAACCGTGGAGCCCCTCCAGATGCAGTTTAACTCTGGGGTGTCTGCGGTGCGCGCTCTCGGCCCTGTGCGCGCCATAGAAGGAAAGCAGATGGGGTCGAATTTAAAGGAGAGGCAGCAAGCTGAAAACTGCACGAACTAATGTGTATCCTGTGATGGAAATCACATTGATTTTTGTGTTCTGATATTCTAAAACGTGAAACGATGTGGCCAAAGCCCGGGAGAAGGGGCTGAGCGGGCGCGCTCCGCACGGGGAGGTGGGAACACGGACGGCTGGTGCGTGCAGAGCGTGGACCCCCCCCCCACCCCAGTGAGGTATCCCAGGAGGCTGGCTTGCGGTGGCAGGGGGGCCTGGAGCTGAGCCACAGGGTGAGAAAGGGGGCTGGGAAGAAAGAAGGTGAGAACAAGCGGTCTGGGCTGACGGGTGATTTGGAGAGCCACAGGTGCACACGGCCGGCTCCGCGGACGGGGGCAAGATCCCGGCAGGGCGGCCCCTCCAAGGGCGCCCGGCACCTGCTCCAGCAGCTGCTTCTGACCTTGACGAAGCTGCTCCCAGCCTCCCTGGTCATCCCGGAGCCCCCACCTGCTCCAGCCCTGGCCAGAGAGGGAGGAGGGACCACAGGCTTCCCTAAGCGGCCATGAGCAAGGACCTCTGGGAACAGAAGGTTCTTCGTTTTTACCCTTGGCTGACAACCCTGCTTTGCCAAGCTTATTGTGTGGGTAGAGGGGGTGGGGTGTGCACCATAGTCGTTTTCTCTCAGCAGCTGCATGACAAAGGTGTTGGAAGGATCTGTGCAGAAAACATAAATGCACTGACGACCCCGTGGGGATGGTAGAGTTTGTGAGCCGCAGGCTGCTGTCATGCAGGCCCTCGGTGACCGGAGGGGTGGCCCTGGGTCTGAGCTGGCTTCCTGAGCTGGAGCTCCTGCCTTTTTCCAGAACCAAGAATGCTCTGATGTCAGCAGGCACGTCTGTGGGAGCGAGGGCCAGTCGGGGCACATGGCCGTCTTGTCTTTTTGTTCAGGGAGGAGGCACCGAGACACTGAGCTGGGGTGCGGGGGCAGAGCTGGGGTGGGCCGGGGCTGGCGCCAAAGTCTTCAGGGATCCTGGTGGGGAGGGGAGAGGGGGAAGAGCGGAGCGGTGTTGGGTGGCACGTATGCGATGTGACCTTGCCCTGGAAAAGATTATTCTTAATCGTGAGAGAATGCATTTCCCATTTGAGGGACGTTAAAATACTTTTCTTTTATGAAAAAGATTATAAGTATATGCACTTTCCTTTCTTCCTTCGTTTTTGTTTTTGTTGAGAGAGAGAGAGAGCAGGGGGTGGTGCAGAGGGAGAGGGAGAGAGCAACTCTCCAGCAGGCTCCACGCCCAGTGCGGAGCCCGATGCAGGGCTCGATCTCATGGCCCTAAGATCATGACCTGAGCTGAGATCCAGAGTCGGACTGTCAACCAACTGAGCCACCCAGGTGCCCCTCCTTCCTTCCTTCTTAAGATTAAGAAGTTGACAACTTTCTGTCCGTTGCCGCTGACATTTACCACTACGCTCCCTGGAACAAAAAGAACAAAAGATTCTTGTCTTTTCGTTTCTTTGTTCCTGCTGGTGATGAATACTGGCTAGTTTCGGCTATGTGGCAGGTGTCCTCTGGGCACTGGAGGGGGAGCAGCGGTTGAGTCAAAAAGTATCCGGCGCTCCTAGAGCTGACATTGCAGGCAGCGGAGAAGACAATGAGCAAATGAGTAAGTAGACTGTGTGCCCGATGGAGAAGGGGCTGCTTGGGGGACTTGAGCAGGGGGAGCGGGACAAGATGGGTGAAGACATGGCTTTAAGGGAGAGGTCAGGGCAACCTCCCAGGGAAGGTGACACTTGAGCACAGCCGAGAAGCAGGCGAGGAAGTGAGTCGAGCACATGGGAGGTGTCTAGGCCCTGGGGCCAAAGCTTCCAGGCTTTGAAACTGCAGGAAAGGCAGTGTGGTGGGAGCAGAGAGAACAGGGGAAGAGAAGGAGATGACGTCAGAGCCCCCCACTAGCGCTCCCTGCCGCCGCGTGGTCAGTGCGTTGGCCTTGACCCAATGAGACAGGAGGGCCGTCGCGAGGAACTGGGGGTTGCGTACTGCACCCATGATGGGGACCAGGCTGCTGACCCTTGGCTGGTGGGACCAATTCAGAGGCTGTTGTGGTAATCCCCGTGGTGGCAGGGGAGGGGTGAGGAGTGTTTCGAGTGGAAGCAGGGAAGGCCTCGGCTAGAAATGTAACTTCAGTCTCTGAGGTAGAGGTTAAGAACCCCAGACCTGATGCAGCCTCTCATTTCACAGGTGGGGAGACTGAGTCCCCCTGAGGGCCCTTGGCATGTTTTCTAAGACTCCACATCCTAGTTTGCTGACCTTTCATGCAGGAAAAGTACATAAATTCTCTTTGAACTTCTCTTTGCCCTTGTAATGGGGACACACTTGGTCTTGCTGCTTTTTCCAGATGTTTCCCTCTGTTTCTCTTCTCTTTTCTCCTTTTGTTCCTTAAGCTTTCTCCTTGTACCTCTGCTTATCCAAGCTCGTTTCTTCTTTCACAGTTTATGCTCAGCTACTAGAGAACCTGGGGGAGGGATCGCCACCACTGGTGGCCTGCTGACCCGTCAAGGTCTTGTCCAAATGCAGCTTTGCCTTGAAATCCCAGCTGGGAGTGAGGCCTCCATTCCCAACCATCAACGTCCTTTGGGAACTTGCATGCACTGACTTTCGCCGGAGTTAAGACCGGTCTGCCCGCCCCTGGCACACAGCAGGTGGTTGGCATTCGTGGAAGGAAGGTGAAACAATGAAATGACAAGGTGAGCGCATCTGCGTTCTCATCTGATGGTGAGTTTTGGCCTGGTCTGGTCTTCACCGATGTGCCCAGACCCCCACCTCGTCCCATTTTAGCTCTGAGATTGTCCACAGCCTTCAGGCTGCCCTTTGGGGACACGCCGCCCATTGTGGGTGGGATGCACTTGGAGAAGGAGGAACCCCACTTCACGTAGGCCCCAGGAGCAGCCTAGAGATGGCTCTGGAGTAAGTCCCCGATGGGAGCTGAAGAGCGGAACGCTAGGACAGATCGACTCTGGGAAGGCGGCAGCCTGGTGCCAGGGTGTCTGGCCCGGATGGCTTACTCCCGAATGCCTGAGGCTGCTGGATATTGGCCGGAGGACAAGTGGTGTGTGGTGTGTTTTATGGGTGAGCTGGTCTGATTTAAAGGCCACAGGATTGGGGTGGACGGTCACCGCCCAGGCCCTGAGCAGAGCGCATGCCCTCTGGGAAGAGCGTACCCCTCCCTTGTGGGCGAAGGAGACGACGCCTATGCCCGAGGCCCCGTGGGCTCCGATGCTGTCCTCCTGTTACTGTCCCCGCACGCGGGGCCCCACGGATACGTGTGTCACGGGGTGTGCGGCCGGGAGGTGCGTCTGCAGGGGTGCAGGGATCCAGCTCCTGGAGCGGAGAGCCCGTTTCTCATCTCTCCCCCTTGGCCGGGCGGGGAGAGGGTGGGGGCGGGTAGGTCAGAGTTTCCTTCAGGGCTCATCTGCAGGCTAAGGCCGAGTCCAGATTTCAGGACTAATTCTCTGTTCCCTCCCTCCCTTCCAAATCCTGCTCCGTTGCACCGCTTTTGATCTGTTTTCAAACACTTCTATTACCTGGTGTGTTTTTCTTTCTAAGCTGCTTGAGATCCTTTTTGGATTTGATAAGAAATATAAGCCGTTCATAAGCAGAAGTTTGGAACACAATTACCTATTAAAAAAATATCATTTAGACAAGACTGACACGAGAACTTGACGTTACGGGGATGTGACTGCTGATGTTGCTTCTTGGGGGTCTGTAGCTGGGGCTCGGGAGGATGCAGAAGGAAGTGACTCTCCTGTAGCAGCCTCAGCCAGGAGGCGGTTGCCTTTGAACTTCTGAAGAATTCGTCGTTCCTGGAATGAAGACAGGGTAGAATCGTATTCAACAGGAGAAGAGCACGGAGAATTTGAACGGGCGGGGGGTCTGGGTTCCAGGCTCACCGTGAGGCTCTGGGCAGGGCTGCTCTCATGTTGGGGCCAACCAGCCCCCATGCTCCTGGGGCTGTCCGCAGGACACACGAGCTGCTGCGTGGGCAATCGCAGGCATGGGGTGCCCGCTCGAAGGCAGCCTCTCCGACTGTCGTTTGGTTGGGAGGTGGAGCTGTATTCATCAGGCAGTTTTGGAAAACCAGGGTGAGGCAGGGCTGCTGCAGGGTAACCGGAGGCCTGTGGGCTGTCCAGAACACCGGCTGAGGAGCTCGTGGGGACAGAAAGCCAACCTACACTTCGCTCCCCAAACCCGTGGGGCTCTGGAACTGAGGCTGGCTGGCACCGTCGGCAGGAAGGACACCTTTGTGAAATCTGTTCATCCAGAGGGGTCCTTCTCATTCACTCCGCCGAGGGGCTCTGGGGCCACCTGTGGCCCCAGGGAAGCAGCTTGACCATGCTTTCCAGCACCTGCACTCCCCCACCGGGAACGCCGGCGGGCAGTGAGAACGTCCCTGTACTTGGAACAAGCATGTGGCACCTGGTGAGGCTGCAGAGATGGTGAGCTCAGGAGGGGGGTGGGGTGCCCATCTTAGGCTCCCTGGCTTCTCCCCAGCCAACTGTCTCCTGCTCAGCCCCAACCTCCATCTCTCTTCATGCCCTGCCCCCCCAGGGCTCCATGCCCTGGAGGGCCCACTTCACCCTCTGGAATCACAAGCTGCAATTTTTTTGTTTTAACCCCAGTGCCCTTTTTTGTTTTAACCCCAGTGCAAGGCTCAAACTCACAATGATCAAGAGTCGGTTGCTTAACTGACTGAGCCAGTAGGCACCCAGCACAGGCCAGAATTCTCTCTGGAGCGACACAGAGTAGTGGTGTCCCGCCTCAGATTGGTGGGTTGAGCCTCGCTGTATGGCCGTGGCTGGGAGGACCCTATTCCCATGCCTTCTGCATCCTTCAGGCCCTGCTTGTTCCTGGGTTACCCCCCAAAGAGCAGCCCTTTGGAGGGAGCCTTGAATTACTCTCAGCTGGTGGCCCGGAAAGAGCCCGCCCCCACCCCCAGAGGGCGCTGTCACACTGGGGTTTCAGGCCCGGCTCTTGGGCAAAGATCAGGCCTCCCCTGCCCCGTGCAAGTGTGTGTGTGTGGGGGGCAAATGAGAAAGGGGTTACTATATCAAACATTTTCTGCCAGCAGTGGGAGAGTTCTGCTGAAATTCCCGAGTGAATCCTCTTTATCTAAGGACATGGTGATTTGAATTTCAAAGTCACTCAAAATAAAGGCAACAGGGACTTGGCGAGTGGGTGTCTTCCCCTGATTTGACCTAAGCAGAAATTGAGTTTATTAATAGCTGTTTGATAGACACTTCACCGTTAATGGTGAAGCAAGACGGCATCAGGTTTCTGGGTTTTATCCAGTTAGAAATGCCCAATGGGTTAGAGGTGACCAGATGGAAAGAGAGAGAACAGTTAGTCTTACATGGTGAACCCTGAGCAGCTCTCCGGTGTAACGGCATTTTGCAAACATATGACTTATTCCTGGTTTATAGATAAAAGAAAGTGCGTTCGCAGTGTCAGTGTCCAGGAGCAACGTTGTTGTTACCTGAGTGCTTTCAGATGCTCGGCTCCCCTGACGCATTGTCCCTTTTGTCTTATCAACCCTCCTAAGAACTGCGTCAGTAGTCTTAGCCTCAGTTTACACACAGGGGAGCTTAGAGGCATGATAACCAGCAGCGAAACCGAAATTCCAGCACGGGCCCCCTGCTAATAAGACCCCTGTCTCTCCACCAGGAAGGCTGCCTCCCCAGGTTTCTGGGGAGAGCATCTGTAGGAATGAACTCCGACCGTCCCGGGAACCAGTTTTCCCAGCTCTGCGTGTCTCTGCTTAGCCCTGATGTCCAGCTGGAGAGTGAGAGAGGGACCATCTCCCTCGAAGGCTGGTCACTTTCCAACGACTCCTGGTGCCCGGTGTCTCTTAAACGTGTTGGTGGATGGGGTGGGGAGCAGCAGTAAGACAGCGCTCTCCATGGGCCCCGCCCTTGGAAACTTTTTGATGAAGGAAAAGCCTCGAATGTTGGTTTGGAGGAGGCCTTGCTGGTGGGTCATCGGATGTAGCCTCACACGCAGAGCTGGCTCCACAGGAGTCTTGTTGCCCCCGGGCTCAGACATTAGAGTCAGAGACTTCCCAAACTGTCCAGAATCCAAAAAACTACCAGGTTGGGCCCAGGCATCTCTGTTTTTCTCAGAAGTTCTGCTGGAGGGGCACCTGGGTGGCTCAGTGGGTTAAGCCTCTGCCTTCGGTTCAGGTCATGATCTCAGGGTCCTCAGATCGAGCCCCAGGTCGGGCTCCCTGCTCGGCGGGGAGCCTGCTTCCTCCTCTCTCTCGCTTGCCTCTCTGCCTGCTTGTGATCTCTGTCCGTCAAATAAATAAAATCTAAAAAAAAAAAAAAAAAGAAGTTCTGCTGGTAATTGCACTGGGGGCTAAGACATAATTCCCATCATGTTGGGCTCCCCCAGCTCTGTCCAGTGAGTTTTTCCTTGTCCTTCAAGGCCCAATGTCCTCTTCTGCCTTTGGAGACCCGAGGAATTCCACCTCCCTCCGGGGTCTGTGGTCATCGGTGGCCGTCAGTCTGCGCGTCTGCTTACTTCGTTGTACTGGCGGCTTCTGGGCTGACTGGACTGACAGTTGTTTTGCATCTGTATTTTAAAAAATACTAGTCTTCCGTGAGACTTTTTAGAAGTTTCTTCTTTGCCTTTTATGTTCTGCCGTGTGACTATAGTGGGTGTAGAATTATTTTTATCTGTCCTTCTCAGTGCTCAGAGTCTAGTGTCTCTCATCACTCAGGTTTTTCATCAGTTTTTTTTTTTTTAATTTTTAATTTTTTTATAAACATATATTTTTATCCCCAGGGGTACAGGTCTGTGAATCACCAGGTTTACACACTTCACAGCACTCACCAAAGCACATACCCTCCCCGATGTCCATAACCCCACCCCCCTTCTCCTAACCCCCCTCCCCCCAGCAACCCTCAGTTTGTTTTGTGAGATTAAGAGTCACTTATGGTTTGTCTCCCTCCCAATCCCATCTTGTTTCCTTGATTCTTCTCCTACCCACTTAAGCCCCCATGTTGCATCACCATTTCCTCATATTTTCATCAGTTTTGAATGAAAGTTGGACATCTCTTCAAAAGCCTCTCCTCTGTGATTTCCTTATTCTGTTTTCCGGAGCACGTCTTAGACCAGACTGTTTTCCGGAGCACGTCTTAGACCCAGACTGTTTTCCGGAGCACGTCTTAGACCCAGACTGTTTTCCGGAGCACGTCTTAGACCCAGACTGTTTTCCGGAGCACGTCTTAGACCCAGACTGTTTTCCGGAGCACGTCTTAGACCCAGACTGTTTTCCGGAGCACGTCTTAGACCCAGACTGTTTTCCGGAGCACGTCTTAGACCCAGACTGTTTTCCGGAGCACGTCTTAGACCCAGACTGTTTTCCGGAGCACGTCTTAGACCCAGACTGTTTTCCGGAGCACGTCTTAGACCCAGACTGTAGCTTCTCACTGTGTCCTCCATCCCTTTCCTGCTCTTTTGTTTCTTTCTTTTTCTCTTTGATGTGTGGTGCTGGTTGAGTTCTTCCTTACTATATTCTAATTCCTTATTGTCCTCTTTTACTGGTTCTTTTTTTTTTTTTTTTAAAGATTTTTAAAAATTTATTTGTCAGGGAGAGTGAGCACAGGCAGGCAGGGTGGCAGCAGAGGCAGAGGGAGAAGCAGGCTCCCTGCTGAGCGAGAAGCCCGATGTGGGGCTCGATCCCAGGACGCTGAGATCATGACCTGAGCTGAAGGCAGCCGCTCAGCCAACTGAGCCACCCAGGCACTCCCCCCCTTTTTTAATAAAAAAGATTAATTTGATTTATTTATGAGAGAGAGAGTGTAAGTTGTGGGGAGGAAGAGAAGGAGAGAGAGAATCATGAGCTGACTCCCGGCTGAACGTGGACCCCAACTCGGAGCTCCATCTCAGGACCTGAGGTCATGACCTGAGTGGAAACCCAGAGTCTGATGCTTAACCAACCACACCCACACGGGCACCCCTTTTAATTTTAATTTCAATGACTATATTTTTCATTTCCAAGACTTCTAACTGGTCCTAGCTACTGGCTTTAGTTTAATTTTCATATCTTCCTGTTTCATAATTTCTCTTTTCAATGCAAGCTATTCCTCAACTGGTATCTTTAAGTTTTCTGCTTATTGAAAGCCAGTGTGAGACTGTTCAATGAAATGAATTTGGTGTGGGGCTCAATTTGAATGACTACATTTTAAATTGTGTTGTTTTCTTTCCTCTCACACCCGCCGCACTCCCGTTGCTTTTTCTCCATCATCAGGGCTGGGGGATTTGAGAGACACATCCTCAGTCTGGCGCCCTGGACACACCCTTAACTGGTTTTCTCCCCAGCCCCGAGGGCACAGTCCAGAGTCACGCCTCATAGCAGCCCTGCAGAGCTCCTTTCTTACGGTGCTACTGGAGACATTTTAGACAGAGGCCGAGCTAGACAGCCGCTCACTTTGATTCCTGTTTGAAAAGTTACGTCATCATACTCCCACTGCCCTTTTAACCTTGGCCCAAAGCAGGGGGGCTACAGATGTTGAACAAATCTCTTTTGCCAGCAGCGGGGACCGAGGCCCAGGACAGGCTTCAGTGTGGAGCCTGTGTCCCATCTCCTGTGACCCTTTGCGGGGGCTGGCCACACCTTCTGTGTCAGGACCAGCCCCTCGTGGACCTGCAGTTTTCCATTTTCATCTGGGTATGATTTTTGGAAGCACTTTCCGTGTTTTTGAGCCTCCCTGTGTGATTTTGCTTTAATCTTTTTATGTACTTGGGTTTGGATTGGAGCAGTTGGTCATTCGGAGTACAAATTCACCGTACTATCTTGACTATAAGCCGAAGACAAGCTTTGTCTCTCAACCCAACATCGATACAGTGTTTAAGAAGGAAAGGGCAAGACTAGACCCAGGGGCACGACATCCGAGGTCTCCATCCAAGCTGATTTCAACATCCTTAGGAATGTTACTGTAAGGAGCTGTACGTAATTAAGATATTAATCAACCCATGTTATCCAACCTATCCTTTAGGGTGTCATGACAGATTTAATCAAATGTGTGTGTGTGTGTGTGTGTGTGCCACCCTAAATATCCTATGGAAAATATTTTCTTCACCAGCGTTGTTCCCTGGGAATTCTGGTGGTGGCTGCCACTGTCTTTCAGGTTGTCTATGTCCCTGGCTTCCCAACACTCGAGAGTGACTCACTTGGAGCACACAAGGTCAAATCCACACGGTGAACATGCCCTAAATGGGAACATTGCCTCACTGTGTATGCCAAAGAAACACTGGCATATTCAAAGCAAAACGTCACCAGCTACTACTCCCCCCCCGCCCACTGGGATTTAGAATATTTTTACTTCCTATGAAAATGCCACTGGAAAGTTGGGTCCTAGTTCCTTCTCTTTGCTTTTGCTCTGGCGCCTACTGGCCGTGTGACGTGATTCAGTAAGTCCCTTGTACCTGAGTGGCCCTCTGGGAGGGCAGTGCAGGGCTTCCCAAATGTCCTGATCCCCAGGGAGTTCTGAAGAGTTCCTCAGTCCCTTCTCTAGGGATTCTGACTCATTAAGGTTGGGTGGGGCCTGGGACCAAGTAATGTTAGTGAGCTCCCCATTCGATTCTGATCAGCAAACAGGCTTAGATCCTGAGTAGTAATGTTTACAAAGTGCTCAGTGGACAGCTCTTGGAGCACAGCCAAGTACGCAGCACCTGGGCGCTGTAGACCTTGGTGGGGAGGAGGGGGTGGGAATGTGGGAAAAGGGAAGCCACAGGGAGGCCCCCCCAGGTGCTGCATACTTGGTGTCCCAGAGAAAAGCCAGGGACAGCTGGTTAAAATTGCTCTCTTCCAGATGTTTTTCTTTGATAAAAATAGGGGAAAGGACAATGCTTAACGCAAAGTTTTCATTTAAATTCTATGACTACTGATTTGGTCTATAATCTGTACCCTTTATGAAGCTCCATGATATATAGACAAGTACGATTCTGGGTCTCCCCTGGAGATCTTGGGATTATACTGCAGCCTGAAAAATGTAAGGCATCGAGTCTAGCTAATGTGGGAGAGAAATCTTATTTATATTTAATTTGATTTACTTAATTTTATTCTACTTTATTTTATTATTTTATCCTATTTTGAGAAGTCTTATTTTGGGTCAGGGGCCAGCCTTTCTTATACACTTGGACCCAAACCCCAGAGGCTTTCTCTGGACTAGCGTCCAGCTGTGGATAAAGTCAAAATGGGTACAGTAGGTGGAGCTAGAGAGTCAGAGAACTGGAGAACGCAGGGAGCCTGTCCTGGGGCTTCTCAGGGAGACCGGGTAGGCATCCTCCAAAAGGGCTGTGCACCAGAATCCCTGAGCAATTTGTTTAAAAACAAACAAACAAACAAACAAGCAAGCAAGACTACAGAATTCCAGATCCTATCCTATGAAATAACATTTCTGGAATTTAGCCTTGGTCATGCTTAACACGTTGCTCATCTGATGTGCAGTCAGGTTGGGGAAGCACTGATCTAGAGATTCTAGAATAATCCAGATGTGAGCCAGGCTCTCTGCTGAATGATTTGGTCAGCGGGCTGAGCTGTTTTGACTCTGTAGTCCTGTGCTTTTCGAAGTGAGGTCCTTAGACCAGATTCCACATCAACATCCCCTGGGAGCTATTCACAGATGCAAACTTTCAGACCCCACTCGAGACCATCAAATCAGAATCTGCATTCTTTCTTTTTAAAGGTTTTATTTATCTGAGAGAAGGAGAGAGAGAGAGAGAGAGAGAGAGAGAGAGCAGGCATAGGGCCAGAGGGAGAGAGAGAATCTCAAGCAGACTCTGGGGCTTGATCCCAACATGGGGCTCGATCCCATGACCCTGAGATCATGACCTGGGCTGACACCAAAAGTCGGACACTTAGCTAACGGAGCCACCCTGTGCCCCAGAATCTACATTCTTTACAAGCGCCTCGGGCTGACTCAGAGACGATTGAGAGTGTTAGAGGTCATGAGATCTGTGCCTCTTGTTCGCGAGGGTTCTATCCCCGGAATGGGAGCTCCAGCTCCCCGAGGCAGGGGTTGTGTTTGATCCCTGGCCCCTCTCTGAGTCTGTTTCCTCCTCTTTGCTGTATTTCCTTCTCAAGGTTGTTAGAGGAAATCATGTCCGACTCCCATATTAGATTGTGAATTCTTTGAGGCCAAGGGCCATATAGTTTTAAAATTTCTGTGTGCCCAATGCCTAGCATTGAATGAATTTGCCATTTTGGCACAGAGAATTATCGACCCTGAAGCAGAAAAGACTTGATAGATTGTAGATTGTAGATTCACCTAATGAACGGGTGAAGAAATTATGGTCAAGTGTCGTTATGAAGTCAGATGCTCTGTTATCCTCACATGATCCTAAATGAGGGGTTCACGTGAGGATTCAGAGAGAGTACCCCATCACAGCTCCCACTCCCCCGAGGTCCTTCTCCCCTTGGGGTTGAGTTGTGACGGTCCTTCAGCCCCTCTGACCACAGCCATTCCCGAGTCCTCTGAGCTTCCACACCAGCCAGCGTGTGCATCACTCGTCTGACAAGAAGCCTGGACTGGCTTCTTCCCGCATTCCATGCTTGCTGTGGATTGTTCTAGGGGTTCCGCTGTGCTCACACCGTACATATCAGGCTCTCGGAAGACAGAACCACGGCTCTCTGTGCTCCCCATCTGCTTCCCAGCCCAACACCTGACAGAGGCTGAGTGCATGACAAGAACAGTTCACTTTTTGAATATTGATTAATTTTTTAAAAAAATAGGCCCCTTTTATATATACAAAAGTTACGGGGATTACTGTAATGAAGACCGGCATCCGTCCTGCTGCCTTCACCAAAAAACCCAGATGATCAGAGTTGAAACGCGCTAGGTCATTTTCTCAGCCTCTCCGGATTTCCGCTGCCCTTGGTGTCACCACGGGGCTTCCTCGTTTCGTGTTCCTGCCCATACAATACGGCTCCTAAAACCAAGGTGCAAGGCAGTCATGACGCTGTAATTCATTCAGCTGGTCGCTCCGGACTTATCGAGAGCCGATTGTATGGCAAGTGCTGCCTGGAAACGTGGGATAATCAGTGAACCAATCTGACCCAAACAAAGCAAATTAAAAAAAAAATAAATAAATAAAGCCCCGGCCTCCTGGGGTTCACATTCTGGACATCCATCAACAAGAAGTATAACAAATATGTAAGTTACATAATGTGTTCGAGGTTAAAAGAGCGATGAATCCGGGTACGAGGCCCGGGGATGGCGACGCAGGAGGGCAGGCTGTGGTCAGGAATGGCCTTGGTGGGAAGGTACTAGCTGAGCCAAGATTGGAAGGTATCGAGGAGCTGGGCGTTTGGTTTGGAAGGAAAAGTGTTCAGGGTAGAGCGATAACCAGCCAGTGAGGGACCCTAAGAGAGAGCATGTGGGGACTAGCGAGGAGAGCCGTGTGGCTGGAAGGGGCGCCAGGCGAGGCAGGGGACGAGGGAGCAGAGGGCTCTGCCAGCCACGGCGAGGACTGGCTTATCCTTTGAGCCCTTGCAGGGTGGTGCGCCGAACAGTGGTGTTTTTTGACCTCTTTGGCTGCGGTGTGGAGAGTAAGTTGTAAGCGGAGAAGCAGGGAGTCCCGCTGGGAGTAAACCGAGAAGTAAATTGCAGTGAACCCGGAGAGAGAGGAGAGGGTTTACGGCGATGGGAGCTGGTGAGCCAGTCAGCCTGGGTCAGCCTAACGTGAGAACCAGGGCAGGGGGTGAACAGTGGCCAGATGCTGGACGCGTCCTGAAGAGAGAGCCATCAGGATTTCCTGAGGATTTAGACGTTGGTGTGAGAGAAGGAGCAAGTTTACTCCAAGGTTTTTGGCCTGAGCGTCTGGAAGGATAGAGTTACCATCAACCACGATGGGGGGGGGGGGGTGCGGGGTACCCTGCAGGTAGAAGAGTGGGGGGTCAGCTGAGGTTTGGACTTAACTGAATTTGAGACACCCGCCAGATATCATAAATGGAGATGTCAAGTAGGCATTGGGGTACATGACTCTGGAATTCGGAGAGAAATCACACACATTTCGTGTCCTGGAAACCATGTGAAAAAAGTACAGAAATAGGGAGTGAGAAATGGAGTCAGTGTTGTTGATGGACCGAAGCAAGATTGTAGGCTGAGGATTTCCTACTGGATCGAGCAACACGGATGCTGTTGGTGACGTTGCTGGGGACCGCGCCGGAGGAGTGGCAGGGGCGGGGGTAGAGCCCCGACTCAGTGGGTTCAAGAGGGAGTGAGAAAAGTGGAATTGAAGAAATGAAATCGAGCAGATGACCCTCTAGAGGAGACTGCTGGAAAGGCAAACAGGCAGGCCAGGGGATCCGGTCAGGAGAAGGTCTGGCCTATGCAACCAGGGGAATGAAGCAAGAGGGCTTTGTGGTCCATTGCATCGGTCCGGTAGCGGCGGGAGAATGGGTGCTGTGTTGAGGGACTGGCAGCGACCAACGGACAGAGTGCTTCGCTCCACGCCTCGTGCTGGGGAGACAGGCTCCAGTCGTGATATGCAGACTCCGGCAGACCAGAGGCTTCCAGGCCAGAGGAGGGAGAAGGAGGACCGAGCCCGACTTCTAGCTTCATCCACACCACCATCAGTCCCGAGCGGCCCGAGCGTGCTTCTTCTTGGCCCGTCATCAGGTCACAGGCCTCTGGGAGCTGCTGGTCTGAGCTTGGACACCCGGAGGCCCCCTCTCTGGCGACGGGGGTGCCTTCCCTGGGCGGCCTCCAGAATCCGGATTCACTTTCACAACGGAGCTCAGCTGTGCTCCCCTGGCTGTGCTCCCGCCACGCCGTGCTCCCTTTCCCAAGGTTCTTCAGGTCAGCATCTCCAGCCCCCGACCCGGAGAAGGGGTTTGCTCCTAAGAATGGAGTGTCTCTTGGAAACATCTGCAGAGGCCCCTAGGCCACAAGAAGGATGATGTCCATTTTTGTGGTGCTCTGGCTTATCCCTTCTTTGTTTTTAAGCAGTGCTGTCATTCACTTGGGCAGTGCTAAAACCGGAGGCCGGCCTCCTGCCTCTTCCAGAAAGCTTGTCTCACTCATGTGTTTGCCGCAGCCCACAGCCCTGAGCCCTGCTCCAAGCCAGGCTGGAGCAGCTGCAGCCCCCGGAGGTCTGTGGCTGTCGCAGGGGGCAGGCGGGAGCACCCCCTGACCACTCTGGCCTACTAGAGGCTCTGGCTCCTGCTTCCTCCAGCTTTGGCCAGAAAGCCCGCGGCCTGCCGGGGTCTGTGTATCACGACTCAGGAATGCATCTGCCTTCCCAGTCCTGGTGAGCTGTGTTTGCTGAACCTTGGCGACCTGCTGTTTCCTTCCTTGCCTGCTGAGGCCTGGGGACAAGGAAAGGCCACTGTTCAGGGGTGGGGTGAGCAGAGCAGGGTTTGGTTGGCTGCCATGGTTGCTGAAAACCCGACTGCCACCTCATTAGGTCAGCCTTGCTGCTGTGGGCGCCGGCAGACCGAGGCGCCGAGGCCCCCCTCCGCAGGCCAGGAGCAAGCACCCCGTCATGCCACGATGCAGTGGGACAAGAGGGCAGGCCTGGCTTGTCATGCTTTCCTCCGCTCTGGGCGATTTGCCAACCCCGTGGCTCCTGGCTTTGCTTGCTGTCCTGGCTGGCCGAAGGCAGGCCGGTGGTGGTCAGAGGGTGTCACTGTGTTCAGCACTGACCATGGTGTCATTTTCTTCCAAACAACAGACAACCTGTCCCTCTCGTGCCCCTCCCCATGGCCCTGACTCTGTGTGGACGTGGCTGGAGGTGGCCCGGTCAGCTGAACTCTGTCCGGGGCGTTGGGGCAAGCCTCGGGGCGTGGGGGCACACGGTGTCCTGCCGGTCCTGACTCCACTGAGGTCACAGCCTCTTGTTTGCGGCCTGATCTCCGACTTGGCCAGGGTCCAGCTTCATGGCAGCCCTCAGGAGACCAGACACTTTCGTAGAAGGGACTGGATGTACTCAAGGTCAGGGGCTTCCTCAGTTCTTTATTTAAAAGTCCCTCCCAGAATCCAGGGCTCTGGGACTGGTTCCCAGACACTGTCCTCTTCCGGGAACTGAGAGGGCGCCGTTGTGTGGGTCGGATGTCTCCAGAGACAGCCATTTCCTCATGTTCTAGGTTGTTGTTTCTGCAGCGACCCCCCCCCCCCCACGTCGGGGCCGATATCTGTGCTCGAAGCTCCGCTCGCACGTGCCTGACGCGCACCTCCGAAGTCGGGAAGGGGCAGAATTCCTTTCCCCTCCTGTTCGGGGACGCTCTGCGCTCTCCAGTGAGGTGGCTGCTGGCTCTTCGTAGACGAAATAAACCTTGTTTATGAGGATCCTTCTCTCTTGAAGCTGGTATTCGGGGCACGGTCAAGGCTTTGCACATTTTGCAAGCAGAGCTTTGTCACGAAGACTATAAATCCTGTAGATAAATCCTGTAGATAAACCCTGTAGATAAACCCTCTACATTTGGAGGGTCAGCTACGTGCCCGAGGCCACTGCTCAGGTCCACGGCCCATGTCCGCACCCTCGCCTCACGCTCTGAGCCTCCTCCGAGTCACATTCGTGGACTAGGTGGTGCCCAGGCTCCTCTGAATCCTCATGTCCATGCGAAATATGGTGTTGTCTGTATCTTATTTTTTTTTTTTAAAAACGCGTCCCCATAAACACCTTTTTAAGGAAAACTTTTTTCCTGAGACTAAGTCGTTACATGTCATTGAAAAGAGAGAGGTGTGTTGTTTATTTTTTTTTTTTTTAAAGATTTCTATTTATTTATTTGACAGACAGAGATCACAAGTAGTCAGAGAGGCAGGCAGAGAGAGAGGGGGACGCAGGCTCCCCGCCGAGCAGAGAGCCCGATGTGGGGCTCGATCCCAGGACCCTGGGATCATGACCTGAGCTGAAGGCAGAGGCTTTAACCCACTGAGGCACCCAGGTGCCCTGAGAGGTATGTTATTCTACCAAGTTCAGCTTGGTGTGAATTAAGGTTTGACTTAGTGGCCTGCGTGGCTGCCGAGCCTTTGGGGAAGTCCTGTCAAGGCTGGACCACACTGCAGCCTCAGTCACCTTCTGACGTAAGGGGTTCTGAGGTCCCTGGAGGGTGTTCAGGAGAAAGACGGCAGCACAGGGAGGAAGCAATCCAGACCTTCACGCCCTCCAGTAGTCCCTGTCAGACACGTTGAGAAACTGTAGGTTTCTGTAGGTCTGTAAGCCCAAAGTGTCGTCAGTCTAGCCGCTCGCTGCTCACCGGTTCCGTCATTCACGCACCTGTCATTCAGCCGCTGGTCACCGAGTGGCCCCAGTGCGCCAGGCTCTGAAGAACAGGAAGAATAAGGCTGGTGGCCGCTCTTGGGGGATCCCCTAGTGGGGCGGGGGCCAGGTCGGCCAGGCCGTGGGACGAGTGTCAGCGCGGAGGTGTGAGCCAGGTGCTGCGAGACGCTGAGGAGGACGTGAGTGGTCACACCTGCGGGAGGTGGCCGGGCCTCACGACCGGGATGCGGGGGTGAGTGGGCGTTGGGAGCCGAGTGAGGGTTTGGGGTGGAAAGAGCACGTCAGCTGTGTGGCTTTGGAAAAATTCCTCAGCCTTTCGGAAACTCAGTGTCTCCAGTACAAACCAGGACCGTGATACCCACAGAGACGGGAGAAGAATGATGGGGATTGAACAGGGGAGCTCTGGGCACACGACAGGTGTGTTTCCTTGTTCCACGCTGGGGAGACTGAAGGTGTGGCCGCTGTCACCTTGGCACAGGTTGAAGTCCCTCTAAGTGTAGCTTCTAAGGGTCACCATGTATCTGGGTGACTTGAGTGCTGGGGGCTTGGTGTCTTGAGGTCACAGTCACTTCAATTCACTCTCCCCCCAAGTGTGGCCCCCAGCGTCTGCCCAAGGGTGGAAATATAACTCTCCATTGGGGAGCCCCTTTAGGCTTGACCAGTCAGGCAGCACAGTGCCGGGGTGGGGGGGTCTCCCCCTGCTCGTGTGGCCTTCCCAGGCTCTCCTCCTGACCTCTGCCCATTGTGTGCTCTCTCCGGTGTGGCCCACTGCCGCCCGTTCATGGGCCACAGCAGCAGCCCCCTGCCCCTCCGGAGGCACTTGGTAGGGAGGAAGAGCAGAGGCTTTGGGGCTGCACAGACGCGGGCCCATTCACGTCTTGGCACTGCCACCGCATGTGACCTTGGATAGGTCAGAGAAAGCTGGTTGGAGCCTCAGCTTCTTCATTTCTGGTTGATGCTGATGAAACTCTCTCGGGGAGCTGGTGAGGCTTCTAGAGACATGCAGGTGGGCGCCCAGTGTGGCTCTCAGCGCGAGGTGGGCACGGGCTGGGGTGTCGGTCCTTGGGGCAGACACCCCGATCCCAGAGCTGCTGCACCTTCCTGGGCATCCGGGCTGATCCTCTGTGGGCTTGGCTGGTCTCACGTGGTCACTTCAAGCTCAGGGACACGCTGTCTCCCTCCGTGGCCGTCCTCAGCGCCTCTTCCTGAATCCCAGAGTCGTCTCTGTTCCTAGCTCGGCTCTCGGCGCTCACTGTGCTCCCGTCTCCTCACTGGCTTACAGCAATGCCAGGACCTGTGTGTCCGTCCGTGCTGCCTGCGGCTTTGTTTCCGCTTGCCGCCCCCTCCCTCGTTGGCCTTGCGAGCTCCTACTTGGTCGTCAGCACCCAGCCCTCCTGCGAGGACTCCCCCGAACCGCCGTCTCCTTCCCTGGGAGATTTTCCTCCCTTGGGGCTTCCCCCTCACTTGGTTTCTGCCTCCACGATGGCACCCATCAGGCCGGATTATTCAGCTGCGTTGCTGCACCTGTTTTTCCTGCCAGACTGTGAATGACTCAGGTGATGAGGTCTTGGTCATCTAAGGACTAAGCACAGGGCACGGCGTGGAGCGGGAGCTTAATTCATTGACTAATCCAGTGCTCACTGGTTTCTCTACATTCAAAGTTGTCCAGAGCACCTGGCCCAGGTGGCACATGGTGGACTCTTAGCAAGAATGAGTAAGTAGCTGCAGGGCGCCTGGGGGCCTCAGTGCATTAAGCATCTGCCTTTGGCTCAGGTCGTGATCCCAGGGTCCTGCGATCGAGTCCCGCATCAAGCTCCCTGCTTGGTGGGGAACCTGCTTCTCCCTCTGCCCGCCTCTCCCCCGCATGTGCTCTCGCGCTCTCTTTCTGACAAAAAAATAAACAAAATCTTAAAAAAAAAAAAAAGCGAGTAATTGCATCATACCTTTAGTTACACCATGTGCTTGGATGTCGTAGTAGTAATAAAAATAATGATAATAATAATAAAATACGGCATTTATTGAATGCATAGCATATAAAGGTTTCTGTGCTCAGTGGTTTAACTTCATCCATATTTCACTCTCATAATTACAGTACATTCTGATCTTCATTTTACAGCTGAAAAACCTGAAGGACATAAAAGGTAAATGACTAGATTAAAAAAAAAAAAAAAGACTAGATCCGGGCCACACATGTTTGTGAGGGTCTAGGATTTGAGCTCAAGCCTGTCAGCTTCGAGAGTCTGTATTGTGGTCCCCGTATCACTCCTCAGGGCACCCGGGGCTGATGTGGCTGTCTGCTTTCGTCAGCGGCTTTGCTAAAGCTGTTCCTTAACCATTTTGGGTAACATCCCCCTCCCTCACCTCTACCCCCCCGACCCCGGGGTGTCAAGGCCTTGAGGTTCTCAGGGCTGTTTCTGCTGCGTTTCATTCTCTGGTCTTGCGGCATCAGGATGACCAGTGTTTTCAGGGCACCCAAGAGCTGTTTGGCTCCGGTATCGTAAGACGCACAGACACAGAGATGACAAGCATGAAGGGAGAATTTGAGGATAGTCCCAGAGCCCTCGAGCAGGAAGGGTGACACTCTGCACACAGGGCCACCTGTGGAAGCCCCAGGGGGGTGAAGAAGCAGAGAGAGGAAGGAGAAAAATGTGGGCAGGAGCCTTTCTGTGGTTGCCAAGGGAAGGGATGGGCAGGCCGGGTGAGTGGACGCAGGACTGGTCAGTGTGAGTGATTTTTGCAGGCTCTGGGCCTTCGGGCTGTTTCCGGTGGTCTGGAAGCTGGCCCTGCCGTGATCGGGGCAGGTGGCTGGCCACCGAGGGGGTGAGCGGTTGAGGTGGTTGCGTTATGGGCTCTGGGTTGGTTGGTTTGCGTGGGAAAGGCTTTCTCATAAATGTCATCAAGCTCTGGGACCCAAAGAAGGCGGTCATGGAGAGCTGGATTTCAACCGAGTCACTAGTTAAGAGTTTTTAAATTTTATTTTATTTTTAAGATTTATTTATTTCAAGGAGGGAGAGAGAGAGAGAGAGCGAGCGCGCATGTGCGCGTGCACACATGAGTGGGGGGAGGGGCGGGGGGAGAGGAAGAGGGAGACAACGTCAAGCCGACTCTGTTGAGCCACTGTGGGGCTCGATCTCGTCACCCTGAGATCACGACCTGAGGCAAAACCAAGCGTCAGATGCTGAGCCGACGGCACCCGCCCCCCAGGTGCTTCCAGAGGACTTATATTCTTAAGAAAATAAACACATACTGCTGATACTTCTTTTTAATCCTAAGAGTGAGTGTTCTGTGGTGTGGAGGTGGCCCTGGGTTCTCTCCGTGGCTAGCCTGGGGAGGGGCAGCCCCCCCGGGGTCAGCAAGGCCCTCGATGCTCCGGCCTCAGGATACGCCCTCCCCTTGTTCTGCCCTCGAGTCTCCTCATTCAGACTTGGGTTTCTGGAAGCTGCTGCCATAGCCTCCCCTGGGGGGCAGTCGGGAAGGGAGGGTGACTGAGCCCCAGCGTTGGACGCATCACCTGTTATTTCCACAGCAGCGTTTCTCCAAAATAAGTTACCTGACTTATAAAAACCGCATTTGTTCAGTGGAAAGGGGGTTTCAAGATTATGTCCTGAGGAGGCAGCGCTACATTCTCTAGTCCCTCGTGGAGACTGGCGATCGTCCCGGGATGTCATAAGGGTGCTGAGAAGCTCTGAAGGAAGATGGTCTTTATCTCTTTTCTCTACTGTTTCCAAGTCTGTCCCCCACCATGGAGCTGGTTGTGTACAACACTCGCTACTGTCCCCTGAGAGGCTGCTGGCACTGTGGCCCTGCTGCGGGATGGCGTGGCTCTGCACTGCCCACTCGTGGACTCAGGGGGACCGATCTTCCAGGCTCAGAAGCCAGGGCTTTGGGGGCTCAGGGAGCCTCTCGTGATTGTTCTGAGATCCCTGGGGTCTAACCTTGGCCTGACCCTCCCCGGCATTTTCCTCGTGCTCCTGGCCCCGCCCAGGGCGTGGAACCAGCTTCTCCTGCCTTCTGGATGCCGAGCTCCTGGCATGGTGCCTGGCAAACAGTGGAGCTCCATGATCGCCCGCATTAATTTAATTTAAGTTGAATTTCCCATCAGAATCCTCTAAAGAGAGGCTCCTTTCTTGTTTTCCAGTCAATCCCGTCCTTGCGTAGATGCATACACGCGTGCGTACACGTGTGGTCTGTGTGGGGTCTTTTCATAAACAGGCAAGGACGCCCTTAGACCATGGGACCAGATTTCACACAGAGCAGTCCGCTCATAAACATCCCCACACCCACGCACACGCACACCCACACATCAAACACACAGAAACACACACTGTGTAGACACAAGCAGACACACAGACGCACTTGCAAAGACAGGCCCAATCCCTCACCGGCCACAGCCACGCGATGCAGTTTTATACATAAACACGCAGAGGAGTGCAAGGCAGACCCCCCCACCCCAACCCCCGCCCAAGGCACATGCCCTGTTCTGGCCATTTATTCCTCCCAACCACACGGCCTCCCAGCCTAACTGCCTGAGACAGCGGCTTTCTTAGATCGCATGAGTTCGTGGCTCGGTTGCGGGGGGGGGGCCTCTGGCTCCTCTGGGCCCCTGAGTCGAGCCAGTGGAGCCGGACTGGTGTGTGGCCTGGTCGGGAAGCGTGATGGAGGCTTCCATCACGTGGCTGGAAGGCCCGGCTCAGTGGGACCGAGGACCGAGAGCGGAGCAGAGCCTCTCGGCCACGGCATCTCAGGGCAGACTAACCTCCTTCGTGGCAGCCGCACCCCCAGCACTGCGGGAGGTCGAGGGGGACGCGGGAAGGCTTCGAGTGACCCAGCCTCTGGAGTTGCCCAGTGTCACCCGTCCTGCGTCTCGCCGAGCACGCCAGGCACTTAGGCTGGCCCAGATGGAGGGGCGGGGCTGCCGGCCTCGGCCTGCGCTGGGAGGGGCCGCGGACTCTGAGGCCATCACAGTCTGAGGCACACACGAGTGTGCAGGCACACAGCCTACCCAGCCCAGGAGCCGTCCTCACTGAGCACCCTCCGGGGGTGGCGTCTGGGCCCGAGGCCGTGGCCATGGCCGTGGGGAGGGCTGTGCCCTTGGCAGAGCCGGGCACTGTGTGGCCTCCTTGGCTCGTCTTCCCTGTGGGTGTGATGGAAGGTGAGGTCTGGGGAGGAGCCTGTGCCGGGGCCACGTCTTTCCGGGGAGGGATTTCTATCCGTTAAGCTAAATCAGGTGCGTTTTGGAGGACACTTTACGGGGTGTGCTCAAAGTCTGGCGTCACAGACCATACCCTGGATGCCCAGGAGAACACAGAACGTCAGAGCAGGAAGGGGACATACTCTGTCCACTCCAGCCCCTCATGGTACACACAGGGATACTGAGGCCAATGGAAGGGGCCAAACTGGTCTTGGTCATGCAGTTGGGATCCCGTAGTCCTGGGTCCTTGCCACTGCAGGCCTGTAATCCAGGCGGTTCCCCCGCTGGGGCCCCGGGGGCTGAGCACCCTTCAGAGCTAGGTGTACTTCTGGGTCAGATGTCCGGAGGACACTAGGGCTGGGACGGGGCAGCCACTGCTGGTCAGTGGTGAGGCCTGGGGGGGCTCAGCTCTCACACACGTGGCCAGGAGGACATGCCAGGAACAGGGGAAAGCTTCCCCTTAGTGGTCGAAGACATGAAGCCACTGGAGAGCCGCTGGGACCAACACCACCTTCCTCTTTCCTTTAGGAAAAAGTACAAAAATCAGGCTGTGCATAGCCCCCGGCCACACCAGTAGCCTGAAATGTGGATAGAGTGAGTCATGGCTTTGAAGTCAGTCAAAGCTGGGTCACATCCCAGCTCACATATCCCTGTTTGCCGGCTCTGTGACCCTGACTAAGTCCCTTGAACTTCTGAGTTCCAGTGTCTTCACGTGTCTATGGAGAAAATCATACTTTTATTCTTCCATTCAGCAAGTGTTTATTGAATAGTTACTATGTGCCAGACACTGCTGGGGATACAACAATAAGGACAACAGGCACTGTCCCTTATGGAGGAAGCTGTTGTCAGCTGAACAGTTAAGCAAAGAAACATAACTTTGCTAACTGTGGTAAATGTTACAGAGGAGTGATAGGGCGCTGTGAGGGGGTGCAGTTATGGTGTGACCAAGATGAGGCGGCCAGGGACATCCTCTCTGAGGTGACACTTGGCTGTTGTATGGTCTAGCAAGGAGTAGTAGCTAACCAGCTGAAATGTGTCTCAGGCAGAGGAAATGGTATGTGCAAAGGCCCTGTGGCTGGAGGGAGTGGGTTGAATAGGAGGCATTAAAAGGCCAGTGTGACTGGGTCAGAGAGATCACAAGGAGCAAGTGGGAGATGAGACTGGACAGGTGGGTGGGAAATTTGTTCACTGAGTTAAGGAAGGGTTTGAAGCATTGTATACATTTTATGTATTTACTTAAATTACTTTAAGGGACACAATCAGATTGCCAACAAGATGACCATGGTGGCAGCATGGAGATCGAATGGCTGGATTACAAACAGGGATGTGGGCGACCCCATTAGGAGGCTGTGTCTGGCAGAATAATAGTGGTCCCTTGAAGATATCCATGTCCTAAGCCTTTGAACCGTGAATCTATTATTTACATGGAGAAAAAGAACTAAGGTTGCAGATGGAATCAAGGTTACTCAACACTGACCTTAAAATAGGGAGATTATCCTGGATGATCCAAGAAGGCACAGTATAATCCCATGAGCTCAGAGAGTGGGTCAGAGACCGGGACTTTGGAAGCACTTGACATGCCCTTGCTACTCTGGAGGTAGAGGAAGTATTCTTTCCCTCACTTTGTCATTGAAGAAAAGGAATTTTGAAGACATGAAGTGATCTACTCCAATATCCAGGGCTTAGATCCAATTCCCTTGGCTATAGACACTCTTAGCATTTCTGGGGGATCTGGGGAACTCAGCGGGGTTCAGAGGGACCCAGGTTGGGGCTTGGCTTAGTCTAATTTCGGCCCCACCTGTAGTGTCTTCCACTTCATCCTCCCCCAACCAGAACAAACTGACCCTTACCATCTTTTACTTCAAGTTGTATTGAGCAAGAAAAGGAGATTTTGTCACTGGAATTATGATGTAGGAGGACATGCACATTTAGACTGACAGGATTTTGGAGATACAAAAGGAGTCATTTAGTGCAACTCCATCTTCTGCCTGCTGGAAAAATTGAGACCCAGAGAAGGGAAGTATCTCGCCCAAGCCTACCTGATCTTCTCTCCGCAAGTGAGAAACAGAACTAAAGTCGTAATTGCCTGATCCCAGAGAAATCATCCTTCTGTTGTATCCTGGATGGGCCCCTGTGTTCCTGGAAACTTCAGTTGGAGTTTGAATGAATTTTCCCATAAAAGTAGGCTTTCTTCACGGAACTTGGTCCCCTTATGACTCTAGCTGTAAGGTGAGCTGTGGATTCCTCTGCCTTCCCTTCCCAGGAAAAGTGAACTCACTTTGATAGAACCATTTCAGGATGAAAATGTTATTCTTTACTCCAAAGTAAGTTTGCAAATGAACTTCAGCGTGCTCCGTCTGTAAACTGGGAGCAGCTGGAGCCATCGCTGTGGACTCTCCCCCTGGTAACCGAGAAGCATTTCTATCTGAAGCCTCCCTCCCTTTCCGCTCTGAGCTTGTGGGAGCCTACTGTCCAAATGTTTGTCCATCAGTGCAAGTACAGCAAGACTTCTGGAGCCACATAGAGCTGATGTTGAACTTGGGCCCGGGTCCCATGTGTGTGAACTCGGGCGAGTGGTGGGCCATGGGTGGAGCCATGAGCCAGGACCTGGATCTCGCTCTTCACAAAGATGTGGCTTCTCTGAATACGTGCAGGTCACCTTCAAGGACACTTCTCAGTAGACTCTCCTGGCAGCCGTGGGGGAGGTAGCCCCATGTCGGTACTTTCTTGTTTTCTTTTATTTTTAAGGATTTTAATTATTTATTTAAGAGAGAAAGAGAGAGTGGGCTGGAAGGAGAGGGAGAGAGGATGTGAAGCGGACTCCGTGCCGAGTGCAGAGCCTGACGTGGGGCTCGGTCTCCTGACCTGAGATCACGACCTGAGTCAAAATCAGGAGTTGGACATTCAACCAACTGAGCCATCCGGGCACCCCCACGTTGGCTCTTTAGAAGAGGAAACTTCCCGTATGATTCCACTTCTAAGTAGCAGAGGCCCCAACCACGCCATGACCAATCTTTATGGTTCTCTTTTGAGTGCTCAATACTCTGTACCCATCAGTGTGGTCACGAGAGCAAGCAACACACCCCAGCATAAAGTGAAAGACAGCAGGAAAGTGTCTTCCTATTTTCTGTCTGTTCATCTGTCCACACTTAACTGTGTTCATTCCCCAAGTGTTTTCCCATTTTTCTTCATCTATTTGTCTACCTATTTAATCTTTTTTTTTTTTTTTAACCTATTTAATCTTTGAGTCACGCAGATGACTTCTTTTGTTGTACATAACTATGGACACGGGATGGTTCGAAACACAACAGGATCTTTGTCCATAGGCTCAGACTACTATAACAAGAACTGGCTGTGTGCCTTGCACGACAGACATTTATTTCTTGGAGCTCTGGAAGGCTGGTTGTCCAAGATCGGGGTGCCAGTGGGATTGGGTTTTGTTGGGAGCCCATTTCTTGGCTTGTAGACCACCACCTTCCTGATGTGTGCTCACACATTGGAGAGACATCTCTCTGCTGTCTCTTCTTTGAAGGCACTGACCCCCTTCACAAGGGTTCTACCCTGATAACCTTATTACATGGCATTATCTCTTGATTCTTTTTTCAGCTCTGGGGTAACCATTTTATTGTTTTCCTCTCTTTATAGATGAGAATACTGAGGTTTACAAAGGTAGAATTCCATGCTGATGACCACGCAGCTCTTAGGGGAAGAATAGGGGTTCAAACCCAAGTTTATTTCCAGCATCTATGACTGCTCCCTGCTTGGTGCGTGGGCTCTGGAGGCTGGGCTTCAAATTCTGTGTTAAGAATTTTGAATGACAATGGACAAATCGTTGTGGGGTGGAATGGGATTATTTTCTTCTTGACTTCGAGAGAAATTCTTGTTGCAATACACAAGTTCACCATTCTGGTGTTCTTGTTTTTCTGTCTAATCTCTGAAATCAAACCAAACATTTGGAGGGTTCAGAGTTCCCCTGGCAGGAACATACATTTGGCATTTGATTTGAAACTTTATTTTTAATTGGGATCAAATGTAAGCATTGTGGATTTAAATCGCTGCTGGCCTTCCTAGCCTGCCTCGTGAATGTGAAATGAGTACAGCCATTGTACCCAGTGCGTGCTCGTGCCCCGGGAGGAATTTGAGTTGGATGGTCTAGAACATCTGTATCCAAGCCACATGATTTTTTTTTTATAGCATGCTAATATTCCACAGGAGCTGAAATGGGGTTAGTAACTAGATTCTAAGAAGTGCTTTAAATGCATCATTCAGTTGAACCAGGACTGGATTAATGGCTACACCAAGCAGTTCATAGACGAACAACCTGGTCTTATGCCACTTTCCCAACAACAGTTCAGACTTGGGTGGGATCCCTTGGCTCACATCTGCGGCCTTTCCAGGGCCTGTTGGAGGAAACCCTATCCAGCTTATCCTGACGTGGGTCCAGCATACTAGAACGGTCCTCCTGGAATTTATCCTTCCGGTTTTCCTCATTTGGTTAATGATACCATCATCTACCCTGTGGCCCGGGCCACAGACTGCAGTCGCCCTCAACATGTCTCTCTTCTGCCACCCAGCCCGTCCCCGTCCCTCACCACGCCCCGGTGATTCCACCACGAGGAGCTGCCCTCCGCCGCCCCTTCCTCTTCAGCCCCCCTGTTCCCGCCTTGGCTCACCTCCTGACCACCCTTTCCTGGAATAGCCTTTACATTCAGTCCTCGGCCCCCAATACCAGACGTCGGAATGACCTTACAAAACACGGTGCCTTCATCCTACTCCTCTGTACCCCCCGCCGTGCCCAGAGACTGTTCTCAGACTCTGTTCTCTGGAAGCTCGGGTTCTGCAGCCAACACCAGACCTGGGGCCTCTTCCCTGATGTGGTTCCTCTTGTGTTTATTTACATGAGGCCTCCTAAAAGATCTTGTTTGAGGAGGGCATTTTTCTGAAGAAGAAAAGGGCCCCACTTTACCCACATCTCCTGACAATGCCTCCCACAGTGGCCCCTCCCACTGTTCTCCGGTCACGGTCATGGGGCCCTCTGTGCTGTGCTCCAGATACACATGTGATGCCTTTGTTTCTTTGGACACACTCTCTTTTCTGCTTGGAAAGGCCCCTCTCCCTCCTCTTCTCCCTGAGAGCTTCATCCTTCAGAAGCAGCTTAGACATCCCCTTCTGTGGACGGCACAGAATGCCTTGTACTCCCTGCCGGAAAACGGCCGGCTCCCTCCTGTGCTCCCAGGTGGCCTCGGGCATGTCTCAGAGGTCGTCCGGGGAATGACAGACTTGTCTACCTGTCTTCCTGCCCAACCCCGCTCGGCTGTGAGTGACTCAAGGGCAGAATTTGCATTTCCCCAACTATGCCTTCCCACTACCCACCTGAGCACCTGATCCCTGAGAGAGAAACTCAGTAAATGGTGATACAAAGTAACAAGTTAACTAATCACCAGCATGGGCTGGAAAAGCCACACATGTCCGATGTGCAGCAGGTAGGGCAACAGGTCAAGGGGGTGACGGGACAAGGGAAACAGGCACAGGGGGCTTCAAAGTTTGTCCCTTCTGGGCTGCTGTGGCTGAACCTGGAACATACATGTTTTTGAGTATAACTTAGGGAGAATTTGAGACCTACAAAAACTCAGCATGTCCCTGGCTACACCAGCGTGTGACTGGCATTCCGGGGGCTCTACCTAGGGCACCTGTAGGAAAAGCAATGGCGCAGTTCCCCCCGGCTCGGGGTGGGGGCCACACCAGCAGTCTGACTGGCTCATCTGCGTGCTGGGCTCTGCCCTTCCCCGAATGGACTCTGTCAATGCTCACACCGCGCCTGCCATCTCTGGGGTGGCTGTTACACCCATTTTGCAGCTAAGAAAACAAGCCTTGTGCAGCCACCACTAAGAAGCTGTTGAGGCAGCACTAGAAGGCATGACTTCTGACTCCAAGTCCCATGGTTTCGGCACGTTGCCCCGCGTGTGCCTTGGGAAGGAGAGAAGTGGAGATGGGGCAGGGATGGCGGTGGCAGGGCTGGAGGCAGGGCCGATTTATGACTTCGTATTGTGTCCCGTGTAACCCAGGCCTCACACCCTCCATAAACACACTCAGAGAAAACTCAGCACATCCTCTTCTTATTTAATTTCTTTTCTTTGAGCTATAAATATGCACCACACAATTCTCCGTGTTCGAGGGTATGGCCTAGTGGGGTGTCCTATCTTCACAAGGTTGTGTGCTGTCCTGACGACTGTCTGTTTCCACAACATTTCCATTCATTAATTTCTCCTGTTTTTCTTTTTCAGATTCCAATGATGAGGGACCCTGGCTGGATTAGAAACGTGTGGCCTTCGAACATTAATGTGAGTGATGTTGCCGTGAATGTACCGCTTGACCTTTACATTTCCAGGGGGGAGCAAGAGCTCTGACGAAGCCTGGGTTCTGCTGTGGATACAAGCCATCTCCTAACCAGGACCCCGCCCCTCCCCCATGCTGGCTGAATTGGCTCGAGGCTCCTCCTTAAGGCTTGAGGAACCCAGGATGAGCTAAGAACATTCTGGCTAATTTCTAACCTCTTCTCCCTGGATCCTTACTCCCCCAGGCACAGAAATGATTTTGCTGCCTCCCAGATTTGAAAAGCTTTCCATGGCTCCCTAGTGCCCACAGGAAAAGGTTCATATTGGTACCCAAGTATTTGCTGGTTGCCGCTGGTGGACCGCCCTTACAGTGGCTATGGTCGAATGTACCTAACAAAAGCCCCCACGGCTCTCAAATCCCTTCTGCAGATTCTGCTTCCTCCTCCTGCGCACTTTGGTTCCTTTGTCCTGTGTCAGTCCCCCTGCCCCGTGTGGTCCGCAAGCCTTGGGCCAGGCCCTGCTGATGTTTCCTATGACCGTATTTAGTGCTTTGCAGACCACGGACCCTTCCTTTGGGAACTCCTGAGACTCCATGTCCCACAGATTGAAGGCCAGCGCCGTCCTCCGCCCCTTGCCCATTCTGGCTTCTGGACTCTTCCTGGATATGGCCCTCGGAGCCTCCGTGGCTAGGGGTGGGGTGGGGGAGATTCTGCTGCAGCACTTGGGCAGCGGGGCCACGCTTTATCTCCAGTTTCTGTCTCGTAGTGTCCTCGCCTTGCCCCGGAACTGTACCTTAGGCTTCAGCAACATCATACGACCAGCTGTATACCTCCGTGGGTCTTAAACCTGAGCTCTTTTCCTGCGGAGAATGGACTTGTGGAGATAAGTTAGGGGGTGGTGAGGCTCAAGGAAAGGCTTTGGAATGATCCGGAGAGGAAGAGAGAAAGCCTGAACACTCATTTGTCCCTCTGTGGGCTGTCCTAAGCCTTGGAGATCAGAGTGAAGGTGGCATATAGTCTCTGGTCTCAAAGAGCTCCCAGTCTGGCGAGCCTGGAGAGCCAGGAACAGAATGCGGAACAGAGGATTTGCCGGGGACTCGAGAGGCCGGGCATGGTGCTGGCCAGAGAGAGAGGTTCTCCCGGGAGATGATTCCACAGGCTTCAGTTGAATGAGTGAGGAAGGCAGCTGAGGGAGGCCTTGTCCCAGGGACTCAGTGAGGAGCAGGTCTGTTTCCGAGGGGATTGGCAGGGACGGGGCCCAATCAGAGGCCAGGAATCCGGACCAGCAGGCGGTTAGTGGCAGTTAAGGCCGGAGCGAGGGGAGCCCCCCACCAAGGAGGAGAGTGGAGGTGGGAAGTCCCGGTGAGTGAGCCTCTCCTCCTGGCCGTGGGCTTGCAGGCTGGTGGTCACGAGGCAGTGAGGCTGCTTCCCAGGGTCGAGTCCCCATTCCGTAGCCCGGGGGTGGGAGCCCATGGCCACCAGGTTTCCAGCCCCAGCCTCTGGCCATGCATGGTGCAGTGGCTACAGTGTACAAGAAAGGGAGGCCAGGAGGGGGGATAAGCGGGGCTTCTCCCGCACACCCTGCTCTGCCCCTCGCACGGCTCATCTAGAAACACGATCAGAAGCAATGGACAGGAGATGCCAAGTAGGAAGTTTCTGTCTCGAGGGTGGAGTGACAGGAAGTCTTGACTGTCTAAGGCAGGAGAACTGGATTAGGAGGACACGTCCTGGCCCGGGCCCCTGAGCCCTGCCACTTAAGAGTACGTGTGTCACCGAGCACGTTTGCTTGCTTCTCTGAGCTTCAGCGCCTCGTGCGCACGTGGGGGTTCATGCAATTGTGAGCGTAAGGTGCTTGCCGTCCAGCACAAGGCATCGTGCAGAAGAGAAGCGGGGTTTGGAACTCAGCTCGGTTGGGTGGAGAATTTAGAAGCAATTCATATAAAAAGGCTTCCAAGACAAAGCTGAGTCTTGTGCAGAGTCTTGAAAGAGCTGTAAGTTAGCCAGGCCTGGAGGTGTTCTAGAATAACACTCTGAGTCCAGGCCCCTGGGACTTGTGGCAGGACCAGGTGAGTAGCAGGAGATGACCGTGGAGGAGAGTAGGAAGCAGGGGCGCTGATGGCACGGATGGGGGGGCTGCGTCTACCTTCCTGAGGACCTTAGACTTTACTCTAGTGGTAATGGTAATGGGGATAGGTGGCCTGGAAAGTCCTAAAGCAGGTGACGCCCCCTCAGATCTGTCATGGGGTGGGATTGGAGGCAGGGAGACCAGTCAGGAGTTCATGTCGGCCTCCTTGAGGATGAAGTGTTTGTGGACCGTCTGGAGGTGTCCAGGAGGTAGTTGGATGTAAGGCCTAGAGCCGGGGGCAAGGTCTGAACTGGAAATACTGAACTGTGTATGGCTGCCGTCTCCAAGGGGAGGCTCTCTACGTCTGCCCTGTCTCTGCAGCTCTGGCTCCGTCCTCATTGCTGTGCAGATGGGCTGGGTACCCAGGAGTCGGTGATGAGTTTTGCTTTTCGTTCGAGGGCTCACCAGTCATTAGAAGAAGTAGCAGAGTACAAAATGGCACAGTGACAATGCTTTGTGACATGTTTCATCATGGGCTTACATGTGGTTCATTAGGACAGAGAAGCCAGTGACCGATTTTTCATGGATTTCAGGGACGTCCGAGCAAAGCTTTCCCCACAAGGTCTAGCTCTCTGTTTGGATGCTGTAGCTCTGGGAAACAGAAACCCAAAGAAAAACTCATGCCCAGACCGCCCCTGCCTCCATTCCCACACATGCGTGCGTACACACACACACACACACACTCACACACAGAGATTCATTCAAGACAGACATCCCTGAATTCCGGAGGGACACTCAAGCAATGAAGTATTCACCCAAGCTCTTTAACCCATGTTGCTCTGGGAGGGGAGAGAACGTGCTGAGCTGTTTTACATGGAGCCTGGCACATCTTTCCTGCTGTGCTCCTAATGACCAGCACTTGCGTGGAAAAGCCTCCCTCTTGGCCGGCCAGTGCTTGGATTGCAACATTTCTTGTAAAAGCAGCGATTCTCAGAATTCTGGGTTGTCCTGCTCTAGTTGCTTGAAACTTGTTGCTTTAGGCTTGAAAAGTTTGTTTTCCTCGCTGGTTTTAAGTTGCAAAAGGACTGGATTTAAAATGTAGCCTTCTTGGAAGGAGCTCGTTCTGGCAGGAGGGTGGGTGGGTGGGTGGGAAGTGATTCTGTTTAGATTTAAATTTATTTTTGAAACATTTCATCAAAGCGCTCCATGTGCCTGGCTTCTAGAAAATCGGCTGGGAAATACCAGCCGTGGTACGTAGCCACGGTCTCCTGGTCCTTCCTCTGATCCGTTTTCCCGTCCCCTTCGCACATTATCCTGGAATTCTGCTCTGCTGGAGGAGAATGTAGCTGGTTCTCGCAGAGCAGTAGGACAAATGCATTCTCCTTTCTTATACTCTGCATTTGTGTATAATCTCACCCTGTTTTAGTTGGTTCTGTGTTCAGACTCTGCCCTTCTTATATATGGAACATTTCCTCCAAGGTGTTCTTCCTGGGGCAGGTGTGTTTTTTCCTGGCGGGCTTTTCCTTGTCGTGGGGAGAAACAGACGCTTCCCATTCTCTGCACCCCCTCCCCATACTGTCCTTAAGCTTTTCCCTTAGTCTGCCACTTGGAAACCCTCACATTCATTATGCTTAAGCCCTTACTTACTTAAAAATGTATCTAATGTATTCCCTAAAAAGTACATTTTAATAGGTACTTAAAATGTATTTATATTATAAATCTAAATTTTAAATTTGTATAAATGTTTTTTATTTTAAAAAGTTCAAACCATTTTAAACATATCTCAAACTGTTTTAAACATATTTTGAAACAGGAACTTGCTTTAATTGGAATCTGTCTTTTCTAACTGGATGGCCATGATTTTCATATAGTCGTTGGTTTTCCTATTTAACAAATCTTTACGTGGTCCTTATGTGATGGGTTCTTGTCTAAAAGCGTTATATATGTTCCTCCTCCCGGCAGTTCTGTAAGTCGGTTCTATTACTGTCCCTGAGGGATGTGGCGGCTGTGAGGTTGAGCTGTTTGCGCAGGTCATACAGCCCATAAGGGCCGGGGTTAGGATTTGAACCCATACCTGTTTGCTCCAGAGACTGTTCGTAAGCACTATAGAATGCTGCCTCCAGTAAAAGGTTCTCTGTTGAGCACTTTCAAACTCTTGTCATTGATTCCTTGCATTTAGTACCTTTGGCTGTGTCTGGCTCCCCAGACTCTCAGCTGTGTGCAGGTGCACTATTCGCCCCCCTCTCTGCGAGACTTCCCTCCTCCCACTTGCTCTTATGTCCTGCGTTGGAGCTGTGACATCAGGGGCCCTCACGAGGTCCACTGCTACCCAGACAAACATGCATTTATTTTCCCTTTACTTCCAGATGTCGCATTCAATTTCAAGGAACAGAACTCAGAAACTTACAACAGTGCAGAAAACAGGAGGGGCTTCTCTGGTGGAAAAGCTATGTAATCAGATTTGGAAGGCAGGAACGAAGGGAAAGGTGGCCTGCAGAACTAACACAGAGCAAGCTGTCCCCTGCACCACCTGGAAAGGCGACTGTGGCCCAGGGAGGGGCCACCAGCCCAGTAGAACCTCCAACAGGCGCTGGAGCCACAAGGCATCCCCCTTTTTAAAAAAGATGTTTACCCCCCACCATCATACCTTGCACACAGTAAACGCTCAGAAATGGCTTGTTCCATGAGTATATTCTTTGTGACTTCCCTCCTGCTTGATTCTTGATAAGGCCACTGGTATTTTTAACATTAGTACCCGTGTACTTACTTTATTTTTATTAGGATATTTATTTTTGTTAGAGCTGGGTTTTTTTTTTTTGTCATTTTTACTATGATGAATATATATTTGCAGCCAGGCATTATGATCCATGATATGACATTTAAGCATTCATTTAAAAATAGGTATTGCGGGGGCGCCTGAGTGGCTTAGTGGGTTAGGGCCTCTGTTTTCGGCTCGGGTCATGATCCCAGGGTCCTGGGATCGGGCCCCCCATCGGGCTCTCTGCTCAGCGGGGAGCCTGCTTCCCCCTCTCCCTCTGCCTGCCTCTTTGCCTACTTGTGATCTCTCTCTGTCAAATAAATAAATAAAATCTTTAATAAAAATAGGTATTGCACAACTACTATGTGCCAGGCCCCGTGCTAGATACTTAAACAGAAATGGTCTTTTCCTTCCTGCAGACTCTGTCTCCTGAAGAGAGATTTTACAATAATTGCACACACAACTGGAAAATTTGAACTATAACAAACACTTCAAATAAATGATACATAGAATAGTTAGAATGTCTAGCAGGGAGAATTGATATAGTAGTGATGGGGAGGGTGGTGATTGTTGAACTAAGGTTGAAGAATGAATGGAAGGTAATCAGGTAAAGAGGGGATAGGATTCCAAGGAGAGGGAGGAGCACATCCAAAGGCCCTGTGGTAGAAGGGAACAGGACAAGCATAATGAAATGGAAATGGTCCAGTGTGGCTTGAACTTGGACTCCATGAGAAACAGTGGAACCAGAGCAGTGGTGACACTTGATATGTAATCAGATGTTTGATGCTGGTGCTGGAGGAGCATATGTGTGCACGTGCGTGCATATGTGTGTGTGTGAGGGTACATGCGTATGTGTGTTAGGGTGATGTGCCCTCATTCTGAAGCTCTCTAGCTGATCACTCTGTCTCCTGGTCTCCCGAGCACCCCAGGGCCAGGTGGAGCATTGCCTGAGTCAGATCATGCTGCTGTGGGTTCAATGTTACAAAGCAGGGGGATAAAACTGAATGGTGTTGGCTCAGGGATGGATGCTCGTCTGCCCACCCCCACCCCTGGCCTCCATCCCTCCCTCCTATCTGAAATTCAAGAAGCTCAGAATGTCCTCTGATTCAGTTCATGAGCCCAGACCTTCACTCACACTTTCCCAGGGGAGGGAGCAGGGGGAGGAGAAAGTATTGGGCACGATGTTACCTGTTTTAAAATTCAAGTGAATTTGCATCAGTTTCTTCTTTTGAAACTATCTCAGTATCCTTTGAAATGATTAGAGATGCCTAGCGGTGCCATGGGTGCTGGATGGACAGTGAAGCCTATGTGTGTTTGGGGGGGATGGACAGGCAGGGCTGGTGTACCCCCATGAAGTCGCATCACAGACAGATCAGAGCTCATGAACTTCTGTCCCCACTTCCTTGTTCTCCAATGTGGAGATTGAGGTCTTGAGGTGACACATGCAGGGTCTCGTAAGTGACAGAGCACAGAAGGGAAACCAGGTCACTTTCCCAGAGCCACACCCTGCCCAGGACACACCGGATTCCACAAAGAACTATGAGTTTTTTTTTTTTTTTTTTTTTTTTAATATCCTCACTGTTCTGGGAGGAAAAGATAAGAATTTCCCTCTGGGGACTTGGGATACTTACAGACAGAATCTGGGATCTGGCTCAGGGGCAGATCTGGAACTCTTCTGAGGCCAGCTTATTCTCAGGAGCATTTTATTTTTTGAGAGAGGAGAAAGGCAGAAAGATAATTTTTTTTTAATAATTTTTTCAGACTTTTAAATTATTATTCATTTGAGACAGATGCAGAGAGAGAGAGAGAGGACAAGCAAGGGGAGAGGCAGAGGGCGAGGGAGAAGCAGACTCCCCGCTGAGCAGAGAGCCTGACATGGGGCTCGATCCCAGACCTGGAGATCATGACCTGAGCCGAAGGCAGAGGCTTAACCATCTGAGCCACCTGGACGTCCCGCAGAAAGAGACTCTTGAACAGGCTCCACGCCCACATGGAGCCTGATGTGGGGCTTGATCTCATGACACGGAGATCATGACCTGAGCGGAAATCTAGAGTCAGACATTTAACTGACTGAGCCACCCAGGCGCCCCTCTCGGGACCCCTTTAGACATAGTTCTCTTGTCTTTCCTTTCCTCTTGGGGCAGAAGCCTCCGTGGCCGTCTCTGCTCCCAGACACCCCGGTCATCTTTGAGGGGAGCGTGTGTGTGTGTGTGAGGGCGAACAGCTAAGCCCAATCCAGCAGAATCCGAGGGCGGCGTTCCCACCGCAGCTTGCCCGTCTCCACACAGACCGCCACTCCTCTCTGTGTTGCTCTGGTGTGATACAGGGAAGCCTGAGCCAGAATTCTTTTATTTTTTTCATTAAGGTATGTGTTTTTATTTTTCACTCTATTTCTTATTAAGTTTTTAATTTTAATCCCAGTGTAGTTAATGACAAGTGTTATATTAGTTTCAGGTGTACAATATAGTGCTCGGCAAATCTGCACGTTGCTTAGTGCTCATCACAACAAGTGTCCGCCTTCGTTCCCGCCACCGACTCTCCCATCCCTCCACCCGCCGCCCCTCTGGAAACCATCAGTCTGTTCTCTGTAGTTAAGAGTTTTTTCTTCGTGCGTCCCTCTCTGGTTTTTTTTTTTTTTTTTTGCTCATCTGCTCATTTGTTTCTTAAATTCCAGGTATGCCTGAAATCATAAGATATTTGTCGTTCTCGGACTCACTTTTTTCCCTTATACTCTCTAGATCCATGTTGATGCAAATGGTAGGATTTCCTTCTTTTTTACGGATGAGTAATATTCCATTCTGTAGACATACCACATCTTCTTTATCCATTCGTCTATCTGTGGACACTTGGTGGCTTCTGTAATTGGGCTATGGCCGATAATGCTGCTAGAAACAGAGGGGTGTCTGTATCCTCTGGAATTAGGGTTTTTGTATTTCTTTGCTAGCCTAGAATTCTCCCATTGGTTTTGTAAAAGACAAAGCTGTTCTTTCTGGAAGACAGGGAGAAGGAGAGCGCTAATTCGTCGAGTCAGGGCTGGGAGAAGCAGTGGAAATTCTAGTTCAACTTGTTGCCTTATGTTTGGGAAAACTTGAACAGCCCCTTTCTGACTGGGGGTCCGGCTGGGAACTCCTGGGTTCCAGACAGCAAGGGTTGCCTGCATGGTTCTGACCTGTCTCTCTAGGTCTTTTTCATTACGATCACAAAATCTCCGGAATCTACAGACAAATGTAATCGTGTTCTTCCACGTCAGCCCTTGACATTAGGGCTCCGTTCTGTCTGCATTCCTCCAGTCCCACTCCCTACACCAGGCTTTTCTGCAGGTCACACGGCTTCGGTTATTATTAAACACATGGAGAGTGGTTCAGCCTTTCCTGTCATGCTGGATCGTCTTCTTGCAAATGGGCCTGCTGCCGTCCTTATGGCCTTCAGGTCTGATGGTCACACTGATGTGGTTTTGCGGGTGTGGTCTGACCCGTGGAGAAGACTAGAAAAAATTACTTCCTTTGTTTTAGGCTAAAGGACATATATCCATGCAGCCTGATATCACAGGGTTGGGAAAATGCAAAGCTACATGATCTCATTGTCTGGAGGTTGACAGGTTGTTGTTACAGGAGCTGGAGTTTCGGGGACCGTTGAACATGCTGGCTTCAGTAACATCCCTTCTGGTCTCCATAGCCTATCGCACATGGGTGTACACTTTTGAAGAGGAGAATCACAAATTAAGAAGCAAGTGAATATTTTTTAGCCTCCAAATTTTCATAAGGGAGGGTTGACAAGATCTGGAGAAACTAGAGAAAAGACTAGTAAAATAAAATAAAATGATAAAAAGGAGAAAAGCCTAGTATTTAGTGGAAAGGATCTGTAGATCTTCTAGGTACTGCTGTTTCCGTTTGCATACTGTCACCCAGGACAGCTGAATGTGCTACATTTGCACGCTCTACTGAACGGTGCTGTGTTGAGTAATGACAAGTCAACAAAATAATGTACAAATCCCAGGCAGTTACTGGAACCTACCACCCAGCCTTTTGACATTAGAACATTCTTTTTAGGACTCTGCAGTGACCACGAATCTATCCAAGGCAGCATGAGCTAGAGACGAAAGATAAAAAAAATTCTCTTCCTTATAAGAACTTGTTTTTCAAATGTACCTTTTCCATGGGGATTCAAAATCACCATCCGAAGATGTGGGAAGGGAATCGATGTTTCGTGTGTCTGGAAGACCGAGGGCTGGCTCCAGTTCTGGATTTGCCCAAAGAATGAGGTGGCCCGTGGTTCGTGAATGGGTATTTTGAAATTTCACCTTCTACTCTGATGCATAGCATTTGGTAGTAAGCATTCTCACCATGTCCCAAAACTGCTTGTGAGAGGACAAGCCCACTCCATTCTTGGGCTCCCAGGGTCACATCTGAGCATACTTTATTTATTTTTTTTTTGAAGATTTTATTTATTTATTATTTGAGAGAGGGATTGTGTGCATGGGCCTGCAAGCGAGCATGAGCAGGGGCAAGGGAGGGAGGGAAAGAGAGGGAGAGGGAGAGAATCTCAAGCAGACTCCCCACTGGGTGTCGACCCCTTCCCCCACAACGTGGGGTTTGCTCTCATGACCTTGCGGTCATGACCTGAGCCGAAATCAAGAGTAGGGTGCTCAAGCAACTGAGCTACCCAGGTGCCCCCTGAACAAAGACTTTAGATGTTTGTACAGAAGTAACTGTCTTATTTTTTTTTTTAATATTTTATTTATTTGACAGAGAGAGAGATATCCCAAGTAGGCACAGAAGCAGGCAGAGAGAGAGGAGGAAGCAGGCTCCCTGCCGAGCAGAGAGCCCGATGCGGGGCTCGATTCCAGGACCCTGGGATCATGACCTGAGCTGAAGGCAGAGGCTTAACCCACTGAGCCACCCAGGCGCCCCAGTAACTGTCTTATTTTAAAGGATTCCATTCTGACCGTAGAATAAACTTTCATTCTTATCACCAGTTTAAATCTATTTTTAGTTGACTGGACAACAATTTAGTGATTGTATCTTGTAACTATTCATTTCCCCCTGTGACTTAGGCTTCATATGACTTAAGAGTTCATATGTAGCCTTAAATTTCTTGGAATTGATGCTTTTTGGGTAATAACATCGATTATAGAAATCTCTTAATAATAGACACAGTACCTAACACCAAATTTCCATGGCTTGGTAAAAAAATGGGTAAGTCAGTTTCCACCCTCAACATTTCTTCAGTTTGTTGGAGGGCAGCTTTCTGAATTAAAAGTCCCCTCCAGTTAGCCTGTTGTGAATTCAGAAGTCCACAAGACAAAATCCAACTTTGTGAAGGGATTTGGTCATGCTCTACTCTAAGCTTCCTCTTGGCCCCACTGTGGACCAGACTCAGCTCTGAATCCAGTGCTGGGCTCAAACTGGCCCAGTGCAGCAGCCTTACTAAGTCCTCATTCATTTTTTTTTTTTTTCTCTCTCTGGGCACCATCATGCGCTGACATCACAAGCCCAGGAGGGTGGTCATAATGCTGCCACCCAACAATGAGCTTTTCCTAGAGCCCCTGCAGGGGAAGGATGACGAGAAAGGAGAGAAAATGGGAGGGGGGGTGCTGAGGGGCAAGACCGAGAGAAAGAGAGAGGGGCAAGACCAGGAAGGAAGCAGCCATGCCTAGTCTCATGACAGTCAGTAGGTGGTGGCCAAGCCAACTAAGAACCAGACAACCCGGAGAATGAGGAAGGTCGACCAGCAGGCCAAAGCTCCCGTGAAGAGGGACTCCCCTCTGAAGTTAATGGAAGGTGAAGGGGTTTCCGACAATATGCCCTCCAAGTGGGGGAGACCAGGCTTTCCTTCGGCGGCTGAGGTAAATGTCAGGCAGGGAGCGTGGAGCGCAATGAGGCTTTAAATGCTTCCCCCGTGTTATATGTCAGAATCTCCCCATGTTGGCTTCTCAGGCACAGATCTCACTGGAGAATGGAATTGATGGCTGACATTTGGGGACACAAAAGCCTATGACGAGGCTCTGGGAGTTTTGATTCCATCTTCTGTTAGTTGGTTTGCTCTGGGCTTTTATACAAGCCTCTTCATCTATGAAGTGTCATTGATTGCCTTCTTGTGGAGTCCTTTTAAGAATGCCAAACCTGGCCATAAATGGTCATATTACAAAATTCTAATTTATACAAATGATTTTTTCCCAATATTTTGCCTCATTAACATGGAAAATGCAAGATAAATGCCATTTAGATGCGTGCGCAAGCAACTGACATTGAGCATGTTTTCAGGGAATTCTCCAAGTTCGTGCCCAACCGGAATCTCCAGAGTCTGATTCCCGTTAGAAGGACAAGAGGCAGGAGGGACGGGAATTTCCATTCCCAAACCAGGATCCAAGGAGCCCACAGCACCCTTGTGAAGCAGGTGAAATTTGCCCTTGGCTCCCCGCTCTGGACCCTGCCCTCCTGCCCGCCCTACCCCCTACCAGTTCCCTCCTCTTTCCTTCTTCTGTTCGGCAGAGCAGAGGTATCTGTAGAACCGAGAGTAATTACTCATGCAATAGTAATTAGCAAACATTTAAAGGAAGTTCAATTTCATTGGGATTTTAAGACCATCTTTTTTTTCCTTGCTTTGTTACTGAATTGGGATGGGGTGGGAGTCAGACCGCTCTAAGCAGCCAGTCTCTATAGACAGAGGCTCACACCAGGGCCTCTGGCAGGGAACCTGTGATGGTGGTTCCCAAAGCACTTTTTTCTTCCTGGCTTTCCAGCCCTTCTTTAGTGGGTAGTTGGGGAAACAAATAAGCAATCAGTTTTCCCACAACCAAAGGGGACTTAACTGAGGGGGAGTTATAGGGACGCACATTTCATAGCATGGAGTCAGCCCTGCAGAGATGCTGCTGCTACACCTCATCTTGAACCTGCGTGGTGACTGGTGGTATTATTGCCAGAGCTCTCCATTTACATGGACTTAGAAATGGGTGAATTTGGAAATGTGTTGCCCCTTTATCAATTCTCTATGATGGTCAGCTCCCAATTACAGCTTAACCCTCCAACTGGATATGTAGACTATCATACAAATTGTCTACCTTAATTGTCTTCTGCTGCTCACCCCATGTGGTCTGCCCATCATGGCCAAGTTCAATTTCGTAAAATGGAGATTTCATAATGTGTCAGCCCTTACTTATAAAAGTTTTTGTTGGCTCTTTGGGACCTTAGGATAAAGCACTAACTTCTTAGGTTGCCATTTGAGGCCATGGTGTGTTGGTCTCAGCCTGCCTTTCCTACTAACCACTCAACAAGCCCATAAGGGTATTTTCCCTTTGGCAACCTGCACAGTAAATACCGAACACATTTTGGACTTCACCACTGCCAAATTTTTTACAAGCTTGCTGCTCCACCATCTCTACCCCCAGACCCGACCCCAGATCTCTACTGTACTCATTTCTGTTGGTTGTCATTGACAATCCTTCAAGGTCCAGATCAAAACCACCCTCCCAACTTCCTTTTTTTTTTTTTTTTTTAAAGATTTTATTTATTTATCTGACAGAGATCACAAGTAGGCGGGGAGGCAGGCAGAGAGGGAGGGGAGGAAGCAGGCTCCACACTGAGCAGAGAGCCCCATGCGGGGCTTGATCCCAGGACCCTGGGATCATGACCTGAGCTGAAAGGCAGAGGCTTTAACCCCCTGAGCCACACAGGCTCCTCTCCCAACTTCTTAAATAAAGACTGTATCCTTTTTCTATCTAGAACTCACTGTGCTCTTTCTCCCAGACTCCTTGGGCCTTTGGGTCTTTAGTAATCACTTGATACTAAGAGTGGGTGACGATGTTGAACGAGTGATCCAGTGTTTCAAAACTTCGCCGGAAAATTTATTCAGATTCCACCAGTTTTTCTACCAATTCCTTTTCCTTTCCAGGATTCTCAATGGCATTGAGTTGAGGTCTCCTTCGTCCCCTCCAGTCTGTGACTGTTTCTCAGTCCCCTTTCTTTCACGATCTCAACACTGTTGAAGAGCTGTCCTTTGATTTGGGTTTGTCTAATGTTTTTTCATGATCACACTGCAGTTGTTACGGTATTGAGAAAGAGGCAACTGAGCTGGTGTGCCTCCCCGGTGCTTCCTATGGGGGGTGGGAGGTGTCACTGTGCATCCCCAAGATGTTAGCCTTAATGGTCTAGTTAAGGCCATGTCTGCCAGGACTTTCCACTCTGACTTCCCTTTGTTATTACTAAATGTTTTGAAACCTTGGAAATAGTCTGTTTCTGCTTTTGCCCTTGTGCGCTAACCTCAGCTTCCATCAGTAGATCCTGCCATGATAATTCCTGCTGGTTATGACGGTGATTCTTCCGCCTCCCTCATTCTTTCTCGACTTCTTCATTGGCGTTCTTCAAGGAAGAGTTGCATCTTCATTATTCACTTCTTTATTAGGTTACCATTTATAGCCATATAGATTTATGACTTGTTTTGAGTTATTTGGGTCATCATCTGAAAATGCTATTTTGTTGGACAAGTTCCAACTTTGGCCCTTGGGGGATATCTCAGTTCAGCTCCTGTACTCTTTGAACACGCTTCTCCATCTTCCTTCCTTCCTCTCCTCCTCCTCCCTTTTCCCCTCCCCCTCCTCCTCTCCTCCCCCTCTTCCTCCTTCTTCTTTCTCCTTTTTCTTCTTCTCTTCCCCCCACCTCCTCCTCCTCCTTCTAACTCTTCTGCACTTCTTTACTTTCTGCTACCACTCAGTACCTCTGAGCTCATCTGGTACTTTCCTTGCTTAGGCCCTGGAATCAGTTCTCCAGTGAACCCTGGTTTCCTTTATTGGAAAATAACATTTAAAATCCAAGACCCAGGGGTACCTGGGTGGCTCAGTGGGTTAAAGCCTCTGCCTTCGGCTCAGGTCATGATCCCAGGGTCCTGGGATCGAGCCCCACATTGGGCTCTCTGCTCAGCAGGGAACCTGCTTCCTCCTCTCTCTCTGTCTGCCTCTTTGCCTACTTGTGATCTCTGTCTGCCAAATAAATAAATAAAATCTTAAAAAAATAATAAAATCCAAGACCTGGGTGTGTGTGTGTGTCTGTGTTCACTGCTGCTGGAGTGTCACTGCTTCTAGTCCCTCAGTGAAAAGAAATAAACATATATGTACGTATAGTAACCTATGCATAAGACACACATATATATTGATCGATCTATCATCTATCATCTATCTGTCTACATCTATCTTCTCACCCATCCATCAGTCTCAATCATGAGCTCATATCTGACTCCAGTTCAGACCACAAGATACATTCTAACATCCCCCACCACCACCACCACCACTTTCAGGTAAAATCTTTCTCCAACAGCAAGAAACCTCATTCCTATTATCTGCAATTTATTTACTTATATTTTCGTTTCTGGTATCCCAATAAAGCAGTTTCAATATTATTAATCCATGCCCCTGTGAGAAATTCATGTATCAGCTGGAAGACAGGGTTTGTGTTTGGTCTGTGTAGACGTTAGCCTCATGCTACCCCGTCAAAACACTTGCTGCCAGAGTTAGGTCAGTTGTTTTCTTCTCCATCCTCTTCAGTGTGATTCTGTGATTCGTTTACAATACAGTTAGTTAGACTCACTCCTGCATCATGTTTGACTTTTGAAACTTACCTAGAATGGTGTTCTTTGCACGGTACTGTTCTCTGAGTACTGACCAATGCGTACAGTCCTATATCCACCATCCAGGTTCCTTGCCCGGTAGATTTCTTGTAGACAGTATATAGCTAGGTCGTGCTGTTATATTCAGTCTGACAATCTTATCTTTTCACTGGTGTATTTAAAAGACTTTATTTATTTATTTGATAGATAGAGATCACAAGTAGAGAGGCAGGTAGGGAGAGAGGAGGAAGTAGGCTCCCTGATGAGCAGAGAGCCTGATGCGGGGCTCGATCCCAGGACCCTGAGATCATGACCTGAGCTGAAGGTAGAGGCTTTAACCCACTGAGCCACCCAGGCTCCCCTGATGTGATTTTGATATGGCTGCATTTAAATCCACCATCTGATCAGCTGTTTTCTCTTTGTGCCGTCTGTCCTTTGTTTTTTTTGTTTTCCCTCCTCTTCTGCCTTCACTTATGTTCACTGAACATTTTTTGTGACTCTGTTTTATCTCCTTATTGACTTGTTATTGGTATCTTAAAAATTTTTTAAATTTCTGAAATGCTTGCAATTCACATCTCCAACTGGACTTTCCCTTAAAATAATAGCACTGCATGTGTAGGGCAAGGACCTTGCAACAGCACCTCCCTAAGTGTTCCCTCCCGTCCTCTGTGCTTTCACTTTCACATTAGCGCACAGAACATCGCTACGATGCTTGCGTTAGACCAGGGCTGATACGCCGTGTCACGTGGGCCATATCTTGTTCACCCCCTGCTGTAAAAATGATGTTTTATTGGACAAACTCATGCCCTTTTGTTTACATGTTGTCCATAATTGTTTTTGTGCTATAAGGGCAGAATTTTGCTACAACAGAGATTATGTGACTCGGCAAAGTCTACACGTTACTCTGTCTCTCTTGCATGGTTTCTGATGAGAAGTCTGCTGTCACGCTTTTCTTGTTCCTCTGTGTGATGTGTCTTTTCTCTGGCCCTCTTTGAGATTTTCTCTTTGCCTTAATTCTCAGTAGTTCAAGTGTGACAAGCCTGTGTGCACGTGCATGTTTATATGTGTGTGTTAGTGCTGGTATTCATCCTGCTCGTTTGCTTGGTGTTTTGAGACTCTTGGATCTGCAGTTTGCTGTCTGTCAGCAATTTGGAAAATTCTAGGCCATTATTGTTATTATTTTTTTAATATTTCTTCTGCCCTGCTTTCTCCCTCTTTTCTCTTTCTGGGAATCTATTACATAAATTTTAGACTGTTTGATAAGCTCTTAGATGTCCTGTTCTTTTTTTTCCTCCCTGTCTCATTCTTTTTTTCTCTTTGCATTTTGGTTTAGATAATCCCTAATTAACTTACTTCAGCTTCACTGATTCTTTCCTCACTATGTGGAGTCAACTGATAAGCTCACGGGAGGTGTTCTTCATCTTCATTGGGGTACTTTTCATTTCTAGCATCTTCATTGGAGTCTTACAGTTCCCATCTCTCCTGTGAAATTACACATCTGATCCTGCATAATGTGTACCTTATGCATTAAAGACTTCAACCTATTAATTAGTTAAAAAAAAGTCCCTATCAGGTAGTTCCGACATCCGTGTCTACCTGAGTCTGGGTCTCAGCGATTGCCGTCTGTCTCCTGGGAGTGTGGTGCTTTTTCTTCTTGCCTTCTCATTTGCGTCAATTTTTTTTCCTTAAAAAGTGGACATCTGGGTAGAACTGTAGAAACATAGACAACTTGTTTTTCTCTCCAGAAGGGGACCTGCTTTTCCTCCTGGTAGGCCTACCGTGTGGAGGTGTGAGCTATTGCTCTGTTTACCTTCCTTGCACCAGACCTGTCAAGTTCCTGCTGATACACTTGTGTTTTTTGGTGGGGGTGGCTTTAGCAGAGCAATGTCTGCTTGACTCTCATCTGTAGAACTTTCCCTGGCGCTGAACCTCTGAGAGGGTTCCTCTGCATGTTATTTTTCCTCTCTGTGCTGCTCTTGTTTTCCTCTGGTTCTTGTTCTTGACAGCCTGACCATGTGAGGTTTGGGTAGAAATTTCTGTTCTTTGACGAAGGCCCCAGGGAGGCTAGCTGCCTGCCTGTTCCTGGCCCTTAGAAGCCTGACTTCCTCCTTTCTCCTGTCCCTGTGCAGCAGATCTAATAGCAGCCGTAATTTTGATGTAGTAATGAACGTGTATAATATTTTGCAGTATCTGCCACAACTTTGAGGGGGGCAAGGAAATACTTGTGCTTTTTTTTTTTTTTTGCTGGTGTTGGTGTTGGTCACAGGTCCCGTTACTACTATTGTATTTTGTTTCCAGCATTCATAACAGAAGGATATACTCCTAAATCTGAGTTAGCAGTCAGTGAAATGAAGATTTAATTTTTCCACATTAAGTTCATAGATTGGGGCTTTCTATCCATGGGTCCGTTGGAGTCCCAAATAACCTGACTTTGAGAGAGAATTCACAGGATGAGGGATGGAAGGGAGTAATAGCAACTTGCCCTGTAGCCAGAATCAGGTTCCTGTGCTTCTCTCTGGAATTAGCATGAGCACTCCCCCCCGCCCCGCCCCCAACCACCATACTGTCAGCTTTTGGCTTGGCTCACTGAACAGAAGGTCAGGAAAAGCCTATGTCCTGAGGACAGCTGGGCCAGTGTTGGGGATGCATCATGAAAAAAAAAAAATCTCCTTCTCCCCCAGAAAACCTCTCCACCAAAGAAGAGAAAGAAAATGTTTACCGAATAAGCATCAGACCAGGACGTGAGGTGTATACAGGGTACTGGCTAAGAGACTTCCGTGACAGAAAGAAGTTTCATCCCTTTCTAGAGTCAGGCTGACACACCACACTGCATAGTGTTTTCAAGTTCAACGACTCCTTGTCCTCAAGCAGGAGGGACTGGACAACACCATTTGTCGGCAAACTTCGTCCTAGCTTACCTGTGAATGGAGTGGCCGTCTGTGTTGCAGTTGAAGGCCTCTAGCCAAAGAGAAAATGAAACTTCTAGCATCCCTTAGGATAGGATCTAGTTCCACACCCTGGAGTGAGCATGGCACCTGCCGAAGTTAGATGGTGCCCACCTTCTGAGGAATCCTGGGAGGGAGCCGTGAGGGGTTTACCTTTCAAAGAGATGGTTTCCAGGTCCCCAAACATCGGGAGTTGTACATGAGTTGTACAGGTGCTTCTAGTTGAGGCTTATTCAGTCTTTAAGAAGATTTACTTACATCTCCAAAGGGCAGAGAAGGGATTTCTAATAAGTGTGGTGTCGTAAATGCTCTAAGAAAAGAGGGGGAAGGTCATCTCTCTCCCTTAGTGCACCAGGGAGGACTGGGAGGATTGTGGTTTTTCTCGATTTGGATTGATCTTGCACCAGAAAAGAGCAAACGGGCCACAGCTGGGCGGCGCCTCTCCAAAGACTCGGGGAGGCTGAGGCCTGGAGGAGGGGTAGGGAAGATGCTGAGGACGCGCTCCCACCGAGGCCGCAGGAGGGGTCCCGCCGCTCTACCATCTCCCGTGTTCCTTGCAGGCGCCTGTCATTTTCCTTACGTGAGATATTCACGTTCTGCCTTGGGTGAAATGGAAATTCAATTTAGCTCTCCCGGGTCCAGGGGACATGTGTTTTAATCCAGGAAATTGACTTTCATTCTCCTAAGCGGGTGATTCCTTCCTGTGCTAATTGAATCCGGCCGATCCATTCATCTGTGACTCAGCATGTCCTCTGAGACCTCCCCGTGGGCCCAGCACACACTGGACACCGGAGAAAAGAGGAGAAAACACAAGTCTATTCTCGCACGCAAATTGGGGAGTTGCTCCCACAGTTGCGACACATGACCTGCGAGCTCACCGACCCTCATGCCCCTTTACTGTGGCTTCCGTGTGCTGTTCCTTCCGCCGGCGATGCCCCGGCCTGCAACACGGTTCATCTGTCAAAAGTCTTCTCCCTCCTGAAGGCTCGCACCCAATACTGTGTTTGTTAGCGGGCTCCCAAGGGTTCGTAGTACATACGAATGATAAGAGTTATCATGATCGGTATCAGGCTCACAGAGTGGACTGTGTATATTGTACCAGACATTGCAGCAAGTGCTTTAGGTCGTGTATCCTCTAAACAAACCCATAAGACAGGCATTTGTACCCCAATCTAGTAGAAAAGGAAACCGAGGGTCAGAGAGGTCAAGTGTGCCTTCCCTTAGATCCCGTAACTAGCAAGAAAATCAAAAGCCCGGCTGAGAACCCTTTCTCTGGGTGGCTCCTAGGCCTCTGTGTGGACCCTGCTTCTTCGCTTTTCCACAGCACCGCACTCCTCTTCTGAAAAATCACTTGCTCACTTCAGGTCTGTGATTTCTGGCAGATTTAAGAAGGCCTAGGAGGAAGCCATGGTACCTGGCTCATAGCGCCTATCTTCTCCAGCATTTAACAATGTGTCTGGGGTGCACTGGGTGAAGGAAAAAGGGTTGTGAGCAGAACAGGGAGCTCTGAACCAGGGAGGGACACGTGACCTGAAGGTGGCCATCCCTAGGATGTCAGCGACGTAAGACTGTGTGTAACTGGGTGAGAGGGTGACCTGGGTTGATGGGACTGTTCTCTTGGAATGTTGGAGACGGAGGATCTGCAGGGAATGGTGTGTGGAGGGGAGCGGCGCTCGACAGGCTGTGGGGTGGCCAGACCAATGAAGGACGAGAATCTGGAGTGGGGGGAGCCGAGGAAATGGGCTGGGGTTGAGAGGGGGTGGAGTTATCCCCGGGGGAAGGGACTGAGTACCAGAGAAAACCACCATAGATCAAGGCCCATGTCCCTGACTCCTTTGAATACATCATGCTACACACACACACACACACACACACACACACACACTCTTTGCTTGAGCTGGCTTGTATGGGTTCCATTGTATGGACACTTAGAAGAAATATGTGATATGGTGGCCCTTGGCATGGGGGGCTGGGAGAGGGGAAGATGGGCTTTGAGAGAGACCACAGTGGCCAGGATACAGGCTAAAGGGAAGTGGACTCTGGGAACACTGGTTCTTGGAAGTGCCTGGACCCGGGAATCTGATGGGGAGTTTTGCAACACACTGGTGCTGGGCCTTACCCTGAGAAACTGTGCTTGATCGATGGATGTGGACTATAGTCTGGGCATTGAGAGTTTTGTTGTTGTTGTTGCTGTTGAGAGAGAGAGAAAGAGCAAGCGAGAATGAGCACGGAGTGAACACGAGCGGGGGAGGGGCAGAGCGAAAAGGAGGGAGAGAAGCCTCGAATCCTCAAGCAGTGGAGCAGAGCCCAACTCATGGCTCCATCGCAGGATCCTGAGATCGGGACCTGAGCCGAAAGCAAGAGCTGGACGCTCACCTGACTGAGCTGCCCAGGTGCCCCTGGGCACTGAGAGTTGTGACAGTTTCCCAAGTGATTCTAATATGTGGCACGTCTTGGTGGGAAAGCACGACTTACAATATTAGGGGTGGGTGAAATGTCCAGTTCTGGAATGATTTTGTTTATTGTAAGAACAAGAGATGATGAGCTAGAGGAGTTGAAATCCTCACAGTGTAGAGTTACTTCCCCCCACCAGCCCAGGTTCTAGGTCAATAACCATTAAAGAGGTTGTATTTAGGCTGAAGACAGCAAGCAGGTGCCAGCGTGGATGGCTGTAGGCAAGCAGCCCGCAGCATTTAAATTCTGCACGTTAACAGGTGTTGTAATTTGTTGGCAGATCCAGTCCTTCTCTGCTTCCTGAATTTTTGTTTTTTTTTTAGAGCTGACAAAGGATCGCATTACGAAGGAAACATTGATTTTTATCTTAACTGGTAGCAAAGTTCCATCGGCCAAAAAGCCTAGTAGCTGAGCAAGAACCTTGAGGCTGGCCCAGATCCCACAGCCCTGTAGTAGTCTCCTGGTGTCTTTGCAGGAACCAGATTTTACTGGAGTCAGCTTTCCCCACTGAGGTCAGAGGTAGAATCCCTATGCTTAGCTCTGACGTCCAGGTTGCTGGAAGAGCCCTATCTTCACAACCTCAACTAAGCCTAACCACCTCCCCATCTCCAAATGCCGTCACCTTGGAAATTGGGGCTTCAACATATAAATGGGGGGCGGGGGTCAGGAACCTCACCATGCATTTCTCAGTTAACTCTGAGTATGTTTTCTTTTGGGGTAGATCCAGCTAGAGTCCACTAATATGGCCTCAGCAATGGTTAAAATATTAGAAATTTAGAAACACGAATTACTAGTCATTGTCCCAAGTTCCCTAAGTGGCCTCACTCCTGTCACCTCACGTGTCTTCCCCTTCCCCTCCTGACCTCCATAATCCAGCTGGTCCCGCTCCACTGTGCCCGGTGTCCATTCTGATTGGCAAATGCTCAGGCCATTCCAGATGGGGTGATGATCAGTCTGGGACTGGCAGAGACAACTGTTTACCGAAAGCTTGGGGACAAGCTGGGAAGGGTCAAGCCTATAAAGTAAACTGAGACACACCGATCTGGGGCTCACATTGTAGGACACATCCTCCAAGGTGTGTGGGCTGTTTTGCAGAGTTTAAAAAAAAAAGTAAAGAAACATAATGCAATTTTGTTTATGAAACATGAAATATGAAAATCTACTTGGCTTTATTAAGTCATGATGAATCAGGCAGCGTCCCATCTGCAAGGCGAGAGAGGAGCTCAGAGGTGTGGTATAGAATACAAAGTTTGTATGGAAAGGAGTGTGGGGCAAGAAATTAGCAAAAGAGAAGAAAGGATTGTTTCAGGCCAGGTCAGCTTCCCCTAGGGAGAAGGATAGGAATTCTTTATTTTATTTTATTTTATTTTATTTTATTTTATTTTATTTATCTGACACAGAGAGAGACAGCGAGAGAGGGAACATAAGCAGGGAGAGTGGGAGAGGGAGAAGCAGGCTTCCTGTTGAGCAGGGAGCCGGAGGCAGGGCTCCATCCCAGGACCCTGGGATCATGACCTGAGCTGAAGGCAGCTGTTTATGACTAAGCCACCCAGGTGCCCCGGACAGGGGTTCTTACTGGGTGGATTACCTCATCTTGCTTTATGAGATGGAGAAGTCTGTGTGATAGATCACCTCTTCGGGTCTGACCAGAAAATGCCAGATTTATCAGCTTTGAATTCCACTCCTGGGGACACCTGGTGGCTCAGTCAGCTGAGAGTCTGTCTTTGGCTCGGGTCATGATCCCAGGGTCCTGGGATCAAGTCCCACATGAGGTTCTTTGCTCAGCGGTGAGCCTGCTGCTCCCCCTGCTCGTACTCCCGTTTTCTCTCTCCCCTGTGCTCTCTCTCTGGCAATAAAAAAAAAAAAAAATCTTAAAAAAAAAAAAGATATTATGTGAATTCCACTCCTGAAATTGCAAGAGTTTTCCTCATGGTTTTCTTACTCTGGGGGCAAGGGATTCCTTCACCTTGGGCCGGTGGCTTTTGTTTTAACAACGGAAGCCTGGGTCCTGCAGGCCTAGAGTGCACTGGGAAGAAGAACCCAAGTTCGGGTCCCAGCAAAAATCTCTTTCTTACCTTGCCTGGGTCCTTAAGAACCTTCTCCGGAGGAGAAAGGGTGTCCCAGCATCTCCTAATCCCAGGGGACAGAGGCTGGGAGCTCTGCCGGGGCAGTCATGGACTTGCTGTGGTCTCTCTCACCCCATCGGAGGCCAGCCAGCACCTTCCTTCACCCCTGCACACACCAGACTGCTCCGCATGGGAGGTTCCCACGCCCACAGCTCCGTTCCTCCACACCTGTCCTAGATTAGCCCAGATGAGGGCCTGCGCAGGGCACCAAGGTCGTCAGACCCCTCCTCCTCGGGGCAGGGGCCTTCAGGTCATGGCAGTCCTGGCGTGGGTACTGTGTGTGTGGGGGGGATAGTTCTGTATGTGTGTTGGTGCGATTGGTCCTGATTCCGACCCCAGACCGTGTACTCACTGCGGTCATGTGCCGAGTCTGGTCTGCTCCCGGGGGCAGCTCCCAGCGCTCCTGTCCTAGAGGGAGGCTGGTGTGGGCCCAGCAGTCACTGTTCCAGAGCAGGACCCCTGGGTCAGGCACAGCTCCCTGTGCCCCAAGCCTGGGGGTTTCCTTGCCTCGTGGCCGCATCGTGGACACAGCTCTCGTGTGTCCTTGTCCTCGGCTGCTTGGCGTGTGCTCAGGGAGGATATTCGGGGCTGTCTATTCCACGTAACTGTTAGGGGGAGTTAGGTGGCGTGTCCTCCAAGACCCAGCTGTAGCCCACCATCAGCCCCTCTCCTTTATCTCCCTGGGACTTCTTTTGCTCTCTTGGATGCCTCAGTCCTAATGGACATCCTCTTTCCAGTTTGGGGGTGGGCCTCTGTGCTTTGGTTGCCCCGTTTGTTTCCCAGGCCCAACCTCCTCCTCCTCCTCCTCCTCTCCTTGTGGGGCCCAGTGTCTCCCACACCTTCCTCCCCTCCCCTGAAACTTGCTTTGGTCAGCCCGCTCACCTGCACCCAGGGGACCCACTCTGTCTCTGGCTGCTTTCCGAGCTGCTCTGTCCCCCGCCCTTTGAGGGGGTGAGATGGCACCAGGTTCCCACCTGATTTTCGGGGATCCCCGAGCTGAAGTCACCTACTTCATCAGGGGCCCATGCTGACGAAGGACTGGCTCTGGATCCCGAGGAGATGCCCTCCCTTCCCGAGAGCCCAAGTCATCAATCATCCCTACCAGGGATCAAGGGCAGCCCTCTGGGGGAAAATTCACTGGTTTTTTTTAGTGTCCTTCCTTTCCCTGGGACATTTACAGAGCAGAGCATGGATGCCTCTCCTCGGAGGTGTCAGGAGACCAGCCATCCATACCCCTACTGACAGTGCGTCCTGGGGTCCCGTGAAGAGGGGCATTCACCCCTCCTTCCCCCCCACCACCCCATGCAAAGCCCTTTCCATTGTGTGGGTAATACATCTGGAAAAGTTCAGAGTTCCCAGGATATTGCAGTTATAATCCCTGGGTAAAAAGGGGGAGGTTTCCAGCTCAAATAGGGCTGCTTTTACAACTCTCCTCACTGTATGCACAGAATGGTTGGGGCAGTTGGAGAATTGTCATTGTTTGGGGAGGGGGGCTCAGGGGGGATCTCTGGGCTCTCCTGGGAGGGGGCTCGGTGGCCTGCTGTGTCCTGGAGCTCAGTGAGCCCAGTGGTCTCTCTCCGGATCACAGTGGGGCTAAGTACAGGACACATCCTTCTGGGAGTCGCAGCTTCCTCATGTAGGGGGGTTTTAGAATTCAGAAATCTTTCAAGTCAGCCACTGTGCCATGACTTTTACATGGTGGACTTTTCCATCCTCACAGTGGATCTGCCTCCCATTTTCCAGATTGTGAAACTGACTTTAGAATCAAGGATGTGTGTGCTGCTATGCCCGGCTCCACTCAGCCCTTCCTTCCTTCTCCTGCTGGAGACTGGAGCAAGTTTACTTATCTCTGCGGTCCCTGGTCCCTTCTCATCTTCCGAGTTGGGCTGAAGACGGCAGGTGCAGGGATTGGCCAAGGGGATCACCTCAGCTCTCCTGGCTGAGTCATAGCCTTGTCACCAGCCTAGTAGCTGACTGCACAGAAAGGGCCCTCCCAGGGGGACTCCAGACAGGGCAGGATCAGAAAGCGAAACGTAATCTAGAGCATGTTCTCTCCTGGAGACTTGTCTGAAAAAATGTCCCCCTTCAGCATCTGGCCCTGTGTAGATATGGTGGCAGGAATGGGGACAGCAGGAGAAGCTCCTCCCCTGAGGTGACAGGCTAAGCTCGGCAGCCATCAGACCTCCCTTGGGGTGACCTGGGGTGAACCTCAACCCTACTCTGCCCCACGTTCATCATTCATAGATGAGTGCTTCGGACTGGATTTTCGTCTGTGTTTAGACCTCTAGTCTACAAATTTTAATAATTCAAGATCTATTTTAAGCAAAGTCTTCACTTAAGTGGCCTGAAGTTGGACTTTCCTTCCAGAAAGCCTTTCCATTAGGGTAGCCTTGCTTCTTGACTCCGAGGCCAAATACTGCGTAGGAGAGTGGGGAGCATAAGAATGTTTCCTTCTGGGGCCCTGCAATCTGCTGGCTGCAGTGGTAACCTTTGCTCTGTGGTCTCAGAGACACATCCCTGTGGAGGAATGTCACTCGTTATTGGTGATCTGCTTTGTAGCCCCCCTCCTCCCAAGTGCCAATGGGAAGGGGTCACCTGCTTTCCTGGGCACAGGCTGCCTCCATGGCAGTCACCCCAAGACCAGCTTGAACACACCCAACGATGGCCAGCTGGAAGGAGACACATCACCTGGGCAAAGCGCCCGGGGAAAATGACCCCTGTCTTCTATAAAGAGCCAAGCCTGCTTCTCTAAAGATGCTTCCCGACATCTCCTCTGGGATGGCTGAAAAGCATCTCAGTGGCCCAAACTGCACTCCTGAGTTTTCTTCCAAGCCTGCTTCTTCTTCCTTCTGGTTCAGTCACCAGCACCCTTGTCTCTCTGTTGTTCAAGCTCCATATGGGGATTTAACCCTGGATTCGCCATATCCAACCCACCCATACATCCACCAATCCATGGGTTTTACCTCCAAAATATATTCGAGGTCTTTCCACTTCTCACAACCGCCTCACCTCTCCCATCAGAGCCGTATCATCTCCTCTGGTTTTCTGTAGTGCTGTGTGCTCTTCCACTCTGGCCCGCTACGACCCTCCATTTTCCACATAAAAGAGAACTGGTTTTGAAAAAATTAAAGTTAGGGACGCCTCGGTGGCTCAGTCCATTAAGCATCGCCTTCAGCTCAGGTCATGATCCCAGGCTCCTGGGATCGAGCCCTGCATTGGGCTCACTGCTTAGCAGGAAGCCTGCTTCTTCCTCTCTCACTCCCCCTGTGTGTGTTCCCTCTCTCGTGGTGTCTCTCTCTGCCAAATAAATAAAATCTTAAAAAGTAAATTGGATCATATAATTCTCAGGCTTGAAATCCTTCTCGGAATATCTAAACTTCTTAGTTGGCCTACAAGATCCCCCCAAATCTGGTCCCTGCTACCCTTCCAGCTACCGCCTGTCTCCAGCCACTCACAGAGGACCACCTCAGGACCTTTACACCTACTGTTTCTGCTCTCTAGAAAGCTCTGCCCCCAAATCTTTGTAGGACTCCAGTGTTTCTTGTCATTTAGGATTTCCGTTCAGACGTGACTGCCTGTGATCATCGATCTCCACCAGGTAGCCACATATTGTTTCCTTCATTATTTGTCCCTTGCCTGTCTCCTTGCTGGAGAATGGAAGCTCCAAAGGAGCAGGTCCCGTCTCTCATTCTTAGTGTTCAGAGCAGAGCCTGACAAGTATTTGCTTAATGAGTGGACGAAGTAGGAGTGCTTGGGCGTTTGAATAAAGGGGAAGGTGAACCAATGTTGAAAAGGTAGGTGTAAATTGCAATTTGGCTAACAAGGCTGCCTGCCACCACATGGTTAGAGACACCAAGGCCCTGGGTCAGTAACGTTAAGGGACTTGCCTGGGTCCCACCGCTCTTGAAGAGTAGGGCCCCGGTGGCAGCCCGCCAGGCCCTGGGGGGTTTCGGAGCGCTTTGCCCCGCTGCCCTGCAGCCGAGGTTGCCAGTCCCCTGAATTCAGAGGCTTCCCGCAGCATGTCAGCTCAGCCTGGAGAATTAAATAAATGACTTCAGCTTTGGGTATGATAATCAGAAATGTGGCCTAAGGTGACAGGCCCAACAGGAAAGCTGAGGTGGGCGGTGAAGAAAGGGCTAGCGGACTGGATAGAGCCTTCCTAGGGTGGAGGCTCCGCTGCTACGGGCCAGGAGGGTCCTGAAAGCCGCTCCGGCTCGCGCCTCGCGGAGGCCCTCGCGGGGCCCCGCTCGCCCCGCCCCCTCCCCGCCCCCGCCCCGCCCTCGCCCCGCCCCCGCCCCGCCCCCGCCGCCGGGGGCAGTGGGCGCTGACAGCGGGCGCGCGGCGGACGGAGTGTTTGCATACAAAGGCGGCCACGCGCGCGGCGCCGCACGGTGAGTGGACGCTTCCGCGCCGCCCGCCGCTCGCCGAGCCCCAGGCCGAGCCGCGGCGGGACCCCGGCCGCTACCAGGCAGGGGCCGCAGCCTCGGCGAGGCCGGGCGGGGCGGGGGGAGCCCCAAGAGCTGGGGGCGCGCGGGGGGGCCGGGGCGGTAGCGGAGCCGGGGGCCGGGGCTGACCCGACGCGGGAGGACGGAGCTCGGTCCCCGCGGCCCTCTCGGGGGAAGTGCTGCGGCGAGGGAGGCGGAGAAGCAGGCCCCAGCTCCGGCTCTGGGCGGCGTCGCCAGCATCCCTCGGGCCTTCCCTTTCGGGGCGCACGCCGGGCTGACCTTGACCCGCCTGGTGGAGCCCGGGGGGCTGCCGCGGGTCCCTGGGACGGCGGGACGGGCTCCATCCAGCGGGCACGGGTGGGTTCCGGCGGTGGAGCGGGCAGTTCCTGCGGTGCGCCCGGAACTTTTGTGAAAATGTTCCCCGAGGCTTAGGATTTTTGCCCTGCAGTGGAGGAAACTGAGGCCCAGGGAGGCTGAGCTACGTGAGCAAGGTCACACTCCGGCAGGTTGACCAGGGTTGGAATCCGGTTCTCAGATTACCCTTGTTTTCTCCCCTGCCAGGCCTCCGTGCATCTTTCCTGCGGCCGAGTGGGTGCTAGGCCTGGTCAGTGCCATCCCGTGCCCTTGCGAAGAATTTTATTTTGGGGAGGGCCAGGAAAATGTAGGATGAAAAGTAGTGGTTTGGAAATAACTCAAGTGCCATAGCGCTGCGGTGTAGGTAATGGGTGGCTAATTTACGTGGAGCGTAGTCGCTGGAGAAAGTAGATGTCAACCCAGCGTTTGACCACCAAACAGGAAACTCGAACTAAAGAACCCGGCAGATTAACTCAGAGAGTTTTTTAGCACTCAGTAGTATCCCCAGGATAGTAGGAGTATTTTGGAAAAGATAAGAGTTTGTAAGGTGTTTTTTTTTGTTTTTTTGTTTTGTTTTTTCTTTAAATCTGAGGAATGGCATGATTGTGGATTTTTATCTGTTCTATAATTCAGGTCTTATGAATTAAAGGAAGCGGTTGAGGAATGGGTAGTAATTGAGAAATAAACACACACTCCTCCCTCCCCCCATGTTGGGAGATCTGAGTTTGACTTATGGTTCTGTGTTTTGATAATTCTTCCTATTTGTCAACATTTGTATTATTATTTGGCATGTTTATTTCTGGATGTGCATTTTGGAGCTTTTCTTCCTGTTTGTAGGTAGGGCTGTGTAGTGTTGTGGAGCTGGGCTTGGCCAGAGTCTTGAACGTGAACTTAGCTCTTCCTGAGCTTGCTGGAGGCTCCTGTGCAAGTGTGCTCCCCCCTCAGATCTCGTTTATCAAAATCTCCTCACTCTAGAAGAGAACACACTGCAAGACACAAACCTACCTGCTGAGTCTAGTTCTGTGGGACAGAACTTGAGGGTTCATGGGAGGGCCTTAAGGATCTCTGTGTCCCTGGGAGACCTCGGGAATGGCTGGGGAGAGTTTATCCCAGATGGGGTGAGGATGGCCAGACTGGCCCTACCAGAGGGAGGTCTATGGGCCCAGCCCTTTCCCAGTGAGCTGAACTCAGAGCCCTGGACCCAGAGGGAAGGGGAAGCCAGGAGATGGAAAGATAGTTCGAAGAGGCCACCATGGGCCTATGGGGTGCTGGGGCTAGCGCTTTGCAGTTACATGTATGACTTGGGCCAAAGACTTAAATTCTCTGAACCTTGGTTTCTTCATCCATGAGATGTAGAGATAACCATACCTATTCAGGAGATTACTGTAAAAATGAACTGAGATATACAAGAGACAGAATACAGGGGCCGTGACTCACTGCGGAGGTTATTATTTTCGGGAGGAACACGGGGTACCAGCGAGGAGGACTGTAGGGCTGAGGCAGTTCTGGCCAACGCTGGCCCCTGGGCTGCAGATCATCACTTTGGGGGACCCCCCCCCAGATGTCTCCTATTGGGAGTTGGCCTCTCCTGGGTCCTCTCACTGGGTTCAAGGTACACAAGACAAACTGATGTGGGGAGCATTCAGATGGGTGTGGGTGAGGGTTGCCAGCAGCTTCTTGGAGGGGAGCGTTGGGGATGGGTGGGGGGTGGTATTGCAGCAATTGGAGTGGCTTTTGGAGCATTTTAGAGAAACACTAAGAAGACTGCAATCCTTGTGGGACACAGAGGCTAATGCCGGGACCTGTTTGCACGACAGCTTCCTAGTGTAACTGGGTTGGGGGCATTCGGAGCTGTTGAGGTCCTGAGGCGGAAGACAGGAGGTCGAGACGGATCAGTGGCGTGCTGTCAGCACTGGGGCGGGCCCCCTGTGAAGGGGGATGTCACACTGTACATTTTATTGAATACTACCTCAGGTTATTATGGGGTAAGCCCACTCAAAATTGGAATGGAATTTGTGAAAAGAGTTAGGCAGGGCCCAACTTAATTCTTCGTATATGGAAGACTCCAGGGGCCTATTAGCTGGTCATTTCGGAAATGGGAACTTTCTAAGCTGTGAGTGAGGGGCCTAATACCTGCTTTAGCTCCTGGCAGCTCCTGCTTGGGGATGTGGGGGGGGGGCGGCTGGCTGAAGGTGCCCTTGCTATCCTGATGTCCTGCATTGGCCTGCCCTCTCCTTCCTGTGTCCTCCCCACTTCCCTGTGCACCTCTTCCTCTTCCTCCATCCTAGCCCTCCCCTCTCCCCACCTTTTATTCAGCAAACTGAGAAGTAAGAAGTGAGCCGGCAGAGGCTGGGCCGGGCTGGGCTGTGGGCAGGCTGGAGTATCAGCTGCAGAGTGAGTGTCTTGAGGAGGAAGAGGTCAGCTCTGCACAGAGTTCTGAGTCTAGGCATAGGTCAGTATTTGTCACAGTGCATGCACTCTGGGACCTCCTGGTCAGTTTCGTTGGCCTACAGACATTTAAAAAAAAGTGAAATAGAAAAGGAGAAACCAGATAATGCTTTGTGGAACTTGTTTTAGCCCATGATATGCGTGTGCGCGTGTGTGTGTGTGCGTGTGTGTGCATGTATGCGTGTGCGTGTGTGTGTGTGTGTGTGTGTGTGTGAGATTGCGCTCCCCCGTGGAGGGAGGGCTGGTGGGTGTGTGAGGAAGAGTGCATGGGTGTGTGGGGAGGGCGAGCCGCACAGCCTTGCGAATGGACAGGGCTCAGGCTGGAGACAGCAGGGAGCTTTTCAGGCTGTTGAGCATGGCCACATCTTTTAACCCTCCGACCAAGCTGTGTGAGTCCTTCAACAACTTAGATTTTTTGCTGGTACTGAATGCCAGGGCTTTCCAGAAAAAAGCTACAGCTGTTAGGACATTCAGGGCTCTGTGTCAACCATCTGTTTGCTCCTAGTGCGATGTTCTCTACCTTGCTCGAGGAGCTATGGACCCTGTGATCAAGATACACCTGTTTTCTAGAGGCTTCTGGGACACCGTGAGCACATTTACCCCATGTGCCTTATTCCCAGAGGTCCCTCTGTCTCCTTGGATACGTGTACTTTCTCTTTCTGGCAAAATCTTTCTGTGTTCACGGGTCTCACTAGTCATACCCTTTGATTTGCAAAAGACAACATACAAGCAGCAAAGGTCATGGGATAACAGGGCACCATGGCCCAACGAGACGTTCTCCTTGGCAACCACTTCTGCCAAAGAATTTCCTGCTGGGGAGTTCTGCCTAATCTCAGAATGCTGCCCAATCTGGGGGTTTGCCCTTTTGAACAAAGGTATTATCACCCTATGGTAATAGGAACATACCCTTCTAATATTTCTGCGTTAATTTTAACCTATGATATTCCCCGCCGTTCTCTTTCTGGGAAGGTGCAATTTAAATTTGTTAAGGCCAGAGCCTTCATTTGGAGTCTGGGAGCCGTTTGTGAGCATGGGATTGGCACGTGGCTTGCATTGGGTGCACGTACTTTGAAAAACAGTTTACATACCTCCAGTCCTGTGAGGCGGAAGGTGTTCACCCCTTTTACAGATATGAAACTGAGGCTTAGGTTAGTCATTGACGCGTGGTCACAGGCCAGTGGGTGGCAGAGCTGGGATCGGAACGCCAGCCCCTTGCCTCCAGGAGAGTGTGCATTCTCATCCCCTGAGCTGTAGGCAGCACTCTCGAACATCAGGGGATACCGGCCCTCCGTGAGCTGCGGGGGTGGAGTGGGCGGGGGTCACGCGGAAGCGGAAGTCACAGAAGGAGGACATTCCTCGCGACCACGATGCACACGTGGAGGGAGGGCCCGTGCAGCTGTGCAGAGAGGATGCCGAGGCAGGCCCTGTGCTCGGTTCGTGAGTGGGTTGAATAGTTAAGAGCCAGAGGACTGGGGTCTCAACCTGGAGGGGTTTGGCCCGGCGCACTGGCCGCCCTGTGGTGTCGATCTCGTGTCGTCTACTCCCGTCCTGTGCTCCTTGGCGGGGACCCGAGAACTCTCACCACATGGGATTATAAGATCCGAGCGTTGTGAAATCCCAACGCCGGAGGAGCTGAGTGGTCACCCTCTGACCTTTCTGACCAACGCAGAATCCCCCTGTCACCCCTTCTTGTCCCAGCAGTTTCACCGGCCACTGAGTGGGCCAGAGTTTTCCATGCCTCAGCCAGTTCTCTGAGGTCATTCGAAGTTACTGTTCAAATAATACGTACGCATGGAAAAAACAAAAGCCAGAACCAACGCTATGGATATGAAAATGGTGAAAGCAAAGGTCTTGTTTCCACGACCTGGTCCCCAGGGCTCAGCCTGTGGACCTTGTTTGGTATGTGAGTCAGTCCCAAATTATTTATTTATTTATTTATTTATTTATGCACCTCAGACTGTGTGTAAAAGTAATGCTTAAATTGATTCATTTTATCAATATTTGTATACCCTTTCACTCAATAGATACCTTTGTCGATTTAGTGTTTGTGGGACTACCTCTCCCTGGGTTTTTTTTTTTTTTTTTTTTTTTTTTTAGTCAGGTTTATGATGATCTGTTAACATGGTTTATTTAACCAGTCCTATAGACATTTAAATTGTTTCTAGTTTTCCCTATTACAGTCAATGCACAATTACAGTTTTGGACACGGATCTCATAGCAGTAGGAATGCTGGCGAAGTATTTGCCAAAAACGAATGTACCCCAGGGCTCATCCCGTTTATTACTCACCACTAGGGGGTAATAAATGACTTGGTTTCTCCTGCTGTCACCAGCCCTGCAGTTTTTTACAAGGTGCTCTGAGTTTAGACTGTCTGAGAGGCCTCCTTTGTGTATCTTAACTGATGAATGGGTTGAGTATCCCATGTATCACAGACCGAATGGGCTTCTCTCTCTGCGACCCCGCTCTGTATTCTGCCCATTTTTCCTACCGGGTCAGTGTGAGGCCATCTTAAACGGACTTCCATCGTGTGGAGACTGGTGGAGGTAGCAGACACTGCCGGGTCATGAACGCCTTGGCCAGGGTTTTGAATTTTGGCAGAACTTCCAAGAAAGCAGAGTTTCTTGGCAATTTGTGAAGTTCAGAGAGTCTGTCGATTTTGGGTGAAAAGCTGATTTTTCTGATGTAATAACTAGGCAAGAAGTTATGAGACCTCCAGTCCCTCATCTTCCAGTGCTACGCTTCTGGAACCACTCAAGATTGTGCTAACTGATGCTCGAGCATCTGCCTTGTGTCAGGAATCATACAGATTCGCTCCAGCATGGGGCGTTCCTGCCCCTAATTGTGGGGGTGGGGGCTTGAAGGAGAAGAAAACTTCCCAGGCCTTTGCTCTTTGTCCTGAGTGGTAGGTAACAGTCTCCTCCCCAAGGGACACACTCTCCACACCTCCGCCTGTACCATCATCTGGGAGCTGGCTCGCCCTTCCCCCGGTCCTGAAACTGAGCCGTGATGAGCGCGAGTTCTGTGTTCTCCGCCTGCTTTACCCAGGGCTTTGGTGGGGGCTCGGGCCGGCTGGGTTTTCTGCTCTATCACTTCTGCAGGAAGTATCAGTCTGACCTGCATGGTTTCTAGAAGCATCTCAAGCTTTCCCCAAGGACTCTACCCTTCATTTAAGCAGCTTGTCTTAGCACCGTGTTGAGGACTGGGGAGCTAGTTGGGGTAGCCAGCCAGAGGGAAGGAAGTGTGCTCCCCCCCCCCACCCCCCGGTGTGGCAGGCCAGGGAGGAAACCGAGGTATCTTGATTCTCAGGGGGGGTGTTCTTCTCTCTGCCTCTTGCTGCAACCGCGTCATACTTCCTTTTTTTTTTTTGTCATTTATGTGTAACTGATCACTTCTACCGATGGGTAAGTCAGTTTGCAAGGCTCTGAAGAAGGACTTATTTGCTGTTAATATGAATCACAAAAGGAAGACACACTTCTTATAAACCAGTGTAATTTTCTTGCAAGTCTTCTTAGTCATTAGGCCATTCAGGGGATTTCTTAGAAATTGTCTTTTTGTTGTTTCTGTTTTTCAATGCTTTGGCTGAATACCAGCACTTACCTCATAACCTCCCAGGTGAACGCGACTTGGCCGGCCCTGGGAGCAGTGTGCTGTTTGTGCTCTCACTTAGACTTGGTCAGGTGTGCATCCTAGACGTGGAGACACAGAGTGTGATCTGGGGAGAACAGTGTTGGGGTGGTGAGTGGAGGCCCCCGTCGTCTCTCTGAGCCCAGCGTGTTCCATGCCCGTTAGGGTACCAGGGGCCATCACTTAGCTGTCCTCTGATGGCCTCAGGACAACCGGAGACTGCAGGATGAGACCTCCTGGGCCTTGAAGGACCTGTGGGGAGAACTCGGGGGAGGCAGCCTTTGTTGTATTTTTGAGGAAGAACTGTCCTGACTAAAAGCCCAATGGTTTAAATATTCCTAGTGACAGGGTACTCACTCTCCAAGGCAAATTCTGCCCTTTTTGGGAAAGTTATAAATGGGCCTCAATATTCAGTTGTTGATAACTGAGCCAATTAAGATAGGAGACTTCCTGTTTCTCAAGGCCAGGAACAAACCCTCCCTGAGGCCATACCCACAGCCAGGTGCAGGGTGAGAGTCTGTGCAGTCTTTGCTGCATGAAGGGAGGAATGATAGGGGCAGGAAGGGGGGGGGCGCGGTGGTCTGTCACCTGTCCTCAGAGGCAGGATGGGGGGGCGCGGTGGTGGTCTGTCACCTGTCCTCAGAGACAACTTCCGGGTATTTACTGTAGATCGGGATAAAAAGAGGACGGGGTGATTTGATCCCCGAGTATTCAGACTTTACTAGCAAAATCTCTGCCCTTTCTCCTCTTCTTCTTCTTCTCCTTTTTTTTTTTTTTTAAAGAATTTTTATATATTTGACAGAGCGTACAAGCAGATGGCGTAGCAGGGAGAGGGAGAGGGAGAATCAGGCTCCCCACTTAACAAGGAGCCAGGTGTGGGGGATCATGACCTGAGCCGAAGGCAGATGCTCAACCCCCTGAGCCCCCCAGGGGCCTGTGCCCTTTCTCTTCTTTAACTGCGAAGGAGTGAGCCCCTTTCAGGCCTCCTGCTTTACCTGTGTGCCATCTGGAGATGGCAGAGGCGAGGCTGGCCAGTCACTCTGGGACCGACTGGCACGCACAGGCGGATCTCCGGGGCAAGCAGACCCATTTCCAAACCAGACACTAGCTTAGGAAAAAGAAAGAAAGCTATTCACACGTACCTCTTGAGGCTGATGTTGGCGTCATTGTTGGAGAAGCGAAGATATTTGCACGTCCTGGGTATTACACTTTCCTGCATATGGAATTTGAAGCCTGTATGTGCCGCCCTGCACATAGATTGGACCGTCCAGTCATACGGAAGGGTTGTAGGATCGTCACAATGCTGGATACAGACTAAACCTGGATTCCGGTGCCGTTCTGTCCCTTCCCTGCCCCGGGACCCTGAGCAAGTGATGTCAGGTCTAGAGCTCGGTTTCCTTCTGGCAAGATGGGAAAATTCTATCCTTTGCATCGTTATGGTAAACAATTAAGTAGTTCAAACTCTGTTATTGTCCCCACCAGGGCATTGTCCCACCTTCCGTGGTGGGTGAGAACAGGCAGTGGTTTGTGTCACACTGGTTTGCTGCTCTATCATCTTTGCCTGGTGTTGCTGGAAAAGACTGCATGTTTAGAAGCCTCTCAGATGCGCTCCTCTAACCGAAGCAGCTGGAAGGCTGGGACCCCAGGGTGAAATTGGTCCAAGTCTGCTGGCCCTGGAGGGCAGCTTGCTGTGTAGCCGGGTGTGTCCCTGCTGCTGATAACAGGAACACAAAGTTGGGGGTGTGCTCACCCCAGGCTGACATGAGGCTGGGAGCTCCCCAGATGTACCATAAAACCAGGTGCCCCAGGTGTTCCCTAAGCACCTGCCGTGAGAGCGGGGAGCGGGGCAGAATGCATGTGCTCGGGAGGCCGGCTGGTTCCAGGAAGTGATGAGTCATTCTGAGGATGAAAGAGCCAGAAGAGTCTCCCGACACAAAGGAGGCCGTTTTGACCTTTTCATCCTTGAGTTTTGATTAACCTCCCTGGCCCCCCACCCCAGGTGAGGTACTGAAGAGGGTGTGCATCCTTGTGGAAATACCGCCTCGAGAGCCAGTGACCGAGTCTGCTCGGTCTAGTCACTTAGGGGAGGTGAGGACGCTGGTCGTGCTTGCCCGCAGCTTTCCAAGGACAGAGACCTTTCCTCGGGCATTGTTTTGTGTTGCGCTCACGACGACAGCTGGTGAGGTCCCATCAGAGGCACAGTGTTTGTCATTCCTTGCTCCCGTGCACGGCGCTCACCAAGTTGGGAGGAGGACGCTCTCATCCTGGCCTTCTGACCCCAAGTTTTGTGCAGTTTCTGTGTCCCAGACTCTTACCCTTTGTGTTTCATGGCCTGGATTTTTGGCAAGAAAAGCCTGATGAGCCTGTTACTTAAACCGTGGCTGTAGGGAATTTCATCTGGGGTGTTACCCTCATGAACTTTACGTTGCTGGGAGAGAACAAATGCTGTTCTTCATTTCTTCTAGATTTTACATCGCAGCACTTGCCCCCCTCATTCCCGGAATTGCCAGGCTGCTCGAAGGGTGGCTCGTACACCTTGTGGTCTCCACCTCTGGACTGTTGTTGTGATGGGACAAAAATCCCCAAACAAACCCCTTCCTCCCACGACCCTTGGTTTCTTGCTTGGGATGAAGGCTTGATTGCATGTTGCTCTGGCCAGGTCACAGGGTCATGAACTTAGAACACCACCGGGTTCTTGAATTCCCTCCACAACCTTTTGGCGGGGAGGGTGGTTCCGACTCCTCGATGAGACCACCCTCGTTTGAGCGCTCACTCCCTCTAATGAGTCGACTCCCCGTGGAAGCTTGATCTCCTAGACTGTGCTTTGGCCACTGGCTCTGGAACGTCCTGTCTGCAATTCTGACTCTAATTCCAGTCTGTGATCATCTCTGTAGCACTGGACACCCTGTCCGCATGGGCTGAACATTCTGACATTCGGATCTAAGTCATTGCCATCTGTTGTGCTAAAGGCTGACTTTCTTTGACGAGGTGGCACCCATTACCAGTTTCTCATGCACCGAGATGGGGGACGGCTCCATGCAGTGGAGAACGGGGGAGTCTCGGGGTTCCACCTGGGCTCCTGCCCTCGTCCTGTTACTGGTCCCGCCACTCTGAATGTCATGCAGACCTGGCACCCCGGTTCCTCCTCAGAGAGGGGGCAGTAACGGGGGATTTGAGTGCAGCACGGGTTGCTTAGATCTTAGCACGCGAGCTTGCTCATGGGAAGGTTTTTGGTGCCTCACGAAGTCTGTGCAAATGGAACATGGAGGTTTGTGTGGCCCCTTTCCTGGGATTTCCTGAGAACTGCAGAGGAATTAAAATCACTTTTATCCACTTGTGGATCAAATGAGTAGAAGAAGCAGTTTCTGAACTGACAGCTAAGGAGCTTTGTCTAGAGTAATTCAAATCTTCAAATTTAATAGTCGATGTAGTTCAGGTTGAACACACTGTTTATTTTTAATGTTGTAAGCAGAATCCCAGGTGGACCTATGGTTTTGGATTTTTATGTTCCTCAGTGTTTTATCTGCCTGTTTCTAATATAAGAACTGTAGAGTTTCCAACTCAGGGAAGATTCTCTGAAAAGAGGGTATTTCCGTGAGATGGAACAGCCTCAGAAAATTAGCCTCAAAGAGTGTTCTGGAAAGCCAGAAGATACCACACTAAAAACCCTGCATATAATCATATATCAATTATAATATAAATACCTTATATTTATGTTATATATTAATTATAATTATGTATCACACTATATATTACATTATATATCATAAAATACATTATATATATTATATATATATTACATTCATCCCAAGCAATACATTATATATGTTGTACATATGATATAATATACAATTAAATTATACATAGTAATTATATGATATTTAATATTTGATAAATATTTCATATATATGTATAATATCTAATAATTATAATACAATACAATAGATAATTAATATTAATATTAATATTAGTATTAATGTAATATATAATGGTATATAATTATATGGTATATAATTATAATAGTGATATACTAACATATTAATAATTAAAATAAATATATTAATTATATATGTGTTTGTGTATATATATGTGTATATATGTGTGTATATATGTGTGTATACATATATATATATATATATACGGATACATGTGTTTACATGTTTCCTAATTTCAGAACTGCTCTGATAATCCACAGTACCTTTTAGAGAACCCTCGTTTGGCCAGAAGGAGGTGTTTGTGAGGTTTGGCTCATCTGCCCTTGAAAAGCTGGAATAAGTAGAGGAATCCTGTTTCATGTGATAAATGAGGCCCTGTCGGGGAAGCAGCCATTGCTTGCCCAATGTGGAGACTGAAATCAGCAGATCTGGAAGTAATTTGGTTCGGGGTGAATGCAGAGGCGGGACCTCAGAGCTGTTCACCTGGATGTGGAAGCATTTTGTTTTGTTCTTTTCAGGTCCTACTTTGGTGACTCTGCAGGCAGTTAAGATGCTTTCTGCTTCCCAGTGCTGCCCTCCCTGCGCATCCTGTGTCTGTGAGCGCGGGAGACACGGCAGTCATGGGATTAAGGGGCAGGTGCAGGGAGTGTGCATCTGAGGCTGGCTTGTCCGGCTTCTTTAGGTAAATCCGATTAGCTTCTTCCTTGAGCCTTTTCCTCCCGACAGAACTGAGCCAGTGAACTGGGAGCTGGTGTCCAGCCGGTCTCGTCTTATATTCGTCCAGCTTTTGCCCAGCGCTTCTTTAGAAAACATCCTGAAGAGCGGAGATGAAGATGAGCCATGCTTGCCCCCAACTTGCCTGCACCCCTCAGCCGAGCAGGTGCCGGGGCTGAACTGGTGCCCCCTTCCCTGAAAGCCGGTCTCAGGCCTCCTGGGCCCAAGCAAACAGTAGTCGCCTTCCTGAAATCAGTTCTGGTTAGTTCAGCGTCCTCCCCAACCCCCTCCCCAACGGTGATCACACACACGTAACATAAATGGTTACTGTCTTACTCATTTGTAAGTGCACATTTCAGTACACTTTGTGTGAGCGCAGTTCCTGCTGTTGCTGGCCTGCCACCATAGGGCTCCAACTTTTGTTTCCTCTCCCCAGTGAAGCTCTAACCCATTAACCCCTTCCTTCCTCCCCGAGGTCCCTGGTAATCTCAGATCCACTCCTGGTTTCTAGGGGTTTACATAGGAAAATCCTACATCTGGTATTAATCCTTTTGTGACTGTCTTATTTGTCTTAGCATGGTATCCTCTGGGTTTATCCCTGTTGCATATATAATGTATATCAGAATTTCCTTCCTCTTTAAGGCTGACTCCTGGCCCGTGGTGTGTCTGTACCACATTTTATTTCTCAGTTCGTCCATCGATGAGCACTTGGGTGGTTTCTACCTTTTGGCCGTTGTGAGAACGCTTCTGTGATCATGGGTGTGCAGATATCTTTTTGAGACCCTGCTTTTGCTTTTCTTGGATATATATTTAGAAGTGGAATGGTTGGGTCATATGGTAATTCTATTTTTGATCTTCGGAGGAACTGTGTTCTGTACTGTTCCATACATAGAGCCGCACCATTTTTGCATTCCTACCAACAGTCCGCTAAAAACCCTGCATATGGGTTCCAATTTCTTCCGAGCCCTGCCAACCCTTGCCGCCTCTTCCTGTGCTTGAGAGAGTGCCGTCCAGGTGGTCAGTTAGAGCAGCCGCTGCTGGTGCTGAGGACAGTTTCCGGGACTGTAGTGCCAGGTGGGGCTGTGACCCTGTCATCCTTTGTTAAGAATTTTGGAACAGATGCCCTGCCTCTACGTGCTCAACAGAGGGAGTAGCTAAAGATAATCAAAGCAACTTTCAGTTATTCGTGGTGGGAGAACCACAGCAGGCCGGCCCCGTGGCACGCACGGAGGGAAGATCGCAGGACCAGGAACTGGGAAGTCAGAGTCCATCTCTGCAAGGTGGGGAGCGCTGCCTGTCACTTCCCATTTCTGGCCTTATTCCTTTCAAACGAGGCTTTCAGAATAACAACCCAGGGTCATGCCCCTTTGAAATCTTCAGACTCTGTGCAATAACTTTGAATTTGATCACTGATGAGGAGAGGGACACTTTGCTGTGAGGACAAGAGTGCAGAGCCCCATTTAGCTTGAATTATTAAAGATGCCCCTTCAGGCTTCATCTCAGGCTGGTCGGAGCTGGAATTGGATCTTGTGGGTCATCACGCTAATGTCCTCGTCTTACAGATGAGCGGCTGGGACGCGGACACGTGGTCACACTATCCAGTCACGAGCTTGCTTTCGGCTGTGACTACAGTATGCTGGCCAGGGGGTCCTCGGGGCTGCGTGAGCAGCGGCAAGGGCGTGGGCATGGGTTCGAGCCTCGCTGCGGGAGGCGGTCACCTGTCACTCAGGGACCAGTGTGGCCCACAGCTGAGGGTTGCGAAGCAGGAGGGGGGCTGTGGAACCAAAGCAGAGGTGGCTTTGGGCCCAGGCCTGTGCCCTTGGGTATTGACTTCTTTGCACTTTTGCTTGCCCTTTAGTTCACTGGCGTGAAAGGCCTCATACCTACAGTGTTGTGAAAATCAAGGAGCACAAGGTCACGAGGAAGGAATCTACAAAAATATTGTTCCTACCGCCGTGCTTTGCCGCAGGGTTAGAGGCTGACCCCTCTCGGTAAGCACCGGAGGTTAAGATCTACATTGAACATTGATGTGACAATTTTTTTTTTCTTGTAAAATGATTCTCTGTTAGAAGTGTCAGGGTTCCTGGCGCCTGGCTGACTCAGACAGTAGGGCACACCATGCTTGATGTTGGGGTCGTGAGTTCAAGCCCCACATTGGGCATAAAGCTTTCCAAAAAAAAAAAAAAAATCACAAAAACCCCAAACACAAAAAAGGAGTATCAGGGTCGTAGGAATCCTTTTTTGCGTTGTTCTTCTTTTCGGAACTGTCTCCTGTCCCGGTTTGCCTGAATTAGTTAGCTTGCTCACAGATGCAGAAGTTGCGTGATTTTCTGATCTTGCCTCCCTGTGACTTGCGTTGGTGGTGGGAGAAAGAGCACCGGGCGCAAGTCTGTCCAAGGGCGACTGGCCCGGGCGCATCTGTGCTGGTGTTCACGGAGGATCTGCTTGTCGCTCGTCCCAGGGAGACGGGTCCATCAATCCACGGGGTGTCATTTAAGATTGTAAAATGAGCCATGAGGGCTTTCTTGGGTTCTTTGTAGGTTTTGTCATTGCTTTTAGGGCTCCGGCCGCTTCTAATTTAGCCTTGAATCAGAGGTTCATGTTTGGGCATGGTGTGCAGGGCTCGTGACCAACCACCTGGGAGCCTCAGTTTTCTTATTTGTGAAGTGGGGATGCTAACTCACTGCTGCTTATGTCACAGGGGTTGAGGTGAGGCTGATGAAAAGTAGTTTTTGGTTTTTTAACTGGCAAAGACAAGTCTTGATCGTCGGCCTCAAGGACAACCTGGCTTCGCCAAGTGACAGGAAAACCACATGGCGAATTAGAGACACATCCAAGCGAGAAAGTGGACGGAACCAAACTGTGCCGACAGGTCAGGGACAGTGTGCACAGCAAGGAGGTGGCCGCTGGGATCGTTGTAAGGGACCCGCGGTGAGTGGGGTCAGCAGGGTCCCTCGCGCCCCCATGTCGGGTAGCTGGTGACCTTGAAGAATCAGGGCGTGATGGTTGGGAGAGAGGGTGAGGTCTTGGGATCCAGCGACTGGAAGTCACAGCGTGCAGACCTTTCATGCTCAGACGGTGGACCTCAGGAGGCCACCGAAGTGTTAAGCGCACCGAGAGCAGAGGGGAGCAGCTTTGCCTGGGCCAACCTGTGGGGTCAGCTAAACTGGGCTGGCAAGGAGGCAGCCCCAGGCGAGCTGCACCCTGAGGCAGTCACCCCGAGTGAGGGCAGACACTTCTGAGGACAGGCACCTCCCAAGACAGGTCCCCTGAGCACTGGTCCCTTGAAGACACGTCCCCTGAGGACAGGCTCCTCCTAGGGCAGGAGGCCCAGTGAGGCAGAGCAAGGAGGAGCGAGTGGCAGAGGAGGGCTGCAGGGTTGACCCTTCTGGGCTGCGGGCCACTCTGAGGTGTCCGAGTCTCATTGCGGCACGTGACAGGGCCAGACCATGGAGCCAGAGAGTGGGGTCTACCGGGGTGGACAGTGGGGCAGGGAAGGACGGTCATGAAGGCGGTCGTGGGAGCCGGAGCTGTGGAAAGAGGGCCAGAGCGTGGCGCCAGCTCACGGGGTCCTCTGGCCCCAAGCGTCTCTCCAGCTGTGTCTCCACCTCCCTCTTCCTGCCTCCTTGCGGGCTGGCGTCTTCTCATCGGCACCATCGCCAACAGCCACCGCTTAGTCTTCCGGCTTGCTTTCCCTTCTTGCCGGTCTGTACGCTTTTGCCGCGAGGCATTTTTGAGCTCATGGGTCAAATCATCATTTTGTTCCCGAGTCTGCAGTGGCTTCACGTTGCTCCTTAGAAACGTCCGGGCCTCCCAGCGTGGCGCGAACTCCGTCCTTCCCTGCTTGTCTGTGGCAGGCACAGCCCCCCAGCCGGGCTCCTGGGCACCGTCCCCGTGGGTGTCTGCCCCCTCCTCGCCCGCTGCAGCCCCTTCCATGTGGTGTCCGCCTCCCTCGGCTGTGGCCCCTCCTGTCGGCTTAGAACAGACGCAGCCCCGCGGACATGGACTTCACTTCCCCGTGTTTTACTTCTGTCTCCTTCACGAGCCTGTGAGTCCCTTCAGGGGCCAGGGATGCCGTCTTAGGGATCTCGGCGTGGCCAGTACCAGGCTGGGTGGAGAGAGATGCCGGATGTTTGCTGACCGGCCCTTGGTTGCGTAGCCGGACAGACACACGGTTAGCCGGACAGACACATGGAAGCAGAGCCCGTGTTTCCCCTGGAGCCGCCGTGGGGCAGAATCTGATTAGGCAGACCGAGACCAGGATGGAAATTGTTCCAGATAAGACTCAGTTTTTCTCCTTCTCAAGTGGAACTACCCATTTTTTTTTCCAGTTACTGTTTTTGAATGCCGACTCTATTTGTCATGGTGGGGGCTAGAGCCCAAGAGGTATAAAGTGCGTCTCTTTTCCCACGAGTCTTCAGATTTAGCTGTAAAACCTGCACGCGACGACAGAGCAGGGCACGGCTGAGCAGGGGCCGGGGCCGCGGAGGGGAAGAGCCCAGCGCCCTCCGGGATGAGGCTTCCTGGCGTCGACAGGGTGGGGGTTGGTGGGCTGGCTGACGGGGTGGGGGTAGACGGGCGGTGGGGGTGGGCGTCGTGGAGCCCATCCCGGTGGAACAGTAGGGTCTGAACGAGGTGTGGCCGTTGAGCGAGTGTGACGACGGCAAGTTCATCAGGACTGGCTCCGGACAGACAGCCTTCCTGGAATTAACCGACGGTGGGTCTGTCTCTCTTTCTAGACTCAAACCATGAATTACGTGGGGCAGCTGGCGGGCCAGGTGTTCGTCACCGTGAAGGAACTCTACAAGGGGCTGAATCCTGCCACCCTGTCTGGATGCATCGATATCATCGTCGTCCGCCAGCCCAACGGGAGCCTCCAGTGCTCGCCCTTCCACGTGCGCTTTGGGAAGATGGGGGTCCTGCGCTCCCGAGAGAAAGTGGTGAGAGCGTAGGACCCAGCGGCCTGGGGGGCCAGGCTCTCTCTCTAAAATCTAAAATCATCGTGTTTCTGCCTTTGAAGATTTTATTTATTTATCTGACACAGAGAGAGAGGTCACAGTAGGCAGAGCAGCAGGCAGAGATAGAGGGGGAAGCAGGCTCCCCGCTGAGCAGGGAGCCTGACGTGGGGCTCGATCCCAGGACCTCGAGATCATGCCCTGAGCCAAAGTCAGATGCTTTGCTCACTGAGCCCCTCAGACGCCCCTCATGTTTCTGTCTTTGGACAGAGCTTCAGGCCTCCTGAACTGTGGCTTCACCCTGGGAAGGACTGGTCACCGAATTGATAAGTACTAACTCGAATTGTGTTAAATTATTCCAAGACATAGGGGCAAAAATCAGCTAGTTATTAAGCTTGTGATTTGTGTGAGTCAGACATTCAGACCAAGGGCGGCAGGGCTTGTTTGTCTCTGCCCGTTGCCCTCTGGAGCCTCGGCCAGAAGACCTGTCCAAAGATGCTGTCCCTCGCTGGCCTGGGGTCTCCTGGCTGGGCTGTCACCTGAGGCTGGTGGCCATGACGCCTATACATGGCGCGTCCATGTGGCCTGAGTGGCTCCACAACATAGCTGCTGGATGCGGGGTGAGCCTCTCCAGGGAAAAGAAGCCGGGGGCCCCCGTGTCCTGACCTGGGTACAGACGTTCCAGGAGCCGGACCTGCGCAGGGCACCCCTGTGCGGGGTCGGCGCTGGGGCAGGTAGACGCCGTTTCTGATGGCTTGCCTGACTGAGACGGGGAACTGTGCCATCGTTTGGGGCGTTTTTGGGTAAAGGAGATGTATACAAAGGCAGGGCACCCCCCTCGAGGTTTCTTGTTTGAGTCAAGTATGTTTTTCCTTCAGGTTGACATAGAAATCAACGGGGAGTCCGTGGATTTGCACATGAAATTGGGAGATAACGGAGAAGCATTTTTTGTTCAAGAGACTGATAATGATCAGGTAAGGACGGCTGGCGGCCACTGGGACTCCCTAGTTTTGAGTTTTGAGCGATGCTTCTCTAGAGGGCCCAGCGGAAGTTTGTGTGGAGAAGTGACACTGGTGCGGGGCGGTGTAGACCGTCGCAGCAGGGAAGCGTGGCTGCTGACCTGTACCGGGGATCTGGGAGCCCCACGGGGTGGGTGCGAGCCGTGTCCGAGACCCCGCAGTCCTGGCCTGCTTCCTCGTGCCGTCTCCGAGGAGACGGGAACCGGATCATGCCGAGCTGTCGTCCAAAACACCCAGGTTACTCTGGCATGTCAGGTCTCAGAGGGCTGAACGTTCTGATTTTTGTGTAGTGTGTAACCACATCACTTTCATTTTTTGTAATTTAAAACAATTTTAACAGCTCTACTAAGATACAGTTTGTGTACTGTACGCTTTCTCTGTTGCAAATGTACAGTTTGGTGGTTTTCAGGTGTCTCCAAAGAGATGTCGCACGGTCAATTTTAGGACATTTTCATCAGCCCAAGAAGAAACCCTGTGCCCTATGGCTGTCGCTTCCCTGTATCCCCAAGCCCCCGCCCCGTCACCTTCCTGTGCCCTCAGCAACCTCTCCTTCACTTTCTGTTTCTCAGTTTCCCTGTTCCGAGCTTCCCCACGAACGCAGTCCCAAGTGTGTTGTCATCGCTTCTGGCTCCCTTCCCTTCTCATGACGCATTCGGGGCTCGCCCGTCCCGTCGCCGGGCTCCGGGCTTCATCCCTCTGTGGGGCTGCATCATCGCCCGTGGTGTCCGCGCACCACACTGGTTTGCCCTTTCGTGGGCTCGTGGACATCTGGGTCGTGTCCACCTTTTGGCTGTCACGAAGGATGCCGCTGTGAGCGTTCCTGCGCAAGTTTTCGCGTGGACAAACGGCTTTGTTTCTCTTGGGTCCGCACCCAGGAGCAGAAGCTCCCCGTCACATGCTAGTGGTGTGTTCCGTGTTCGAGGAACGGCCGCTCCGTTTGACGTTCCCACAAGCAGGGCGTTGGCTTCGGGCTTGTCCACATCCTCACGGCCACCTGCCCTGGGACCGCGGGTCTAGCTATCCTGGGGGCGAGCAGGGATGTCTCATCGGGGCGCTGCCGTGCGTCTCCCTGATGACTGGTGAGCCGAGCATCTTTTCACAGGCTGGCCGGCCGTTTGTATTTGTTCTTTGGAGAAAAATCTATTCAGATCTTTTTGTGATGGGTTTTTGTCTTTTTATGATTAGTTTGTTATGGATGTCTTTGCTTGCTTGATGATATTCCTTGAAACATAAAACTTTTACATTTTGATGAAGTCCAGTTTTTTTTTTTTTTTTTTTTAATCCTTTTGTGGCTTCTGCCCTTGGCATTCTGCCTAAGAATCCTTTGCCAAATCCAAGGTCATGAAGATTTATCCCGATGTTTTCTTCTTAGAGAAACCGCTTTTTCACTCTTACCTTCTTCGAGAAAATGTGGAAGGGATGCTGTGTTGGGATTCCTTAAGAAAATCCACTTAGATTAGTTCTTTTACGGGAAGATAGCGTGATGCCAAAGGAACAGCTAAAAAGCTCCAGGGTCAAAAATGAATGCACATGGTTTCAGTTTCAGAATAAAAGGGTCCCAGGCTCCTCCTCCTTTTTGGTCTCCTCAAAGGTGTGATGTAACGGGAGGACCAGCATCCTTGGCCTGTGCCCCCGACTTCTGTAATTATGTCCCTGTCCGCAGGGCCGGCTCTGAGAGTCACTCATTCATAATTATTAATTCTTGCCATCTCAGATGGATGCTTGCCTTCCAAATTTCTGTTGTCCCTTAGCTTGGACAGATTTTACGCTGTGAGAGTAGAAGAAGCGTTTTGGGCGAGGCTTCCATGGAAGCTGCAGGGGCTGGAGCCTGCTCTGCTGGCCTGAAGGGTGCCTGGGGGCGGGGCAGGGCTTCGGGGGGGCGGGGCTGGGTATGTTCTGCCCCTTAGGGATGGCCCTGGCTACCCTGGAAGGCTGCTGCAAGTCGGAGAAGCCTGTGTTCCTCATCACCTGAGTGCCCCAGGATCCGGGCCCCCTCTGCCTATGGAGCTTTGCTCCTTCCCTGCCCATGTGGAGACTTTTCTTTGCTTTTAACCTCGTGTCGGCACTGTTGGCCTTTCTTCTGGGTTTGGCCCATTGAGCAGCTGGGCGAGATGACCTCTCACCTCCCAACCCAAGGCTTGGTCTCAGATGTTCTCTGCACACCTGTAGCACCTCGAGTGTTCTCGAACCTGCTGTAAGGGGTCAGCAGGGGGGTTCTCTTTCTCTCTTCTCCTTTGTATATGTTCTTTCCTTCTTGTTACCAAGTGTCTCCTAATAAGTAAACCAATAATAAAAATGATTAATAATAATAATTATCTATAATTATGAACTATAATTATTAACATAAATTAATAATAATAATAATAAAATGATTGTTATAGTTTTTAGATGATTATTATACCTTATTAAACAACTTATATGGTAAATCATTATTAAACAACTTCAATGGACAGGCCACGTATTTTTTCCCTTAGTTTTTAAGAGGAGAGTCGGTACTGAATTGACTAATGGCCGAATACCTGGATGGCTCTGGTGTAGGCAGGCACTTGGGATGGGGGGTGTCAGCTGTATTTTTGTTTTTAATTACTATCATCTTAATTCAGTGCATATTAAAAAGTGTATACACATTCTCTCTTTTACATGCAAACATGTGCAGGCACGTACACATACCCACACACGCCACCATATACACTCACCCCCTTCCCCTGCACTGAAATGCAAAGTTGAGCCCAGTTCCCAGGTAATGTGATGATTCAAAGCTCATTTTTCTGTCTTTACTATGGATACTTCAAACACTTTGGGTGCCCTGAAATCACTCATTACCTCGCTTTGCTCTAATTACAAAAATGCGGGACTCGATACAAAATGCCATAGAGTGCATTGCTGATTCGTGGTTGGCTATCCGGATCTGGCACTGCCTCCAGCCCACGGTGGCCATGACCGCTGGTCCCGCCACCCCACATAGCCCTCCCTGAGGGCGCTCGCACTCCTGAAGGAACACTGGCCAGCCTTTGGCACCCCTTGCCCCTTAAACCCAAATTAATAAGGCTCTTTGAAGTCTCTTTTCTGCCCTTCAGGAGGTGATCCCCACGTACCTGGCCACCTCCCCCATCCTGTCGGAGGGGGCCTCGCGCATGGAGAGTCAGCTGAAGAGGAACTCCATAGACAGGATCAGAAGCCTGGACCCCAGCGCGTCCGCCCAGGCCTTGCCGCCCAGTGAGTCCGCTTCGAGCAGCTCTTTAGTGAAGAAGAGAAGGAAACGGAGGAGAAAGTCGCAGCTGGACACCCTGAAAAGAGACGATAACACGAACACGTCTGAGGACGAGGACATGTTTCCCATAGAGATGAGCTCAGATGACCAGGCTGACCCCCTGGACAGTAGCAGGTAAACGTGCGTGAAAGCAGGGGCCTGTGTGGGGTCAGGCGCGTTTGTTCTCTGAGATGATTCTCACAACTTGTTTTTCGCCCCAGTATTCCTTATTCTTTTTTTTCTTTTTTTAAAGATTTTATTTATTAGAGAGAGAGAGAGGGCAAGCGTGAGCAGGGGGAGGGGCAGAAAGGGAGGGAGGGGGAGAAGCAGGCTCCCCGCTGAGCAGGGCCTGACCCCGGGGGTCGATCCCAGGACCCTGGGACGTGACCTGAGCTGAAGGTAAAGGCTTACCGATTGAGCCCCCCAGGTACCCAGTGTTCCTTATTCTTATGTGACTGCATCTTAGACTGAGTGTTAGAACTCTGTGGCCCCAACCTCAAGGGGCAGAAACATCTGAGCTGGCTTACAGCTACAAGGTGGTCGGTCCTCGTCTGGCCGCCTCAGCATCTAGGACGGAACCGAGGGACAGAGAAGCGAGCAAACGAATGCTTCATGCATGAAACCCTGTTTCAGAGCCTGCTTGCTCTTATTTGGGCCCTGACTGAAGTCCCGGCCTTTGGGGTGATGTGTGGCTCGGGACTGATCTGTGACAGCTTTCAGGTCATAAGGATGTGCAGAACGTGACCAGTTGTCTCTCCAAGCAGACTTTTCCTTTCTTTAGGCTCGAGGTTTCATGGTCGTCTTTGCTTTTACCTGGGTCGTGAAATTCGGTTTCTGTGTATTACTATTTTAGTGAAAATGGCCAATTTTAATACAAAACTCATTTGTAAAGTATATTTGATATTTCAGATCTTTATGTAATTCAGGTTTTTTTTTTTTTTTTTTTTTTAATGGGGGTGTTGTTGAGGGAGAGAGAGACTGTCAGGCAGACTTCCTGCTGAGCGCAGAGCCTGATGCAGGGCTCAATCTCACGGCCCTGAGATCACGACTTGAGCCGAAATCAAGAGTAGGAAACTTCACTGACTGAGCCACTCAGGTGCCCCTAAAATTCAGTATAATTTTTGATAGTTATTTTGTATTTTGTTAACATGAAAAAGGGATAAGGAACATCAGGACTGTCCCTCTGCTTCATTATTCAGATTAGGACTTTTTTTCCCCCTCTGGCTAAAAATACAGGCAAACTGGCAGTGACACTTTTCCTCACTATAGCCTCTAATCTGCTGCAGGCTCAGAAACTAGTGGTTGGGCTTATTATAGTTGTAGTCCCTGCATGGCTTTTAATTCCAGAACTTACTGAGGGATATTTCAGGGAACATCAAAAGTACGGACCGACAGCCTCTGTGTGACTGCAAGAGGGAATTGTATTTTTGTTATGAGTGCATTCTACCTGAAACAAGGTAGCTTTGCAGTCGTTTTGTCATTATTAGAGTCATTTGGTTTATATCATTTATTTGTTCTGCTAGGTGAAGGATTGTCTGTGTGTGGTCATTCACTTGGCAGCCTCCTGTGCACAGCAAGACTTTTCAGCCTCCTGGGTCCGTTTCGGGGCCGCGGTGTAACATGACCAGCAGGGTCACCTTTACACACGTCTGTCAGCCCAGAGACTTGAATAGAGTCTTTTTTTTTTTTTTTAAGATTTTATTTATTTATTTGATAGAGATTACAAATAGGCAGAGAGTCAGAGAGAAACAGGCCCCCTGCTGAGCAGAGAGCCCGATGTGGGGCTTGATCCCAGGACCCTGAGATCATGACTTGAGCCGAGGCAGAGGCTTAACCCACTGAGCCACCCAGGCGCCCCGAATGCAGTCGTTTTAATGAGCTTTATAATCCAACCAAAGCACAAACACATTGACGCGTGCCTGTGTCTCATGTTTTCCCTCCTTACTTACTGCCTCCAGTATGCCTGGGTGGGTCAGAAAGAGATCGTGTTCATTGACAAAGAACTTAGCTAATCAAGATAAAAGGGAAACTTGCCTTCATTATGAATCTGTCGCACATAATCACTAATAATTCTTTGACTTTAGTCTTTTTCTTCTTTTTTTTTTTCCCCTCCAGAACTCTTCCTAATGATATACCTGTATTCCAAGAAGATGTTTCTAAGGAAAGCCCTTCCCCGATCATGACTTACCCTCAGTCAGCATCGTACCCTAATTCTGATAGAGAGTGGTCACCCAGCGCCAGGTGAGTTGCTGGGGGACGTGTCTAATAATAGTGAAATATAAGTAAAAAGTGAAAAAATGCGGGTTAGAGTAGGAGGTATAGATTCGGATTGAAAAAGGACACGTGCAGACCATAAACTTCTGATGTCATAATCAAGCTGTAAATCTGGCTCTTCACTCCCCGCAGGTGACCTTGAAAGAAAAGCCTCTCCAGTTCCTTAGTGCTGATTGTCAGCAGGAGAAAACAGGTGGCTGAGCCTTTCTTGACACTTAGCCCTCCAGTACGATTCCGGAGCCACCAAGATGGTTCTGAGCTGTTAGAATGACGCCTTCTCCCCGTGCTTAACCCCTTCTGCTGAAACCAGGAATATTTCCCTGAAAAAAACTCTGACGATGCCCTAGAGTTGGGGTAGAAACTTGGAGAATCAGACCTGCTCAGGTTGCGGATTGCCATCCCAAAGACCCAGGGACTGGTAGTCAGTGAGACCTCTGAGAATATGTGAGCCCTTCTCAGAAGAACCAGGGAGGGGGCAGATCTAAACCGGGTGTCCTCAGCAGGGGCTGTATCACTGCCATTGGGGCAAAAATTGGCTCTTGGGCAGCAGAGAGTTCTTAGGTATTATAATGGCTTGTGGCTCCCATGGGGCCTCACACGTAAGCAAATACGGAGTCCATCTGTGGTATTAAAGGGTCACAGTGGAGGGAGGACCATGACAGGGAAAAGCCTCAGCTGTCTGGGGGTACGTGAACAATGGAAAGAGGTTGAGAAACCCCGATCTTAGTGACAGGGACATCCTTGGATTCTTCGTCTTCTTTTTTTTTTTTTTTTTAAGATTTTATTTATTTGAGAGAGAGAAAGAACAATGAGCAGTGGGGAGGGGCAGAGCAAGAGGGGGAAGCAGACTCCCCACTGAGCTGGAGCCCGATGTGGGGCTCGATCCCAGATCCTTGAGATCATGACCAGAGCCAAAGGCAGATGCTTAACCCACTGAGCCCGCCCAGGCGCCCCAGGCTTGGAGCGTTCTTATTCCTTCCGTTGTAGATGTACTTGTGGTTTGTAGTGGAAGTGTGGGAACCCTGCTGCAAAGGCTCCCTGCCGAAAGCCAGAGTCCTCCCAACAGCCCTGCTTCTTTCCAGTTCCACCAGAGCGATCTCGTCAGTGGAACAGCACAGTGAGCAGGACGTGCTGGAGTCCGGGTCCCAGAGAACTAGATCAGTCCCGAGCCTGGGTCCAGGACAGCGGGTGTCGGTCTGCCCCAGTGGGGCTAGAGGCCTGCAGGGTGTCCTCGTAGAGGTCTGTCTGCAGACCTAGCCCGTGCTGTAGAAACAGAACGCTAGCTACCCAGGATGTTTACAGTTTTCCAGCAGCCATCGTTAGAGGGTGAAAAGAAACTGAGAAAGTGACCTTTGATGATTGAGTTCCTTTGACCCAGCATGTCCAAAATACCATCAAGTCGTTTCCACGAAGTTCTTAATGAGATTTTCACATTCTCGTTTTTATACTAAGTCTTTGAGATCATTGTGAATTCACATGGAAAGACCACCTTGGTGTGGACGTGTCACACTTCATGTGCTCGATAGTCACGTGCAGCTGGTGGCTGTCATAATGGACAGTGCAGATATTAGACCTTCCTGGAACCTCCCTCATCATCTCCCGAGGTCTGTGGAGATGCACCCTAAGGAGGGAAAAAGACGGCATTTTAGGAAGAAAATTAGGTGGGATGGTTAGAAACCACTGTTAGGTTGGAAAATCTGTTCAGACACTCTACCTTAATTTTGAGTTTCAAATAAATGTTTAAAAAGCAACCGTGGGTATGTTCTCCCGTCTTCCATGATTTGCCTTATGAATCCAGAAGAGCGGCCGTGTCAGATTCTGCCGGTCTGACTGCTGTCATATGCAACGACAAATTAGGATAAATAGATACATTTCCATACTTGGAAGTACGTCTTTTCTTTGAAGAGACAACTGGCAGCAGAAATGATCAACTCTTTGGAGACTGCAGTTTGATTAAGCACTAAATTCTGACCAGAGAATAACAATCTTTTACGGCCATATGGATGAAATAGAAAGTGAAATGAGTCTTTTGGCAGTTTCCTGTTCTTGTGTTCAAAAAATTCATGTTGATTTCTGAGTGATTTCAACAGAGTCATTTCTGCTGTTGTCAGATGCCTAAGTATGTTCATTTTCTCGCAAATGTTATTGTGGAGAGGAGTCAAATAATTTATATGAACTTTATAATTGAATTGACCTGTGATTTTTCTTTTTCTTAATGTGTATCACGTGGTGTCCGGTAGCCCGATAGATTGCCAAAGGACTGCCCCCCGCCTGGCAGTTGCAGCCGAGGGAGGCCTTTCTAGCTCTTGCCCTCCGCAGTCTTCCCACTTCCATGCTTCGGAAAGGTAGAGGGGCTTCTTCCCCACTTGGATGCCTTCGATAATCAAAATTGTGATCTAACCCGTACAAGCCTGTTTACCATTGACCAAATTACTTACGCAGACAATGCATAGACTGTGTAAATGAAACTTTTGATCTAACTCTTACAAATCCACTTGACTAACCAAATTACTTATGAAGAAAATACATAGAGATGGGTTTTTTTTTTCCTTTGATTAAGCATTTGTAGATTATTAGATTTTTTTCCATGACTAAATTGGATTCTCTGGAAATTATGGCTAAGCATATAGTTCTTCCAAATTTTATGGAGCGCTTTGCAAATCAGAACAATGAAATAAAAATCGATAATATGATTTTTGCTTTATGTCTAAGTGTTGTTCAACATACAAGTTTATAAGATCTTTTGTGTAAGGGGAGTTATTATAACTCTTTAAGTTGCTGATTAGACTGTCTGAATAATGGAATCCTATTTCCAAGGCATTTCTAGAATGGAATTTTGGAAAGTAGCATAGGTTTAGGATCATAGGTTTGTATTTTCCTCAGATGCCATGGTCTGAGGTTCTTGCCTCCATTCCTTCCATGGTGTCCACACTCCAAGCTGCGTGGTGGACCTATATGGTTTCTCAATGTTAACAAATGAAGCTCTGACTGACTTCTACACGAGAAATGTTTTCCTTTTTGATTAAAGAATCAAGTCTCAGGATATGCTTCGTTTGGAGGGTTTCATGTACAGAGGAAAGGCCATTTTGAAAGGAGGTAAACTAAGCTGTGAACAGTTAGAACTCACTTGCCCAAGCGGGACTGGCAAAATCCTCAAAACTGTTCCGTTGTTAATAAATGCATTATTTACGAAAGCCAATCACAGATCTTGTAAGCTTATTTTTTTGAACAACGCTTGACCTTAAAAGACTAAGATTTGATAATGGGAAATCTCGGACCCACCATCTTCCTTGTGAATCACACCCAGAACTGGGAGCCTTTCCCCGACTCACCTTCTGTCAGCCTGAATTCCACAGACCGTGCGCGGGTATTTGCGTGCAGGATCCTTCTGAGGGAGGCTGGTGTTGCCGCCATTTATGGTGGTGGCCGGCCGGGCGCCGGAGGTGGCGCTCCTAGCTCAGGGCTCGCTTCTCTGTGGATGAGTTTGCAAACCTGAATACCTCTGTGGAGACCTAGGGCTTGTGGGGTTGGCCAGGGGTCGGAATAGCAGGAATTCTGGAGTTGGCACCACAAGACACCCGTGTTCAGCATTTGCCTTCTTCTAGAGCAGGGGCTGGCTAAGGACAGCCGGTGGGCCAGCCGTGGCCCCCCATCCGTCCTCGTGGTTCTGTGGGACTGCGGCTTACTCACGTATCGTCAAGGGCCGCTTTTGTGCAGCTGCGACAGAATTGTGCGCTCTGACAAAGGTTGCGTGACTCACAAAACTTGACGAAGTTCGCTGACCCCCCGGCTCCAGAGCAAGCTCTGTCTAAAGGGCTCTGCTGACTTCAGTGCGGGGGATACAACCATTCCTTGTTCCACAAAACATCACTCGTGTTTTATGTGGTAAAATAGAACAGCAGGAGCTTTTTAGACCAGGGGTTGGAGGTTCGGATGCCACGCTGCGGAGGACAGGAAGCCAGTCACAGTGGACTTTTTCTGTGATGACTCTGGAGACAAACTGGATGCTGGTCACGGTTGTAGGTACACTGGAGGCCACGACGCCCCCTCCGGACCTGGCGCTGATACCGAACATAAAATACGGACATGCTGGTGCCAGGGAGGCAGTGACCCTTTGGAGAAAAGTGTAATTACAGGACTAGAAGGAGCAAGAGAGGTTGGGAGGTGACGGACACCTTACCACCTAGATGTGTGGGCGCGCAGCCTTCCTCCTGCGGGACCACTTCCCATGGGGCGGAAGAGGGGGGGTGTGTGTCCATGTGTTGGGAGACGTGTCCTATCGTATACGCTCCCACGACACCCTGTCTCAGGGTCCTCTTCCACATATGGTGAAATAGAGAGCGTGAGGGCCACACTATAGCCACGTACCACGTGGGTGGTTTGGTGGACGGTGGGTACCATGGGCGATGAACCAGCCTCTGAGCCTCTTGGTGTGAAATGGAGGGGAGAGAGAGAGAGAGCGGTGAGTCTCTTTGGTTCACATGGTCAGACTGAAGAGATCTGGGACCAGTTTAGCCATTAAGGGTCCCTGTTGGTTCGATAGGTTTCATCTGTGACTGTTCCTTGTCCTGACAGGAAGCTGTATTCTGCGGGAGTTGACATCTAACTCAGGTTTGTGAGGCCAGGAGGGGACTCAGGAGAGTGTGAGGGCTGTGGAAGAAGGTGCAGAAGGAAAACATGGCGGCTTCATGTAACACCGTTGTCTTACTCTGGGGAAATTGATGCAGGAGAAGGCAGGGAGAGGTTAAATGGATATATTTTTTCATCCAGATGTTGTTTAGGATACTGTGAGAAGTTTGTAGACAAGGTGATGATTCTGGGCTGGTCACTCTGGCTGGACAGAGGGAAAGCTTTGTTCAGGTCTCAAGAGGAGAAATAGGAAACATTATAAAGACAAGAACACAAGTTACAACCACTTAAAAACTGGCCTGAGAATTAAGCCATATGATATGTTGTTACAGAGCAAGCTTTAGCCAACAGGTGGATTTTGAACTATTCGTGGAAGATATTTAATGAAATCTCAACACAGAGGCTCCTGGCGTGTTAGGAAGTTTGAGTTTATTCTTGGCATTTGGAATTTGTGGCAAAATTAGCACGTGATACAGTTTCCCTGTTTTCGAAGCCAGTGCAGATTCATAAACCTTTAAAAATTGAGTATAATGGGTACGTATCTGAGATGGGCAGGACCCCCTTTGCAGCCGAGAGCCGACAGTTTGGAAGTTGAGACCACAGGAGTGGGGAGCTCAGGGTGAGGTGGAGAGAGACAGATGGTTTTGAGAGGAGAACACACTTTTCTCTCTTTTCTTCAGTTTTTCCTTTCTAAATGTCTCTTCTCATCTTTGCTTGGAACTGGGGGGCAGGTTGGGATAGGTTCCCCAAAAGGGGAGCGTCTTCCTCCTGGCTGTGTGTTCTGTGGACCCCTGGTGGCCACAGAGGGGAATGTCATGAAGCTTGTGTGCGTTTTCTGGGCTGTTTGAACCATAGAATTCTGGACCAAAAACATCTCACAAAGTTTCCCTTCCTAGTTTAATCATGGATTTGTGTTTTTCTTAAGTCCTTCAGGTTCTCGACCTTCAACACCTAAAAGCGATTCAGAATTGGTCAATAAGGCCACCGACAGGACGATGCAGAAGAGTAACCTAGAAATGCTCTGGCTTTGGGGAGAATTACCACAAGCGGCAAAGGTAAGACCCACCCCCCATTTCTGCCAAATATCGAAGATAGTTTCCAAAAACATGAAACACATGGTCTTTTCTTTGAAGAAATTTTATTTCATATTCCAGTCTATTAAAAGCGTCTTGAATATTTTACTATAAAAATTTTTTTTTTTAATATTGTAAAGCTTCTAGAAGATGCTACAACTTCTTGTATCCCCAGTAAATGGTTGTAATATGAATGAGTGAATGAGTAAACATGGAAAGCATTCCTATGGAGAATCCAGATGGGCAACTTTTTGGAGGGAATGTCTGTTGAGGTAGAGCTGTGGGTTCTTTATTTTTCTGGGTTATATTTAGCTTTCATGGAAAACGCGGATTTCTCTGCCTGCGTGCTGTAGTGCCGACTGAACCAGCCATCTTTTCAAACTCCTGGCATTTGTCATTGGAGAAGTGGCTTGGAAGTGCTAATGCATCACTTCTTCTGGCAAAAGGCTTCCAACCACAGACGTGCTGTAGCGTTTTCTTGTTGTGTGAGAAGCTGTGAGATCAGGTACAGGAACCAGCACTTTCCCTTTCCCCTCCAACCCATAAATTGCATTCTTGTTTTTGACTGGACAAATCTTTTCCGTAACAGGACACTCCTTGGAGAAGTAGAATCAGAAATGTTCATTTTTCACTCAGGCGAACCACCCACTTGTTGACTTAGTTTTGGGGGTAAACTTTATTGAAATAGAGCCCGTGTACAGAGAAAAGCCCACATCGTAGGTGCACAGATTGGCACATTTTCACGCCGTGAATGTGTCCAGAGAGAAGCAGGGCTTACTCAGCCACTGGGAAGCCCCCACTTTTGCAGTTACTGCTCAGCCTGCCCCCCCAGAAGGATATCAGAGATTAGCTTGGCGACATTCATCGTGCTGTTGTGTGTAATTGTAATTCCCTTATTGTTGCTGTGCTGCAAACTGCCCGTCCCGCGACTGTCCTGCCCGTCCCGTGCATGGACACTGAGGACTTGAGCCTCTCTTGTTTCTTGGCCTTTCCCGATCCCACGGCCTTCTCAAGGGCCGTTAATGTTTTATATGAAAGTTTGTTCGCTCTGGAACTGGCGTTCTGCTGTTTAGATTCTTCTGGCGGAAGGGAAATCACCAGGTGACGCCCGAGGTTTGACTGTCTCTGCCAAATGGGCAGACGGTTGTGCAGATGTTAATGGGTTCATTGTTTTTCTTTGGTTAACTCCTTTTTTCTCTTTGCCCATGCCCTGACCATTCTGTCTGTCTGTCTCTCTGCCCCTTTGACATAGTCATCTCCGCACAAGATGAAAGACTGCAGCCCATTAAACAGTAGAAAAATCTGTGATAAGATACACTTTCAGGCCATCCAGAGTGAGTCTTCGGATGCGTTTAGTGACCAGTCGCCAACCATAGCCAGGCCTCCCGGGCTGCCCATTCCGGAGCCGGGCAAGCCTCCCACGGAGATGCAGTTTGCGAATGAAGAAGACGTTGAGGCCTTGGGGGCGGCAGCCCCGCCTCTGCCTGCGATTGAAGAACCTAAACCCCTGTCTGCCAGCGCAGCCCCGACAACAAGCAAGATGGACTCTCCTTCCAGGAGAAAAGGTGGGAAGGCTGGCGGGTCGCGGCAGATGGGGGCTCTGCACGTTCCCTGTCCTTCCCTCTGAAGGCCTGAGGATGTCAAGGGGGAAGCTGGACCGGGACAGCTTTCCGCCGAAGATGTTATCAGGAGCCCTTGGGTTGGTGTCACAAGCCCCTTCACTCTCTAGATCGGGGTGCTGGCATCCAGAGGGGTGAAGTCTTGGGGCTCCAGAGGAAGCCGATTGTAGAGCTAGTCCTGGTCTCCTCACGCCCTGCCCCTCAGTTTCTGTCAGCACCTTGCCTGGTTTTAATTTCTGCATGACACGGGTCACTGTTTGCGAGGGTCACTTGTTTATATCTGTGTTTGCTGGGAGCTCCCGTACTAGAACGTGCGTGCTCTGTGGGGTCAAGAACCATTTGGCCTGCTTTGCCTGTTTCCTCTGTGCTCAGAATAGTCTTGCTCCGAACTGCTGGTGGAATACACGCCTGGTCGCCCGGCAGGAGGGATGACGTCAAGCCTGTCCTGTTGACCACATGGTTAACCACGTGGTGCGCTTTTCTAGATTTCTATCAACCAGTGACGTCATTCTGTGGCAGAAGGAAACAGGAAGTCCACGGTCGTGGTGTGCAGTGACAGTGGATGCACTGTGTGGGCCCCCGGGCCTGGGACTGTGCATCCCAGGACGTGTTTAATGAAAGCCTTCCTCACTGAATGATGATGGTGGCGATGGCTTCAGTAGACTGAGTGCTCAGGACACATCAGGCCCTTCACAGCTGGGGGCGTCGCTCAGCAGCGTTGCGTGACTCGGTCACGCACACTTTGGAGCAAACGTGCATTATGCTTCAGTGCTTTCTGGAGCTGCTCAGAAGTCCATGGAGGACCAGGGCTCTGACCTGACCCCTTTGCTCTTCCAGACAAACGAAGCAGGCATCTGGGGGCTGACGGCGTCTACTTGGATGACCTCACAGATATGGACCCTGAAGTGGCTGCCCTGTATTTTCCCAAAAAGTAAAATTTCTTTTTATTCTTCGTATCATTTTCTGTGTTTGTCTGTGTGAGTCTGGTTCCCCCCACCCTTACATGTGATTGGAAAGTGAGTAAGAAAAGGGAGGCTCCGATTCTCCTGTGAAAATCTACCAGTAAATAACGGACTTTCTCTGGAGTCCCGTGTGGATAGTTCTGTGTGGCTGGCTTCCCACCTCCTGAACAGGAATGAAGGCACGAGGCTGACTCCCGTGGGGACACCGCGGTCGTGTTGTGAGGGGGCACGAGGCGGTGACCCGTCACCCAAATCAGTGGCTAAGAGGGGGCAGGTGCACAGCCCTCTCTGTCCCAAGGAGAGATTCTCCCGTGGCCTCTGAGACCCCTGTTCCGTTTTGTGATGTGCAGGGAGGGCTGGCTCCTCGGAGGCTGGCTCCTGTGGCCTCTGAGGACAGTGTGCTTTCTCTGCCGGTCCTTTCACGTAGGCTCGGGAGGGGACACAGGGAGGACAATAGGTTAAAATAATTGTCTCTCCCCAAGTAGTTGGTTTCACTTGTCTGTCTTTGTCCCGGTCCTGAGATGACCTCCTTTGCTACTCCGCGGGCCAGCGCGATGTCACCTCTCCTCTTCCTCCTCCCAGCGGGGATCCTTCCGGGCTCGCCAAACACACCAGCGACAACGGAGCCCGGTCAGCCAACCAGTCCCCGCAGTCCGTGGGCAGCTCTGGCATCGACAGCGGCGTGGAGAGCACCTCGGACAGCCTGAGGGACCTGCCGTCCATCGCCATCTCCCTGTGCGGGGGCCTCAGCGACAACCGGGAGATAACCAAAGGTACTGCCCGGAGCCTGGCCCTGGCGCCGGTCTTTGAGCCACGAGCGCCCTCTTGTGGCCAGCGGCCAGAACGTCTGGAAGCTCGGGCTTCTCTGTTGAAAGTGGCTTTTCACTTGGCTGGTTCCCCAGAGCACAAATGATTCGCTGTAGCTCACGGGCCTTATGCTTCTGTTGGTCACACACGGCTTCGGGGCCACTTGTCACCGGGCGTGTTTGCTGAGCACCTGTGTATGTCTCCCTGCCTTGTGCCCGCCCTGCAGTGGTGCCCTCTGGGAGCCCGCAGCCCAGGGGGAATGTCGGGGTCACGGAGTCACAGGGCACTGGAAGTGTGCAGAAAGGCTGTGGGGTCTTGGGGAGGGAGAGACGTCTGGATCTGAGCACATTCAGGGGCGCTTGCCAGCTGGATCTCAGGGGTGCTCATAGGCTTGGCGTACACTTTCCCAGTGTCTCGTGACAGCTAGGTGGTGAGGTGGTCCTAAGACCCCCAGCGGATGCATCAGCTGTCACCACCTGACGAACCCTTCGAGTGGCATTAGAGGCCCTGAGTGTCGCTCTCTTGTCCCTCTACCACTGCCTCCACTTACACTGTTCTCTCTTTTTTGTTAGCCCCCCTCCCCCCACCATGGTCTGTTTTTCTAGTGGGGAAGGGGTGAGGCAGTGCACTTCACCCCCTCACCACCCTCTTCCCTTCCTGCCCTGAGCTGCCATCCTAGACTCCTGTCTCTATCCCAGAGTCCCCGCAGGGCTCTGTGACGCTCTCACACAGAGGCTGGGGCTCCTTGCTCTGGAATCTGAGCTAGCTAATCCATCCCCCTGGAGCTGAACTGAAATACATAGTTCAATGTGACCCAGCTGGTTTAGTCCCTCACAAGAAGTCTTTCGAAGACCCCCTCCCCTGTAATAGCCACGTCACGTGTGCGTATCTCTAGCACCAGCCACTGTGGGGCCTTGAAGAGGTGCGAGGGGCTGGTGTCCCATGGCACCCGCTCTCCTGTACACTTGCACTGAGTGTCCGTCCAGGGGTCTGCTCAGATGAGGCCAGAAGCCTGTGAGCAGGAGCCCCTGAGGAGAGTACCTAGCGGCATGAATTCGGGTTCCAGAGGTACCTGTCGTGGCCAGTCTGGGTCAGCCTCTTGACCAACGGGTCTCTTCCTGCTGGACAGGTCTGGGATCTCCTGGGTCTTGGTTCTGTTCAGGGTCTATAGGACCCCCCTCCCCCTGGGGAAGGAATGGGGACAGATTAGTGACAGAGAGGTGGTCAGAGCCCACATCAAGGCTCAAGCCAGGGCCAGCTGAGTGGGGGACGTCGAGTGGAGGCCAGAGCTCATCACAGAAGCTAGAATCCGGGCTGAGGCCTTCCTTCCTCCCAGAACGTGGTGGGGCTGGGTCAGCAGGTCAGGCCTCGTGCGGTCTTCCGCTCTTCCTCCATGTGACAGTGACCAGCACCTCGCCCACTGACATCGAGCGAGTCCTTGCTTTAGGCTGGACATTGTGCTTCCTAGCCTCACAGCCACCGAGGAAGCGGGCGTGGTTCTTGATCCGCATGTTACAGATGAGGAAACTGAGGCTTGAGGGAATTAAGTACTTGCTCCGCACAGGCTCACACCGGTAAAAGTGACTGAAACTGGGTGGCCTGGTTTCCGAGCCTCCTTACCGGTCACCTGCTTCTGGAGATGTGTGGGGAAACTGGATTTTCCACATGCCTGCTCCCCGCCTGGCTGCCCGGGCATACGCTTGCCCCACAGCCTCGGACTGCCCCCAGCCGCCCCCATTTCTGCACAGACGCTGCCCCCAAACTCAGGCCCCTTTATAAACGCATTTGAAGAATTGTCTACACAGCTGGAATGTGTCGGCTCCGAGATGGCACTTGTGAACTAGCAAGGGAAACGTAAGCCTGTTTTTCCGAACAAAATATTCCTTCTGTTTTCTCCTTATTCCTACGATCTCTTTCACAGATGCATTTCTGGAACAGGCCGTGTCGTATCAACAGTTTGTGGACAACCCGGCTCTGATCGATGACCCCAATCTCGTGGTCAAGATCGGGAATAAGTAGGTTCCTCTTGGAAGTCATTTTGGCCGTCTCACAGTACGGTTTGCATTTCAGTTCTTCAAAAGCAAAGATCCAGACAATAGACCTTAGAAATACGTAAGGTGAAGTCTTTGTTAAAATTTATTATTACCTCTTCACTGTAGGCAAAGCACTGTGTTGTTCTATAGCTGGTAGGTTGGTGTAAGTGTCAATCTTGTGGGTTTTAATACTCACCCGTACTGGATTTTTAAAAGATTTATTTGTTTATTTGAGAGAGAGAGAGAGAGAGCGAGAGAGCAAGCATGAGCAGAGGGGGACAGAGGGAGGGGGAGAGACAAGCAGACTCGTGGCTGAGTGCAGAGCCCGAGGTGGGGCTCGAGCTCATGACCCTAGATCATGTTGAGCCAAAACCAAGAGTGGGGCGTGTAGCTGACTATGCCACCCTGGTGCCCCCGGACTAGGTTTTGTACCAGAAAGCATCTAGTCTCAGCCCTTGGCCTCTGAGCCTCAGGCCCACATCATCCACGGGCGTTGGCAGCACAGACTGCTTAGCTACCCGTGAAAGCTTTGGTGTCTGAGGTCAGGGACTGTGCAGGTGTTTTTGTAGCAAACTTTTCTTCCCGAGAGGAAGTCAGGTGTTTAGGTCCTAACTTGGGGTACCTAGCTGCCTTTTCCACGAAGTATGGCAAGAAATGCCCTCGGCACGACGGTGGCTCAATAGCCAGGGAGCTCGGGCTCACCTCCAGCTGGCCACGGGCTCCCACCGCCTCCACTGGTCTCGGCTTGGCCCCCAAGAGTGGCTGCTGAGGCGTTGGCAGGGTGAGGCGCAAATGGGGAAGTCCGGGGTGTTGGCCACAGTCTTGGGCTCATTAAGGACCCAGCTGGGGTTCCAGAGCTTTCCTAGACTGTTTCTGGTGACACTAGGAAGATTTTTCAGTCCGAGCCACGGTCTTTGACATCTGTTTCATTTTCCCACGTCAGATATTATAACTGGACGACAGCAGCGCCTTTGCTCCTGGCGATGCAGGCCTTCCAGAAACCTTTGCCAAAGGTGAGCTTGACCACGAGTTGGAAGAGGTGGCACTATCATGGGTAGACGAATCTGGGCGGCTGGAATTTAACTTCGACTTTAGAAGCAAAAGTTAATTACATGGTTTTCTTTTGATGTTCATGACCATCGAGGTCAGGAGTTTAGAACCCGCCTCACTTGCACCCTGAATCTTTCCCCTTCCTGCTCATCAGGGCAAAACTTCCCGACTGGGGCAGCGCCGGACCGCATCCTGCCTCCTCCGGGTTCCTTTCCTGACACCTGCTGTGGTCAGGATGTCAACGCAATAGAAATACCCTTTAGCTTGCAGGGGTTTAGCTCACAGAAGATGGGTGCATGGTTCCTTAGCTGAGGCTTTGTGGTACTCACTCTGAATCTTTTTACAAGCTGTCAGTAGGTCTTTGACTCTGTTTGTGGTGTTTTTAATGTAGAATTAGTTTTAAGTGTAGAATTTGTCCATCCTTTAAGGCTGTTGGATCTCGTATTTACTTAGAATGGCCCTACTTCCCCATTTCCGAAACTTATGAAAATATGCCAGCTTTTCCCCTAGTACTTTCTTTTTTCCCTTTTTTATGTAGGCTCCATGCCCAGTGTGGAGCCCAGTGCGGGCCTTGAACTCACAGCCCTGAGATCAAGACCTGAGTGGAGATGAAGGGTCGGATGCTTAATCCCCTGAATCATCCAGGCACCCCTCCCCAGCACTTTCTTAAATGTTTGATCTGTCTCGATTTTATTTTGTGAGTGCGTGAGCTATCAGGAGCTCAATCAGTTTGTTCCCAGCTGGTTATGAATCAGGAAGCTCTGTAGGAAACAGAATGACTATGAGTAGCTTGAATAACAGCCTTTTTCATCTGACGTCGTAAGAATCTTCGAGGTTGGTAGTTTCAGGGTCAGCTTCTCCATGACTGTCTTGCCTTTCCCTTTATGCTCTCAAGGTCACTGTCCCCAACTTCTTCCTCTCAACAGCCTTACCCCAATAGGAAGGGTAGGGACTGGCTTCTCACGTTTCATTGGCCGCAACTTGGTCACACGATCACCTCCAAGTCACTTGCTGGCAGAACAGTGGACGAACGGGAATGGGGTAGACCAAGCGAGGCCAGAACCTGTGGCGCCCGATTCTTGAACAGTTTCCAATGTGCTGGCGAGAAAGGAAGGGGATGATGTGCCCAGGGAGGCAAGTAACCGGGTCCGGCATAGCTTCCTCATTATCTCAGTACCTTTTGCTAGATAATGTTTTCCCCCCCAATATGCAGTTAGAGCTACAGCGTGTATGATTATTTCTTTATGAATTTAGTCTCCTTTCTGGACGTTGTCTTCTGTCCCATGTATATGTTTACTCATGTACCAAAATGCATTCTTTTAATTATGATAGCTTTTCAATTTTAATATGTAGTAAGGCTTGTACCAACTTGATAATACTCGTCTGTCTGAATTTTCTTGGCAGTTTTTGTTTTATAAATGAACTTTAGAATCGCTTTGTCTAGGTATGGAAATAATCCTGCTAGTTTTTTTTTTCTAATTGGGGTTTTGTTACATTTATGGATGAGTTTAGGAGGAATAGGGTAATAAACACCTGTCTGCGTTATCCTCTTTGCGAATAGTGTTCTCATGGTTTGCTTTTCCGTGAATTCAGTTTCTTTTGTATCAAGTAGAGACTTTTAAATGCTAAAAAGAAGCACACCGATGGGGGAAAATATGTGAATTTTTTTTTTTTTTAATCTCTCACTTAACCTGAATCCTGTTTGGTCGAAAGACATAAATTGCTTTTGTTACTAGAAGGAGACGGGGGAGAGTGGGCGGGGAGTCCGCTCCTCGATCTGGGAAGCGAGGCGGGGAGAGGAGATACTGTGTACTTGGTGTTGGAATTCTCGAGATAGAGATTTTCTTCTTGGGCAGTACTTAGAAAATTATTAATTAATATTTAATCTTCCTTCATTAAACTTTCATTTCTTTAGGGCGAGAGTATGAGTTTTCTTTTTAATACTTGAGGTTTTAACCCAAATTGCATCTACTAAGGTTCAGTTTGTCTCAATTTGGCATTTTCCATTTACTAAAGAGATCTTGTGCATTTTACTCTTTGTTTAAAATGTTTTACCCTATACTCTGTATTAATCATTTCATTTTTTAATTTTATAATCATCATACTGAGAGAGTAACAGTAGCTTAACCAGTGAATCACTTTAATTTGGAAACCTTTGGTCTTAACTAATCACTAATGATTGTCAATGCTTTCTTTTTCTGTTGTTGTCGTGTTGTATTTTATTTGTTGTTTGTTTATTCCTTTAACATCTTCTTAAGTCTTCATGCTTAAGTTATCTTCATGTGATTTTGGACGCCATTAGGTTTTGCTTCTCGAAAATTTTTAGTCCACAAATAGTATGTTGTGTTTTCTCTGATTTTTTTTTTTTTTTAATCTTACTTTAATTTGCATGTGTGTGTCTTTTGGTTTGGATGTGCTAAGTTATCTTTTTTTGGTTCCATTATTTATGTTACCATCCATTTAAAACAGGCCACTGTGGAATCTATCATGAGGGATAAGATGCCCAGAAAGGGAGGAAGATGGTGGTTTTCATGGAGGGGAAGAAATACCACAATCAAAGAGGTAAGCATGGAAGACAAAAGGGCGTTTCTTCTTGGCTCAGCCAATTGGGCATTTGTATAGTGAAGTGTGTTTTCATGCTTGTACGTCGGAGAAGGAAACGCAAACCATCATACTGAGTGTTCATAAGCCGCTCTGCCGCGAGGCAGGGGCAGCCCTCCCAGAATGCAGGGAAGGTACGGGGGAGGGGACGCGTGGCTTCACCTCCTGACCCTGTTACCTGGCTGGGAGCCCGAGGCCAAGTCGCCACTCCTCTGGAATTTCTTCATCTGTCAAAAGAAGGGATTCAATCTGATAGTTTAATTTTCTTTTTTAAGTCAAGTGCCTTTTTGCTGCTTGTAAGTATAACTGTAATGACGTAATTCTTGGAGTGGTAGACTAATTCTCATCAGTCCTTTCACTTAGATGGTGTCTCTAAATACGTGGGACTTTGCTGTCGGCATCCGTAGATGCCTGTGCTCTTTTCCAGACCTGTCAGCCTCTCCATCCGCTTCTTGAAGCCCTTTTCTTGCTTGACTTCCATGGCCCTGTGTCCTCCTGGTACTCTTGCTCCTGAGGCCGGCCTCACCCTGGCTCTGCCCCCACAAGCAGGGTTACTGAGGGTTGTCCTAGGGTCTTTTCTTCTGCTTGGACTGCCTGCCTTTCCCTAGGCAGCCCTACTCACACCCCTGTTTGATTTCCAAACCGGACATTCTTTTGTACTTCACATGCATTTCTCAAGTAGCCAACACTGGGGACGTCTCCATGCGAATCCTTCAAGATACCTGAAACTGGGTCATTTCTAAGAGTCAACTCATGGTTTTCTTGTGAATTCTTCCTTTGTTGGACTATAGTCAGAAGGACTATGTGGAAGGACGTCCACAGGCTAGACATTTCCTTTTTTTTCATTTCTGAATTCAGTTCATCACCACATCCTATTACTTTACCATCTTAAATATTTCTCAGTTGTACCCATCGCTGTCCAGTACTACTCCCCCAAATGTCGGCTAGTACCGTCTGTCCCAGGATTGCTTTTCATGGTCAACTGTCTCTTCTTGCCCCCTCTTCTTCAGCCACTATGATGTAGTCACATTGGTCAACTAGGATACTGGGTCCAATTTATGTTATTCCTTCCTTAAAGCTTTTGGGTTCCCAGGGTGCTCATAATTAAGACCAGTATCCTTAGCATGTTTCACCGTGTTTGTGTGTCCTAACCCCTGCCTCGCTCTTTAGCCCTTTTTGTCCATCTCCCCCTGCCCTCCCTGTTTTAGCGTCACTGGCTAAACATGCACTCTACCCCAGGACTTTTGCATATGCCTTTTCCTCTGCGGGGTCTTCCCAGGACCCCTTCACCACCCCCTTCACTTAATTAACTAGCATCTCAAAAGGCTCTTTCTCAGCAGATTAGTCTGAGCTGCTGTTCTCTGTTCTCATAGTCCTGCCCGTGAACTTTGCCTTCATATGTTTTTGTCAGTGTTTGTAATTGTACACACATTAGTGTGACTGATTAACATCTCTTTCTCTTCCACATCCTAAACTCCAGGAAGATGGAGACCATGTCTGGCTCTGATCCCTGGATATCCCTGGTGCCCATACTGGATACAGAAGAGGGCTTTGGTGACTATTTGAGGGAAGGCTGATTACTTTTGGAACATAGTGTAAAGAAACCCCAAGGACAGCAATCAAGTTGGTTAATATAATACAGAAATGCCAGTGATCTCACTGAATTTATTCCATGAGTTCCAAAGGAAAAAGTCTGTTGGAAGAGTTTTATCAAGATAAAATTGTTCTTTGACATTTTCTTAACGTTCATAAGTTTTGTTGATTATCCCATTATCTTCAAGAGATACAACAAGTTAGAGCAAACATATGATTTACTTTAGGTGACTTAAAACATGAAGGGTCTTCTAGTTCCCTTACTAGAGAGTAGAATGTTCTAGAACTTAGGCAGAGGGCTATTTCCTATTTCAAAGGCCTGTGTATTGTAGAGTAGTCACATTGTCACCAGTCTGGATTAAGGGGATTACCAGCATGAAGGAACAGTTATGAAATTAAACATTTCTTAAAAAAACTGAAATGCATTTATTTCAGATAAATAGATATATTTGAACTCATCTATTAAAGAATTATTGATAGTGGTAGTTAGTAGATAGTAGGTAGTTAGTAGTTAGTAGGTAGGTAGTTTGTGCGCATCCTGGGTTAAGATGGTTATGCTGATACATTATTTATTTTGCTCATTTTCTATATTAACATTGAAAACATTAACCTACCTCCTGACCAAATGATCCCAAGTAATGGGATTTAACTGTACACGCTTTGTCCTTGGCTGATTCTGTCTGATGACGTCCCATGAAGTCTGTGGGGCCAGTGGGTGTCTTCTCCTCCCTGGCCTGCTGTGGTCCAGGCTCTGTGTGTAGGTGCAGGTGCAGCTTCTCTGTGGTCCTCCCAACAGCGTTAGGAGATGGATGTTATCACCCGCCTTTTACAGGTGAGGAGACAAGGCTCTGGAAGGTTCCAGGGCATGCCCAAGCTTCCCAAGTGGGAGAAGCAGAACTGAGCCCAGATCTCGTAGATTTCCAGAGCTCTTCCCAGTACAGTGAAGGAGCATTTTCTATTAAGAGTGTGTGGCGTTGAAAAAGAGAGAAGGCATCTACATTTTCCCAAGCAAAATATGGTGTGAAAATATTTTTGAGCATTTCTATCAGCAATTATAAGAAAATATTTTGAAAATATTCGGGTATCCAGGCAGCCCTCGATAAAGCATTTGCATAAGCTCCAGTGATTATGAAGTTTGGTTTGGTGCCACAAACACTTATGGAAAACAGACTCATTTCTGTCAAAAAAATTTTCTCAGCTTAATTGAACACTTCCAAGCAAAGGAGTAACTGGGACCTGCCGTGCCTGGGGCATGTAACATTGGGGACGGCATTTGGGGCCATGCCCCAGGCGTTAGGAGAGCCCATCCTGAAACCCCAGCTGTGTCATGCAGGTCCCTCTCCTTGGTACCCTGTGACTCTCTCCTGTCTTCTTCTCCAGGAGAGCAAGCCGGAGCAGGGCTTGGCTGGGAAGAGCCACACCACTGGGGAGCAGGCGTCGGCGCTCGGCATGGCCACCAGGTACAGCGCCAGTCCACGCGGGCTGTGGCGGCTCCTTTCTGCGTCCCAGGGCATGTGCCCACCGGGTGCTGACAGGGTTCTCCAGAGACAGGCGGCCCTGGCTTGCAGCCCTGGCTCTGTATTGACCCAGTGACCTAGAGCCATTTTCCCTCACATGGTTTCCCGTGATGGAACGGATGCAGTCGCCCCCTTCAACACCTGCCCGGCTTCTGGGAGGTCATGAAAGTAGAGCGTTTCTAGGGTCTTGGTGTGTGATGGCCCTGGACATAGAGTGCCACGGTGGTGATGATGACAGTGATGGTGACAATGACAAAATGAGTGCTAACAGCAGCATGGGAATAAGTTCCTTTCTGGAGGAAATTGCCTTTCTCTATGGTTTCAGTACTTACTGGGGCTTATCAGGGCTTTTCTCAGTATTGATACGATTCATAACTGATCACGTCTTGTCTTCGGATCAGTCTGTTTGTGTGGGATTTGAGGGTAGCTGCTCCGAGGGCACAGCCATTGCACACTGGTTCCGATGCTGACGCTGTACGTCGATGCTGAGTGAGCCGATGTGGCTCCTTTTACCTAGTGCCTTACCCTGGACTATGCCTGTACTCCAGCAAGCCTGAATCACCTTTCTTATTTAGCAAGCAGCAAATACCAACAAGCTAAGGGGAGGCACAGTGCAGATCTCAGTCATTTTTGGATCCTAGAGGCTAAGCCAGTGGCTCACACACAGCGGGCACTTCGTAAGCATTGTTGAGTTTATGACTGAATCGGTAAGTTTTCGCAGCACATTATTGATCCGTAGGGAAGGCAGGCTCAGGCGGCACGTCCTTAGCCTCCTGGCCATCGCTCTATATCCACAATCGTTCCTTGTGGAACTAGAAACCCATACAGGTAGAAGTAGGAAGAAACCTGATTTCTTCATTGCTCTGTGCATAGAAGAATGTGCGGGACCTTTTGAAGATGATTAAGAGGCCTCACCAGTTCTCGGCTAGAATACCACCGGGGACACCCTTGCTGTTTCCCATGGGGCGGGCCCGCCCTGCCGCTTCCCACCTGACCCTCTGCCCTTCCACCCTGGAGGGGGAAGCAGAGTTGATTTTTCAGTTTTTTTGCCCTCCATCCCCTGCTTGTTCTCTGGAAAGGGGCCATCAAGTGTGGTTTTCTGGATACCTTCCCGACCTGGAATGTTGAGTGTGACTTCGTGTGTGCTCGGGAGGGAGAGAGTGGTGTGTTCTAGAAGGAGTGTAGGCTGTGTTGTCCTGTGAGGGCACGTGCACAGCAGCCGGGCTGGAGGCCAGTGGACGGCCAGTGTGGTCGTCGTCCACGCCCGCGAGTGGACAGCAGCAGGCCACAGACACAGGGACAGGGAGTCAGACACACCTGGCTTAGAGTCCTGGCTCTGGGGAACTGGTTTCTGTATCCGACGGAGGAGCAGGTGTGACGCTCATGTGCAGAGCAGCGGGGGAGGCAGCCCAGGAGAGACGCAGCACAGTGAGAGGGGACACGGGTGGAGGCCTCAGCCAGACCATCCTGAGTGTTTAACCCTGGGGTTTAGCTGCACTGGAAACATCTGCTCTCCTGGAATTCGTTCCACGAACCATCTTTGTCTTAGCCACGATGTCCAAACGAGCGAGGCAGCACGGGCAGGACATAGAGCAGAGGCTTACCTTCCGTGTGACCTTTGGTGAATTCACAAGCCCCACGGTGACTCCTCCTCCATCTGGGAAATGGGCTAAGAAGGATGCCGACCCCATGGGGCTAAGAAGGATGCCGACCCCGTGTATAGCAGCTGATGTAATTCTCACGGCAGCTTCACGAGAAAGAGACCAGAATGCAAAACCCAGCAGGGCCACACAGGAGGTGTGCCTGCGGTGGCTGGTGGGCGCAGTCGGGAGGTGGCTCTCGGTGGACCTGGTCCAAGGTTGAAAAAGCACAGACCATGGGGTGCCTGGGTGGCTCAGTTGGTTAAGCAGAGGACTCTTGATTTCGGCTCAGGTCAGGATCTCAGGGTCCTGGGATTGAGCCCTGCATCGGGCTCCGAGCTCAGCAGGAAGTCTGCTGGAGATTCTCTCTCTCCCTTTCCTTTTGCCCCCCTGTGTGCGCACGCTCTCTCTCTTTCTAGAATAAATAAATTAAAAAAAAAAAAAGGCACAGAACGTGACAGTGCGGCACACCAGGGCATCTGGTACTGGTCGGTCCTCTCCCTTTGCCAGCAGCCATGGGGAGGACCAGGGAGGTCGCTGGGGGTTGGGGGGCCGGGTAACGAGCAGCAAGACCCCGGGACGGCCCCTCCTGAGCTGTGGCATCGGCTGGCGAGGTTCGATGGAAGCAGCGCCGATTTTCTTACCACTCCTCTGAACATCGGCACAGATGCTGTTCCCTGTTAGCTAGCAGTCATCCAAGACTGTTCCCCGTTCTGAGCTAGTCACTGCGCTTCTTGATTAAACCTGGAAGATGAAGCATTGACTTTTGCAAGAAGGAATTGAGATTTGAAAGGTATTAAACACAGAGTTTCTTTGGAGAAACAGAAATCGTTTAATTTTTGCTGGTGTCGCAGACGCGGAGCCTCCGGTCTGATCCGTGCAGCCGGCGGAGAGAAGGCGTTGGAGTGCTCTCCTGATTGACAGACGTGATTGGCAGAGTGGTCTCCGCAGTCTCCTAATTGAGCAAAACGCTTGTCACCACACAAGTCATTAAAATACTGTTTGAAGAATGTGCACTGTGACAAGTGCGAAGTGAGGTGTTGTTCGCAGCTACTCTCTGAACACAGATTTTCGAGCGAGATGAGCCCTTTCGTTCTGTTGGTTTCTTCTTGCCGGTGTCGGAAAGTGGGCACCAGCTCATGGAGCCCTTGCAAGCATGGGGCCGGGGCTGGGGGGTGCTGTTGCGTGCGGAGGAGGAGGACAGAGCCCCCAGAGGCCACCGCCTCGCCCCGAGCCAGCTCTGCCAGCAGCCAGCGGTACGACTCCCGTTGCAGTGGTTCGCGTCCGTTTCCCCTCGAACCTGGCGTGCCTGCACGGAGTTGGTGGGTTCTTAAACATTTTTTTTTAAGCAGCGATGGACATGAACAGCTTCCGAACCCTCCGAGCGGGGGCACACGTCAGTCTGGTGTCATCAGAGCTCTGGTTCCCACTGGCCTCTCCTCTCACTCCAGGCCGTTTGGGTGGAGCTGTGCTGTCTCCCGGTTCAGCGAGGGGCCTGCGGCCTGGTTCTGTCTCTGGCTTCCCACAGGTCCGGCCAGGTCGGCCTCCAGGGCTGTGTCTCCGCGACTGGGATCTGTGGGCTGCAGGCTCAGAGGAGCCGGCATTGTTCACAGGAGCCGGGGTTTCGGGGGCAGAACTGGAAAGGACTGTGGCTTTGGAGCACGTCATTGTACAGACGAGCGAGAGGCCCCGAGAGGAATCCTCTGGTCGTGAGGCCGTCCGTGAGTGGGGCTCCATCTCCCAGTCCTGTCCTTCCTGTCTGGTCCTGTATCCTGAGTGTGCTGGTGGGTGTGACGCGGTTTGCTCCTCTCCGTTTTGAGATGAGGAAAGCAGGGCTGCAAGGAGCAGCAGCTGGGGTGGGTGCCAAGCTGGTTCCTGTGCGGTGCCCGCCGGGGCTTCTCAGGTCCCAGCCCCCGTGCTGTTTTCACTGCATCTGGAAACCATGCAGTGTCACGGGTTCGATCCATGCACCCGTAGCCCAGCCCGGCCCCGCCACGTACTGAGCAGGATGCCAGCCGTCATGTCAGCGACCTGTCCCTGTGGCTCATTCAGCACAGTCACCGTATCTGGTGACAGCCAAGTCTGCTTTCCCATCAGAGCTCATGTCCTGCTGTGTTGTGATGGTTTAGACGAAGCGCCTGGGCAGAGCAGGGGCCGGTCTGTCTGCCGTATCCACCGCGGCCAGCACAGCACCAGGAGCATGCGGTGACCGAGCTCCAGGCCTCCAGCCCGCAGCGCACGGGCTCCCCCTTGTGGGGCAGCGCAGCAGGCGCCTGGGGAAGGGCCGCTCATTCTGGGTGTGGAAAGAGGCCCGTCTCCTCTTAGAAATAATGGAGACGTGGGTGCTGTGTCCTCGTGTCCTCCCTCAGGTCTCCCTAGTTTGGGACGGTCCTGGATTGCAGGGACTGCTCCGGAATGAACACGCAGGGCGAGGAAGCAACGGGCTACACGGGAGGGGGAAGGGAGGTAGGAGTGAACGGGAGGTCGGAGGACAAGGGGACTTGAGCATTGAGAGTCGGAGCTCGTCCAGATACAAAGATTAGGTGCAGCTCCCAGGAGGGTCAGTCTCGCGTCGAGGGGTGCTGGAGCCGGAAGCCTCGTGGGGAGGTGTGCGCCCGAGGATGGGACCTGCCTGCTCGGGGCCACTCGGCCCTTCCCACGCAGCCTTAGCAAACAGTTAGTACTGCGTATGGTGTTGAGACGTTGGGACGGTAACATTCGCAGGAAGCAGGGCTACCGCTGCCGGCTGGGGGTTATGCTCAAGCTGGGTTTGGCTGAGGGACAACTAATGACTGGTAGGCCTGTAAGAGCCGTTTAAAGAGAATGAGCCGGCTTCCCACCTGGGATCCCCAGTCTTGCACCAAACAGAGAAGTCCGGAGGAGTCTGGAGCCTTGGCCCGGTGGGTTTGCATGGGCGGATGAGGTGTGCAGCCCTTGCTGGTGGGACAGCCCGCTCAGGGCTTCCAGAGGAGGACTGATGCCTGTCTTGTCTCCACCTGTCAGGGGGTACCGCAGTTTCCTAGTTGTCCGGGGATGTGCGTTTGGAGAGGTATAAGCATGGAGCCCATCAGTCGGGGTGTGTAGAAATCCGGACTTCTCCTTTCTTGGCCTGCAGCTTTGGACCTGGAATCGAACAGAATGTTTGCGAGCATCCTCCTGGGAAGGAGGGGGCCTAACCCTGTTTCTCAGCAAGAAGCAGCATCTTGGTTTAAAATAGAGTGATGATGGCTGGTAAACAGGGACGTGAATGAGGAGCGGCAGCCCCAGATGAATAATGCAGGAGGCGTATGAATGGGGGGTTAGTGAGCCTTCATTGATAAATGTAACGGCATATGGTAAATGACCACCCGAGAGACGGTACTCGGGAGACACCCGATTGCCTCCGTCATTGATTCCGGCCTAATGCATTTTTAATGGCTACCAGATGCATTTCCTAATTGGTGATTACATCACTGTTGTGTTCCAGAATAAAGCACGAATCGTCCTCCAGTGATGAAGAGCACGCAGCTGCCAAGCCATCAAGCGCAAGCCACCTCCCTCTGTTGTCCAACGTCAGCTACAGGAAGACCCTCCGGCTCACTTCCGAGCAGCTGGTGCGTGTTCTGGTTCTCCCCTTGCCGCGTCGCGGGCGCTGGCTGAGGCGGGGCCCGCCCAGACCCCGCGGCCTGGTGGTCTGGGTTGCCCCTCCCGCTCCCTGGCCCAAGTTCAGCCCCTGGCCAGGCCGGCCCCATGGTCTCGCTTCCCTTTTGGCTTCCCTGTCAGAGCCCTGGAGCCTCCTGTTCTCAGGTGTCAGAGGAGGGCGGCCGAGGAGGCTGGTTTATCCTTAGATGTTGAAGGACTGATAGACCCGAAGCTCCCAGGCTCTTTCCATTTTTTGGAGAGATGTTTGTTAACTCAGGTGCATCTCCTAAATTGGGGGAAACTCAAGCACTGCATTGGGGTTTAGAGAATTTCAGGTGGCAGGGGACCGTCATGGTCACAGTGTCCTCTTCTGTGGGGGTGTCAGACCCTTCTTTTCCCTGGACAGTCAGTGAGCAAATATCCTCCCTCTTTTGTTTCAATCCTGAGAAGGGGGGGTGGGGCCTCAGCTGTGATGGTGTTTCATGGGAGAAGGTCAGGCCCAGACCCCCACTTGATGCCACCAGTGCACCCCTGCAGCCTAGCAGCCTCTGTGCCGCTGTGTGGCACGTGCTCAGGCCAGCGATGCCGGGGGACCTGAGTTGGCAGCCAGCGGGCATGCACGAGAGGGTCCCAGCAGTGAGATGCAAAACCACCGAAAGGTAATTTTGCTTTCCGTGTCTGCTGCGAATTCCTTGGGTCTGCGTTATCCAGGGAAACATATTTCCACACTTGGCTTTGTCTCTCCCATTGCGGCCCTTTTATTTATTCATGGAGTAGGAAGTGTGTCCCATTCTAAAGTGAATTCCTGTGGTCAGCCCTTCTAGCCTGTCAGTCAACCCTGCAGGAAGCGGGTGAGCTTGCCTTATGGGGGGGCTGAAGGGGAGAGCCGGGTTCTGCCCAAATCCTGGCGAGAACCATGCTTACCTATAGGCAGAATTATACAGTGGCCTAGGGTAGTGAGTTTAAGAAATAATCCTAATCTAGTGTCTCATGGGATGGAATCCAAATAGCCCTCAGTCTGGGCCTTCCTTCAAGTGGGCACATGGCTCGTGTTTTTCAGAAAAGCTTGAAGTTGAAGAATGGCCCCAATGACGTGGTGTTCAGCGTGACCACCCAGTACCAAGGCACGTGTCGCTGCGAGGGCACCATCTACCTGTGGAACTGGGACGACAAAGTCATCATCTCGGACATCGATGGGACCATCACCAGGTAGGTCTGGCCGCCTTGGGGGCCGTGGGTGAGTTCACCTTCCTGTGGAGCCCAGGCCCGGAGCCGGCATCTCTGTTCTCTGTGGTGCCATGGGGCTCGTGCAGTTCCGTTTCTGGTGCAGCCATGGAAACTTCGCTCCTCGCCCTAAACAGCTGTAGTTGGGGTGTGGCACTCGCTCCCCCGAGGTTGCTCATGTGGGTGATTCCCAAGAGCATCTTTGCAAATGGCCTTTTCTCTTTGATTTAGCAAGTCGTGGACTTGACGCATGGTCAGTGAGAAGGTGCCCTTTTGGGGGTTAACATATCCCCTCCGTGAGCGTTCTCCTCTGGTTACTCCAGGTTTGGGCTTTCTCTCCAGCGAGAAAGTCGTGAGTCCTGCCGGCATATTTTATGAAGCGTTTCTGGTCCGGTGAATTGGAATGGGCTTTCTTCTCTGTTGTCCTGCCTCTTTATTGTATTTTTCTCATTTCTGTCTTCATTTAGATCTGATACTCTTGGCCACATTCTGCCCACCCTGGGCAAGGACTGGACCCACCAGGGCATCGCTAAGCTGTACCATAAAGTGAGCCAGTAAGTACCGAGCGCCCGCCCCCATCTCCCGCGCGCTGCTGGTGCACGCACGACACCTTGCTCGCAGAAGCTCAACCTTGAACGTGACTTGCAAAGAGGGGAACACCTCCGTCAAGCAGCGTCAGTGGGGGGTGGGGGGACTCTGAGGACACAGTGAGCGCTCAGCCTGCCAGTTCCCAAGCATGAATTCGGTGCCAGAAGACAAGAAAGGAGGTGATAGGAGGCTCCCAAGTTCTTGGCCAAAGAAAGGTGGTGGCATTAGGGGAGGTCTTGAGATTCAGTCCATACTGAGGACTGTCCCCTCAGGTGAGGTGAGATGGCTGATAGTGGCCCAGCCACGTTGTTCGGGCTGAAAAGGTTTGCGGATTCCTGGCAGGTTTTGGCTGTGGTGCTGCTCTTGTCCACGAGCCTGGGGGCGGTCCTCCGCTGTGTGGCCAAAGCGTAGGAGAGCGGCCGCTCTGGGGCCATACCTGGCATGTCCCAGGGGGAGCCTGGATCTTAAACTGCTGGCCTCTGTTGGGCACATGTTACTTCACTTACTAGCTTTTCCACATTACTATAAGAATTAATATCATTCGTTCCCTCAGAAGTGGTCGGTCTGCATTCCCAGCGGCCTAATGGGAGGCAGGGTGCCTTCAGGCCTGGTCCTGCTCAGTGCCACGGTCATTCCATTTACTCTGGTCTGGCTCTGGCGTAGGGCCCATCCGGCGCCCTCCCTTCCCACACTGGCTCGTCACTTCCTCCATCTTTCTGTGGACTGAAGGCTCCTCACCCGTGAAACCTCTCCCTCCAGTGCTTTCTCTTCTCTAGCCTCTTGAGCTGGAAGGTGCCTTAGGCTGATGCAGGACACCCCACCTTTCCCTGGCTGAGGAAGGTGAGGAATTACACACTAAGTGGGTGTCAGGCTGGAAAACCGGGCCCACGATTCCCGAGCTGATGTGCTCACCCCCGGCCCATGGAGGTGACAGTGGGGGTTGGGAGTGGGCACTGAGAGCGCTGCCCGTACTCTGCGAGCACGGATGAAGGAAGCATAGTTTCCTGCCCCTCCTTCATTCACTCACCCAGCATTTATTGAGCGCCTTTGTGTGCTCGGCCCAGTGACAGGTGCTCTGGATGTCGGGATAGTAGCCACCGCGTCTGGCCACCTGCGGCCTTACGCCACAGTGGGGGCAGCATGGCTGGGATGGGGCCTCGTATCCTGGTGGGACTGAGGGCCTCTGATCTCTTAGGGGGCCCCCCTCATTGGCTTGACCTTACTTTTTCAGATTTCTTCTTCAAAAAATTACAAAAGTAGTACATGCTTCTTTAAAAAATGAAGAGAAATAAGCAAAATGAGAGAAATGGGAGAGAAGGAAGGTCATTATCTTCTTCCTCTCCACCCTGCCGCCAAGCTAATCCACTTCCCGGAGTGGAGCCACGGTGCACAGTTTGGCTCTGTCTCGGTGTCCTTAAAATCCATTTCCGCTCTCCCCACGCCCCCCGACACATGCTCGCCTGCGTTCTTCAGTAATGCGTCTTTCTGTCCTTCCGTGTAAGATTTACCTCATTTTCCAGTGCGGCCCCCGTTGTATAATGTGGATTAGCTGTGCTGTTTTTAACTAGTCCTCTGTTGGTGCACAGAGGAGGGAGTTTCCAGTGTTTTTCACTGTTTCCCAGACTGATGTGCGAAGCACTTACATGGAGGTTCATTATGTACGATGAGCCCATAAATAAATAAGAAGGTGCACGCATGTCGGGAGGGGCCTCTGTAAGGCGGATTCCCAGAAGTAGGACTGAGGGCGAGGGCCTTCGAAGATCTGATCGGTGGAGCCGGGTTGCCCTCTGCGGTCCCGTGGACGGCGCGTGTGCCGGTCTCTTCCCACAGCCTCACCGTGGCTGACCTCGCGGAGGAGGACTAATCCACCGGGAGCTCTGGACTGGCACGACACTGAACATTGCGTCTATTTTTAGTCGGAAGAAACCCTCATGAGTCAGGATACCGAGAAGCTCACAGCCTGAATCATTTTGGGCTTTGGAACATAAATCTACTCCTTCTCTTACTGTACATTAAGAAAAGAAAAGAAAAGAAAAGAAAAAAGGCTCAGTTGATTTCCCCCCACCCCCCACAAAAGAGATTTTTTGGGAAGTAAAGTAGGGAAGCCTACCAGAGAGCAGCTGAGCATCCTTGGTTCAGATTAACGGGCGTAGGGTGATTTTTGCCTTAACATTTTTCAGCTTGTGAGGCCCCGTGAAGACGCCACAGTCCTCACCACGTCCTCCCAGGCCAGAGCTGGCAACCCCAGGCCACTCTTCCCTCTTCATTGAGCTCTTTGTGGAAACCCGGGGCTTGGCCTGGTGTGGGGTGCCAGTGCAGGTGGGGCGCTCCTGTGGCTGACTGTTGGTTCGACTGAACCCCCCCATCCGGGCAGCGCCCCACATGCTTCCTCCTCCAGGGCCCCGGGCCGCTGCCGTGGGTCAGGGGCAGGGACTCAGGACTGGTCCCGCTGGGGGCTCCCTCTTCTCATGAGTCCAGGTCATTCTTATGTCCTCCTGGGACTGATTGCCCGCAGGCCTAGGTGGAGAGAGGTTAGCATGCCCGAGTACTAGGGACGGGATGCTGTTAACTCCAGGACCGGCCGACAGATCACTCTGTCTTTTATGCTGCTTTTTTCTGAATTTAGGCTGTACTTACATGTTAGGCCCTGCTGTATTTATCTGATGGAAAACCCAGTCTTGCAGATAGCCTCTTGCCTGAAAACAACAGAGAACTAGAGCAAATTTATTTACTTTTTTTTTTTGCCAAATGTACTTACTTTTTTGAACGCAGTCAGCTGTGAGAAATTATCTGTAGGGCTGATTGTTACCTTGTTCAGAGGGTAGAAAACAGCTTGCGTGGTTATTGATTAAAAGAGAGGGGGCGTCCGGGTGGCTCAGTTGGTTAGGTGTCTGAGTCCTGGTTTCAGCTCAGGTCATGGTCTCAGGGCTGTGAGATCGAGTCCGCGTCCGGCTCCAGGCCGAGCGTGGCGCCTGCTCCGGAGTCTCTCTCCCCACCCCGGCCTCCCCCACCTCCTCACCTGCACTCTCTCAAAGAAAGAAAAACCAAAACAGCTAGAGCCAACACCAGTGGCAGATATAAAGCCCTCCTTCAGGTTCCAGTATGTTCCATAAGTACAAGGAAAGTGAAGGACTATTTTCCAAAATATCTAGATCATTGAACCCATGGGATTTTGGGGGGCTAAATCTGGACAGTAATTGCTCTGATTTGGCACCTTAACTGATGCATATTTTATATCGGTGTAATAAAGATCTGTGCCGGTGCGATGACTCAGCGACCTGTTCTAGGTGGAGGGGTCCATGGCCTGAAGAGGATGCCGAGGGCGGACCCCTCATTAGCAGGCTCGGTAGGGTCTCGGCTCTCCTGCTCACAGTGCTTGTGCTCTCCTCCGCTCGAGGTCTTCTTAGGTGACGGCGCTCACAACTGCTGCCGGCAGGGATACGATGTCGGAGGGGGCCCTGGGGGCCTGGGCTCTGAAAGTGACAGCCCTTAGAAGGCCTGCCCTGGATGCACGGTCCTTGTCCCCACTCCCGGTTTGGGGTTCCTCACCTCCGAGATGGGAAGATTAGGCCAGCTGACCCCCAAGGCCTCTGCCAGGCCAAAAACTTGGAGCCACGGGTCACGGGCTCGCGGTCCCCGGGGTGTGCGCTCTAGCGGGACGAGCTTTTCCAAGCTGGGCCTCCGCAAGAGTCCCAGGACTGAGCAGACTTCGATCGCAGAGTCAAGCTGAGCACAACAAGTCTAAGTCTGGCGCCGAGCCTTTCCATCCTTCCGGGAGGCAGGGAATTATCCTTCCCCTAGGCCTGAAATGCGGCTACAGAGGTCCTTTTCTCCACGAATGTGCTCCCAACTGAGGGCGATTTTGGCTCCCAGGGACCCATGGCAATGTTCGGAGACCTTTCTGTGGTTGTCCTGCTTGGGGAGTGTCACGGACACCTATTGGGGGGAGGCCGGGGGTGCTGCTAAGATGTCCCACGGTGGGCATTGTTGGGGCTTCTTCCCTGCCCCCCAACAATTATGTATCCAGTCCAAGATGTCAGTAGTGGGGAAACTTCAGCCTAGAAGCTTATCTTGGCAGATAGCTTCAAAGATAATCTTTCCAAGCTATTTTAATATTGGCCTGGGCCAAGTGTTTTAAGGGAGATACAGAGGCTGGGACAGATGGAGAAACCGTTGGTGCGAAGCCTGGACGTGGAATGTTCTTTCCTTTTGGCTCTGGTATTCCCCCAAGCCCTGTTGCAGTTGCTGAGATCTGAGGCGAGTAAGTGGGATCCCTGTGCGTGTTGTATTCTGCCTTCGCCGGCGCGGGTAGGTTTCCCCGTGTGTTCTTCTGTTCCTGAAGAGCAGGGCTGGGCGGGCCCCGTGTGCATCCCGAGGCCAGCGGGAGCGCCCCCTGGGGGTGCGTTGATGGGGGTGCATTGCCCTTCTGGGTGTGGGGTCTTACCCCGAAGCTTCTCCCTGAAGAGTAAGCTCTGGTGACTGGTGCCACTGGAGCAATTTGGTGGGATCACAGACGGCTGTCATGGGGGCGAAGGCTCCGCCACCAAACTGGCATCTCCCCCCGCCCCCCCACAGAGGGACGTCTTCAGGCTGATTTTCCAGCCCCGTTTAGTAACGGCCTTTGAAGCAGGATACTTGCACAGTGAGAACAAGGCAGTGGCCTGATCAGACCGTTGAAATGTATTTGAAAATCAAGTTTTGAATAAATTATCATCTCAAGCCGCTGCAGGTGGCAGCTTTTAGGAACTTTGATGTGAAGAGCTATATACAGAAATAGTTGTTTTTTTTTTTTTAAATTGCATTAATTAGACAGCTAAAATACAAAGATGTTTAATAAAAAGGTTGCTGATTTTTCAGATGCATCCCCGTATTCCAAAACAAGCTGGTATTTCTGGATTCTCTTCGTCTTAAACCTTCCTGTTTCCTGGTTTTAGAGAGCGTATATTCATTAAGCAAGTGTCGAGATGAGTTCCTGACCAGCAAAGACGGTCCTTGGTGGAACCGTGTGCCGGGTTGGAAGTGGGTAGTCTGTGTTCGTTCATGCAGCAAATATTTGCTAAGCGTCTGTGACTTGCTGAGCACTGTATTTGGCTCTGGGGTTACAGCAAGGGGTGAAACAAAGTCCCCGCCCTCAGGGGGCTTATGGATTCGTGAGAAATACTGTCAAACAAGGGATTGTCCTCTAATATTAGTGATGAGTGCCACTAGGAAAAATAAAGCAGAGCAAGGGTTCGGTGTCTTCAGTGTCCGGAGTGCGGGCGCGAGAGGGTGGTGGTTAAATGGAGGAGCAAGGGGAGGGTCCTCCGGGGAGGGGATGTGAGGGGAGGGAGGGAGCAGGCCTGAGGTGTGGGGAACAGTGTTCCAGGCAGGAGGAACAGCCCCCGCAGGTGCCCAGCGCAGGAATGAGCATGGGGCACCTGACAGAGGGACAGAGTGACAGAGGAGACGGGGTTGGAGAGAGGGGCAGGGACCAGGTCTCACTGGCCTTATAGGTCATGGCAAAGAATTTGGATTATATCTGAGGCACATAAGATTCTAGAGGGGTTTTGAGCATGATGTGAGTGGGTTTTGAGTTTCCTTCCTGAGTGCCTTGGTGTGGGGTTCCGGGTCGCTGTGGGTATAGAGGCAGGAGGCCCCACCCCAGAGGTGTGCACGAGGGCTGTGGTGGTGACAGGGCACTTGGGGGGTGGTTTGGGGTCCTGGTTGGGGTGGGATGAGGGGGCCCGCTGATGTAGGGGGGCTGGGAGGGTGGTGGTTGTGAGGAGAAGTAGAAACCCGGGCGGTCCTGAGGTTTGGCCTCACACCTGGGCTGGCGAGAGAGTGCGGCGTGCTGAGTGGGGAGGTCGCGGCAGGAGCACCTGTGCTTGTTTGGGCTGTGGGTGCGTCACGTGGGAGGTACTGTTGTTGCCCTGTGAGTAATGGGGGGTTTGCAGCTGCACGTGTTGGCCTGGAGCTTAAGAGAGAGGCCTGGAGTGGAAGACGGAGTTTAAAAATGTTGAGTGTATTTATTTAGTCCAATATATGGAGACTATTAGCATTTAAGCATGTAATCAATATAGAAATTCTTAATGGGATAGATCTTCTGTTTTTATAGGAAGACTTTGAAACGTGGTATGCATTTTATATTAACAGCACATCTCATGTTGCACACTAAGCTTTCAGTGGTTTAGAGAAGTGAAATGGAGTCCTAATAAAGTAGTAAAGTTGCGTTTGATAGAAGAACATCTTGTGATCTGGTTTTCATGCCCAATGCTGTGGACACTCAATGCATGGGCTGTCACCACGGAGCAATTCTGAAATTCCCTATAGAGACCAACTGGGTGTCTGACAATTCAATTCAGGTCTGACCCCAACTACCCAGAAGTGGGGTGGACCCTCCAGGTTAGAGGCTCAGGCCCACAAGACAGCTCCCAACCCAGACACCAGCCGCAAGTAGGGGGTCCCTGGCTTACCCCCACTTTTCCCCTACTTGGCTTTGAATCAGGAGTCCCCACAACCCCCTATCTTAGGTTTATTAATTTGCTGTAATGACTCAAAGAACTTAGGCAGACTCTTCGGTTTATTCTAGAGGGTACTAAGCAACAGCCAGTTGAAGAGGTACAATACATGAGGCAAGGCCTGGAAGGGTCTCCCCTCCGTGGGATTGGGGTGTCTCCCAGCACGTGGACGCATTCACCTACTTCTTCAAACCGTGAATCTCATTATTTAGGGGTTTTGTGGAGGTTCATTATGTAGGCATGACTGATCAAATCCTTGGCCATCGGTGATTGAGTTTGGTCTCCAGCCCTCTCCCTCTCCCCAGATTTGTGTGTGGGGCTGGTGGTGGGGCTGAAACTTCCAACCCTCCGGTTGCTCATTGGTTCCTATGGCAACCAGCCCCCCCTTCCAAGGACTGCCTCATTAGCATAAACTTGGGCTGGAGGGAGGGACTTGTTTCTAACAGTAAATGACAGGTTACTCTGGAAATTCCAAGAGCTTAGAGGCTCCATGCTGGGATGTGGGGAGGAAGACCACATTATCTGTGTTGTTTCACAGCATCACGGATATTGTACACACCACCTCAGTCTGCATGGGGCGTAGAGAGCCTTCGGGGAGTGGGTGCGATCCCCTGGGGAGCTGAGGAGGAGAGGGCCCCAGAACCCCGGGACTTGTGCCCATGGAGCCTGGGTGGAGACAGAGCCAGGGGGCTTGTGCGGGAAGCAGACCAGGAGATGGTCCCAGGAGCCAGGACAGAGGGTCCCAGAGGAACACTGGTCCCCCATGCCAGGTGCTGCCGGGAGGTCTGTCCACATGAGAACCGTGGCATCGCAGGGACCCGCAGGGCCAGCAAGGCAGGGGAACAAGTCTGCTTGGAGGTGGTGGATGGGCTGAGACGTACAGTCAGTGCAGGTACACAGCCCTTTGAAGGAGTTTGCTGTGAAGGGAGTGGGGGATTTGGTCTGGAAAGAGGGAAAACCTGAGAAGGGGGGCTTTGGTGCAGTGGTTGTTTTCAGGACGGATGAGAGAGGGTGGAGTGTGTATTTACGAGCTTGTAGGAACTATGCAGCCGAGGGGGAGAATCTGACCGCGTGTGTAAGGGCGGGGGCTCGGTGCTGGCAGGTGGCGGTGGGGTCCTGTGCAGGGAGCAGGACGGGTAAGTCGGCCAGTTGGTGAATAGCCTCAGTTTCCCTAGCAGTAAAGACAAGGGAAAATGCCTACTGAACGAAGTTCCCGTGAGGATTAAACCAAGTGAGGGAATTGAAAGTGCTCCATTTCACTCTGTGAAATGTGTTTAGGCTCTGTTCTCAGTGCAAAAAAGTGTTTTCTCGAATGTGGCCTCCAGGTGGGGAAGGAAGCTTGCGGCAGTGCCGTTCTGTGTGACACATCGGGTTAGGGTTTGTGCGCACGCAGAGCTGTTCCCTGGGGCGATGCCATGACCCATGAATGCTTTGTCTCTTTTCCAGAAACGGCTATAAGTTTCTCTACTGTTCTGCGCGGGCCATCGGGATGGCGGACATGACGAGGGGCTACCTGCACTGGGTCAACGAAAGGGGCACGGTGCTGCCTCAGGGGCCCCTGCTGCTGAGCCCAAGCAGTCTCTTTTCGGCCTTGCACAGGTACGGCGCTCGGCGGGGGCCTCCTCGCACCCCGGGGCTGCGGGCCAGTTCCAGGCCCCTCTCCTCTTCCCAGCAGTGCTGGTGAGAAGAGCCTCCCAGCTGCTCTGCTGCAGCCCGTACGCCTGCCCCACAGCGGGTGCACAAAGTTCCCCCGAGATGCAGCTCTGGCTCAGTCACCCGGCCTCACCCTCCATAGCTCATCACGGCGCTCGGGATCCGGTCCAGATCCGTTAGCTCGGCTCACGTGACTCTTCCTGATGGCCCCCTGCCCTCCTTTGCGGTTTTTAAAACTCAGTCACGCTGAACTGTCCCCGTTTTTCCGGAACAGTGTTCTCTACTTCAAGCCTGTGCACCTGCTGTCCTCCCTCTGAGGGCGGCTGCCGGGCTGAGTCCTAGCGACTCTGAGAGTCAACTTGCCTTCCGTGTCATTGGGGACCTGGGCTGACTTAAGTGGCCCCTCGACCCGCCACCACCACTTACCCGGCCCTTGTCTCCCAGAAGAGTTGTTTTTTCTGGGAGTTCTGGTCTCATATTTTGTTGTTGTTGTTTTTAAAGTTTTATTTATTTATTTGAGAGAGAGAGAGAGTGGGAGTAGAGGGGAGGGGCAGAGGGAGAGGGAGAAGCAGACTCCCCGCAGAGCAGGGAGCCCAACCTGGGGCTCGATCCCAGGACCCCGGGATCATGACCTGAGCCAAAGGCAGCCTTTGTCTGGCTCATGAACTGAACCAGTTAACTGATCTGCCCAGGCGCTGGCCACGGTTCGGTTTACTGGTCCTGACAGTCACCAGCCAATGTCTGATTACCTGCTCTCTCCGCTATCACCACCGCAGGCAGAGAAGTCACACCAAACTCAGTCTGGCCTCCTGGGGTGGGAGAGAGGAGAACACGGGGCTTCCCTGTACCTTGATCCCAGGGCAGCTTCCCAGGCTGCTCTCAAAACATCATCTGTTGTGGTCATAAAGGAAGTTGGTTCTGCCAAAGGTTGGTTCTAAGTAGCAGGTAGTTTTGTCTTCAGGACACGGTGAGATGCTCTGGTGGGATTCTCCTCAGTTTGAGGACCTGCTGCTCACTGTGCCGACAACAGAAAAATCCAGATGGGCCCAGAGCGCCATGTTGGTTCCTCTTGGGTCTTTTTCTTGAGCTCTGCAGATACCTTTCCCATCGCGGCTTTGCTTAGTGTGATTTGTAGTTTTTTTTTCCTTGTAGTAAAAGTTCTAACACTGAAACTTGCACATTCTGCAGAGGAAATTCAGGCAAACCTCTGGATCCCTTGTGTATTTTAAGTCCCGACAACCGTCCTGCCAACGTACGCCTCAGTAGAATCCAGATGTTAATGAAATGGGGTCCCCGACCTATGTCGACAGTTTGTAGGAAGCTACTCATTATCATGTATTAAGGACCGACGATTTGCAAGGTCAGGCAAAACACAGACATTAGTACTTTGATATTTAGCACTAAATACACATTTAAGGTGATCTTTTTCACCGAAGTCCCACTGTCCATGATCGATCAAAAGTGGCCGACCTTGGACTGTGAGGACTTACTCAACCAAACAAGGACACCTCCCAGCGTGCGCCCCCTCTCGGGAGCTGGAGGGACTCCTGACCGTCCTTGGCTAACAGCCGGGGCCTTCTAGCCCCGCATTCTAGCCCGAGCCGTCTGTGGGTCAGCCGTCCTGCAGAGCTTCTAGAATTGATAGGCCCGTCTGCCACGAGCCAGAGTGACCTTCCCTAGCAAGGTGCTTTAACTGGGTGTGCTTCTGAGGATCGCCTGGGTCTCAGCTGGACTGAGGCACATACACCCGGTGTGTAGAGCACGGTCGGCAGGTGGGGGCGGGGAGCCCCCGGCTCTGATGCTGCTCGGCGACAGGCTGGTGGGGTGACGAGCCTGTGCCTCCTGTTCCTGAGTCGCTGTCCTCAGCTGGTGAACGCGGGGGCTGGATTAGACGATCTCAGGCTTCCCCTCTCAGCCCTGAGGTGCCATGATTCTGGGAAACATGTCTGAGAAAAGAAGTTGAGGGAATCTGTTTCCCAGATTCTGGGGAACAGAATCTCGTCTGTTGCTTCAGGAGCTTCCCCTTTTAAAGTGGACATTGGCTTTGAGTTTTCGTTACCTGCCCTCCTGTGTGGCGGCGACAGGGGCCTCCACGGGTGCGGCACCCATTCCTGCCACGTGGGGCTCAGTCTCATGGTGAGGTGGGGGCGTCTCCCTGATGACGAGGACTCGCCGTTGCTATGTCGTCCCAAGACTGGGTTACGGGGCAGAGGTGAAGTTCTGGGGTTCGGCGGCAGCAGAGGCCGGCCTCTCGCTCTGGGAAGGAAGAAGCTGTTTCACAAGTCACTGCGTTTCCCCTTTGGGGTTTTCCGAGGCGCTCTGAGACTCATAGATGTCCCTCTGTCGTTTGCTGGAGTAAAGTTACCTCAAGGGTGAGTTAGGACCAGGGACTGTGTGCACATTCAGGTCACCTCAGTGCCCGTCGGCCGTCCTCACTGCTTCCTCCTGGCGCGCCTGCCCGCGAGGCGGGCGCCGGTGGCCCGGGCCGCAGGTGCCTTCTTACTGTGCCCTGCTCACCCGGTATAGATGCCTGTGACATCCTCCTCCCCGCTGGCCACACACTCACACACTAGTGCAGGTGCTTGAGTGTGTGTGAGAGAGAATGGGGAGAGGGAGACAGAGCCGGAAGCTGCATTTGGATGGTTTCCCCTGAGTGGACTGAAGTTTGAAATCATAATCGTCCCGTCAGCAGTGGGGTCCCAAGATGCAGAATGTAGGACTCTTTCAGTGTTGGTTTAGGGGAGGCTCTGCAGTCTGCGGAAGTCCGTGCAGAGCCAGGAGCAGCCCTGGGGTCTTACGATGCTCAGGTTGGCCGTCCACCGCCACCACCGCCACCGCCACCACCACCACCACCACCACCATCCAAATTATACCTTGAGTAGGTACAGAAGATTTCTAAGCTACGTGCAAGGGGTAAATGCGAATCAGGTAGTGAACACCAGTTGTTGGGTCTCCCCAAAATGGGTACCCCAATAATGGGTCCATGATTAAAGGAGCGAGACTCCTATAAAGAGAAAGTCAAGCAAAGCTTTATTTTGCACCAAGTATCAAGAATCAGACCAACCGTCAAACAGACCGGCCACGGCCGCCCCTTATAGAGAGGACGACCCCTCCCTGCTTTCCAGACTAACTTTTATAGAGCAAAGGCCATGTGGTTGGGCCTGGCCACACACAGGTGGCCAATGAAATTGTAACACACAGAGAAAGCTGCACAGTCCTGCTAGGTCACACACGGGTGACCAACTGAATTACAATTTACCCTAGTAGACATTTGAACCAGCCTATCACCTAGTTCAGAATTGGCACCCAAAACGTGCCCAAAGCGCGGGGCCCATACTCCTCGGTAGCTCGGAGACAGTATGCGCCCCCGCTGATTGGATACCTCCACCTGGCCGGACCCACCCTGGTACTTGGACTTTGTTACCTGGGACTGGTTTCCGGGACTTGTTTTTAAGTAAGTACCCCTAGGTGGGGGTGGGGCAGAGTCAATTTACATTTTACAACAAAATGGCAGTTCAACCAGGGTGGGGCCGCTCTGGCTGAATAGGCCCTCACACCGGGAGCCCGCCCGGTTAAAGCCGATCCGTCTGGAGTCCTGGTCGCCCCCATCCCTCCCCACCAAGTAGCGATGGTAGCTACCCTCCCCGAATCTCGTGTTCATCATTCCCTGCTTTCTGGAACAGTTCTAGCGCATCTATTTGGGGGCCTAACCGATACGGTCAACCACGCACACGTGTGGCCTGTGTGGGGACGCGTCGCGTTCTTCTGGAGCCTGCTGTTCTCGCTCAGCGTCATGTCCCCACGAACGCCGAGTGGAGCTGCCACCCACTGCTCTGACTGGTGTGTGGTGTCCTGGTGTAGGACAACCCGCTGCTGGTGGAGACTTGGGTCATTTCCAGGATCTCACCATCGAAGCAGCGCTTCCTGGGTCTGCACTGGGGGACACGGGGACGAGTTGCTGCGAGGTGCGCACTTGGGATTGGAATTGCTGGCCACGGAGGATGTTTGGATTCAGCATTATTAGCTCATTCCGAACTGTTTTCCAAAGTGGCTGAGCTCATTTCTGCCCCCACAGCAGAGTCCAGGCTCTCCCCGTGCTCTGCTTTGTTGACAACATGTTGCCAGCCATCTACATCTGGGCCGGTCCAGTGGGTGTGAACGGTCTCTCCTCTTGTGTTTACGGGCTGTTTGGGCTTCATCTTCTGTGAAGTGCCTGCTCGAGTGTTTCCCCAGTTTTCTTTGTGATTTATGTGTGTGTGATGGATTATATACCTGTAGCCTTTCTCACCAGTTTCGCGAAGAGCCTTTCCCAGTTTATGGCTTGTGGTGAACATAAATTGGTCATTTCATGTGCTCGAACGTGTCATTTCCCCTGTAGTTGGTGCTGTTTGGGTACTAAAAAGGGCTTCCCTGGCAGTGAGCAGAGAGAGAGGCTCCTATATTTTATCTGATGGTGTTGCCTTCCACATTCAGGTGCAGGTGTGTGACCCACCAGGAACTGATTGTTGCGTATCGAGGAGAGGCCCATCGTCTCCCTTTTTTGGGTTTCTCTTCTAGGGATGTTCCAGTGTCCCAGCATCATTACTGAAACAATGCCCTATTTCCTCCTGCTTTGAGCTGTCATTGTGCTCATAAATCAAGTGTCCGTAAAGGTGTGATTTGGTTTCTGGCCTTTGCTCTTTCTTCTGTGTAATTGTGATGATCGAGTTTTTTGAAAACATACAGACAAGATCTTGCCAAGAGGTTGCCTGAAATTACAAAGGATCTATTGTTCGGTTTAGGGAGAGTCAGTATCTCCTCGTAATATTGGGTCTTCCAATTCACTTATATGGTGTCTTTTTTCATTTAGGACATCCCTAATCTAATTCAACAAAGTTTATGATTTTATCCATAAAAGTCTGACACATCTTCCACTATAGGTTTATTCCTAGACATTATAAATTTTAAATGACTATTTACAGAATTACATTTTTACCTGCTTGTTGCTTCTGGTGCATGAAAGTGCAACTGATTCTTGTACACTAGTCTTTTTTTGTACACTGATTTTATAACCAGCAGTCTTATTGATTCCTTTTTAATGATGATCATTCATCTGTAAATTCTCTTTTTGAATCTACCTTTTTGGCGACAGTTTCCCTTCCTTCATTTCCAATCCTCATTACCTATGTTTTCCTTCCATCACCGAGCCAGCGAGGACCTGCCACACGGTGTTGGGTTGAAATGGTGGTCATGGCCAGCTGTTGCTTAACTGTTACCAGGCCGTTTGCTGTGGGTTCGGAGTATGCCCTGCTATTCCGGGTTTCAGATTTTTCACCTTGATTCGTTGTTGAACCGTATCAACCACCTGTCTGTGTCTATTAATATGGTATGTTTTCTCCTCTTTCGACCTGTTAATGTGTTGGACTGCATTCGTTGGTTTAAAGTATTGAATCGCTCTTGCATTCCTGGAATCAAATTTTGGTGCTTTGCGGCAGTCAGTTTGCACATGCTTATTTATTTAGGAAGTTTGCACTGACATTCATGAGTGACATCGGCCCACACTCCGCTCATGCTTTTCTTCTTTCAGTTTAGCTTCTCAGGCTATGTCAGCCTCATAAAATGAGTTTGGAGATGTTCTCTCTTCTCCTGTGTCTGGAATTCTTTCTTCCTTGGATGACCAGTGGAGGTCTTTAGTAAAATCAGTTGTCTTTAGCGTTTTTCTTTGTGGGAAGACTTGAAAGTACGGATTCACCCTCCGTGAATTTAAAAATAGTTTGGTGTTAAGGAAGCTTCTCCTCTCAAGCTGATCCATTATTTATTTGTTTGTTTGAACAGAGAAGTGATTGAGAAGAAGCCAGAGAAGTTTAAAGTCCAGTGTTTGACAGACATCAAAAACCTGTTTTTTCCAAATACAGAACCCTTTTATGCTGCTTTTGGAAACCGACCGGCTGTAAGTAGTAAATTGGGGGTATATAAGAGGTCTGGAAATAACCGCCCTTTCTGACAGCAGCCATCTGCAGGGCGGGTCTTGACCCCATGGGGAGCCAGATTCGCCTCCCGCTGGAATTAGCCGTGAGGAGATGCACCGTTACCTCACGGTCTCTAGCTTTCTTTGACGATTGGCTGGTGGGTTTCAGTCTGAAGCTTGAAATGTGGGGCTAGAACCTTCAAATTCCAAACCACTTGCTAATTTAGTCGAACAAGAAGAACCTAGAATAGGATTAGACCCTTGCTACTGGCAGAGAAGCACAAAGCCAGGCCTTCACACCATGGTGCAACTGGGCATTGCAGGTTTTCAGAGCGTTGTAGTGTTTAGTGATAGAAGAGCTTGGAGATTTTTAGGTGTACACCCAGACTTGCTGGAGAGTTTAGCGTTCTGGATAATATAGTTTGGTACTAACTTCCCAGTAAGAAGATCCCCCTTTTGAAACTGGGTCAGAGCATAGCCTGCAGGGCTGTCAGATCGCAGGGGGCTCTGGGAGCCTGTTTACTCATGAGCTCAGCTCTAGCAGGATGAGCGCGGAGGCCCCCAGGGGGAAACTGATTGAATAATTTCACGTCCAGAGACACTTTTTTCTCTGCACTACTTGGAAGTAGAGTTCTGGTTAATGAAAATTTTATAATAGTGCATCAAACTTGAAATAATCCCGCATTTGTGTTTATAATGTGCTCTTTTTTTCCCCCCTAATTTTACTTTTCCACATACAGGATGTGTATTCATATAAGCAAGTAGGAGTGTCCTTGAACAGAATATTTACCGTCAATCCCAAAGGAGAGCTCGTACAGGAACACGCAAAGACCAACATCTCCTCGTGAGTGTCGTGCGCGTGCTGGGGGGTCGCTGTGTCCTTACGTTGTTAGAGTCTCCATCTTGGAACCATGTTCACAGTTCACACTCTGCCTTTTTGTCCTTTGTTGCCTATATTTTCATCTTGGATTCCTACAAAGAAAATACAGTTCAACTCCTGGCAGTTTGTCCAAAACTTAATTTTTGGACAATCTACATTAAATCAAGCCCCTCTGGGTCAACAATTTAAACGAGTGGTTAGCTTCTGCCACTGAGTGGAACCGCATGAATTTCAAAACTAGTGGTTTCGATCGGCCAAGGGAGGGTTGAAAGCCTAGCGTGCGAATTGGAAATGGAACCGAATCAAGGTGTCATGTGAAGCTGTATTTACGGACGAGAAACTCTGTGTCTTCGCACGCCGACCTGCCACACTGCTCTCACCAGAAATTGCCAGAATTCCTCTCATACTTGCGGTCGGAGCCCCGGAGTCTCCCTGGGGCAGTGGGCTGAGTGGGCTCGTGTCTGAAAGGACGCGTCTTGGTGGGCGCAGACTCTCCTTGACTTGGGTGTGCTGGCTCCGGGGTGCTCCCTCGTGAGAGTAGAGAGCATTTCCTCAGGCCTTGTGTGGGTGAGTGTTGCCCAGCGGGCGGCACCGGGCAGATGGCTGTCCTCCTGCTGTGCCTGCTTCAGGGGCTGCACCGTCTACGCAGACCTAGAAAAGAGCCCGTGGCCCTGAGTGACCCCGGGGAGGACCGCAGGAACCCGCAGAAGTTGAACTAGGGGCAGGAGTTGAACTAGGGGTTTGGTTCTAGCAGCTTCGCAGGGAATAGTCTTCTCCAGGCACCTTCGGTGGTTTTAGGTAGAGGAGAGATTTAGGTTTCTTCTAGAGCACATTTTCACATCCAGGGTGATCCTTACGCCCGTTCAAGCTTACTTTAGCCTACATGGGGGCCAGTTGTAGGCTGGAGGGAGCCAGGGGCCTGCCCACGTGCCTCCTTCCCCCAGTCATGCCTGTTCCTAAGCAGTTCTCAGGATACACCGGGAGAGAGAGGGGGACGGAGCCAAGAGCCTCCCCCGTCCTTCAGAACAGGGGACAGTGCCGGGCTCCCTCCTGCCTGGCAGAACAAGAGCAGGGACAGATTCCTTCCCCCGGCCATGTCCGGAGTGGCCCCGGCAGCATCGGGGACCCCCTCTCCCGCATTCCCCAGTGTTGCACACCCCCTGGTTTGGAGAAGGTCAAAGAGATCACTCTTCAGGGTCAGAAAACCCATGAACTGATGAGGCACTCCCCAGAAATGGCCACAGCCCGGTGACAGGTCTGTCACAAGAGAGGTGGCAGGACGGGGTTCCAGCCCCAAGAAGGTTTACTCCGCAGGCCTGTGGGGTTATCCCCTTCTCTGAGACTCTGAGGTTCAGGCACCTTGGCCTGGGTAGATCTCTGTGTGGGAGGAACTTGGCGCCTTGCGATCTTGTGCTGGGCCAAGGACAGGAGGCCCTTCCTGGGGGTGGGGGAGCGCCCCTCCATCCCCTGGAGAGCACATGCTGTCTCTGGCACCTAACTTGGGACTGTCTTTTTGGATCCGGGGATACCGTGTCCGAGAAATCGGATGGGTAGGGGCCCACGGCAGGCGGGGGGGTTGTCCGTGCTCTTTGCCGTGGCTTGTGTGCGAGAGAGGCATGACTGGGGCACGGCTGGGGCACGGCTGGGGCGCGGCTAGGGCGCGGCTGGCTCCCAGAGCACTGGGCAGTTTGGATCGGGGGCCTGTCACACACCCTGACGACACACCGTGAGCTGCTCCCCATGGGGAGAGGCTGCCTCCCACAGCCACAGAACTCAAGCAAGTAGGTCTTCAAGCCAGGAGGCATTTTAAAAATTTGTTTTAATCCCCAGGAAAGACGTAATTCTTACTTGTTAGGGGAGATTTTCCCCATTCTGTGCAAGCACGATGTTCCTTATAAGCCCTTTGGGGCTCCTTTATTAAATACACACTCTCATCCTTAGTTAATAAGGTATTTGATGCCTCAGAACATGCTAATTCCTGGAGTTTGTTTCGAAAGTCCTTTTTGGTTTTTAGCAAATTGGAACTGGAGAGGGACCCTGTGACGGTCAGCAGAGACTCTGGGGACATGTGGAGAGGTCTGAGCTTGTCAGAATTTCTGGTCGGAGGCGCCCGGAGGTCTGAAAATGCATGTTCAATACAGCAACTTTCTTTTTGTAGTATAGGCCAAGGAGACTAGGACGTAGCATCTTGGGAATACACAGAAAATGGAGGGAGAGAATGTTGAGAAACACTCCTCTGGTCCCACTCCATATGCCATAAAGATGGAGGGCCCGAGGCCCAGAGAGGGCGAGATGCTTACCCAGGGTGACACAGCTCCTGAGTGTGGGAGTGGATCCCCGGTGTCTTGTCCCTCAGGCGAGCTAAGGCTTCTTCCCAAAGGCTAACAATTAGCGAGGGCTAATGTTAATAACGGACGTAGAAAAATTCCCTGAGCACCGAATATGTGCTTTGCTGGTCGCACACCTTATTTGATTTCTCTCTGGCGGACGCTGGGGCAGTTTTCCTTTCCTTTCCTTTGCAGTTGAGGAGACTGCGGCGTAGAATGGAGGAAGCCATTTGCCCAAGGTCACTCAGCTGGTAAATGGCATAGCTGAAGGTCAAGTCTGTGTCTCCTTAACCCAAGGCCCAGGGTCATTTCCTTGCACAGCAGAGCTGTCTGTATTGCACCAAACACGCACTTTTATCTGAGGTTCTTCCCGTAGGCTCGGGCATGGGCTCCGAGGCAGGCAGCTGTCCCCTGTCACGCTGATTTCCTCCTGCCCCCCATTTCTCACTTGTCCCCCTTCTTTGGTCTTCCATGCCAAGTCAGGTTTCACCCCCCTCGCCCCGGGGGGCCTTATCTGAGTCCTACTTGGCACCCACACTGATTTCCTCTTCATTAGTGAGGAATTATTCCAGAGCAGTTGCCACTGGGTTAAGCAGGGTGGTCTGTTCCCAGGGTTGTGGGTCTCTCCTAGCTTCCAGGCACAGCACAGGGGGGCCCTGGCTGGTGTTCCGCGTGGCCAGGGCACGGGGCGTCCCTCTGAGGCCCTGATGTTGTTCTTTCTCCCTGCAGGTACGTGAGACTCTGCGAAGTGGTTGACCACGTTTTCCCATTGCTGAAAAGAAGCCACTCTTCGGACTTCCCCTGCTCAGACACTTTCAGTAACTTTACCTTCTGGAGAGAGCCACCACCCCCTTTTGAAAACCAGGATATTCATTCCTCCTCAGCGTAAGATGTTGCCGGCAGCCTCCTGACGTCATGTGAAGACCGGCGCCCCCGATTAAAGGATAGGCCTTGGGAGCCATGGAGCAGGAGCTCAGTAGCCTGGTGTGCGGTCATTTGCTTAAAAGCAAAAGAATCTGAGGGGCGTTTCTCTCCCTGCCCCATGCCCCGGGGTGGACATTTCTAAGTGGGGTGTGAGTGGGGCACTTTAGAGGCCGCGGGTGCGTTGAGGGCGGGAAGGCATCCCTCGGTGGCGGCCGCAAGCCAGTCGCTGCGCTGCCCTGCGCCCCCTCTCGCAGTTCCTGCCTCGTTCCTGTGCCAAGGTGGCTGCCGGGGGTTCCCTGCCGATGACCGTTCCGCTGAGGCACCCCCGGGACATGGCCGAGGGGGGCCTGTTTCCACCTGCCCACGGGGTGTGCCACCTGTGCCCGCGTGGCGGGAAGGCTGCGGGTCTCGAGACCTGCCCCTGCGGGGTCTCCCCCCTCACTGTACAGGCTCGGCCTGGGGGTGTCTCCCAGCAGTCTCTGCCGGCAGGTCTCATGGGTAGCCCAGAAGTTCTTTAATTCCTTGGATGAAAGATAGCCTAGACAGTTGGTATACATCCCCCCCCATTTTTGTGGCCAAGGCTGGACTATTTATGCCTTAATGCATCTGTGGCAGGCATTTTATTTAGAATGTGCTTTGTCTGGCTCTCTCTAACTTTGCAATGCCTTAAATGCAGATGATAGCATTCCTAGGGCAGTGTTTGGAAGGAGCGCGACGCTCCGCCTGTTCCCTTCTCCAGCCGGGTGCAGCTGGAAGCGCGGATTCGAGCAGAGCTCCTGCCCTGTGGTGATGGTGTCGATTTCTGCTGGGAGCTCTCCAAAGAAAGGAGGTGGTTTTACGAAAATCATTTCAAGACGTTATGTGCTTTGTAGATACTCTTATTTATTATTTTACTCTGATTGGGTTATTGTTAGGAGAATTTTAGCCATAGTCTGTTATTGTAGCTGTCATGAACACATCAGAAGGATAGAGACGTTAGACTATCCAAAGAGCCTTATTCTGTAGATCTCACAACACTGACCATTCCTTCAGAGTGTATGGGTAATACTTTTTATTTTCCCTCGCTTTTCCCGCTTGAGTTAAGGGCGAGGTGGGTAATACTTCGAGTGGCATTCTTCACGCTGGCGAAGATGATTCCTTTCCTCGTTTATAAAATTGGCCTCTGGAGAGAACAGTTTGAAAAGTGAAAGAATTATTTTCGTAAAAGATTTTGCTTACTTTGTGAAGTATTATTTTTTAGAGAGTGTTTTACCCCAGTGATTGCAAATGTTTTCCTATTTAAATTGCATGTCATGAAGTCAGAACCTGCAACAGATGATGAAATTTTACTCTTTCTGTGAAAGAAAATCCAGAGGTGTTGCCTTCATTGTCGCTGGTGGGCTCTGTTAGCAAGGGGAGCCTTTACAGAACTGTCCGCCTGTGTCGTCGACCACAGACTTGCCTAGAATTGGATCGTGCATGTGCAGATTCCCTTTTGGAGGCATTAAAAGTAATTAAAGATAGTTCTGCCTTAACTACTCTGGCCTGGTTCATTAGTGACCTTTAGAGCCTATGTTAATTCTGTCCTGAGGGTATTTCGGGGTGAACTTGAAGCGTTGTGAACTGAGCATGAGGTCACGTGCCTGCAGGGGCCGGCGTACTTTGTCCCCTGCATGGGGGAGGCTCCGGCTTTGAGGAGGGGTCGTGTGTCCCATGTCCTGCCACCCAGCATACCCTCCATCAGGACGACCAGCTGCAGTCACTCTCTGTGTGGACGTGGGAGAGCTTGCAACCCTGCCCTCCTAATTTTGCTGTACCTTATGCCTCGACGCCACTGCACTCAGAAACAGAGCCTGCCTTCCAGGAGGTGACACGCTCGGATGTGTGTCACACCCAGAGCATGACCCCTGGAGGGGCTGTAACATTCACACCTGCCTTGTGGCTTCCGAAAATGAGATTTGTACGTGGCCGCACTCCTGCCTCTTTCAGCTGGCTTATCCGCCTTTACACACCTGTTACCCAGTAGCCCCGTGGGCGGTCGTGCGCCGGCATGCTGTGTCTGGACCCCACATTTCCCAGTTGCCCTGTGGAGACGAGCCCCTCCACGGGACATCATCCAACGATCATCCCGTGTAATTAGGGAGAACTACATACCTGGCACGTGGACAGATGATTAGACTTTCCAAGGGGAACTCCCTTTTCCATTTTAGGTTGAGATCACCACTTCAAATATATTTTATTTACAATACTTGATCTGTGTTTGTATGTGCCGGCACGGTGACCCCAGTCACTGCGGTGCCTCACGGTGTCGTGCCGGCGGCAAAGCTGTTGTAATAGACGGATGAGCGATTTCTCTGCAAATCAGGCGTGTGAATTTCAAAGTGTTTTGGTGAGCTACTAAGTTGCTTTCTAGGGTGTGAAATCAAGCATTTTTTATTGTCTACTCAAAAAAAAAAAAAAATCCTTAAGGCTATGGACCTGTTCAATATCGGGAATGAAAGAGCCAGTCTTTTCCTGATGCCTTTGGTGCGATGCTGTCGCTCCTCCGTAGGCAAAGGGGGAACATGGGGGAGAGGAGGGAAGGCAGGGGAGGCTGTGTCCGGGGCCCCTCCTCCCGGTGGGGAGAGCAGAGCGGGCTCAGCTAGTGTGGTGCGTGCAGGTTCCCCCAGGGCTTGGCCCATGACCCATGAGGCACCCAGGGGGCTCTGGTCCGTGGTCTTGAATGAGATGCTCAGGTGCTGCTGCAGGAGGAGACACTGGAGAGGCTCAGGAAACCAAGGTCCTTATCCCTGAGTGTAACGCCACGGGAGGCACTTCACACCATGCAGAGCCCCGTGGGGAGGCTCTAGGGTGGTCGGAAGGCAGAAGTCACCAGAGGGAGGGGAGAGCCTAGGCCAGAGCCGTTCCCGGGTTTCCAAAGGAGAGGCAGGGCAAGACAGGGGGTCCAGCTTGAATTATTTCTGTGGCCTCCAAGCTAGAGGTGTGCTCCCTGGTGGTCTGGTACCCAGCCCTGGGATGTTTAAGGCGGAGAAATGCTGCCTTCTGTACGCACGGACCCGCTAGAGGAGGGCTGGCTCTGCATGGTTGGTTGGCGCTTTACAGGTGTGCCGCGGCTGGGCCGCTGGCTGCCCCGGGGAGGGGGCTAGCCAGTCTCTCTCCAGCAGAAAGGGTTGTAAGATGTCAGAACACTATAATGATACCCAGAAAATTTAAGTATAAACTGTACAGGTTCCCTCACCTCCCATTCCCCGGCCTCAGTTTTTGGACTCTTCTCTGTGGCACACGTGACCCACTCTTCTTACAGTTTCATGTAAATTCCAGTTAACGTACAGTGGGGTGTCTTAGTTTCAGATGTGCAGTCGGATTCAGCACTTACCTGTGGCACCCGGTGATCGTCGCAGCAAAGGCCTGCCTTCATCCAGGGGCACCTGGCTGGCCCCCTCGCTCTTAAAGATTTTATTTATTTGAGAGAGAGAGAGAGAGCGAGCATGTGTGTGCCCATGCATACACACTCATGTGGCGGGGGGAGGGGGAGGGAGAGAGGGACGAGCAGACCCTGCTCCGAGCACAGAGCCTGAGGTGGGACTTGATCTCATCACCTGGAGACCAGAACCTGAGTGGACATCAGGAGTCAAATGCTTAACTGACTGAGCCACCCAGGCACCTCACTCGCTTTTCCTTTTGAATGAATCAATCAGTCAAAGCCCTTGGCTAGGTCGCCCAGATGACTTGCAAATGGTCATAATTCCTATTGATTTTATGCATCGTTGCAAGACGTCCTGTTGCTTGGCCTGCATCCACCTAAGTGTTTTGGGATAAATGTTTAAGAGTATGGGACCCTAAAGGTGTAAAAGACGGCAATCTGGGGTCTCAGGTCGAGCTTCTTGCGAAGCCCGAGCGGAGCAGGCCGTCTGGGTGTCTCAGAGTTAACGCTTCTGTGTCTTGAAAACAAAATAAGCTCCCCTTATGGCCCTGACCATGGCAGATTTCCTCTGATTTCAGATTGCATACTCTCTTATCTGTAAAGTAAAAATCAGCCTGAGCCGGACTCTCTGGCCTGGAGATCCTCACCTGCTCCTGCTCTTGGCCACCCTCAGCTCAGCGGCAGCACGAGGCTATGCAGTTTCCATCCAGTGCTGTAGTGGCTCTCACACGCGTGCAGGAAAACCAGTTCGGCAGCTTGGATTTCCCCAGTGTCTCAGCTGTAAACACCTGAATATTTCAAATACTTCCTGTCTTGGTCTTCGAAACTGACGCAGCCAGCCGGACTCAGCAGCCCTTTGTTGGAGCCTGGGGAACACGGACAGCGGGCCTCAGAGTGCCCATCCCTAGAAAAGGGAGGGCCGTGCGGCCCCGGAGCAGCCCCGGAACATAGTCCCAGTGGCGGAGGAAATTGGGCAGGCCTCGTTCAAGTGAAAAGCCGAACTTCTTTGGAATCTGGATTTCCTGGTTGTAGCGGGAGTGTTCTAACCAGCCCTTCGGGAGAGCTGTGTTCGATCAGCGCTCATCTCCCTCCCTTTGTGTGTCTGTACTTTGTCTTCAGAGGGGGCAGAGGACGGGCGGGGGTGGGTGGAGCAGGACTGCCCTGCTTCCACGGGCCTGGGGGTGGTGGGAAGGCATCTGTCTCTGCAACAAACAGAAGTGCTTAAAACGCCCATCATGCTTTCCTCCTGCTTCTGACCACTTTTCCCCACTCGTGCTGCATCCCAGAGCTGTGGAGCATCCCTGCACGGGTGGGTCTGTGGGGAATGCTTGATGCCCTCAGGAACCCTGAATGTGACCCCACTGGGGTGGGCCCTGGAATCTAGCAGGCCCCAAGTGGCCACCTGGGGGCACAATCAGTTTTGGTTTGGAGGCACAGCCTTTAAAACATCATCTGGGCTTGACAAAGGCGCTTCCCTGTTGTGCTTGTCTTGGAGACCGGCCAGGTGTGTTGAGGGCTGGTGGGGAGGGGGAGGAGTGCCCGACGGGGACTGTTTTGGGCGCCAGAGTGCCTCTGACTGGCACAGCCTAAGGCCAGACATCACTCACCAGCTCGGAGGAGGGAGCAGTTTGTGGGTGATTGTTGTTCAGGTCGAAGAACCACTTAGATCTGTGGTTCTCAGAGCCTGCAGGTCCAGCACTGGGAGCTCGTTAGAAATGCAAGTCCCTGGGTGCGACCCCAGCCCCACTGAACCAGACCAGGAGCGTGGGTCCCACCACCTAGGCTGGTCCAGGATTCTGGTGCACGTTCAGTTTCCAGATGACACAGTGGAGGCCCACACCCGGGTCCTTGGGGCTGCTTCTGCCCTGGACTAACCTGGCCTGGCTAGAAAATGAGCTGCTCCTTTCCAGGAGGCAGTCCTCTGGAAACTCACTATGGGAGCTTGATTGACTCAGGCGGTGCTGTGGCAACCCTTGGATGCACGGCTGCCAGCCTCAGCCCCCTTCCTGGCATCGGCATCTTCGTGGGCTGGCGGCGGCCAGGAGGGGACTCCGCCCGCTCACTGAGACGGGCAGCTGGATGCGTGTGAACGGCAGACCTGGGCTGTACCCAGATTTCTGATGGCCCCCTTCCTCCCCCAAATTGTGGGAGCCTGGAGGGGCTGTCCTGATGCCAGCTAGCTTTTCACTGGCGCAGGAAGTCCATTCAGCCCTGCATTGCCTTTAATGAGTTTTGCAAGCAAGTGGCCTCTTCCGGTGACTCATTCTGCCTTTTGTGTGCCCGGAGATTGTGGTTTTAAGTTTCACTTTGGAAAGTAACCGCTACTTCTGCTGCTTTCTCTGCTGCTGGAATCTGCACAAGTTACATTCATTTTGCAACAAAGAAATGTAAATGTCCGAGCGCCAGTCATATTTCTGCTCTGATTGTAAAAACATCCTTTTCCGAGATGGATGACAGAGCCAAGCTAAGAAGAAATGGTTTATACGGTTTTCAAGCAACACACTCACTCGGGAACTTCGTCTTTTTCCTTCCAGAGTGGCTTGATAGTTTTGTTTTTGTTCCTTGTTGTCTTGATTCATAATTCAGAGATATCCTAAAAAATAAACAGTGCTTGCTGATTGAGCGATGTGGTTAACCTCTGATTTATTGAGAGAAACTTGGTTCTGGACAAAAGTTTGTGTTCTCACTTTCATGCAGGGTACAAAAGGTGATGATACCAGAGATCTCGGTTTCTACAGTGAAATCATTCTCATCTGACTTTGCACAGAAGTCCGTTTATGGTACGTGAACCGATGCGTTTCTTAGGACTAGAAGGGGAGCAAAGTGGACAAACCCCACTCAGTATTCCTTTTTTTCCCTCCAAATAATATAGTCGTCTCCGAAACGTTGCAGTGAACTAAGTTATTTTTATATAATCTTGTGTAAATATGTACCAACGAAAAACCATAGCCCTCATACAGCAATAAAACCAAAATGCGCTTCAAATTAAGTGTAGCTAAAACTCTCACACTAAAAAAACTCAAATGAACATGGACATGACGTGATGGGAAATGGGAGCTAGCGAGATGATGTTGGACTGGGGTTTACAACAGGCATGTGTGTTTTATATTGCATTTGTCAACTCGGTTCTTCCAACTCTGGGCATGATAGGTCGCCCTTCAAATCGTCATTAGCGCTGCCTTCCGCAGAATGCAGCAACGGGAAAGTTCTGACCACATATTTCCATCGACGCTGGCTGCGAATGAGCGGTCGCTGATTTGTGCACCCGGGTTGGGAGGCCCTCAGTCAACCGCCTCATAGGACATGCGTGGCACTGACTTGGAAAGGGGGACTCTTGAGTTTAGCTGGGCACGGCACTACCCAACTCCATCATCCTAACTTTCCCTCTCTGAAGCGCCAGGAGACCTCCATGTGGACATTATCGGCCATCGTCTTGTGTGCTTAAAGCACCCGCACCCTTGGGGGTTGCGGTTTGGGGTGCTCGTCACCCTTCTGTCCAAGGTTCTGACTGATGGAATGTGAGCTGAGTCCCCGGGCACTCGGGGGTCAGCTGTGCTGTCCAAAGCGATGGAAGTTACTGATGTTGACTGAAGCCAGAGGGGTTTTAAATATCTCTTTCCACCCTCAGAGCTGGAGAATGCCTCCCCTCTCTGGCCCCATGGAGGATGGGGGGATCCTCAAGCCGTCTTTACCTGGTGTTAGAACAGCAGCTGTGCCTGAGCACCTCGGCAAGGGATAGAGCTTGCTCTCTGCTTTCGAGCCTGGCGGACCTGTACTCTGGGCCCAGGGGCAGAGGCTCCCAACCAGAGCTGCCCCTATGTGGGGAGGAGAGAGGGGCCGCTGAGCAGAGATTCTGGGTGACTGTTTGCAAACCCCCATGTGTGTGGTCGTGCTCTAATAACGCGGAGTGTCCTGTGGTCTGAACGCACGTCTATCTGCTTCTGGGGGCCAGTGGGCAGCTCTGCTTCAAGGGAGACAAAGCTGTTTTGAAACTGGGAATTATGGTCTTGTTTGCCTTGGGACTGAGTTGGGATGGTCTGGTGGGAGACTTTGCATGGCGTTTGGGGGACCCTGGGTTGGGAGGTGGCTTTCTCTGGGGACTGGGGCACCTCTCCTCCCATAATATGTACCTCCTCTCGCAGGAGCTATGGCAGGACAGCTGAGTCACCTCCAATGCCCGGAGGTCTGTCCAATCCATGTAGCACCTGGAGAAAAGTTGGGGTGAGGGATCTTACCTTGATACTTCGAGACATGTGTGACCTTGGTTTGCATCCATCCTACTGGAACTCCCACCACCCCACCTTTGCAACACCAACCTGAGAAGGCTCCAGACTGGGGGTCTTCCAAGGTACCCTTGCCAACCCCAGGGAGGAGGAAGCGAGGACAATGGCTTCTCCCTCGGTGGCAGCGGCAGCACCTGGCCGTAGATATCTTCTTACAACAGCGTCAAGTCCGTGGCTAATGTATAAAAACGGAAATTCAGACACAAGGAATAGATGAGGGCTGTCAACGTCCACTGTCTGAAAACATGAGCGAGGATAAGGGCAGACGTCGAAACTGAGCACCTCCTCCACGTCCATGGGAGCATTTGACCAAGCTCGAGACTGAGACATGGCTTTCGGGGGGTGGGTTCCTTATGAAGGGTCGGTATGCATGTCCATATGCTCCTTGAAGCATGTCCTGTAAGAGCTTCTCAGCAGGCGTGCCCACGGGCTGCACCTGCAAAACGCACCTTTGAGGCTTGTCATTCCGGCAGACGGAGTGCTGCCCATTCTCCAGCTGCTGGCCAGCCTTCTGTCTCCGCCGCAAGTCTCAGGCACCTCTTGGGCCTGGCCTCACCCTCCCCAGACTCTCTTTCAAGCTGACCCACACAAAGCTCTCTCAATGGTGGCCGAATGTTGTATTGTTCGATTCATCCCGGCTTGCTGAGTTAGGCCAGGCTGCGGCAGGTCAGGGAATGGGGTTCGTCCACTTGCCCCGGTGTCATCCCGTTTCGACCCTGCGCCCCATATTAGGACACACTCTTCTATCTCTCTTCAAAGCAACTGGCAGAGTCTGGCGCTTTGTACATCCCCACAAGGTTGATCTGGAGCAATCTGGACTGTCCCCTATTCTGTTGGCTGTCTCTCCTGGGGTCCTACCGGGTGTCGCTTTTTCCATCTGTGGAATGGGAGATTGTCCTTGTTCCTGCTGGCTCTCTGGGGTTGCCACGCAGCAAGTCATGGCACACGATACTGGAGTGTCTGGGCTTTGGAAAGCATAAGTTAGGGTACGACTCTCAGTTTCATGATCCTTGCTATTTCAGATCATTTTTTTTTTTTTAAATCATCACTCACTCCATTTTATGGAGAAAATAGAAGTTCAGAGAGACTGTAATTTGTCACACATCCTCTGACTAGTAAAAGGCAGAGCTGGAACGCCAGTCCCCACAACCAGCGTCATGTCAAGTGTTATAGGCAGGGTCCCACTGCCCCCACCAGGCGGTCCTACAGCGGCCACTGGAGCCATGGAGGTTAGATGGGCAAAGATCAGGGTGGTCATCATGCTGTGTGCCCATCGCGTGAGCCAGCTCCAGGGACCCTACATGCAAGGGAGGTTCTGACCGCTGCTCTGGCTGAGCCGACGGCAACAGGACAAGGACAGGGAACAGGCTGTGCAGGGACTTGAAGCGGCTTGCATGTGTTTCTTAGGCTTGAATCACTGTGTGCACCACAGAGCATTTGCTTTTTAAAAAAGCTGACACGTTTCATAAAATGGGGGTAAACACTTCCTGTTTTGACCAGAAACAAATGCAAACCAGACCCTTTTCCTCTCACCAAGCAGAGCTTGACCTTTTCAAAAATACCTTCAAGGACCCACTAGGCTTAGGTGGGTGGAGATGGAACATAGGTAACAAAGCTCTTGCCAAGCGGACCCTCTCCTGGCTGAGCAGCAAGATTTCCCCGGGGCACCCGAAACCTTCCGACTGGTCCTACCACAGCGTGGGCTGAGGAGTGCGCTTGGCGGCCACAGGACTCGAGGAGTTGTATTCTGTTCTTTGTTTGCTACTGATGTATGACAACAGCAGAACAATACAAAGGAATGACATTCGTGTGCTTGCTGGATTTTGGATGTATAACATCCTGGTGGGAATGTTAATTGGTTTGGGGCTTCCTGTGAAAATGGGGCTGGGTCCGAGAGTTTGGAGACCCTGAGCCTTAGGAGTGTGGCAGAAGTGGCCCACTGTCCTCCACAGAGTCCTGCTTTCGTGTGGAGCCTTTGCTGAAAACTGAGACTCTTAGGGACCCCAGGGGCTAAGTTTCCCAGCTTCTCAGCCCCACATCTGGGTGGGGCCAGGCCACTACATCTTGGGAGTCAGGGTCTGAGCAGCCCTGGGGCTAGGATTGCTTCTGAGCCGGAACAGTTTAAAAAAAAAAAAATAGGTGTTCCTTTTTCCCATTCCCCTCTCTATCCATCAACTGGAAGGGAAGGTCTCTAGGGCAGAGCCACAGGATCAAAGGCACCTGGGTCCCTGAATCACTGTGTGGCAGCCAACCTGCCAAAAACGAAAATGGATGTTGTAGGGTGAGAAATATGTTTCCATGGTGATCCCCTCTGAGATTCCGAGGTTTATGTGTGGCAGCAGCTCGCAGGCCGAACTGATACACAGGACGAGAGAGCAGATGAAGGAAGAGATTCACACAGGAGACGGATGTGGGGGCAGGGCAGCGGCGGCAGGGCAGCCGCAGGGTGGGGGTGGCCACCCAGACCCCCTTGACAGTGAGGGTCAGTGTGCTTCTGGAGAAGTGGCACTTGAACCTTTTATGGGCTATTTTTTTCTGTTTTGAAAAGGAAGGAAAAGTGGGAGATACGTATTTGACGACATGTAAGATGCTTCTGGGAAGCTTTCTTCTTCCAGACCAGGTTTTAGGGAGAGGGAGGAGTTAGCAATACTTGGCAAACATGAGCGATTAAAAAAACAAAACAAAACAAAACAAAAAAAGTGAAGCAACTATGAGACCCAGGAGAAGTCAAAATTACAGAAATGAAAAATATCATGTAGTCAGACGAGGAGTGTGGGGGATGGGAAAAGAGGGCACATGGATGGTAAAGTCTTCTACTGTAAGTCACACATAGTATCTAAATTTGATGAATGAAAATATGATGGCACGTTCTTACCGCTTAGAAATATATAAGCAAATGCCAGAAATGAAGAGCCAAAGGGCCAGGCCTGGAGAGCAGGAGGGCTGTGGGCGGGGCCGGATTTTGTTCTGTGACTTCTTGTAAACACTCGTGAGCTTTTCGAGCTCTGTGAATACCTGATTTCTGTCTCAAAAAACGTGGAATGAAAATTACAAAAGGATGCCAACAAACATATTGGAAAAAGAACCAAAGCACAACAGTCAGGGAGCCGAGAAGGAGACGTGACCTAGCCAGCGGCTAAGAGGGGAGCTCGCTTCTCCCGTTCTCCTCTCTGCAGAGTTCTCTAAGGGACGGGTGGTCTTCTCTAGTCCGGCTCTCCAAGGACAATCCCTTTCCTTCCATCCACCGGCTGGTTCCGGGAGTACTGCTCCCTGTACTCACACACTGCCTTGTGCCGCCCGAGTAGGGTCTTGTACCTTCCTGAGCACTAGTACCTGAAAGTGAAAAACACGTCTGAAGGGATAAAACACCTTGAAGACCCACTATGTGACCAATAAAATGGCAGGTGTTAGAGGATCTGAGGAGCTCGTGGCCAGCAGCCGACAGACATCTCAAGTAGCTGTGTGCGGACGTGGGGCAGGTACCATGACAGAAATGTGTCCTGGGAGGGGCTTGGTTCTGCTTCATTGTCCCCAACAAGGTGGACAGGAGAAGATTCAGACCCATGTTCTGCCAGGGCAGCTCTATTCCAGAGAATTCCAGAATGGCTCCTCCCTCACAGCGGCTTCCCGCCCTTGCCCTGCGCCGCTGTGAGGCCTGGCTGCCTTTTCACAGGAAGAGGAAGGGTGAACCTGCTTCATGAGGGCCGCCCTGGCCCCGACCCAGGACAGGTCTCATTTCTGGCTGGAGCAAGGGTTGGACCCTCTCCGGGTCCCCAGCGGCCCAGCTCTGAAGGCCTGTGTGGGGCCCTCAGGCTTCTGGTCTCTTCCCTCCCACTTCTCGGCCCAAGCCTGTGCTTGGCCTCTCAGCCCTGAGGAGAAGCCGGCCGGGAGCCTCAGGTGGCCTCGGACCCATGTGTGTTCTCCATCCCTGGGCTCTTCTTCTTTCCTCTTCTAGCTTCTTCCGTGGTTTCACTCCCTGCGTCTACCTCCCACTTGCCCGTCAGCTCACCATGTTTGTCCACACCACAGCCGAGAAGTGGAGGGGGCTGTAATGCATACATTTTGGCTCACTTTGCCGGCTGTCTGTGAGAATAAACCCTGTGACTTTTAGACGAAGAGGGCGTTCTTGGTGGGAAGACAGAGTCCAGCAGACGCCGTCTGTGGGCCTCGAGTCTCACTGGCCCTGAGGGGGAGGCAGCAGCTGTGCGCTACCGTCAGAATATGGCGGTGGCCAACGCTGGGGAGGGGCTGAGCAGCAGAGAACCTTCTAGGTCTCCCTAGCAGGGCTTCTCAACCACGGTTGTATGTTGCAGTTAGCATGAGGGTGATGGTTAAAATCGCTGACGGCCTGAGTCCCCGTCCCCCAGCCCCACTGAATTTGAGTCTCTGAACCCGCACCCACCGGTGGGGTTGAGAGCTTGGCTCGGAAGTCCTTCCATCATGGACTCTGATCATTGTAGATCTGAAAGCCCCAGACTGTGGGTTCAACCGCAGCAGCATGACTGGGGGTTTTATCTATAAAAAGATAAAGACCTCTGTGAGCCAGGGGAAGGAGTTGTTTCACAAGGGACATTCCATCTTCTTGGGTAATGCAGAGGAAAAAAAAAAAAAACCCAAATGGAATTATCAGGAAACGAGAAGCTAAAAATAAACGCGACGCGCTCTGCTGGCAGGAGGGCGGGGAGGTGGACCTGATACTTGGTTCAGCATCAGGATGCTAGAAACATCCGGGGACACAGAAACGAAGAGAATTTAAGAGGCAGAAGAGAGCCTCTAATAAGATATGGAGACATCAAATTTTTCAAGTTTTCAGGAAGACTGAGGTGTCTTCAATGTCACTTTCTAAAGAGCAGTCGCTTGGCAACTATCACCATGAAACTCCTCGAAGGTCAAGTCGGTTTGCTGGGTTTGTGTTTGTAGAAACAAACAAACAAACATGTCAAACAACTGGTCAGATAGTCTGGTGATCTCATGAGGCTGGAACCAAGGGTATGTAACTTCTTTGTATAGTTTCCATTTATTTTCCTTCTCCCAGAAATTTTCAAAGTCTCTGTTACACTGTTCGGCTGATCTCTGACCTCTATGAGGGACAGTTGTCGCCATCGTAATTCTCCAGGGCTTGGAATTTGCTAGGGTTTTCTAATTTTTGTGGGTGTGGGGGTGGTACTAAGATAATCTGGAGGCTCTTAATGGCTCTTTGGGAAAATGGGACATATGAGAGACAGCCATTGGATTTCCATCCCTCTGCAGGTGCTCGAAGAGTCACATGCCTTCCACGGAAAGGGATTGGTAATGCAAGTTTCAGAACGAACCCATCTGAAATCAATCCCATCAGGAAACTGTCTCAAACGCTGAGCAGAATGAAAAATGTGTGTTTTAAACATTTTTTAAACTTTGAAAAATTTTAACTCCCATCTGGCTAATTCTGGTGTTCTATTGATTTCAGGTGTACGATAAAAATGAAAACTTTGAAAGAATTATTTCTGACTTCAATTTCTTTGGCCTTTAATTCCCAGGTTGAAATTTTAAAACGGGAGATAATTTACCTTGTCTCTGTTTGGGATACTGAAGAGTGTGTGTGTGTGAGTGTGTGTGTGTGCACGTGTGTGTGTTTCACTTGATCTTAGCCAAAAGGCCGAGAAGCGATGCGTGTGTGTGTTTTACCAGACAGATGAGTGGTTCTGAACTCGGGTTCAGCGGCTTGCTGCTTGAAAACCAGTTCACGCCAGACAAGCATGGGTGGGAAAGGAAAGGTTGCTTTACTCAGAAAGGCAGCAACCTGAGAAGAGGGCAGACTAATGTCTCAAAGACCAGGTCCCCATCCGGGTGAAGCAGGAGGCTTTTTAAAAAATTTTTATTTTTTTTTAAAGATTTTATTTACTTATTTGACAGAGAGAGATCACAAGTAGGCAGAGAGGCAGGCAGAGAGAGAGGGAAGCAGGCTCCCTGCCGAGCAGAGAGCCCGATGTGGGACTTGATGCCAGGACCCTGAGATCATAACCTGAGCCGAAGGCAGAGGCCTAATCCACTGAGCCACCCAGGTGCCCAGCAGGAGGCTTTTAAAGGGAAGGCACAGGAAGTGGTGAGAAGGCTGTGTGCCCGAGAAGCCGGTGCTCAGCGGCTAATCATTTGTCTTGCAATGCTTCCAGATTCCTCCCCTCTGCCAATGATCAAGGCTCCCAGGTGTGTCTCAGTGAAGGATACCCGTGTGGCCCAACACCCCGCATCCTGGCAAGACCGTCCAGTCTCCTCCTCCATTCCAGGAATCAAGGCTCCCAGGTCTCTCTTACTGAGGATTCCACGGTCAGTGGTGGCTGTTTTCGAGTGTGGTCGGACCTTATTTTCTGGAAATTCTGGTCCTTTGTTCCTCAAGGCCAGCGGTCTGCAGGATCTCAGGGGAAGTAGGTTAGTCCTGCTACAAACTATGGGGTTTAGGTCCGCCAGCAAGGAAGGCATAAGAGCCAAGCAAGTTAATGCTTAAAAATGAGTTGAAGTGCTGGGGTGTGTGTGTGTGTGTGTACATTTCAATATATATTTGACTGTATATTTCCAGGACTGTATGAGACCATATGGCCCAACTTATTTACACTGTGGAATGGAACGGGGGGTGAATTTCAGAATAGGGGAAATGTGACCTCAGCATTAATTTAATGAATATCCTGATCTTTCTCATTTCAAACCCTTTGGTGACGTACACAGAGCAGCAGGAGAACGCGAGGGGGTGCCGTCCCACTGGGAGGACAGCAGCACACATGGACGTGCTCGTGCGGCTGAGTCGGGTCCGGTGACTGAAAGCATCCCGGGTCTGGTGACAGCAGCCACCCTACTGGCTTTGGTCTGCATCTGATCACATGGAAGAGCATGGGGCTGTGGGTGCCTTGAAACATTCCAGTGCTTTCCAGCAGCAATACTCATGAACAGACCTTTCTGGGGCTGGCAAAATGTCCCCCAAAGGTATCAAATATTAATAAGTCATCTCTAATTTTTTTTAGTTGTGCCTCACTTGTGGTGGATTATGGAATTGACAGCTTCTCATTCCCAGCAAATATGCACTCTGGGGTCTGAATGAACTATCTATTTGTTCAGCCAAAGAAGTGGACACATCTGGGAAGCGAGGTGATGCTGCAGAGCAGAGAGAGAAGGTGCACGGCCATGCCTTAGCGTTTCCCTTGGCCCTTTGTTTGTCTGTGGGACACTCGCAGGTAAGTAAGATAGGCTCTTGCTGGGACCATGAAAATCAATGTCTTATCCCTCAGTGTCTCAGAAAGCCCAGTTCTGCACCATTCACCCCTGGATCATCCTTTAATACCTTTTATCTGGGGGCTCGGGGCTAGAGGAGAGATAAAGGAATTGGGGACTACACTTGAGGGGAATCCAGGTCTGGAAGGCTGGAGACCCAGGGCAGAGTCGATGCTATGTGTCGAAGCTATAGTCCCAGGGCAGTCTGCACGCAGAAGACTTTCTTCCTCAGGGGACCTCAGTCTCTTTCTGTTAAGGTCGTCAGTTGAGTAGGTACAGACCCTCACAAGATGAAGAGGGGCAACCCCTTTGCTCAGAGTCTACTGATTTTGATGCTAATCCCATCTAAAAATACCTTCACGGCCACATCTGGACTGGTCTTTGACCAAACATCTGGGCACCATCGTCTAGCCAAATTGATGCATAAAATTAACCATCACAGATGATAATGTTTAATCCCAGAGAAGGATTGAAGAGCGTAGCTAGGACTGGAGTTGAGAGCTGTCTGACTCCAGAATTTGTTCCAGCTAGCTCATTAGTGTGTGTGCGTGTATGTGTGTATGTGTGTGTATGTGTGTGTGTATGACGGGTGTGTATGTGTGAGGGGGGTGTGCCCTGGGACAATTAGCTAGGAGTCTGCTGATTGTCGCAACTGCTCTTCCTGCCTTAAAAATCTTCCCTTCACCCTATAGGGACAAAAAACCCTATAGTATCTCTGGAACAATGTTCTCCGGGACCCAGCATGGTGTGGAGGCATTAATAAATGAGGAAACCAGTGAAATGACACCCCAGGGTGACGATGGCCGGGACAGTGGCGCATGCACTGGCTTTGGAGCTCAAAGACGTGTTGATACGCATTCCTTTCAAGACATCACCTATTACCACAGTTACTTGGATTCCATCTGCGAATGTTCGTGGATAGATGTAGGAAGCTAAGACTGGTCCAGTTCAGATCAGTGCAGCTCAATCCCACCTGCCTTATTTAGCCCTGAGTATGTGCTGGATAGCTCTGGGCCACAGTGTAGTTTAGGAAAAAAAACACATGGCCCATGCCCTTTGGGTCTGGTGGAGCTGGGGGCCGGCAAGCTCAGAAACTATTTGAAACAAAAAAGCTAGAGGATAAGCTATAGTTGGAACCCAGGGCTGTCACGGATGGCTGGCCATGTTATTCAAGTCCGACACACTGACTCAGTTCTCATTAGATGATATTGAAAAATACAATTTTAAAAAGACCGATTTAAATTTGCGTTACTTTTATGTTTTAATGGAGCTGAGTTTGCCTTTGACAGAGAAGTTAATGATGAAAGCTTGTGATCAGCAGTGGTGTGTGTGTGTGTGTGTGTGTATTTATGTATAATTAATTGGAAAGAGCCAACAGCCTTGGATTTGGATCTTAATTGGTGCTAAAATTGAAATAAGGTAAAATTATGACTCTCATGGAAATATATAATGAATACATGCCAAGGATTTTATTTAGCTCATTAATTAATGAGGAAACCAGTAAAATGTAGAAACAGATTTGGTGAGGAATTCGAAGAACACAGACATATAGGCAGCCAGGAATCTGAAATGAGTGTTCAAGGAGATGCAAAAGCAGTTCAGTATCCGCAGGGCAGTCATCAGCTGTATCTCCAAGGACCGACAACCATTTGCATTTCTGTGGACAAGAATTATTTGCATTACTGTCAGTTTTCTACAAATTACAGAGCCGTAGAATAACGTGAAGCTATTCAGGAGGGCAGATACCCTGACAAGAAGCTCTAGAAAGAACACCCAGCAATCCATTTTTTTCCCCCATTTTATAGACTTTCAACATTTTCCTGTGACCCGGGGGGATACTAGGTTAACAGCATTGGGTGTGTGGTTTACCTCTTGGAGTCCCAGCTCCCCCATCTGTAAAATAAGGGTGATATTTCTTTCTTGGGCTGTCTTATATATGAAAACACGGTAACACGGGAAGTTTCTGACACGACTATGGATTGGATCCATAGTCCAGTGTATATTAGAGATTAGATTTTCTTCCATTGTGTTTTTTTCCAAACTGACGTGCAGATTCGTTCCCAAGAGATCTCTTCACGCTTCTGTCCAGTCAACATTTGGAAGGCTTGTCACCCTGGGCGTGGGCTACCTTCACGCACAGCCAGTGACCACACAACGAGCAGATCCTCGGCTTTGAGGAACTTGTAGACCGATCACAGGGGAGCTTGAAGAGACAGCCCAACAGGGACACGGGTGATGGTGATTTCCTGGGACATGGGTGGGGATGGCTGGAATCCTGGGCGTGTGGCCCAGGGCACATAAGCAGTGGTCGAAAGCAATCACTCAGGGGCCAGGCTCCCTGGCTCATTAACCGTGTTCTTGGGCAAGTTTCCTAGGCTCCTTGTCAAGCCTCTGCTCTTTCAGCTTTCAAATGGGGATGGTACCCGTAGGTTGCTCCACAGGTCAAGGGGGATCGTGTGTGGGACCGTGGGGAGCAGGACCCGGCACCAGCCACGCGAGGGGCTTCTGGCTCTCCTGGTCTGTGAGTCTCGGCTCTGTGGAAGGGAGAGATTGCACCTGTTACTGGTGATGACCAGGGTGACGATGCCGGGACACTGGGCGCACGCACTGGCCTTGGAGCTCAAAGACGTGTTGATACGCGTTCCTTTCAAGACATCGCCTATTACCACAGTTACTTGGATTCCATCTGCGAATGTCTGGAAGCCGATGCCCAGAGGAGAGCCGTGGGAAGGTCCCGAAGCCCGGCGAGGGGGGGGGCGTGAAGCACAGTGCGCGGTTGTCCCCGAAAGGCCCCCGGCGAGACTCCCCGTGGGCAGCACCTGGAGAGAGAGGCTCACAGCCGCTTTGTGCCGCTCAGAGCAGATACTGTTTCCGCGCGGGCTCCTGACACAATCGGGCGAGTGTGGCCTGGGCTGGCGCGGGTCCAGCCCCAGCTGTGCGCCCAGCGCGCCCTGGAAGAGCGCCTGCAGCCCGAGAAGGGGCGATCTGTGTCCGCGGGGGCCGTTCCCCGCTCCCGCTCACAGGCTTGCTGTGCGCTCAAGGCAGGGTCTGCTTTCGGGAGCCGACCTGGGACGCGGCCAGCACGCGGTTATCCCGGGGCCGAGCGGGCAGGAGGTGTGGCGGGCGGCAGCGGAAGGCAACTGGAGCTTTGTGGGTTGTTTTAAAACACCGCTTGGAGGCTCAGCGGGATCCCAGAACCCATCTTGGGCAGCTCCTTATCTCCCTGGAGCTGCAGCAAGGGGCACAGTCCTCCAGACGCCTGCTCTCCCGAGCTCCCGTCTGATGACAGAGCATCGAAGGAAATGAGACGTTCTGCACACGGCCCATGCCATGGGGTCCCGTGTGGGACCCCGTGTGACGCTCCCTGCAAGACCGCAGGGTGGGCGCGGTTTCTAGTCTCCAGATGAAAAATCCAGAGCCCACGGGGTAAATAGCCTGACTCAAGTCACACAAGCAGTAAGTGCTAGAGGCAAGATACCAAGCTTATTTATTTTATTTCTTCCTCAAGATACTAAATTTAGGTTCACTTGGTGAGTCCTCACTGGGAAGCCAATAATATACTCACTGATAAGCTGGGATTCTGTTTCTGATTATTCTGCTTCTCCACTTACTCTGTCAACGTGTCTTATCTACGCTCATCTGCCTAATTATTCTCGTTCTCACAGGAATGCTTCAAAGAGGTATCATTGTCACCATTTTGTAGATGAAGAAACTGAGGCCCAAGGAGGTAAATTAACTTACCCTCAGTCACAGGGCTAGAAAGCAGCTGGGCTTGAACGGTACCGCATCGGTGTTTGGGTGGTTGGACAACATCACGGCCTCTTCTCAGTCCTATTTCTGTGGGCGTTATAGGGTTTGTGGGCTCTGAGTTTTCACCATCAGCAATTTGTAGGATTTTACTTATCTCAGCCTCTGAACCCAAGTGATCAGTTTTCTCTGAGAGCGTGGATGTTCCCGAGCAGGGGAACCATTAGGTAGGTCACATGATGAGACCCTCAGTGAGATGCTGATATTTCTACAAGCCCACATAATGAGGGTTTTGGCTAGAGGCCCCTCTAGGAGCATGAGATCCGCTGGTTCTTGGGCAGGAGGTGGGCAGCCAACCAAGGAGAATTCCAGAACATGTGATAGAAGCTGATGGACAGAACCTTCACTGCATTAGCCTCATGAGGCAATATGGTCTCCATCTTGCATGAAGAAATGGGTCCAGACATTTTGGGGGAGAGATTTAGTTCAACTGAAGTCATTCGTGCAGTGAGTCATGGACCCACGACAAACTTATTTCGAGCATCTCCTCTGTGCCAAGGGCTGTGCTCCCACAGTGGAAGACGGAGGTAAGATGCCGTCTCCATCCACAGGAACCCCTCAGTCAAGTGGCAGAGACACCCCAGCGGATCAGTAAACCATCAGAAGGTGTAATACAACAGGACGAGGACTGGAATGTTGGCCAAGTACCCTAATTTTCACAGACCCAAGACGCTTGGAGAACATCCAATCCTGCCATTCCTGACATCCAGCCATTCCTGACTGCAGGATGGTGATGACGAGGGTGCGGTCTGGGGGTTAGAAAGCACATTCACACCGGAGCCACGAGCCCTCCGTTCGCGGCTAGTGAGTGGACGGATGCCACCCTGGGAAGTCACGTTGTGCCTACGACGCTAGGCTTGCACAGCCCGTGTGGCCGAGCTGGGGCTGCACCTGGTGTCTGAGATTTGAAGTCTCATGCGGCTTCAGCCTCAGGGTGGGTGAGGGGCAGAGCTGGAACCGTGAGACGCCTTGTCTCCTCCGAACAACACGCAGACGAGGCGAACAGACTAAGGGGGGGCATCTTTCCAGCCCGCGCCCCTCAGAAGCCCGAGAGCTTCAGACCGGAGCCCGGAGCAGGAGGTAGCGGCTGAGACACCACCTGCGTCTTCTCTTCTAGAACAACCGTGTGTGGCTTCCCAAGGAGTCTTTAGAAGAAGGGCAAGGAGAAGAGTTGTCTCAGGGAGAGGAGGGAGCCGGTCCACTTGCCGCAGAGTCCTAGGGAGGCAGCCAGAGGAGGCGAAGGGGTGAACGAAGCCTGGCGGGTGCCAAGTATTTGACGTATGTGACCTCGTTCACTGCCCCGTGAGCCTGGGACACAGGATCAGGGTCTTGCTTAGAGCTGGAGGAAGTCTGGCTTGAGCCCACCTCATTAAGTGTCTTTTTTTTTTTTTTTAAAGATTTTATTGATTTATTTGACAGAGGGAGACACAGGGAGAGAGGGAGCACAAGCAGGGGGAGTGAGAGAGGGAGAAGCAGGCCTCATGCTGAGCAGGGAGCCAGCCCCATGTGGGGCTCGATCCCAGGACCCCAGGATCATGCCCTAACCCAAAGGCAGATGCTTAAGGACTGAGCCCCCCAGGCGCCCTGTCAGAGGTGGGTTTTGACCTCTGGTCTACCTGACTCCAAATCTATTCTCTTTGCACCTCGCACCGCCCCCTCACTCCGCCCCCTCCAACTACCTTCCACCCCATTCTGTGGCTCCTTGCTGTGGCATCTGTCCCTGCTGTCCCGTCCGGGCCATGACCTTTATATGTGCTGACACACAGCCAACCATTCGCTATTAACACACATAGCCTTAGCGTTAGGATCTTACAACCATCTAGTGGGGTAAACTGATGTGTATTGATCTAAGACGCTTGATGTAAGAGGCTCACAAGGAAAACATAGATTGAAAGGTGTAGGGCCAGCTCGGGAGAAGGGCTGAATTCTAGAGACGTGGGGAAAAGCAAAGTGAGCAACCAGGTTGGGGACAAGGGCGAGCAAAGGGCTTGCCGGGCGTCCTGAGGCTGGCGAGCTACGGGCTGGTGGTGGGACGTGAGGCCCGAATGGGCAGGTGGCGCTCGATGCCAGGGGGTGCCATGCCTGTAGGTCATAAGGAGCATCTGCAGGATTCTGGGGGAAAAGGGAACCTAAGCAGTGAAGCACATTCTCGTCCTGTTTGCTGGGGGCCAGGAAGCAGGGACAATGGTCCAGGCCCAGGTCTTTGGTTGGGTGGGTCTCCCCTACATGCTGGGAAGAGGATGCTTTGCCGGGGACTGGCCGGGCATAGATTCTGGAGCCGCTCAGAGCCCCGGCAGCTGTACCCAGGACCACAGTCCCCCTGAGACCCTGTTCTGAGCAGACTGAGCCTTTGAGGCTGGAACCTTTCCAGGGTCGAGCAGGACTATCTGTCGAGGGCGGGGCTGTGTGAGCACAGTAGGTCCTGACTCATGTGTCCTGGCGAGGTCTCTGCTGGGCTGCGGCTCCCTCCCCTATCCAGGCTGCAGCCATGCTGGGAGCAAATTCCCTGCCCCTTGACGTTGCCGGCAGAGTTGCAAGGAGAGACGGTCGCCCCGGGAGCAAGAGGAGGCTCTGAAGGAAGCTCCGTGGCGGTGGGATTACGACAGGGGCCGGTGGGGGCTGGGGCTGCTTCAGCTGGGTGGTCGGGGAGGGGCTGTGTTTCAGGTGAGCACTGAGGACAAGAACTATCCATCCGGGCCCTGAGCTGGGGAAGGGGCTTTCCAGACGGAAGGAAGGGCAGGCGCAGAGACCCGGGCCCAGAGGGGCCGGTGTGTTCAGAGGAGTGAAGGCCGGCCGGTGTGACAGGAGGGGGGACAAGAAGGCTGGCGGCAGAGCGCTCTGGGCCTTCCCGTGGTGAGGAGGAGGAAGGGGCTGTCACAGGCACCTTCGGGAGCGGGAGATGGTGGGGGAGGGACGAGTAACAAGGAGGCGATGGCGGGCGGCGGGACCGTAGGACGCGTGTCGCTGAAGTCCGCGACAGGGAGGCCGGCCGGCCCGAGTGGGGCCGGCGGGTGAAGGCAGTGAGAATAAGTGGATGTAGGATATATTTTTGAGGTAGATCCAGGGGGACTTTTTGGTTATTTAGTTGCATGAGTCTTAAAGGATAAGGCGGAATGAAGGGTGTGCTCTGTGGTTGGGGTTCCGCCAGCGAGATGGGGGTAGCAGGTGAGCTCAGTTAGGGAAGACCAAGGTTGGGGCCCCTGGAACACGGGTTGGGACATGTTAAATTTAAGAGACCTCATGGGTGGCTGGGTGTGTGGGTCCACTGGACCTGGTCCATGGGAGGCTCTAGAATCCCAGCCAAAGCATTTTCAGAGGAAAGACGCGGCGCAGTGGGAGCGAGGGGTGCGGAAGACCCTCTCAAGGCGTTCAGGGGGCAAGAAGAGGACATGGATGGGCAGCCGTCAAGGAGAATTTTTTTTTGTAAAGCAGTTTAAATCTTTACTGGAGTCTCTCACAAATAGCAAAGGGGGGCACCTGGGTGGTTCAGTGGGTTAAACCTCTGCCTTGGGCTCAGGTCATGATCCCAGGGTCCTGGGATCGAGTCCCGCATCAGGCTCTCTGCTCGGCGGGGAGCCTGCTTCCTCCTCTCTCTCTCTCTCTGCCTGCTTGTGATCTCTGTCTGTCAAATAAATAAATAAATAATCTTAAAAAAAAAAACCCACAAATAGCAAAGGGGATCCCATCTGAAACCCTCAACCAAGGTCTTTACATGTTTTCATCGGTGATTTCTATTTTTTATTTTGAAAGATTCAACGTTAATGGAAATGCTGCAAAAATGATACAGTTGAGACCCGTGTGCCCCATGTCCAGATGCTCCCCCTCGCCCTTGCTGAACACAGATCACACGCGGACTCACGTGATCCCAGGAGGCAGTGACCCTGGCGAAGGGGATGGCGTGATGGGGAGGAGAGAGGAACTTGCAGAGAAGCAAAGTCCTTGAGATGCGCCAGTTTTTAGTCGACAAATGAAAGATCCCCCTTGGGTACGAGCCGGGCCCTTCTTCACGGAACAGGGAGAGGAGTGGGCCCATGGCAGGGTTTCTTTCTGGAGACTTCCCCTGCTGGGAATTGGGAGGGAGCAGAGAAGGAGTCACGCAGTGTCTCAGGGAGGGGGAAGAGGAAGCAGGACTGCTGGGCAGCAGCGGGAACATGACTGGAGTTTTGTGGTCATGAACTTGGAACGAACGACGGGGGTTGTTGCACGGATTTTCTGCAGTCACGTTCAGGATCTTGGGTGTAGGCCTCAAGGAGATGATCGGTTGTAGGTGCCAGGGGTTGGGGCGTATCTGGGACAGAGCAATGAGGAGGGCCACAGACTCACTACACTGAGGACCACGGAGGCAAAGCTGGGTGGCGTGGAGCAGAAGGACAGGGCCGAGGAGGTGGCCTGTGGGAATGGGGGGAGGCAGGATTGGCAGCTTCACCATCACGAGAAACGTGCTGCACTGAGAATGCTAGAGCAGCGGGCTTGGGAGTGAGGAAGTGGGAGACAGTTCGGGGACACGGGAGTTGAGAGCTCTCAGATGCTGGGGTCCTTGTCAGGCCCACGGCCCAGGAGGCAGTCGCGGCTGGATGGTTGACGTTGATGCAGGCAGAGATGGTCCTCGGTGGGGACAGACACCGGCAGAGAGGTACCAACAGGTCACCAGCTGGGGCAGCAGCAGAGGGGGACAAGGACAAGGTAATGGCTGGGGAGTTCAGAAGCTGCTGACAGAATGATACAGCTGGAGGACAGAGTCTGTGCCTCATCCGTGTAAAGTGTGCACCCCGAGAACGCGGATGGGAAGAGGGCTGGCCTGGGTGGCTGGGATTTCCAGGAAGGGGAGCCGTGCTGTCAGCATTCCTCGTGATCTCAGCCGGGAAGGAGAGCATCAGGCCAGGAGACTGTGCTTCCCCGTCTGACTTCGGGTCCCCGCGCCGTGAGGTCCCACCACGCTGCTGACACACGCGAGTGTGCAAATCACTGCCACTTACCACTTAGTAGATGTGTCATCTCAAGCAAGTCATTTTACCTCTCCTCATCCGTAAAGCTGGGCTCGTGAGAGTTACTTGGAAGTTCAAGGAAGATAAGAGAATGTTCTTTGCACTCTACCTGGTGCATAGAAGGGGTCATGAGATAGCCCTTGTTGTTGTTACAGCGGGAATAAGATTTTCCTAACGGGAAGCCACACTATTTTCATCCTTGGTGATCTCCAGATCCAAGTCAACCTCCATGGCCAACCAAGGCCCCGGGTCCCACAGTAGAAAGACGGAGCCTTCTTCAACACAGGGGGAGGCCTGCAGCTTGGGCAACCAGAAGGATGTGCTTTGGAAAACTTTTTTTTCCCAGAGTGTGAGAGGAAGTGGAAAGTCTGCCCTTTTGGGTCCAGAGTCCTATGGTGGAGAGAGGTGGCCCTCCCAGGCCGAGGAGGGAGGCCCTTAATACTGAACTTGAGCCTCCTGAACTGTGAGAAAATAACTGTCTGTCATTTCACACCTCCCCGTCTACAGTATTCTGTGACAGCAGGCTGAGCAGACCAAGACATTTGGCTTGTTGACACCCCCAAGGACAGCTGTTGGCTCAGGTGCCCCTGGGCCTTTGAGTGTGAGTTGAAGTGGCAGAGCCACATGCTCTGTGGCTCACGGGTCACCCCCTCTGGGAAGCCTGCCTTCCTCTGTCCTTTCTCAGTAGCTCCTTAGGGGACAGGAAGGACAGTGTTCACCCTGGGGGTCCCGGGACCTCACACAACGCTGCCTGGGCTTCTCTTTTCTATGGCGCGTGTCATCTTCTGTCACCTGTGAAGTCACTCCCTGGCTTTGTCTCTGTCTTCCTCCTCTAGTACCTAAGCTGCAAGCAGAGGCGCAATCTTGTCCATTTTGTCCCCACAGCATCTCCGGGGCCTGGGACAGTGCCTGGGACCTGGTCATCGCACAGTGCATTTTTGTGAAGAATGAACAGACGAGAAATAATGGTGTGATTATTTCTGCCCCTGCCGGGAATTTTGCTCTCCCAGAGGGAAGGCTCTGCCATTTTGATGCACCCTTTTGTTCTCTCTGGAGGAATCAGACCTCAGCGTTTTTCCTGGCCTCTGTGTTCCCAAACTAAGGCAGGTTTTGGCTTCCATGACCGTGTTCCTGTCTTGCTCCGTGACAATGCAGGAAGGCCGAGCAGGAGTTTGCTAGCCTGGAACTTCCTTTCACATCCTGCAGAATAGGGTATCACTTCTCTGCTTTTGCCAAGCCTTAGTAAAAAGTGGTGGCGTTCTGATTGGTAACCTAGAATTAGTGTTATGTCCCCAAAGCCTGAGGAACCACCTCCCCAGACTAGGCATGGTGAGCTCGGCTGTCCCACCGTGTGCTGTGGGTGGGACAGCCGGGGCTCTGGCTCTGGCTCTGGGTCTGCAAGCCTTGCGTCCATCAGCAGCGCACAGCTGGTCCACGATGGGTAGGCCGTACACCTGCTTGCCGAATGAAAATCAGGCGTTCAAGCTTCCTGTCCGCAGTTTCCATCCAGGTAGCAGGAGGCTTTCCCCAAACTCTTAGTGCAGCTGCTATCACTCCCAAGTGAGGCAAAGTCTTGCAGAGGAGTCGATTAGAGGACAAGCACCAAAAGGAAGCAGCAGTCTCTGTGACTTTGTCTCCAGCTCCCAGTGTGCAGCAGGAGGCTGTCTGGTGCAGTGGGGGCGGGTGGGGGTGTCGAAATCAACCCTTCGGAACCGAGACCTGTTGCCCCACTGACAAGCTGGGCACCCTTGGAGAAGTTTCTCTGCTTCTCTGAACCTCTGTCCTCCAGAAGATCCTGGTGACTCTACCTTGAAGCCGCTTCTGTGCAGGTCAAGCGGCCAGGGCACAGCAGATGCTCTTAAATGTTGATGTCCTTCTTTCCTGGAGGGATCATTGCAATGTAGGACTTTGGGTCTTGGGAGAGGGAGGAAGATCTCAGAGCCGTGGATTTACCTTTGGTTTTGATCATTTTTATCATTTCTAAACTACTCATTTAGTAAACAGGTAAGATGTTGTTTCTCTAGCTTAGGCACTCTGGAAGGCACTTTTTCCAGGGAAATATCAACAGAGATTAGAGCCTGAATGCAAGAAAGAAGTGCCTGGTGTTGGACCAGATTCGTCCAGGACCCGTGCTGGACGCTGGGGCTCCCGCGTCTCTGTCCTTCTGACCTGCTGCTGCCTGCGAGGGGCATTTTTGTCTTTGTTAACCACGTGCTGTTCCTCCCAAAGCTAGGTGCGTCCCACTTCCCTTCCCCCCATAAATGCAGTCATACCTGTTGAGAGGCTCTGGACCAGAACAAAATGTTGAGAGGTGCTTGTGTCCAAGTCTGGGATCGTAGTGGCTGATGGCATGCAGTTTCCTTTTCAAGTCAGCTTTGACTCCTCTTGTCTTTCTTAGAGGGTTTATAAGAAGCGTGTGCTCATTCATTCATTTATTCATTCAACAAACACTTCTTTTATCTAGGGCATGACACAGATGAAGAAAGTGTTTTATGTGTTGTAGTAAAATATGAAAAAAATATCTTTGAGTATTCCGGGAAGGGAATGACTACATAGGGAAGGGGGTTGGGGCAAGGCTTCACCAGGCGACAATATCGGAGACGGGTTTTGAAGGTTGAGCAGGAGTTTGCCTGAGGAAGACAGTCATCCCAGCCAGAGAGAATAAGGGGACTAAAGGACTGCAGAGCTTCAAAGCTGTGACAGATCCCAGTGTGTTTGGGGATGCTGAGGTTTACTGTGCTGGAGTCCATGACTGGTGTAGTTTTTGCCTGTGTGTGAGAGTATGGATGTGTGGGTCTGTTTCTGTTTCTTGGGGGAAGTGTGTATGTGAGTGTCTGTATGTGTGTGTGTGTGAGTGTGTGTGTGTGTAATGGTGATTAGAAGGGGTTGGATGAAAGGGGGGTAGGAGTTAGTAGCATGAAGAGACTTGACGTACTTGAATATCACTAGACATTTGAGAGGGAGAAGGGTCCTAGTCTGGACAGGCAACAAGGGGGTGGTTGGAGCGAAGCTGTCACAACAGCAAATGGGTTTTCAGAACCCTGCTAGTTAGCCTGCCACCTGTCACCTTGGGCCAGTTCAAGTCCCTGCATTCTGGCACCTGCCTGTACAGCCTGATCTCCCCAATCCTTCCTTCTGTGGCCTCTCTGGGACAGCTAGTGTGAGGAGGAGGTGAGAAGACAGTGCAGCCCATCGCAGGCTTTGAGGTAGATTGTGACCTTGGAGGATGATGAGGGAGACAGGAAAGGTCCTGGGCACCTTCTCGAGCAACATCTATAGACCCAGGTGCCATCCTCAGCTTTTCATCTTTTTTCCTAGTCTGTTGGGTTCCTAACAGACACATGAAAAAAAGGAGTTACTCAGGCCTTGCTTGGTGATCCACTCAGCGAGCATTTACACTGCAGGAGCTGTGCAGCCCTCCTGGGTTCAGAAGGAAGAACGAGTTTTCAAGGACCATAGACAGGTCCTTGAACCCCTGAACCTCAATTTGCCATCTGCAAAACGAGCAGAGCGATTCTCATCTAAAAGGAACATAGAATTCAAAGGAGATGAAAGATATGTGCAAGCCTCTGGCTCATCAGAGGTGGAAATATGTTTTTTGTTAATCTCCAGTTCTGCTATCTTCTCTCGGAAACACGGTTTCACGTTGTTAGGGAGGAGGGTGTGGCTCCCCACACTACCAGCAGATGGCGCCCGACAACGCCGTCCCCGGAGCCGAGGCCTCCCCCGCCAGCCTCGCCGCGCCCCCGCCCCCTTTCCTGTCTTACCCTCTTCTCTGCAAGCCTCAGTCATTCCAGGTCTCAGGCAGAAAGTCACACAGAACACTTTGTGTCTGTCAGCAGATTCCTGGAAGGTCACGCTGAATGATGAATGCTCCTGGGTAGGATTGGAGCGTTCTTTTTTATTTTCCTTTCTTTCTTTTTTTGTCTCCGTTGAATTGCATCACTGGGCAGCCTCTTGGCTTTATTCATCAGGCTTCTGTGGTTTTTAGACCTTTCCCAATTGTTCTGAGTCTGCTTCCTTTCCAGGCCCCTTTTGGCCAAGGCAGTTATTCAGGGTTGGCTGTGGCCAGGGAGCTTTCCATAGTCACTAGTCTGTCCACCCTTCCTGCCCTCACTCCCAGAGCCAGAACAGATGTGGCCCGGGGACAGAGACCTGACATTGCTGTGACCCCTTTCGGCCTCGATTCCCACATAAGGGAGCCTTGGCTGGCAGGGAAAGGGAGCTCATCTTCCAAGTCAGATTTTCTCCAAGGTCAGGGCCCTTGGAAACCCTGGCCTTTGGCATTTCCCTCCCTCTTCTAGACCACACATACACTGCTAACCGTATTTTTAACTTTGCTAGCTCTTTACAGAACTGCCTCCAAATTGGGTAACGAATTTCTTTGCGGGTGTCCTGGGATGGTCCCAATTTAATATTCTGACCCATTGTCCCTGTATTAGGAGTTAGGACCATACTCCTGATGCTTTGTTGGAGGAACGTGAGTCAGACCATTCACACGCATGCTGTATATGGTATGAGAAAGCTCGCTTTCTCTTCTGCTCATTGGGCAATGTGAGTTGTCGTACTTACAGAGATCAATAAACACAGACGTTGCCCTCAGGGAGGCGTTGGGCAAGGAGGCATGGGAAGTGTGGCCTCTGCAGCGAGTTGAGCTGTGGAATATATAGGGCACGTGGTTCCGGGAGCCATGAGATGGAAGCAGGAGTAGTTCTGCTCACTGTCACCCTTAGAGACCCACTTAAGGAATTTAAGCAGCTCTGCAACTTTGGGCTCTGAGGGTCTAGAGATCTTGGCTCCCACCGTGGAAGGGTTACCACCAGGGAACACAGTAAGAACTCCCTAAACTTAAAGCTACAGTCACTGCTGGTCATTTGGGCTCTTTATGCTCATAATCCTCAGGCAAGGAAAGGAGTTGTCATATTGGTAACGGTAAGTGGCTCGAGTCTAGAAAAGGGGCTGCTGCTTCATAATGAAAGTGGGAAGAAATACATTTGGCGTTGAGGGGTTCCTCTGGGCAGTTCTAGGCACTCCCATACTTAAGTGGGCAAGTCCCATGGCTACGTACCCCGATTAAGGTGTCGTAATTAGGGTCTCAGACATCAGACACCCTCAGGCAAAGATCTGAGCCTCCCCCTCCCTCAGGAAAATCCGCCCAGATGCGCAGAGGTGCTAGCGGACCGAGGAGCTCGGCGTAGGTGGTGGGGGAGGCAAGAGATGAGCTTCGGCCACGACCTCGGCACTAACGCAACCGTCTCTCTCTTGTAAGTTTCTCCAGGAATTCGAACGCATCAGAACCCTGACGAAGCTGTACCTGAATGGAAGGGACGTAATGTGAGTAGCAAAAACATTTTGAGTGGTGCCCGGTGGACTGAGGCAGACCTGGTAGGCACCCATCTAGATCTCTTCGGCTGATTGTTCTTGGCTGCGGCTGCTCCCTCCTCTTGAGAATTGCCCGGGATCATGGGTGCAGCCCTGGAAATGTCTGGAAGGTTAGGCTATCTCCCTGAGAATGCCTTCTAGCCAATGGTTGACTCCCATGGGATGCAGAAGACCAGACAGACCTCTTGCCTCAAGGTGGGACAACTCTGTGGCTTCAGTTATGTTCCACATGACTTCAGTGGAACCCACATCTTCACTTAGCTTTTCCCATTGCCTTATCCTGCTTCCCTTGCTTCCTTAAGGGTCCTCCTGAGAGCTCTTTAATAAATCACATCCCCGTCTTAGTTCTTATTTCTAGAGAACCTGGCCTAAGAGAAACAGCTGAAGGAACACAAGGCAAGGAGATTCTATTGCCTAGGAGCTCAGAGGAGTCTTTCTGGGGTTAGGTCTTAAAGGCTGACCAGAAGTTGATGACAGGAAAAGTTAATCTAAGCTGAAGAATAGCACAAGCAAGGTACAAGAGTCATGTAGTCTCTCTTGAGGATATTAAGCTATTTTATTTGGCTGGAATGCTAAGCATGTGGGCTGGGGTGGGCTGTGGGTGGTAGGAGAAGTAGGTGGACACCAGTTTGGGAAAGTCCAAGTTTACGTCTGAAATAACCCTGTTCACAGGTCTTCCCTTGCTCCACTGCAGTGGGCTTGGATGTGAGGGACCACCACTTAGGAATTAATTGCCTTAATCAATATAAAAGACATCCAATGCTGTACTCTAAGTCAGCACAAGAGGTAGGATATAAAACTCGAGTTCCCAAATTCAAGTCCAAGGCTTTATCCATTGCTCATAATGAAATCCTTTGATTAATAAAATAATATTTTTAACCCACTCCTAAGGTGTGGAGATGGACATATCCTGATTCATCTGTTCTTCTTGTTCTTGTTCTTTTTTTTTTAATAATTTTTTTTTAAAAATTATTTATTTGAAAGAGAAAGAGAGAGAGTGAGAGAGAGCATGAGAGGGGAGAAGGTCAGAGGGAGAAGCAGATTCCCCCTGAGCTGGGATCCCGATGCGGGACTTGATCCCAGGACTCTAGGATCATGACCTGAGCCAAAGGCAGTTGCTCAACCAACTGAGCCACCCAGGTGCCCTGTTCTTCATGTTCTTAAATCCTTCTTTCCTCCTAACAGTTCCTAACAATTAATGGTAATTCAGATTCATTGCATATTTATTTAGCCTTACTGTATGTCATGTACAACTACCCAGTGAAGCCTGTGGTATTATTTCCAAGTTATAGATTTAAAAAATAGAGTTCCAGAGAGGCCAAATAATGCCTGCCTTGGAGCAACCCAGGATTTTTCCACTTTACTACTAGAGTACATTTCCCCCTCTATCATTTACTTTCTGTTGTGTAATAAACAACCCCAAATCTTAGTGGCTTAAAATGACAACAATTTATTTGATAATTCCCTAGGTTGGCAATTTGGGCTGGGCTCAGCTAGGTGGTTTTTCTGTGGATGCTGTCTGGTCGGGCTCATGCATCTGTGATCAGCCACTGGTGGACTGGAAAGTTCTGTTTCTGGCTCATGGCTCGGGTGATGAGGGGTCACCTGGTTCATGTGTCTCTCATCACACAACAGACTAATTCCGGCTCTTTCATGCTATGGTCATCCTCATATTCCAAGACCAGTAAATTAATACAAGTTTCAGGGTGTAAACTCCTTACAAGCTCTCTTCACCACACAGCGGCTCACATCCGTCTGGTCAAGTTGTGTGGCTAAGCTCAGAATCACTGTTAAGATACCACCAAGCACATGGCTGCAGGGAGGGAATAACGTGGGGCAAAATTTTCAACCTGTCATATTCTATTTTTACTTGATCTTAGCCAAAAGGCCGAGAAGCAATGTCATATTTTATTTTCAAAAACTATTTTTTTATTTTAAAAATGCATATGTATGTAATATATATTATATATGATTAATATATATTAGTAAATATATGAACAGATTACATATAATAAATCTATAATATATGATGATATATATTTTACATAATGTTAGTTGGGAAAATGCGAGAAATACAGAAAAATCTAGAGACAGAAAAAAATTAATCCATTATGCACCTTTCAGAGATCATCATTGTCAGCGTTTTCTAGTGTATTTGCTCCTGTCTTATGAGCTTATGAGTGAGCAAGCATGTGACTGTGTATGGATATATTTGTATATTTTCCTTCAGGAGAGTTGTAACAAAGCTTGCCTCTGAACTGACACTGTATTATGAATATTTCCCCACGTCATCATATAATTCTTTTAATACTCTATTTTGCTCCTTGTCCTGTTTTATCTAACCTTACCCTGCCTTATTATTTTATTTATTTATTTTTTGCTCTTTGGTTTGCTCCCAATTCTTTTTCTTATTTTTTGTTTTTGGTGTTGGTTATTATAAATAACATTAAAAATTCTGGAATATAAATCTTTATCCCCATTTTTGATGATTTTTCCAAGACAGATTCCCAGAAAGGAATGACTAGATCAAAGACGACCGTGTTCATAGGGCTTTTGATACATTTTGTTAAATTGCTTTCCTAGAATTTTACACAGCACACTCCACAGGGAAAAGCCCTGCATTAGGGCCCTCTGAAGAGCACTCAGTATTATCTTAAGAAGAGAAAAAACATCAATTAGGTGAAAAATGGTACCTTATTTTAATTTGTATTCCTAATTCCCATTACAGATAAATGCTTTAGACATGCTCACTGACCATTTAGAGTTCTGTGAATGCCCTTTTCCTTAAAAAAAAAGTACATTTTTAACTCAATTAGTGTGAATCATCCTGTATTAATGTGATTGACACAGTATCATCGAAGTTAAGAATATGTTCCCCTTTAGGCTGTCATTTGCTTTTTAATTTTGTTTGGGGAATTTTTCTTGACACGTAGGGGTTTGCAATTTTTCATTGTTCCATCTACTTTTCTTTCTTTTTTCTGCATCAGCCTTTGCTTCTCTGTTTGCGATGTCATTTCTGATCCATCTCTTAAAAAATGTGAGATGCAGCGGCTTTTGTCACTTAGCAGCACCGCGTTCGGAAAGGCTGTCTGTCTATGGAACTGGACCTGACAGGTGGAGCTGATCTGTGTGCTGATTTCCCCTCCAGCTGAGCCCCTGTGAACTGCCCCCAGGGTCCCTGTTTAACTGACACAAGGATGATCAGCAAAAGCCCTGTAAGCCCATCAGGAAAACTGCGCTGCGCTTCAGCCCACTGCTTTGCTTCTCTCCCTTGACCCCAGCCCCCCACCCCTCTGACCGGAAGGCGGGGTCTTTTATAAATAATCCTAGTGGGACTCATCAGCCAGGAACTCCAACGACCTGCGCTGCATAAGAGGTTGTCTTCCCCGTGTGTGAATTGTCATCCAGGGGCTGTGAGGGGACACAGGAGTGCTTAGCGGGTTGATGAGCAGGGCCATCCTGTTTGGCTCCTGTAGCCGAGTGTCACAGCGCCCTTGTGAGGTCATGCAGTGTTTCTGGACGAATGACACCATTTTCAGTTTGTCCCTGAAAGAGATCAAGCCAAGATCGCACGCTAAGGATGGAAGGAAATGCAGGTGCTGTTGTGGCTTTTCTTTTGTGTCTATGGAAACCTAAGGTGGATTTCTTAGTGCAGCTCAGTGGTCGCAGGGGAAAAAGATGCGAGATTCAGAGCCATTTAGAATGGGGCTATGTCCTGTCACCAGTGGAAACCACAGTTCTGCTGTGCCTTCCTCGGAGAACAGTTCTGAGGCGGGAATGACATAATGTAGATAATGTATGGAATCAGATAATAAGAAAATGGCCGGCACATAACAGGTTCTCAGGAAATGGCAGCATTTTTATTAAAAAAAAAAAAAGAGAGAGACGATCTAAGTAGGATAGTGATGATTTAGAGGCTTGGGCAATTTGTGAAATATTCCAAGAATCGTTGTCAGGGACCTGTTACTGAGCTTTTCCAGGAGGATGAGGTCAGGTGATAGGTCAGTGGTGATGCAGAAACACAGGGTAAGGGCCCCACATGGTCACCAAGCCTCGACTCTGCATGAAAACATGCCACGCTATGTGTTGGAGCACGATGCAACCTGAACTAATAAGATGAGACCCCGGGTGCGAGAGAAACTGCATCTCAGTGGGACGGGTCTGTGGTCTCAACTGTGCTGGGGGTGAGCCCCGTCTTCCCAGACGGTAGGGCTCCTTAAGTGCAAGTGCTTGGAAAGCTCTGGGGAATGTTGAGAAGCTTCCCAGCGGGGAGCGGAACCTGCTGGTCAGCTGTGCTGATTCTGGTCCTGGAAGACCCCCCCCCCCACTACCTCCACCATCGCTTCTGTCCTGGCATGAGCACTGTCTTTTCAGACTCATTGTGGGGGTCACTGGAGTGGTCCACGGACTGTCTCTTGTTCTTCTGGGCACTCCATAGCATCACTCTTCCCTGGATGCTGGAAATTAGGTGTGTCCATGTGACTGGTCCTGGATGATACAAGGTGGGCAGAGGTGACGTGTGTCACGTCTAGAGCAGAAGCCTCAAGGGCCAGTGTTCACTTTGCCATTTTGCTTTGGCCGGTCTCAGCCATGCTGGAAACGGGGCTGGAGCTGCTCTCAGCCTGGGTCCCTAACCAACGATGATGGACAGTGGACTTTTTCAGCTGGTCATGGTGACAAGTTGCGAAAGTCTTTATTGTTTTAAGTCTCTGAGCATTTGGGACTCTTTCTTCCTGTTATTGAGGCAGAGCTGAGCTTAGTCTGATGGATCTACCCCTTGAGGGCACATACTGAAAAGCAGATGTCATCCTTTTGCCCACACAGCCTTCCCAGGGCTGTAGTCCCTGCTGACACTCGGATTTGCTTTATTTCAGACACTTATTGGGAACAGTTTGTCCGCCTGGCCATGAAGATTCAGGCGTGAGAGTGACTGAGCTGTGACCTGCTCCCACGGGCACCATGGCCCCAGCACTGGTTTGACTAACCAGGCTAATGAGAGGGAAAGGCAAGGAGAAACCTTCATTCAGTATCTACAGGGTGGTAACAACTCGACTGGGTGCTTTCCTCTATATTCTTTCTAACGATCCTGGCAACCTATGAAGTCCTTATTATTCCCTTTTTATAGACGAGAAGATGGTAACTCAAAGAAGTAACTTATTAAAGCCACAAGCTAGTAAGCGTCCAAGCGGAGACACAAACTCAGACTTGAGAATGTGAACTGGGGAGGCAGAATGGGTCTCATTCCCATGCATCACTTACATTTCTCCAAAGTGTTGAATCTCATCCCATTAGATCCAGGAAGCATTTTCTCACAACTCAGTCTAAAAAGGATCTTGTCTCCCACCTCTGCATCGCCAGTAGTAAGTGTTTCCCTTCATAGCTCTTGTTTCGTATCTGTCTCTCCCGTTATGCTAAAATTCTAGCACGGAGAGGACTACACTGTCTCATTAGCTCTTGGGTGCCCAGGACCTGCTCAGCGCTGGCACGCAGGAGGCATTTAGTAAATGGTTGCTTTGTCAATAAATACACACTTCTGTGTTTTTGGAGGAACTCTCAGAGCAGAGCAGTGTAGAGATTAAAAAGCATGGGCTGGAGCCACACACTCAGATTTGAATTTCAGCTTTGCTACTTTGTAGCTGGATGACCTTGGGAAAGTTAGTGAGCGCCTTGGTGCCTCATTTGCTCATCTGTTGAATGAGGATAATATTAGTAACTTTCCTCATTATGATCATAAAGATTGAACGATGTGGAAACAACCTGTAAAGCACTTTGAGCAGTGTCTGGCACCCAGTAAGTTCTCAGTGAGCTGTTTGAATGTGTGGGTGTGAGGGACGGTGCCCAGGTTATGTTTCCGGCGATACTGTTACAGCCTGTGAGGAAAGGGAAAATGCTACAGTCTAGGGGAGACGGCAGTGTCTGACATAGTGTGGTACAGTAGAAGAACCATGAAATTTGCATTCTGACGGACCTGGAATCCTTTGTAACTTAGTGAGTCAGTTCTGTGACTCCCTCCCAGGGGTGATAGACTGAGTTGCTAACCTCCCTCTCCACCTCCAAATGTATATGGTGAAACCTAATCCCCAAGGTGATGGTATTGGGAGATGGAGGGGCGGTTTAAGGAGATTGTTAGGTTATAAGTGTGGAGTCCTCCTGAATGGGATTAGTGACCTCCAGAAAGCTCCCTCCTCTCTTTCATGGGAGGACACAGCAAAAAGACAATTGTCTTAGAATCAAGAAGGGAATTCATGTCAGAATTTGAATCTGCTGGCAACTTGACCTTGGACTTCTAACCTCCAGGAATGTGAGAAGTCCATTTTTGTGGATTATAAGGTACCCAGCCTCTGGTATTTTTGTTATAGCAGCCCGAACAGGTGAAGACAGCATGTGATGTGGGCAAACACATTATCCACTCTGAGTTTGTTTTCCCCATCTGCATTAGCAAGCACGTGGACCAACATTGCTGGAAGGGAGCAGAGATATGATAAGACCGGGAATGACAGAGAAGCATGCGTCAGTATGTGCATGAGATGAGTTCTGGTCTGTGAAAGCCTCCCGCACAGTCAGGCAGAGCGTGAGTATCTGTGAATGATGTCTGAATAAATGTGTGAGTGAAGGCTGATTTTGCTCAAGAAATGCAGAGAAGAGGTAGACATTGCTCATTCAGCTGAGGGCTTAACAAGCTCATATTAGGGTGAGGGCAGGAGAGATTTTGGAGGTGACAAGGATTTCTTGGTGACTGGCTGAAGTTCTGGCATTGAGAATCACCTTTTGGTGATTTTGCCAGGCATGCAGGGTTCATTTTGCCTCCCTTATGGGGCATGCCCGTGCGTGAACAGCTTCTCGCTAGCATGCTATGACACGACCCCATCACAAGATCAAGTCCTCCACTTACTATTGACTGTGTAGGAACAAAGAAATCAAAAACATTGCTCCTGAGAGATTCCCCTAATGGCTGCAGCATTTGGCTTACTGAACATGACTGAATTAATTCATTATTCTCTTAGAATAGGAATTGAATCTATCGACCTATGGCTTTGTCATGCTTGTTTTGGAGTTGTGCCAATTGGTTCCAGTCATTCCGGGAGGAAATAGTTGTGAGCCAGTCTTTCGCACCTCACCTGCGCGGCTGAACCGTGGGTGGTCTTTCTTTCCAGTTGAATAGATTAATCTGTTTTTTGCATACAAGGAATCATGAGCTGAAACATTACATCAAACTGCGAGTCTGCACCCGACACCATGAAATATCAGCTTTATTAGTTCCATTCTCCAAGACATTGTGAAATAATGAGAAGCATATTGTGTAACCAAGATATGGCAGATTCCAATGTGTACATTTCCAAGTGACCTTCTTGGTTTTCTAACTAAGTGTAAATTAGTTAGTAACAATGGAGTTAACGAAACTATTATTCACTCAAAACAACATGGCTATTATTCACTTAATACAAAGCCACAAGATGCCTCTGGTATACAGAGTACATTATGGGTAATTATGCAATTGCTAAACTTCTCTGAAGCATTGGTTTGGAAATTCAGGAAGTAGAAGCATCAGCAAATCTACATTTTAACTAACCTCAATAGTGATCACAGCGAAACTCTTTTGGTAATTAAGGGGGGGCATATTATTATTTGGAAAACAAGAAACAAAAAAAAAGGTTAATAAAGTTGTCAAATTATCTGTCCCTCATTATAATCTGCTCCCCACTTTAGAGACACTGTGGGGAATTACGGATCAGATCCTTGTGAGCAAATGTGACATTCCTTGAGAAAATGAAGAAAGTGGTTTGAGGTTGTCTGGACTAGAGAGTACGTTCCCTTTCCTGGTCAAGGTCATCCTAGTGCCATGATAAACAAGGTAGAAGTGTCTACTTCTAGTTCTGCTTCTACAACTCAACAACTCAAGTGTCTACAGAATTTTTGCCTAATCAGAACTTGATCTTAGGTACCGTACTTACTCAGAGGCATCTTCTATTAGCTGCCAGGTGAGATGAATGCAGATACTTAATTTGGGAGGAGATTGAGGAGGAAAATGAGGGGAATATTCTTAGATTAATTAAAAAAAATCTCTTCTATTATTTTACTTTTTATTCCTTTTTCCCCCCATAAAATGTAGGAATATTGTAGTTAGAAGGAACTTTACGTCATTGAATCCAACCTAACATTGAATGTCCTCTAGAGCATTCCTGACTCACTGGTCTTCTAACCTTGACTTGAAGTTCAATGCTGGGAGCTCAATAGTCTTTATGGAAATGCTCTTTCCTGGTTCATCTCTCTTTGGCTGTCAATTTCTTCCTTTCTTATGTTAAAATTTAGCTAAAATTCATTTCCTTGTAATAAACCTTTGGTCCTAATTCTTCTTCCTGGCCCCCCACCCATTCTCCAAAGGTCTCACACTGCGTCTAATTCCTCCATGGGACAGCTGTGTCTGATGTCTTTCATTTGTCCCTCCAGACATTGCTTTCACCTTCTCCACTCTGCTCTCTACCCTGCGGGGCTGACCTGGAACTTCAGCCATGGGGTCCTGTATGCTCTGACTTCTGGTTGGATTTGGCCATAATAGTGGTCTTGCAGGAAATTGGCAGGAGAGAAGAGAATGAATTTTAGTGTCTGTATTTCCTAGACTCCTACTTGTGAGGTTACCTTTGATTGGCTTTGGTCTTGCTGTCCAACTGACAATCACCATTTCTTATAGGTATGCTTTCTTTCTGCATGACTTCAGGTTTCAATGACTACTTCCTCTCAATACCCTCTGTGTCTAGGCACGATAGCTCCTCCGTGACCAGCCTTATTATTTTGGTTCCTCTACATCTGTACTGTTGCAAATTGTTCCCCTATAAACAAACCTTCTTCTGATTAACCTAATTTGATACTGCCATCTGTTTCTAGTTGGGAGTCTGGTTGATAAAAATAGCCCTTAAGAAAACTCTGAAACAATGCTAGGTTCCTGCTAGGTCCTCCCTTTTCCAGGAGAGGGAACCAAGATATCTCAATTATCCCTAATACTACTTGGCTTTAAGAATTCTTACCATCCTCTGAAATGTTGCAGCTGGGCAATTTTTCTTATGAGTTTCTTATGGGACCCAGAACTGCACGCTGTGATCCTGAGGTGATCAAGACAGAGCACAGTGGGGCTCACCTTCATTGCCTCTGGAGATTGTTTGCTATGGACACTGCAGGATGCATGTGTGTGGAGGTCCTTTGGATACTACACCACGTGGTGGCAGCATTCTGAGCTTGTGATCATGGTTGTATGATGTGAGGCCAGCTGCTGACCACACTTCTATCACTCACTAGACATGGGGTCAACCCTGAGTCCATAAAGGTGGACTAAAATGCTGATCTCTGAATCTCTCCTAGCTTAGTTCTGAGAGCTAAGGGAGCCAGTGTAAATAGAACTGGTCTACAAGGTACCAAGGGCTATGCAGATATTATTATTATTGTTGTCATCTTGCTCTGCTCTTCTTTTTCCTTCATCTCTCCCCCCTCCCTACTTCCCCCTCCACTCGTCTTCAGCAGCAGTAGGGGTATCATCTGTTTCCGTTGACAAGAATCTCTCTCAGACATTCTTCACCTCCAGATCCACCCACATCCTGGGCATTCCACACAGACCAGCACATGACTGCAGCCTTTCCAGCACTTTCCCAGATCAAGCCAGGGAGAACCACTCTCCTCATTTCTGCTAGAACATTTGTTTTTCTTCTGGAACACTTTGCTCTTCTTAACTCTTAGAAAGCTGGAGGTAGAAGGAATCTTAGTAGGATCTGGTTCTACTTTTTTTTTTTTTTTAACAGATGAGTAAGTTTGGAGGGGGAGCAACTTGTCCAAACGTATGGAGTAAATTACAGATGCAGAAAAACCAAAACCCAGGGCTCAGGCTCAACCTAGCCCAGAGCTGCCCCAGGATAACATTGCACCTCAGAGGACAACTTGCTCTTCCCTATAGTGGATTATGTGTCTTTTCCCTATTCACCTGCGAATTCTTCTGAATTCTCAACCTGTTTTCTTTTCTAGAAGCTTTTCTAGAGCTTGGCACAGGCTATTCATGGTGCAAATGACAGCTGAGGAGAGGAGAATGAAACTGAAAGGTTGGGGTTGTTTTGAGTCAAATGCTCACTGAAGACTTATTCATCTTCTACCTCCTTTCTCCCCCTGATGATATACCCAGACACTTTTTAAAAATATCTAAGGCCACGAAGAGATGATAACTTCTTCCATTAATTTTAAGTGAATGTTTTAGAGATTTCTGTGTATAACTGGTGAGTTTTGCTGAATAGGGGTTTTGAAACACTGTCTTAAATTAAAAGGACTCGGGAGTACATGAAAGTGGAAAATTCAGTTGCTGGTAAGCGACTTCCTTGGCTTATTGCAGTGAGAAAAGTTAGCTGACAAGAGTGAATCTTCAAAGAATTAATTTACAAAACTACATGTTTAACATTGCAGCCTCAGCTGAAAGAGCCAGAGAGTTGGAAAAATTGCTGAGTGTGGGGAAAGTTACGGATGGCCTTCGCACCTTGCAAGGAAGGCAAGCCAAGTCAGCATCCCCAGAGAGGGGAATGTGGCATTGGGAGGGATGAATCTTTCAGATGAGCTACACTTTACAAGGTAGCATCTTGCCTCCTGAAGTTCTGTGGGTAGGGCTTTCCGATGGCATGTTACTGTGTCCTGGAGCCACCTTTTGGAGCCACAGTGAGCTTAGAAGCCTGTCAGCTTCTTATCATGCCATGAAGTTCTTTATGTTCTCAAGGAGACAGTAACCACGGAAGTGATGCTTGTGGTAGCTCTGTGCAGGAGAACACATTAAAAAACAAACAAACCCCATAGGAGCAGGGACTGCTCCAGCACCTTCTCCTCTCCTTGGTATGCTCTGTGCTCAGGTGCAATATCGGCATGCGGCACGCAGGAGGAATTAGGGAGAGAATGGGGCATTCTGAAGATAGCTCTAGCCTTGGAACCAGACAAAATTGGGCTTGAGTCCGAGTTCTGTCATTTACTTGCGTGATGACCTTTTGTAAACAATTTGGCTCAGGCTTCTCATCTGTGAAATGATGACAAAAATCCTCACCTTGGTGCTCATTGTGTTTAATGGCAACATCTGTAATTATAGCTTATGCTAGTCCTCCACACACAACAGATGCCACTACTTATAATGAGGATAATAGTAGTGGTCATCATGGTGGTGTGGTGGTGGTGATCTTGGGGTTGTGATCCTATTGGTAGTCGTCATAGTGGTGGTGATCATGGTGGTGATCTTGGTGGTGGTGATGGTGGCAGCAGATGAGTATCAGTGGGACTTTTGCTTTCCATTCAGTATTTTGAGGTATATGGTACTTCATTGTGATGAGCACAACAGAATCATGAGATTCCCTGGCTGGAAAGGATCATAAAGATTTTTGTTCTTCAACCTGTCACATGTGATGCATAAATCCATTTAAATTGGTATTCCATCCTCTGTTTTAACATCCTCCTGATGGGGCATTCAGTAACTCCATGACCCTGATATTGATCAGATGACTTCTTTCTGAGTAACAGTTTTCCATCCCGGAAGAGGGGGTTGGTAATGCCCGGGTATTACAATCGTTGTAGGGTTAGAGATCACGCATGTCAAGGACCGAGACAGGAGCTCAAGAGCTGTTTTCCTCCTCTCCTGCTCTTTCCCCCTCATGGATGCTGCTTGTTTCATCTTTGGGCGGCTCTACTCCTTAAAAAGCCCTAACTTCCAGGCCTTCTATCTTCAGTCTCAATTTTCCTCTTTGTGGCCACACAATTGGAACTGAGTCACTCTTTCCTAAGACAGCACCACAGACATTTCTCTTGTCTCTCAGTATCTTCTTATTTCTAGTCCATGGTTTCCTTGGCCACTCCTAATCATCAAATGGTTTCCAGTCCTTTTGCCCTTTTTGTTCTCTGAGTGTGTGCCTACCTCCTACCCAGTCTATGGTATAAAATTCAGAGGTAGAAGAACTTAGAGAGTATCCGATGTTTAGTTTGTATTCTAGTTTATGTGGTTATAGCCATGATGCCCTCGGGCAAGCAACTTTTACACTCCCTTGTAATGTTTCTAGAAAAGGATTCAGATGTATAGCAACAAGGGTTTCTTGGTGGTAAGAACATCTGGATTCTTTAAGAACATTCTTGTCTACTAATGTTTTATATCCAACACTAGTTGGTGTTCCTTAGTACAAGCACTAGAACTTTGGATGAGAATCCACTCCTTGAACTCCACGCAGATGTGATGTAGAAGTACAGAGCTGGTCATTGTTATTCCATGTAGCAACCAAGCTGATAAAGAAGGCAGCACTGCCCTCTGTGCAGGGGCTGAAGTATCTTGTTGGGTAATATCTAGTGGTACAGCTACACATACCTGAGCATATCTCCCTAAGCCTTGGTTTCTCTTCTTAAAATGAGGGCATGGTCTCTGCATTGCCTAATACCAAGATTGGTGAGATGATTATGTGAAAGTAATACATCAATTGACTTTTTTGAACTCTAAAGCATGACTCACAGGCACATTTGCTTGCCATCTAGACTGAATTAATTTCCTCCTGTTGGTTATCTTCTGTGAATTCATAGCCATTTTGATCACCTGAGGCAGGTTGCCATGCTTGGAGTATATCTAAGTCCACCGTACTGGTTGTCTTTTCTCAGGTTCAAGGGTCCAGTTTACCTAAATGTCTTCTTTGACTACCCCGGTCCATGGTGAGTTTTCTGTCATGTGAACCTAGTCCAACCTGTTGCCTTTTTCAAATTGCAGGATAGTTATGTTATTCCAGCTCGTGTTTGTCTTCTCTCTGACCAATTTTCAGCAAGTTCTGCCACCTTGAGTTCTCATCAGGCTCCCCTAATCAAATCTTCTCTTTATGTCTCCCAAATGCATACAAATAGAGACTATGAAGCGAGAGATGGAAGCTGAGAACATGTGAAGAGTTTCCTTCAATTTATAATGTTTTGATTATAGTGAGGTTAAATGTTTTTCTTGTTTTTAGCCATACATATTTCTATTTCTGGTTTTTTTTTTTTTTGGTGAATTTCCCATTGGTATCTTTCTCTTCTGCTTTCAGTGTTTATTTTTCTAATTGAGTTTCATAGACTAGGATTTGTCAGATTTTACATTATGATCTTAAATGTATTTGGTGAAATACTTCAAAAGACCTTCTTATAGATAAAGATTATATAAATATTTGTTAATTTTATCTAAATATTTTTATGTTTTTAAAATTGACATTTTTAATTCATCCAGAACAGAAGTTATGAAATGTAGGTCCAGGTTGTAGCATGGTATTTTTTTTCCCCCTCAGTGCTTAGCTGGGAGCTTCACTACCATTGCCAGATTCCTTTCCCCTCCTAGCTGAAATGCTTCTGAATAAATGAAATCATACTGTTCTCTTGATTTGCCTGCTTAGATTGACAATGGTCTACCACTGCTTTTATTATTTTAGTTTAAAAACTCATTTTAATATCTTCTACTGGCTGACTTTCTCTTCTCTTTTAATTTCTCCCGTTCCTCACTTCCTCCCCCATAATGTCCCACTTCGTTTTATAGATTTGTTCATACAAACTTTAGGACATCGAGTCTCCTAAGATATTTAATTGCGTTTTGACCAAAATTTCATTGCCATTATTGGGATAAAGCAGACACCAGAAAATAACATCAGGACGCACATAATAGCAGAGTCGCAATTCCAAGTCCTGCAGAAATAATGGTGGGGCACCAAATCATGAGTGAAACTCTGATGGAGAAAAGAAAAATGATAGAGATACAAGGTGATGAAAACAATATTCAGAATCATATAGAATAAAGTCACAAAAGACTCTACAAGTCTTTTGTGAACCTGTCATGAGAATCTTATTAAGAAGAGTTATGTAAATCTGACAAACATATTGACATGGCCTGTGAAAATATGGAATTTCATGGATAACAAAAGAATTTTAAAAAACTTCATATAGGGCCAAGTACAGTGGAAAACAAAATCAAGGATCCCTTGTCGACTTCTTTCTACAATGTTGGGTAAAGGCAGTCAATGGAACAACATTTATGAAGTCTCTGATTGAAAAATTCTATACCCAGCCAAACTGTCATTGGTAATTTTAGTAATTATCCTGCATTTTCCTATTACCCAGGAAAAATGGTTTCTTGTAGAAAATTTAAAAAATGCTACTAAAAGGTAAAACATCTCAAAAACTTAAAACCACATGGAACCCATTTTTTTTTTTTTAATTCTAATTTCTCTGCTGCTTCCTTTTTCCTGAAGACACACACAGTGAGGTTTTGGGACTTTGCGGCTGTGACTTACTTGTGCTCATTCTGCTCCTCAGCCCTCACAGCGATGACTGGAATTTGGCTCTGTATGTGTGCAACCCACCAGGCAGAAACATTTGATTTTGGTTTTGGTTAAAGTGGAATTGAGAAACAAATTAGGAAATGAACACATAGCATGGAAACAAATGGACTCATGTACCTGCAGATTTAAGATTCAAGAGTCTTTCCAAGCTTTGGATGAAAAACAGGCAAAACCAAATGGTTTACAAATGGGATAAATTCTCATTTAGAGTTTAGGAAACTAGAATTGCCAGAGGTTCATTTGAAGCAAATGCCATTGCCTGGGTGGAATCTGGCAGATGCAAGTTCATATGTGTGGATATGTGTGGCTTTTTATGTAATGTGTGACCTTGTCTTCTTAGGTCACAGAGCTTTTTTTTTTTTTTTAAGCACATATAAAATGATAATAATCATGTTCATCTTACATAGTTTTTGTGGGGGTTCAGTGAAATCATGAGTATAAGATCCCTAGCACAGCAAGACATTGGATATTAAGTCATCAGTAAGTGGTGGCTGTTTGTTAAAATAATGATTTAGTAAACGCAATAATGTTAGCTTCATTTCAAAGCTGTATAAAATCAGTGGATGCTTGCAACCAACAGCTCAAGAAATTAAGCATTCCTTCAACATCTGGTGCAAGTAATTAATGCTCATATTCATAAGCTTTGGTGATCCATTATCAAGTAACATAGGCCTCTTGTGAATTATAACTTTTTAATTAATTCACCTCACGGGTACTGATTAGTACTAATTTATAGCTTACTTTGCATATATTTGGAAGAGGTAAAACAGTATGTCTTCTGCATACATAAACATATGTACTCCACTTTACCTTAAGCCAGTCCGTGTTCTTCTTTTCTGTCTGTCTGTCTTTTTACGCATACAATTTTCCCACAGTTTTTAATGATCTTGGCCAAACAGGCAGGCTGTATAGTAATCTTTCCACTTTGCAGGCCCTTGGAGAGAACTTTCCTCCCTCCCTTTTCCCTCCATTAGCTCCTTCTTCTGTCACTGGTTGTCCTTGTGGGGTGGGAGCCTAATGCCATCAGTGCGGCTTTGCAGAAAGATCTTTCGGTTGGTGCCAGAAAACTTGGATTTAAGTTCCTGCACTGTTAGCTCTTCACCATTTAGGTCATAGGATGCTATTATTTATTCTCCCTGACTCTCCGTTTCCTGTTGAAGGAAGATGGGTTACAGAGTATCTGCTTCACCAGGTTGTTACAAGAATGGGAAAGATAACGTATGTTAAAGCGAGTCGCTCTGTTTGTGACTATTTCAAAAGGGTGGGTGTTACAGTGTCAGAAACAATGAAGCCATTTCTTTGAACCTCACGAGAAGAGATAAGCTCCTTTCCTTCCTGACTTCTTCCGATCAAGGGAGAGGAGCATCCCTCGGAGAAGCAGAGAATGTCAGGCAGGAGGTGGGTGTTCTGGCTCTGTTCCCCCTCCCTGCATGTGATGGGCGCTGGCCAGCCTGGCCAGTGTGGACAATCCTGACCTTGTTTCACCCTGAGAAGGGGTCAGTGGGGTTGGCGACAAGCCCTAGGGGGAGTGTAGAGGGAATGAGTCTGAGTCCCACCCTTGTATTTGCTGTGTGAGCTTGGGGAATCCACAACCTTTCTGAGCCTCGATTTCCTAGTGATGAGGGTGATGATAATAGTACCTCTCTTATGAAATAGCTGCAGAGATTAGATAAGAGAGTGATTTATCAAGTGGAAAGTGCTGCACAGATGGTTGTTATTATTGTGGATGATCTCAGTTATCCCTTTCAGTCCTAAAGATTTGTGATTCTAAATGCAGCAGTGTGAGCAAGAGGTTTATTTTTCCTCAAGCAGTTATTGATAGAATTCCCTCCAAGTTTCTAGTTCTTAATGCACCATCAAGGCGCTGCCTCCTTGGTAGGAAGTGTCCCTCCTTGGGGGCTGTGCCTGCCACAGGGATATCAGGGTGACCTGGGGGACTGAGTTAAACCGATTCCCCCACTTGATCTGGGAGAGGTAGAGTTGCAAAATGTAATCGGGCCTTTTGAGGTTTAAATCCTTTCTTTAGTCAGGTTCAGATTTTTCAAATCCTCTTTTTTTTTAAACCCAGAAACTCCATGAGAGCTGAAATGGCTTCATGGGCATGAACTAGCCCTTGTGGAGAGGGGCAGGAGGCCATTCTGATGAGCAAAGTGTAAATGAATCTGAATCGTATGGATTTGATTTTCCCCATGATATGCATGTTGAAGTGCTGAACAGAAAAGGCCTTGAAAATGTGGATTTGGTGTTTCCCGCCGAAATGCCAAACATTTAGAAATAGATCAAGATGCACTCTCACTGTGGTTAAGTGTTTAGCTTAGAGGGGCACAGCCAGAACTGGAACTGTGGGCAGGTGTCGGAGGAGCTCCTTCAAACTCTCATGCTCCTATGCCTTTGGTTAAGCCGGTCTTACCTGCTTGATGAGGTACCGAAGTTGTGGGCCCAGGGCGAGGGGAAGACACAGGTGTCCATGTTCAAAAGTGAAGAATTTCAAGGTGGTGGCAGAGAGCCTTAAAGCAAGCGGGGTCCCTGTGTGACCACAGAGGTGACCTGCCCAGGGAGCTTTTCTTTGCCTTTTTTTGATTATCTTGAAAGGTCTTTATTTCACTTTCTTTTTTTTACAACAGGAAAAAAATAAAGATCTATTTTTTCTTATTTATATATTTTCAACGTAACAGAATTCATTGTTTGTGCACCACACCCAGTGCTCCATGCAATCCGTGCCCTCCATAATACCCACCACCTAAATCTGATTTTCTGCCTAACACACAATTCCTCTCCTTCTTCTTCCTCGCTCCCAAGCTGTTACTTCCTTCTCGAAGAGTCTTCTCTGACTCTCCAGGAGGGGGAGGCACCTCCACCGTGCTCCTAAAGCAACTTTCTCACCTCTGTTAGCATACCTATTAACTGTAATGGCCTGCTTATGCATTCATTTATTCACTCAGCAAACACTGATGCACTCGCTGGGCACAGCGCCCAGGGCTGGCAGGCGCATTCTTGGAGCCAGGAGGAGGGGGAACCTAGTTCAGCCTAGGAGAGTTTAGAAAACTTCTTCACGAGTTGGTGCTTGAATTGAATCTTAAAGGACGAGTAACTCGAAGCAGAGGATTGGAAGGATCTGAATCAACAGGAGCAAAAGTCGTGGGAGCGAGAAGAGCTAGGTACACGCAGTGTGGACGGCGCATGAAGCTTGAGGCAGCGTCTGAAGTTAAACGGGGTCGGAGAGGCCGGGTAGACATTAGAATATGGAAGGCCTCGAGCTACGCAGCATGCTCTGTCTCATCTAGGAAGCTGCTGAGAGGTTGTGAGCAGGGAATAAACAGTCGATTGCCTACTCTGGTTGCGGTGGGAATAACAGATCAGTACACGTAGAAGCAGGTGGGTAGGTGAAGAGGGGATTCCAGGTGGGAAGTAATGGAGACCTCAAATAAAATAGCCCCCATTGAAATGAAGAAAAAACGTGTGGATTCAAGAGGGAGTTAGGGTGTGAGCCTAGCAAGATTGGTGGGATACATGTGATCAAAGGAGAGGTAAGTAATCGAGATGAACCATGGGTCTCTAACCTTGGTGATATGTTCTGTATTGCAGTGCAATCTGAGATAGAGTAGTGCAAGGCTTTTGTGTGTGTAGAGGGTGGGGGAGGGTAGGCAGGGGCAATGAATTTTGTTTCAAACAACTTGAGTTTGAGGCTCTTAATGGGTGCCTATGCAGAAACGTGCTGCTGGCTGTGGACCTGTGGTTTGAAGCTATGGGGAGAGGTCTTGCGTGGAGCTGTTGATTTCAGGATGTGAGTATGGAGGTAGCAGTCAAACCCATCCTTCAGGTAAACTCACTGAACATTCTCAGGTTGGAGGGTTCCCATGGCATTGGCAATAAGTTATTCTAACCAGTTAGTTATAAAATCCATGTCAGTAAGGAGGGCACGGGAAGCAGTAGGTTGAATGGAGGTGGAAGAAGTCAACCTAAGGAGATCAGACAACTAATTTTAAGATTTTGGATAAGAAGGAAAGGAGAGTTTTGGCTGATGGCTTCAGGAGGCATTTAGATTGAGGGAGATTATTCTTAAGATGTGTGTTTGTTTCCTATGGCTGCTATATAAAATTACTATAACTTTAGGGGCTTAAAACTACATTCTCTTTAAGTTACAGAGATGAGAAGTCCTAAAGGGCTGTGTTCCTTCCGGATGCTCTCCAGGGAGGATCTGTTGTTCCAGGTCCAGGAACCCCCAAGAGCACTGAGCTCCGTGGGTGCAGAAATGCAGAAGATGTTGGATCTTATGGGGCAGGAATCACAGAAGCCCTCACTATAGTCCAAATGATTGACCATGGAGTCTGTGCTGGTTAATTTTATGTGTCAACTTGACTGAGCCAGGGGATGCCCAGAGATCTGGCCAAACCCTCTTCTGCATGTGTCTGCAGGGGGCCTCCGGATGAGATTGCCATTTGAATTGGAAGACTGAATAAAGGAGACGGCCCTCCCTGATGTGGGTGGGCCTCATCCAATCAGTCGAAGACCTGAATAGAACAGAAAGGAGAGCAAGAGGGAGCTTTGCCTACCTGAGGGCTTGAGCTGGGACAGGGGTCTTCTCCCGCCCTTGGGCTGAGCTTACACCACTGGCTTTCCTGAGTCTCCAGTTTGCTGACTGCAGATCTTGGAACTACATCTGTAATCACAGGAAACATGTCCTTATAATAAATTTCTCTGTATCTCTTGTTGGTTCTATTTCTCTGAAGAACCTAGACGAACCTGGACTGTGCTGGGAAGGAAGAGAGACCATGAGGGTTTGGGGAAAGGGAGGGGTCCATGACCTGGAGGTCTCTTCAAGTTCAAACATAGGGAGAATGAAGGCTGGAAAGATATGGGGGAATTGGAGGTGGAGTCAGAAGACTGGATAATGGCATTTAATGTTTGTGAAGTGCCAGGGCACTACGTCCAGAGATCCTTGCTAGGTCGGGCTGGGCTGCACTCAAGCATGTTTCCCAGATGACTGTACCCCAAACTGATGATTGCTTGGGCCCCCAGGACTGAGAACTTTCCCATAAGGAATTACCGGTAACCAGTATGGCCAGGGGTGGGAGGACCCACCCCTCTGCCCATCGTCCATGAATGCTACACCTGCTGCTGAGGCCTGACGACCATATTCCCGCCCAGGAGCCCGTGTCTGTCTCTTCTGTGCATGTACCTGCTCCATTTTCCTTTAGGGCAACCATTCCCACTGTGTCTCAGGGCAGGGTAGCTTCCTCCCTTGCTCTGCAAAAATGCTGGCTGCCTGCTCTCTTGCGAATGCGCACATGGTTCCCTTTCTGTTCTTAGCTTCCCACCTCTTCCCTCTCAGTGTTGAATTCCGCTGCTCTGTGGAGAAAGTAGGGGTGTTGTGAATGCCTTTTGGGAGCAAGACTCATTTCCTTGTTGGCGCAGGAGCTGCAAACAGATTCTGCTGTCAGGTAGAAACATAGACACCATGACGTTTTCTAGATCACACTATTAAAAAGAAGTCTTGGCAGCTCTAGTCAGAGGTTGGGGGGTGGTGTTGTTCTTGAAATGTTCCACGCCAAAATATCACATGGGTTGCACCCCACACGCCACTGCATTTGTCTTGTAGAGCAATGAATGTGTGATGGTCCCTCAATAAACAGTTTGCCATCAGGTAGATGGCAAGAACAAATTTGGAAGGACCTATTGAGCTCACCTGGAAAAAGCATGGGAAAATGATGCACTTCTTCTTCCAACAGCCACGTGATGTCATTATTACCCGCATCTTAGAGATCACGAAACAGAAGCCGAAGAAATGATCTGGGCTTTTCAGGATTTAGACAACTCTCTCAGACCTCTGCTTGTGTGAGAACTCTATTATTAGAGATAATAGTCATGCCTGTGGGTTTTCATTAGAACCTGTTGCTCCCTCTGTGAATGTGGACTTGATTTTTCTGTATATGGTGCATTGGATGTCCTTTTACTGGCAATATAAGATTAGCACCCTCCGGCTACATCTCTCTCTCTTCTTTGTTAACTCTTCGTATTCTGGCTAGGACCAATTCCACATTCAAATAATATTCCTGGCTGAGGTGTTGCTGTTGTTGTTTTTAATCTTACTTCATTTAGGAGAACTTGAGAAGAAAGATTATTCTTATAGTCTGGAGCAGTCAGAATCCGAACCCGAATCTCATTCTTAGCACTTCAGAATAGAGAATGTTCTCTAGCCCAGATGTGACACTATTGTGCGACATCACATTCAAAATTTAGAGCTCTGGTGTCCCCCACACCCCCATACCTCTCTGACTCAAAGATATTGGTTTTCTTTTTGCTGTAAAACATCGTAAATGTTCCCAACCATTGGGGAGGGGCCTCTTTTCTCAAGGGGAATTTATCCTGAATTGGGAAGGGTTAAGCTTTTTTTTCCTGGCATCTATCTGAATAGACAGTTTGATTCGTGGCACTGGAATTTTGCATTCAGATCAGCATTCTTAAGAAAGCAAGATGACCTGATTTTTATTTTCCCTTGTAAGCATGTTGTGATGAGTCCACAGAATAATTACACCTTTCCCCCATGTCTGGTGGATAGCTTGTGCGGTGGTATTTCCAAAGGCAGTCGTTTATGAGGAAATATGGAAGGTTCAGGAAGGGAAGAGACAGGAATCAGAGAAAGCTTTAGGAGAAAAAAAAAATCAGTGAGACTTGGAATAGTTGATCGGGCATGGGCCCAGAACCTCTAAGTCCATACCCCCTGCCCCAACCCCTTATCCTACAGAATAAAAGAAGCACAGGAGGGGTGCTCAGGACAGGGAAAAATTGTCAGGAAAGAATGCCTCTGGTGTGTCTAGACAGGGACACTTTTTTTTTTTTTTAAGATTTTATTTATTTATTTGACAGAGAGAGAGATTGCAAGTAGGCAGAGAGGCAGGCAGAGAGAGAGGGGGAAGCAGGTTCCCTGCTGAGCAGAGAGTCCAGTGCAGGGCTTGATCCCAGAACCCTGGGATCATAACCTGAGCCAAAGGCAGAGGCTTAACCCACTGAGCCCCCCAGGCGCCCCGACAAGGGCACTTGTTGATGGTATGAATGCATTGGATGGAAGAAGAGCCATTGAATTGGACTTCTGGGAGGAGCCGGGGCATTGCAGAAGTGGGGGAGGCTGGCTGGCAAGAGGTAGGGAGATGGTAAGATTGATACAGTGCAGGAGAGAGGGGATGGGCCTGGAAACCTGGCCCTTGGGAGGCAGAAAGGGGTAGATTGAGAATCCAAAGTACAACTTGCTACTATGATGCAGTGTCACATGGCGAGAGGACGCGTATATTTGGAGGGCAGGACCCTGGTCTCAAGCTGCTTCACCTCTATGAGCCTCCGTTTTCAGGGACATAAAATGGCTCCATTACAGTCCTTCCTCGGGTTCTGAGAATTAAAGGAGGTGATGTACAGGGCATAGAGGGTTAATGCAGAGCCAGGGTGGGGACAGAGCAGGAGGGACACCCACACTGGTTCTCTCCTCCCCTCCTCACGGAGAAGGGGTTAATTCTGAAGTAAAGGAAGGGAAGAAGCGGAGCTCGAAGAGGAGAGGAGAGAAGTCAGAGGAGCTGCGGGGGCCCCAAACTCAAGCCCATTTTGATTTTTATGCTCACGTTTGCGTTTACAGATTAGCTTAGCATCTTAGAGTGGGGAGAAACGTCAGGTTCCTCGGGCCAGCACTCTGCCTCCCTTCAGGTGACATAGCTAAGCTGCACTGCACAGTGTAACCGAGGCCCAGAGAGGCTGCGCTTGGCCGATGTCACACAGCCCATGAGAGGAGACAGCAGGGTGAGAATAGCACGCGTGGACTTGGAATGCTCCCAACCAGCTCCTCCAGTTTGGATGAGGCACGCCGGCTGGCCGGACCCACCTGGCCCAGAACATTGCCTCCGGATGAGCGAGGCTGGTGAACCCACGGAAGGTTCAGAGCCTCCTTGCCCAACCTCCCCAAAGATTTCTATAGTGAAATTTTTCCTTACATCCAGTTAAGGGTCCAAACCATCTCAAGGAAGAGTGGGTCCCTGAGGCTGAATCTGAGCAGAGGAATGAGAGGAATCAAGTCGCCAGGGGAGCCGTTGGAAGTTCCAAAGGCTGTCTCCTCCTCGTCCGGGCTAGGACATAGTGGTCCTCAGGAAGGTGAGAGCACCCACAGACAAAGTTTCCTTTCCTCAGGTGACAGAATCCCCAGCCATGCGGGGCAATAGTTTCTCCTGTTCCCATCTTGTGGCAATAGTTTCTCCTGTTCCCATCTTGTGTGGGCCAACTTTACCCTGGAGCACAGGATACTTTGTATCATACCAGCAAAAGCCATGGCTAAGTGAGTTTTATTTATTTAAACATTTTTTTGTATTATCATTCTATTATTTATTTTTTCTTTGTTTTTTTAATTTAATTTTAGTTTTTTCAGGGCTCCAAAATTCACTGTTTATGCACCACACCCAGTGCTCCAGGCAATCCGTGCCCTCCGTAATACCCACCACCAGACTCCCCCATACCCCCACCTCCTCCCCTCCAAAACCCTCAGTTTGTTTCCCAGTTCGTCTCCCCCTCTGATTTCCCCCAATTCATTTTTCTTTTCCTTCTAATGTTTTCCATGGTATTTCTTGTTTTATGGAGAAGCCTGCTCTTGCACAGAGCCCGTGTCCCATCAGTCGTGTTCCAAGCAGAAATCAACGTATCTAGCGGGTTTTTGGAGGCCCGCTTCCAGTTCTGGCCGGGCTCTGACTTGGGTAACCCTAGAAGCTTCTGCCCTCCTTGTCCTGCGTTTTCCTATTTGTAAAACCAGAGATGTGTCTACATCTTTGAGGCCCTTTCCAGCTCTAAGCCTCTCTGTGGTCCGTGGGAGACACCAACTCCCACTTCCTGTCGAGAAGCGAGGTACTTAGGGAAGCAAGTGGCAGTTAATTGGGAAAAGTCTCCGTGCCGCTGCTCACCTTCTTCCCCTCACCCAGGACAACATTCATGCTCCTCCTTCTCGATCTGGAACCTTCTTTTTCCTTAAGACTCAGCTCAGGCACACAGCTTTCACAAGCCCTCTTTAGTCCTGGGTGAGAGGCTGGGCCCTGACAAAGGCCACGCACGGGGGGGTTTCAATGACAGAAACTTGTCACCTCACCATCCTGAAGGCTGGAAATCAAGACTAGGGTGTCAACAGCTGTGTTCTTTCCATTCTGTGCTGGCCCTTCTGCTGGTTCGCTGGCATTCTTTGCCCTCCGTGGCTTGTGAAAGCAGCACCCCGCTCTGTTTCCATGTTCACGTGATTTTCCTCTGGTGTGCTGAGTCTCCACATTTCCCCTTTCTTTGAGGACACCAGTCATACTGCAGGAGTGGCACCCTACTCCAGGGGGACCTCATCTTGACTAATTACGACTCTCTTTCAAATACGATCACGTTTGGAAAATATGGGGATTAGGACTTCAACATATAATAGTGGTTTTTTGGGGGGAGGACATAATTCAACCCATAATGGGTAACCCCGTGAGTGTTGCTGGGCTCCCTTCCCTGCTGGTCCTCTTATGCTGTGGACCCATCTTCCCCAGGGGTGGCCTAGCAACAGAAGTGATTCAGCAAGAACCCCACGTCTGGACTGTGGGTCCAAGCACCAGTGGCCAAAGAGAACAAATGTTGACAAAGCTCCCACCAGCAACTTGCGGATAGGGAAATGAGGGGTAGAGCACCTGGGGTCCTGCTTGGGGTGAGGTGTCAGCTGGGAAGTCCGGTGGAGGGACAGAGGAGGGAGGCGTGGCTAGGGAGGCGTGGCTAGGGAGGCGAGGACCAATCAGGAGATGGGCAGGGTTGTCCTGGTTAGTGCTGCATAATAAAGATAATTCCTTCTGTCCTGGAGTCTTGCAGTTTACACAACACCCTCGATTTGCTGATTTCTTTTGACATTAGAAACGTCTTGGGCAGGAGACGTCTTTTACCTTGGCTGGTACCTTTCCACCTTTGCGTCCCCGGATCCTCAGTGGCTGTTCCAGGGCTCCCCTGTTGGGCCTCCTGTCCCTGTCCTGTGCTCGCGCCCCGCCCCCGGCCCCATCGTCCTTTAGGTCTTTCCGTGTCTAACTTCAGCCCTCCCCTGAGGGCTTTATCTTTTTGCCTCCTTAGATTTCCTTTCAGAAACTTGCAAAGCCTAATGGCTGAGAGGTTTTGGGGGGACAGTTCCAGTGGTTACCTCAAGTGTTAACATTTCTTTGATATCCCTTGTTTCATTCTAAAAATTCGTGCGTTTGTTGAATTCTGTTCCATTTGCCAATGTAAAAATACTGTTGGGAACGACTTAACTTCGATCTTGCAGGGAGAAGGGACCCGTTTATCCTGCGTTGGCCGCTCCCAGATCTACCCATGATGGGCCAAGTTTGGGAAGAGAGTCTGTGTGCGCCGGGTCTTGCATTTTTCAGCTCCTGACGTCAGTCCTCTCCCCACTTCTGCTCTTGGCTGCACACCTTCCTAGGTGATGCCTTCCCTAACTTTTGGACCCAGGCTCCTGTCTGCTTCACCTTGATGGCCCCTGAGACCAGCCCCTTGCCTTACGTGTTCCGTCTGCCCAGGCAAGTCCAGGCATGCCCTCCAGGGAACACTCTGTCAGAGGCCCCATCTTTGGTCCTGGACAGAGTATATGCCTAGTTTCTGTCCTTCCCCACTGAGGCTCTGGCCCTGGGTCCCCTCCCTGTCGTGGGGGAGCTGTGAGTCACCCTTAAAATCCTGCCCTCTGGCCCCCCTTCTCCTAGCCCCCAAGACCTTTCCAAGGACCGCAGTAGATGTCTCCAGCCAGAGCCTCTCCCCCTTCCAGCGGAGGGGAGGAGACAGAGAACAGGAAGCCCCTGGGGCCCTGCCTGCTGTGTCTGCCCCACGCCGGGTTTTGTTCCAGCTGGGTGATGCAGACTGTGGGCTTTGGCGTCTGAAGAACTTGGGTTCAAACCATTCCTCCACTTATCAGGTACAGAATCTCAGGCAATACTCTCAGCTGCTATAAGGGTCAGTTTTCTTATTGGTCAAATGGGAATACTAATTTCAGCACCAGGTGAGAGACTTAGTGAGCTAACATGTGACAGGTGCAGGACACTCTGCCTGGCACATGTCAGGGACTCAGTACTTACCTTCCTGGTCTCCTTCCTACTGCATTTTGTCTGTGTTTCCAACGTCAAGCCAGCTGGCCTCTCTGGAGGTGGTCTTTACTCCTTACAAGGTCTGCATGACATCTCTCAAAGCTCCCCCCCGGTGGAGGTGATGGTGGGCAAGGGCCATTGGTGGCAGATGAGGCATCTGGCTCCCAAGTGGTGGCTCCTTATGGCCAGCCTGGAGGCCAGGCTTTCCCCAGGTCTTCCTTCTGACTTCTTGGCCTGGCTGGGCCATGGCCCCATTTGGGAAGTGTGTAGCAATGTGGGGATGACCAAACCTTAAATGAGATCCCAGTGTCTTTGCCAAGCTGACATATTAGCCTTGCTCCTATCCCATGGTATACCTACCTTCCCTCCCACTGTGTTTTCCCCTAGCTGCACACAAACGCCTGACTCTCAGAATCTTCTAGCCATACGTAACTTATTCCATAAAATACTAGTTTGCTTATTTGTATCTTACAGGAGTCCCTCTTCGCTTCCTTTTCATGCCTGAAAACTTGCTTACGAGCTCCTTGGAGGCAGGGACCACCTCTTCGGCTTTCTCTTGCATTTCTTTTCTTAGCGTCGAGCACATTGCTGAGCTCATGATAGGTCCTGGAAATATTCTGTGACTTCTTTTCAGTCTAGAAAGGCAATAGTGGCTAACATCTGCAAATAAGTTAGGTGGTTTACCTAACCTGCTCTATTGTTCCCTTCACTCTTCTCACCTACCATGGGGAGGAGTTAGTAAGGTAATAGAGAAACTGGAGTTCAGAGATACTCAGTGACTTGCCCGCGGTGGTACAGATCTTCTGAAGCAGAGTATTTGGGACAGCAGGACTTGGTTTGTACGAGCTTTAAGTTGCACAGCATCGTCAAGCCTGTGTTTGGGTTCTGCAAAATTTACCCTTGCTGCTTGGAAGACTCAGGGCTTAACCCTTGTCCTAGTCAAGGGACATCCCCCAGCTGATGAATCAGATCTGCACCCTTAAGATGGCTGGGTCCGTCTTTCTTCTCAGACTGAAAGGCTCTTTAGGAAATCATTTCCTTATGTTAACTTTTTTCCTTAAATGAAGTTTTTGGACTAAATATATATTTTCCATTTTTTTTATTGCATGAGCACAGTATTTATCTCATCAAGAATTATGATAACCCCCTGCATGTTTCATGCTTTTCATGATTCATATGGAACAAATTAAAACTAACTTTCCATAGTACAAATGTACCAGAGAATGGCTCAACGACGCTACCTTCCCCCTGCTCCCTCCGACTTCTTGTCTGCCTTGAATTTCACCATGTAGGAGAGAGACCTGGGCCAAGAGGACCTCCAGAAGACACCTCCTCTTGCACCGTGCTGAGTGCCTGGCGGGAGCCTTCATTTGATAAGCCACCGCGTCCTAGTCAGGTGGTATCACTTAAAATAATTTTAAGTGATACTAGAAGGTATCACTTAAAATAATTTTTTATTTGTGGTCAGATGTGATTGGGTAATTTTTATTACTTTGTTCCATTTTCAGTGGACTTTGTCAGTCAATTCTGTAAGTATTTTGAATAAGAAAAGTATAAGCCACTGACATCTGAACTTTCAATAGATGCACTCTTCTGGAACATGTTTGCAAACGCTTTAGACGCCACTGAGTCTGCTGGTTTCTAGGATTTAAATTGTCCCTGTCACGCTCAACTCTGTGTCAGCGTGCCTGGTTACAGGGCTAAGATGTGGTTGGGATGTGGATTTAAATCCACGCTGGCTGGACTCGGAAGAGCTGTCCTCTTTCCTTTCTACCGCCACTTCTCAGTGAGGTTAGTAATGAAACCAACATCTGTGAGTTATTGGGAAGAATACACACACACACACACACACACACACACACACGAAAGATACACCATCATTCAGTAAATTCGGGTGAGGAGCCATGATATCAGGGCAGGTGAACCTGCTGCTGGGGTTCGGGGCAATCTGGTGGGAGTGGGAGCAGGGCTGAAGACGTGAATGCTTTTCCACATCCCTTGTGTAACCCAACACCAGAGCAGACACAGAAGGGTGGGGAGTGATTCTGGGCTCTCCAAAGAGTCAGCGGGCAGCATTAGCTCTGTGGACTCTTCCAACATCGAGCCGGGAGTTCAAAAGGAAGGCAGTCCCTTTGCTAACCACGGAGAGCTGAGATGCTCCAGCCTCTGTGTCTGCGGAGAAGACAATCAAAGTCACAGGCTTTCCATCTGGCTTTCCCGATGTGGAGAGTGAATGGGATCTCCTCTCTGGGATCTTTCCTGAACCCAGTGGGCTACAGAGAGTAAAGGTGGTGAAGAGGCAATGACAAGAAGTGCCAGGCAGGTGTCAGTGTCTTCCGTCTGTCCATCCATCATCCATCCGTCCATTCATCCATCCTCCTTTTAACCTTTTTTGAAGCCTGTTCTGTATTTGACTTTGGACTTTGGGCTGAGGATACAGACGTGAATGTCAAAGGTCACTGTCCTCTGAGACCACTCTCAGGCTCTCTCTGTCAAGTAATTCTGGTTCCTGTTTTTCATGGAATTTTTCATTATCTGAAAATGATGATTTGTTTATTTATATGGTGATTGATTGATTGATTGCATGTCTCCTCCCTTGGGACATTAATCCCATTAGAGCAGAGACCTTGTTTTCTTGTTCACAGGTGTGTTCTCAGTGCCTACCATGATGTCTGGCTTCTGGAGATAAAACAACCTGGCCTCAGGGAGCATAATGGTGCTGACCACGTACCAGGAGTTCAGGAACCACAACACGAAAGCCACCAGGGGAGTTTTACTGGGAAAGTAAGGTGGAGTGTTCTGGCTATGACGCTGGGGGCAGTTACGGGGCTGGTGATAGATGGTTTTACCCTTCCCTACCCACATCCCTTTCCTGCAACTGAAGAGAACCCTCCCACTGGCTTCGGCTCAGCCACATGACCTGCTCTGGCCCACGGGAAATTAGCAAACAGGATGGAAACAGAGGCTTCACAAGTCCCTGCTCAGCTGGGTTTGGTGCTCTCGTGCCCCATCCTGGCCGCAAGAATGGGCCTGCGCGAGTCAGTGAAGGGATGGAAGGCAAGCAGAGCAGAGTGGTGTCCCCACGGAGGCCATCCTGGATCAGCAGCGAGCCCGTCAACCCTGGACATGTGAGCTCAGCCAAAGGCCGCATCTCACAGACGACACACTGAACATTTGTTGCTGCGTGTCGCTGACGTTTCGTGGGTATTGGTCACCCAGCATCATTGTGGCAAGAGCTCACTGACGCAGGAGCTGTACAAGGGAGTACATATATACACCTTGCACTGGCAAGAATAGTGACAGTATGGGTAATCATTAATTACTGTTTATTGAATACCGACAAAGTAGGCCAGGTACTATTTTAGGAACACCCGTTTTATTTCTGATTCTCACAACAAGCTTGCAAGTTCAGCCAGATGGCAAGGCCACCCCTACTTCTGCTGCTCAGTGAGCTGTGGGCACCAGTGACTGTGGCCACAAGGACCAGTCTTGGGTAGCGGGTAGCCTGGGTACCGTTTCTGGCTTGACTTGCCTTCTAGTCTAGTGACCTTGGGCATCCAAGAGCTTATACTTAACCTCTCTGGGCTTTAGTTTCTACACATACAAAACAAGAACAGTGGTCGCGTCTATCTCCTGGAGCTGTGGCAGGATTGAATGACAGGACACACCTGGGCTTAAAGCCCGCCCCATGCGCACTGCTCCTGTATGTCACCGTGAGAGCTCCTATTTGATGAGCCCTGGACTGAGCATTTTAGACATGTGCTCTTGCTTCATTCTCTGAAAACCCTGGAGAAAAGTCTGATTACCTCCATTGTCTTGGAAAGGAAATCGAGGGGAGAGAGGTTATACTCCAGACCACCCCGCTAAGAGGGGACGAGTAAAGCAGAATCAAATTCAGAGACCAAGGTCAATGCTGCTGCCACTGGTTGGTCCCAGCTGGCTTCCACACCCTCTGCTGGGGAAGGACAGCGGGTCTGGCCTACACACCGTGGACCCAGAGGCCCTGCGTGGAGGCTGCTTGCTCTCAGGCGGGCAGTCCCCTTCTCTAGGAGGCCGCCAAAGAAGAGTGCTGGGGGCAGGTGCTGGCATGTGGTGTAAACTTCTGTCTGTCCCTGGAGGAAAGGGCTTTACTGAGCACTGCAGCCTTCTTCATTGCCTTTCCGGCAGCCCTGGGACTCCGAACACAGCATACGAATTGGGGTTTGTGGGGCTCCAAACTGCTGTCCTATCTTCTGGCTTCCGTGGGTCCCGGAGTCCACCTGCAGATGAGGCCTGCTCCTACAGGGCACCAAGCAGACCTGGGGGAGCACAGAGGGAACCGCATGGTTGGCCCGAGCCACGCGGCCCTCTGTCAGCATCCCGGCCACCTGCTGGGGGCGTGGCTTTCCCTCCAGTATGCAGCCCCCTCTGCTGCATCCTCTGGGCTCACTCCTCATCCCTGCCAGTCCCCTGGAAATGCTGCTATGCCCACGATTCCAGATATGCAGCTGTGCCGCTTGCAAAGTGGGCTTCTAGTAGTTTCTGTTTTGTTTCTTGGCTGGGTCACCTAATGTTTTTTCAAAGAATATTTGCTAACACACAACACTGGGGATGGGATAAGTTTGAGGGGGCCTTGTGAAGTTTTACTCAGTAGTTTTGTTTTCTAGTAAGTTGTCTCCCGTACAGGGTGAGAGACCCTGGGAACCAAGGACTCAACCCAGTGTTTGTCTGGGTTCTCAGATGACCCTGGTGTAGAGAAGCGCTCAGGAAATGTTTGCCCAGTAGACGTGAATGAAAGAGCTTGGCCTTTATTGTCTGGGACTTAGGCCCTCTTGTACTTCATGTCCAGTGGCTGAGTCTCTGCATTTCTCCCATGGGTTCAAATGTCTGCCTACATAAGCTGTCTGGTATGCCAGCATCTCAACCTGGACCCTACTTCTGCCACCAGAACCTTTGGACCTCCCCACTGGGCACCTCATCACTTGGACCTACTGGGGGTAACCTGTGGGGTCCGTCCTGGTAGGGCACAGCAGGGCTGGTCCACCCTTCCTAGGAGGAGGATCACAGAAGTAGAATTTAAGGGTGTACCCTGTGACCTTCCATACCAGAATGGTGTTCAGACCTTGACACCTGCCTGCAGCTGTGAATCCCAAAATCTCACGTGTGACTCTCTCATTCCGTGTCCTTGTTGGCTTCAGCTATATGACACTTCAAATCGATGCCCCATAGGCCCATCTTCAGAGGCCATCTATAGGTTCGGTCTGGTCTATGAGGACTGATGTGTGTGTGGCCCAAACAGTGGGTCTTTGTTTCCAAGCAGGCCCTGATTGCTACAGAGCGATGGGCAACCCTGGAGTGGAGAAGGGGTAAGATGAAGTCACCATATAATAATGGACTGTTCTCAGGGGATTTTGCATTTCTGGCCTCAGACCCACAAGAGATGTTGGGGGTTGGGTGAGGACTGATGGCAACAACATCATCACTCCGGGAAGACTGGGTAGAAGAGTGACTGTCTACATTTTTGTCAGTGTAGCAGGGTCCTTCCTGAAGGGAACTGGCCTCCTCTCCAGTCAAGGGGTCCATAAACAGGCTCAAGTCTGAGAACAGATCAAAGGATTAGGATTATCCTTTTTTCATGACTCAAGGGAGTCTTCTGTTCATTCAAACTCCCATGTCTTCTGTTCAGAAATCTCCCATGTCTACAGATCAAGTAAGAATTTAGTAGGTGGTCAAACTAATCATCTTCTTAAAATGTCATGATTGATTAGCTAACACTGTAGCGCTCTGCAATGCAGACTATTTCCATTACTGTTTTGACTGTGATGTTCATGGAGATAATGACACCTGCCTTACCTTTGGCAATGAAGTTCTGCCACTTGGCCCCTGCCACCCTCGGATCCAGTTATCCCCATTGTATCTAATGGTCCCAGTTCAGTGGCTGCACTGTCCACTGCAGTACATGACCTTCAGAGAAGAGCGACCATAGGCATTTTGAAGCTTTCTGGTGCCCCCTCACAATCCCTCCCACTTGTGGTGAAGATGTGTCCTCTGGACTTTTCCTGGGTGGATGAATGGGTTTCACGAGACAAGGACTCCCTCGTTCCAATCTTCCTATGCCTTTTTGCCTGTCTTCTTCTGTAAGATACAAGGAGTTCTGGTATTTCAACCTTACTTAGAGGGGGTCACCTCTGGTCCATGTTTTGAACAAATTTTGAACCCCCAAGCTACAACATGAAACCCAGAATCTCTGCTTAGGGTTCCCTCTCCTGATTTGACCTGATCCAACTTCATGTTCTTTCTACCAACATCCCTTTCTCTTACCATGCATTCCCACACAATGACCCCTGGATTCTGTCTGGATGAAGTGGAAAAAGTTATCATTCGTCATTTAGTAGATTGAGCCTTCTCTCCTTTCTCAGTTTCTTTATTTTAGTCATAGGAAACAAATTTAGTTAACCATAGCTAGAGCCACAGTAGAGTCTGCGGTGTAGTTGGTGTTTATTGTGTTTGGAAGAGAGCTCTGATTTTGAGTGGGGGTTAGGTAACTGTTTGGAGATGGAAGATGAAACTGGAATGCACTTCAGAGATAATGTCTTCATGCAAACTCGCTCTAAAAAATAGTAATTTCACGAAATATGCCCAAAACGTGTTTTGCAAAAGGAGAAACCATGTATAGTAGTGTTAAAGCATGAGTTTCCATAGCAAATCCATATTCCAGTGCTAAGATTAGCTCTGTAACCTCAGGCCATTTTCTCAGATGAAAAATTGTGATTTTTATGATCTACCTATGTATTAGTTTGTTAGGGCTGTTGTATGGCTTAAACAACAGAAATCTCTTTTCTCACAACCCCGGAAGCTAGGGGACAAGATCAAGGTGCTGGCAGGTTTGGTTTTGTCTGAGGCCTCCCCTTGGCCTGAGAAGACCGCCATCTTGCCGCCTCTTCCCGCAGTTGTCCCTCCATGCGCGTTCATCCCTGCTCTCTCTGTGTTGTAATCTTATCAAGACACCAGTCAGATTGGAGAGCGCCCTCCCTAAAAGCCTCATTTTAACTTAATCCCCTCTTTAAAGACCCTGCCTCCCAATGCTGTCGCATTCTGATTACTAGAGGTTAGGGCCCCAACAGAGGAATTTTAGGGGCCATACAATTTCCATAACAACCTATCACACAGGATCCTTGTAAGAATTAGCTATAGGAAAAAGTACCACGTAGAAATTTCTTTCTTTCTTTCTTTCTTTTTTTTTTTTTAAAGATTTTATTTATTTGACACAGAAAGAGTAGGAAGAGAAGCAGGCAGAGAGAGAGGAGGAAGCAGGCTCCCCGCTGAGCAGAGAGCCCGATGCGGGGCTCGATCCCAGGACCCTGGGATCATGACCCGAGCCGAAGGCAGAGGCTTTAAACCACTGAGCCACCCAGGCGCCCCCCACATAGAAATTTCTTAAAAGGAAAGCAACAGGCATTTTTATTCTTCTTAGTTAAAATCCCACAGGACCCTAGTAAGTTACGTAAGATGAGAATGTAGTTCAGAAAAGTTCAGTTGAGATGGTTTAGATGACAAGTATGAGAGGCTTCCAACATGCCCTTTCATTTAGTTGTGCTCTTCAAGTTTTTCCAGAACAAGCAGACGCCCCTCAGTTACTCTAGCTACTTATGTGTTGACTGCCCTTGGAGTTGTCACAGTAGATCCTGGCATGACTATTCCGAAGGGACCTGTTAAAGAAGGGTATTCCACCACCGGGAGGGGACAGATGGCATCTGAAGAGTGTCAGTTTCTTGAGGAAGTAATGGGTCTTCAGACAGGAAACCAGAAATGCAAATGCAGGCCCGTAGACTTGCTTTGTACTTTGAGGAATGAAGAAATCTAAGAATTCGCTCTTGGCAAGAAGCTGTTAGAGATACTGTTCTCCATATGGTCACTATCCAGATAGTAACGAGAGAGGGACCCTGGTAGGGGCTGCCTCCTAAAGATGAGAAAGCCATAATGTAAACCAATGGATCTAGAAAATTCATGCCATTTTCTGTTTATTCTCTTATGTGACCTCTTGGTTTTGGCCAAGCATGTTCCAGCCCGTTTTCTCTCTATTATGAGATGAATCAGCGTCAGCCTCAGTTTCTTTCCCTGGCTCTCTGCCCTGACTTAAGGAGGAAGGTAGACTGGGAGACCAGTTTGGTTCCTGAGCCTGGGATGCCTGGGGGCCACCCATTCTAGGTCAGCCACACCCCCCCACCCTTCCCCGGGACCACCTGTGCTCAGGCCCTTAGTGGGGCTTTGTCATCCCCAGGGGCACCTGCAGTGCTGGACAGCTCAGGTCCATTAGCCTTCTTTGCCCAGGCTTTGCAGTCCCCACAGCAGCCCCTCCCAAGCCTATGAGGGTGATTAGATTTTATCAAGGATGGGGGAAAGCAAAGGAAAATGAGACAGAGTTTAGGGCACCTGGGGGGCTCAGTTGCTTGAGTGACCGCCTTGTGATTTTGGCTCAGGTCATGATCTAAGGGTCCTGGGATCAAGCCCTGCAGCCGGCTCTCTGCTCAGCAGGGAGTCTGCTGGAGAGTCTCTCTTTCTCTCTCTCTCTCTGTAAAATAAATAAATAAATCTTTAAAAAATGGAGAAAAATGAAATAGAAAAGTAGAAAAGACTATAGTCTGCATGCCAGATCTGAGCTCTTCCTGCTATAGCTTTGGGGGATTGGCTACCTAGAGAGAGTGTGTTTGGCAGAAGGCAAGGGAATTAATGTATTCAAGCTCTTTACTAGGCCCTAGTCATACTCCTGAAGATTTACAAGGGCCGTGGTCTTGCTTCCACTTTGCAGGTGAGGAAATTAGGGTGCAAATGGTTCTGCGGCTTGCTCAAAACCCAGTGCTTGTCAGTTGCTGAGAAGGGCCTTTAGGTTTGGTCTGAGTGATTCCACATTCTGGACTCTGGCCAGGGCTTTGTGCATGGTCTCTGAGGGCCAGTCCCTCCTTCTTCCTGTCCAGCCGCCTTTGTTCCATGCCCCATTCCCCTGGCCATGGCTGGTACCTGCTCTCATCCTGAGGGACCCAAACCTCAGTTGGCCTGTGCGGGGGCCTGATCTCAGCCGTGGGGGTGGGCTTTCTCAGGATGGCTGCACGCTCAGCCTTTGGCGTGGTTTTGCGAGCTTTCATGAGAGCCCATCATGAAAATTGCAGCAACACCTTCTCTTGTAACATATGTTATCGGGATGTCAGGATGATCACACGTCTCACACTTGCTATATTTTCAAAAAAAAAAAGAGAGAGAGAGTCTTTTTAAAATAAATATTCATCCATTTTGAATAAACAACCCTTCCATTCCCTGCTTCCGTTCCAGCCTCACCTCCTCTGTCGCAGCTCAGCCTGGTTCTCTTTCTTCTGCTCCATGTCCTGGTCTCCTCCTTGGTCTCCACATTTCTAACCCAGTTCCTTCCTGCGCATTTTCCTCTCCACGGCCAGAACGACCTTTTCAGAACACCGATCCGGCCATGGCACCTTTCTGCTTGAAACAGTATACAATTAATTCCCCCTTGTCCCCAAACACTGTTCCCAGCTCCCTCGCGTGGTCTCCAAGGGCTCGTGCTTCCGCGCTGAGAAGTCACTTGTCTTTTCCTCACAAAGCTGGCACATTCTAGCTTCCCCAAGCAGTGAGCTGTCCACCCAATGTCGTGACCTTTCGGGACGCTTTTCTGTGCCTGCACAAGTGGCTGTTCCTTCGGTTCCATGATTCTCTGCTCTTTCTCCATCCTTTGTTCAAATTTGTCTTTACTATATGAATGGGTGCAAAAAACTGCTGAAGTTTTTTTTTTGACTATTATAATGAATTGCTCATTAGCATAATTTTGTGCATACCTGCCTTAGGGACTCCTCTCTGTTTTACTCTTTACACATCTGTCTCCTTGGAAGCAGGGACCTCTTTACGTGCCCCAGTGTCAGAGTTTGTATTTAGATGAACTGGTCTTCTTCTTCTTCTTTTTTTTTTTTTTAAGTTTTTATCCTAATTCAAGTTAACATACAGTATTGTATTAGTTTCAGGTGTACAATGTAGTGATGTAGTGATCCAACACTTCCATACATCACGTAAAGTGCGTTCCGTTGTCCCCATCATCTATTTAACCCATCCTCTCCACCTCCCCCTGGGAACCACCAGTTTGTTGTTCTCTAGAGTTAAGAGTCTGTTCCTTGGTTTGCCTCTCTCTCGTCCTCCTCTTTGCTCCTTTGTTCTGTTTCTTAAATTCCAGAATAGTAAATCGTATGGTATTTGTCTTCCTCTGACTGACTTATTTTATCGAGTATTTAAGTAGCTCTGTACATGTCATTGCAAATGGCAAGATTTCATTCTTTTTAAAGGCTGAGTAATATTCCTCTGTGTGTGTGTGTGTGTGTACACCACATCTTTATCTGTTCATCAATCGATGGACACACTTGGGCTGCTTCCATATCCTGATTATTATAAAAGGTCATTGTTAATCTGACTCATATTTATTGTATTTGGGCCATCTATAGTAGAGTAAAAGTAATGCTATCCAGTAGCACTTTCTGAGGTGATGGGAAAATTCTGTATTTATGTGTCCAATGTGGTAGTAGCTGGCTCCCTTTAAATATGCCTATTTAAATTTTGATTTTTAAGGAATGGAAATTCAAGTAAAATTGAAAATCCAATTCCTTTGTTGCATAAGTGATCATTAGCCCCATGTTGCTAATGGCTACCATAATGCATAACACAAATAGGGTACACTAAGGGCTGAGTAAGAAAACGGAAGATTCCAGAAAGCTCTCTGGCTCTTCCTATAATAGCATTACTCCTGTTCATTTGATTAACAAATATTTTATTTACAAACACTGCAGTGGGGGGACTATCTTTTAATTTCTCTCCCTCTCTTTTCTGTAATGAAGTACATAATTCCTGTGCATGAATTAATGTGGTTTTAGAATGTTTGGGTTTGAAGGAAGAGTCTTTAAAATTATTAGGTAAATACACATTCCTAGAAGCAGAAGAATGAAGACATCATGAGTAGGAGGCTTATATAAATCTGTACTCAGTGAAATCGTCCAAAATCCAGAGTTTAGCTTTCAAGGCATGTTTGTGGCTCACCAGTTCCGTGAAGTATCTTTCTGAAAAAAAAAAAAAATGTATTTACATGGAGACATTCTTCCAACCAACACAACCAATTAGTAAGCTTTGCATGCAGCCTGGCTGTCATTTTTAGCCTGGTCTTCTTGATGTCTGCCTTTATTGGTAGTGATATTTAGTAAATCTTGAATATACTCATTGGGTGGCACATCATTTTATGACCAAATGTACATCTTAGGTTTTATTATCTTTTACCATCGTTTCTGTTGAACATCACAGTTGACTTACGTCACGATGCTTTGGTTTTCACTGTCATTAATATTTCACTCATTTTCCACTTGGACTTATTGATTTAACATCTACTGAGACTGTTTATCCTATGGTGAGTGCTAGGAAGAAAGATGAGTCAGATACTGACTGGGTCTTTCAGAGTCTACAGTTTGGAGGACAGAGATAAACACAAGCCACACGGTGTGGCTTCCATATTACCGAATTTCTATAGGAGCATCGAGGAGGGAGCAATTCCTTCTCTTTGGGAAGCTGGAAAAGTGTCATAAAGAACATGCTACTTGAGAAGGCCTTGGCTGGGTAGAAGTTCAGCAGCAGGGATAGTGCGTTGGTAACTGAAGGTCTGGTATGGAAGCGATGTGGAGGTTGGTCGATGTATGTGGCACAAGACTGAGGGGCCCTGGTGAGTCAGACAAGCAGGTGCAAGCGTGTTAGGAATGGCGGGTGGGAAACAAGGGGGAGAGAGTTTGTGAGTCAAGTCTGAGGATTACTATTATGTCTTGAAAAATATTTTGACTTTTGGGTAAGAAAACCCTGATATTAATCTCAAAAGCATATTTTTAAAAAGATTTTATGTATTCATTTAAAAAAAAGGAAAAGAGAGAGAGGGTGGGGGAGGGGCGGAGGGAGAGGGAGAAGCAGGCTCCCGACTGAGCAGCGAGCCCAACATGGGGCTCAATCCCAGGACTGTGGGATCACAACCTGAGCCCAAGACAGATGCTTAACTGACTGAGTCACCCAGGCACCCCAGGCCTGACATTAATTTTAAGGATACGTTATTTAGATGGTGTAACCAAAGGACTGAAGACTTTAGAGTAAGAGAGACCTGAGGTCAAATCTGTACTGAGCAGTTAGATTAAACACAATTATGTTAGTGGCCTCACCTCTGCAAGCCTTGATGTTCTCGTAAGTGACCTGTGGCTGATCCTTCTATGGAGAATGCTCTCTTCCCATGATCTCATGGTCAATGCCTACATCTCTTCAAATATTACTGCTATCATCTGAATTTTTTTCCAGCCCCCCCAATTCATATGTTAAAGTCATCCCAAAGATGGTCCTCCAAGGAGATGGACCCTTTGGGATGTGCTTAGGTCATGAGGGTGGAGCCCTCATGAATGGATTGATAAGAGGTTCCACAGAGATCTAGTCTCTTCCGTCGTAGGAGGATATAAGGTGCTGCCTAGAGACCAGGCAGCGGGCCATCATGAGAACGTGAACGTGTTGGTGCCTTCATCTCAGACTTCCGGACTCCAGAACTGTGAAAAATGGACTTCTGTTGTTGAAGCCCACCCCCACTCCCCCACCCGCCCCCTGTCGATAGACAGTATTCTGTGATGGCAGCCCAGCAGACTAAGACAATTACTTCCTCAGGGAGGGCTGTCCTGACTCCCTATTAAAATCACAACCTGCCCATAGCAATCATTTCTGACACCTGTAATTCTACTCTGCTTTATTTTTCTTTATTCCTCATAACACACACGATCACTGTTGAACATACTCTACGTTTGTTTGTCACATTCATGGCTTACCATCTTCCCCTCCCCCGTTAGAAAGCCTGTTCCTTCTTTGCCCGTGTGGTGGGAGCTACAGACCTACTTTTCGATCATCATCAGTACTGTTTGTTGAATAGTCCATGCCTTTCCTGCCATTTGTGTTCCATCCGTCAAGTTCCTAGACACAGACCTGTCCGTTCCCTTTGTCCCCCATTCCAACGCTACCTCCCTTAATTGTCAGATTTTTGTAACTGGCCATAAGCTGGTAAAGGTAATTTGCACTACCCCTACCTTGATTTTCTTCACAATGGGTTTAGCTATTCTAGTGCTTTGCTGTTCCTGTCAGTGGTCTCCAAGACCTCAGACTTGATGATTTGCCATTTTACCATCCTCAGAATAGTAGACTCACAATTTATTGCAGCAAAAGGCTTCCGATCAAAAGGAGCAAAGGGAAAGCTACCTGGGGCAAAGCCAAGGAGAAACCAGGCACAAGCTTCTAGGTGTTCCTCCCGGTGGAGTTGCAAGGAGACTTTAGTTCTCCCAGCATCAAGGTGCAACCATGCACGTGAGCTGTCACCACCAGGGAAATGGACTTGAACCTTGGGGAGGTTAGTTACCTAGACAATGCAGCAGTCTGCAGGACCCACCTCAGTGCCCGAGATTTCAGACCCTTCCCTGAGCACCCCCATCCTGCTCTGAAGAAAAACAGGCATTCACTATAAATCAGACTGTCAGGACAAGGTTTTCTGGCCAGAGTAATAGAGCATGGTCCAGGGCCTCAAGCAGTCAAATACGATCTTCTCAGGCCGACTATTCCAAGGACACAGAGCACAATTCCCAGGAGCTGGCTAACCTGAAGACAAGCCTTTCTTTGGAATGTGAAGGATTTGAGCAAGAAAGCCTGCTCAGTTAACCCTTTTCCTGCTCACTATCTTTTGGATTTCAGATCAGTTTATTGAGTTCTATAAAAAATCTTAGTGGGATTCATGCATTCATTGCATAGATCAATTTGGGGGAAAAATGCCTCCTTTATGATGACGATCTTCATAATAAGCATGGCATGTTTCTCTGTTTATAAAGGTCTTCTTTCATATCATTAATTTTTAAAATAATTTTCTTAATAAAGGTCTTATATATCTTTTGCCATATTTTTCTCAGCTCTTTCATAGAGTTGTTATTTTGTACATGTTTTCCCCTTAGAAGGAGCCCTGTGAATACATTGGGTCCACCTAGATAATTCAGGATAACGTCCCATCTTAAAATCTTTTAATTAATGATACTGATAGAGTCCCTCTGACCATAAAAGTTTGTATTCACAGGTTCTGGGGATTAGAACACGGGCAACTTAGGGGAGGAATTTTTCAGCCAACCGCAAACAATCACATTATCTGTAAATAGGTTCCCCCCCCCCCCCTTTTTAATTCTTACATCTTTGCTTTTTCTTCCCGGTTGGATTATGGAGGACTTCTACTACAATGTTGATGTTTTATGGAGGACTTCTACAATGTTGCGTGGGAGCAGGTATTGGCTCCTACTTTAATGGCAATGCCTCTAATATCTCACCATTATTTTTACGTTTGTCGTGAGTGTTTGGAAGATCCCTTCAGCTTGTGAAGGTTCTTTATTGCCGGTTCATGATGAGTTTTGTATCAGGCATAACTGTTGGATTGTATCAAGCATGATTTCTCTGAACTCGTGTAAGCCCTCCCAATGAGAAGGGAAAGGTAACAGTTATCTCTTGCTGCATAACAAACCCAGTAGCTTTGAATAACAATAATTTATTTTCTCATATGTGCAATTTGGCCTTGGTGAGCTAGTCTGGTCTGGGGCCACTCGTGTCATTGGCTGCTGTACCGGTAAGAGATGATTCGAGGTGACCTCACTCTCACTTCTGGCAGCTGGCGAGGGCTGGCAGCCAAGCCGTCTCCTTTGCTCTCCGGGCGGCCTCTCCAGGAGGACGGCCTCGGGTGTGCGCATCACGGCTGCAGTGTTCCAAGGCAGCAACCCCTCAGGAGCCCCTCACGTCTCTCAGCTCGTGCATGTTTACTGTGTACCCTATTAGGCAGGTCACATGGCCAGCACTCCTGCCAGTGTGGGCAGGGCTACTTCAGAGGGTGCGTCCTGGGGGTGGTGGGGCTCAGCTCGGGTGGGGAGACAGCCGTGCACCCTAGCAGAGGCCTGCGTGTCTCTACATTATTGGGGTCCAGTAGCCACCTCATCAGGCCTGCTTCCCCACAGCTGTGCCATGGCCACCTCTCACCTGCCTCGTGACCGCGCAGACACAGAGTCACTTGGCTACCGAGGGAAGGAAGAATGTTGTATAACTTACTAACTCACTGAGCTTGGCTTAGCTACGGGAGGAAACCCCAGACACTAATTTCCTCTCGACCTATCTCCACCTCCTGTTCCAAACACCACAACTTGTCAGCCTTAGCACTGGCCTGGTGGTGCCTGCTTGCCCCCGAGGGCGGAGTTGCGGGGACCCCTGACCTGGCTGCCTCTCCCCTCCCTGTGTTTCCTGTCTCCCCTCCTCCCTGATGCCTGTCACTCGGGCCTGCGCTCTCATTAGCTTTTCTAAAGCTACAGTGCATAAAACCATCCCCTAATCACCCAAAGCTCTCTCCCTCTTTGGTTCTAACCTCCAGCTCTGCCCTTTGTAATTTTTAGCATTCTTATTATAGAGAAAGGTTATAAAGTGGAATGCTTAAACATCCTTCATTCCCAAGTGCGGTTGGGTTTATGTGCTATTCAGGAAGCCCCGGGTACTCCAGTGATGAACAGAACAGAGGACACTTACGAGCAACTGCAGGGCAGTTAAAATGACGGATGGAGAAATATGGGGTGGTGTTTCCGCCTCCGGTCAGGTCACTGAGGAGAAAGGAAGGAGTAATTAAGCTGGCTGGGTAATGCTTCTTGCAGAGGAAGTCTCCGTGGGCTGTAAGCAAGTCTGCAGGGGCGGGGCTCAGGAGGGTCCAGAAAGGTGCTTCCGAGGCGAGGCGCTCATTAACACAGGCTTGAAGGAAGGGGTGAGGCCCGGAATTTGAGCGGAAGGAGAGAGCTGGATGGGTGCTGCCACTGAGAAGGTTCCAGCATCGAGGGAGTAATTTGCAACCCCTGTGCTTGAAGAACAAGGTGGAACTTGAACCTGAGAGTCACTTTTTCCCCAGCCCCTCAGGTTGACTGATGACATTTTCTTTATCACAGTTCTGCTAATTGAGAAGTGGAAATGAGTGTCAGCTCAATGCGGTTCTATCTCAGATTAACCTTTGACTTATTACGGTGTCTGGAATTCGATTTTCCTTCCCCAGAGTTTCAAGTTAAGCCACCTCCCTTCCTCAGAGGAGCAGCAGGGTTGAGGTCTTCTGTCCCTGTCCAGTAGGCTGCTCCTCCTACCCACATGAGACAGGAAGAGAGGGGAAGCGGGACGGCCAGAGACTGGAGGACCTGGGACCACCCTCTGCCTGGGCCTGCCTCTCCTTCCGCTGCCTGGACTGAAATGTGGGATAGGACGGGCCGGGCCGGGATGGAGGGGGATGGGCAATCCCTTCTCCTGGGTGTATTAGCTAGACATTGGCCTTGCCAACAAAATGGTCCCCATTGGTAAACCATGCAGTGTCTGTACTAGAATCACCTGGGGTGTGTTGTTGAAAGTTCCTTTCTGGGCCCTAACCTACACTTTGTGGGCAAAACCTTCCATGGGACCGTTGGAGTCTGCATTTTTTTTTTTTTAAAAACAAGGTATGATAGTGATACCTTTGCATGCTTCATGTTTGAGAAGCCTTGCCCTGGAGCACACCTTATCACTGAATCTTCTCTCTCACTCCTCACTCAATCTGCCACAGGTCCTCTGAGCAGCTTTGCGACACCCCGGGGCACAGCCCACAAAGTCAGATCTCCAGGAGCAGTCTGGAACCTTCTCTCCTCCCAGGGTGGGCTCCCTGTCTTTCCTACCCAGACTCACTGTGAGAGCAAAGGTTCCAGCCAACATTTCCTGACTGCTTGCAGAGGTGAGTTGAGGAGTCTGGGGGCTTTTTAGCCCCATGGGCTGGGCCTCAGACCTACCTGGGGCCTTACATGAGGTAATTGCATGAGGTAATCATGGACATGGAGCTCATGGAGAGACAGGAACAGCCCACCTGCAGGGGCTATGTCCATTCTCCCTTGCCGCTTGCACCTGCATGGAGAACCCTCTAGGGCTTCTGGCAAGTCCTCTGCCCCACTGAGCTGCTTGGTTTTTGACAATAGAGAGGTGCATTAGTTAGGTTTCTCTAGGGGAACAGAACAATTAGAATCTATCTAAAGATATAGGTGCATATAGATTCTTTCGATCTCTCTAACATCTATCTATTATCTATCACTTATTTGTCAAGACTTTTAAAAAAGATTTTATTTATTTATTAGAAATAGAGAGAGAGAGAGAGAGAGAGAGAGAGCATGAGCAGTGGGGAGGGGCAGAAGGAGAGGGAGAAGCACACTTTCCATTGAGCAGGGAGCCTGATGTTGGGCTTGATCCCAGGACCTTGGAACATGACCTGAGCTGAAGGCAGACACTTAACTGATTGAGCCTGTCAAACAAGGTGCCCTCATCTGTCAAGATTTTAAGGAGATATTCATGTATCAGTTTTGGGGTCTGGCAAGTCCCAAATCCGGAGGGCAACCAGCAGATTGGAGATTCAGTCTCAAGGTGATGTTACAGGTTTGAGTCTAGAGGCTGGAAACCAAGCTGAATTTCTGTGTTGCTATTTGGAGGCCAAATTTCTTTGAGTAACCAGTTTGTTCTAAGTGTCTTCAACTGTTTGGACAAGGCCCACCCCCATTATGGAGGGTGATCTGCTTTACTCAAAGTTTACTGACTTAAATGTTAATCTCATCCAAAATACACTTTCTATGACAACATCAAGACTCATGTTTGACCAAACAACTGGACACAATAATCTAGCCAAGTTGACACATAAAAATAATCATCACATTTGGGTTGCTTTTAATCTTTTTTTTTTTTTTGTCCCCAGTGCCCTCCAGTTCCTGGATAGAACAACAAGAAAATGGATAATATGTAGGGAAGAGTTTTAAAATGAAATCCCAAACTGAAATCGATCTGCTGCCCAAACTCTGGTTAGTATAGAAGGAAAGACCCTCTTGAAGGCCAGTTGCCATGCTCCAGAGGGAGCACATTATTGCTACTGTCTGGCTCTGCAAGAGAACTGGAGCATCTCTGTGCTCCTTCTCCAGAGCAAGCAGTGTTCCATCCTTCAGTGCCAGATGTGCCGATGAGTACACCTTCCCAGGTAAGGAAGGGAAAGGTGGGTCTCTGCCGCTCTGGGATCTGAAGCTCTTGGCCCGTATCTACTTCTCCTTAGTGTCTTGAGAGATTAGCACTTGTCTTTTCTGAAAGTGGAGTGCAATTTCTGTGAATTCAATCAAGGTTCATATTTTTGTGCGTGAGCTGCACAGAATCGCACTTAGCAATTTGCCACCTCTCCCGATTAGACTCTGTCTCTTGGCGTGAAGGCGATGGTTGGAAGCTGCTGTTAGGATTGTGGGCAGAAGCTCTGTGCTGCTTCTTCTCTGAAATCGGGTCACGTTGACTGAGCTCCAGGTCTGGATGTGAAAGAAATCTGACTTTCTAAAAGACTTTATTATTTTTCCTTGCTATATGATAGCTGTGTATTTAGGACAGAATTGAGGCTTTTATGAAAACTTCAATGCGTGGTTTCATGCCACGGCAGATGGGAAACATGTGTGCTACTGCCGTTCTAAAGCCTCTGGGGCTATTTGCGAGACCATGAGCTTCTCATCGATCATTGATCCCTTTTCTGTGGGTTGACATTGCTTTGGACCTTTCCTTTCCTTCCTGAGGTGGTGGAGTAAGCAAAGGGGCAAATAAGAACTAGTAGATATTCGCATTACCCCGCACTTTACATTTGCGATCCCATTTGATTCTCACCATTGTGACATGATTACCAATGTGTACTAGTGTCCCCATTTTATAGATGTGAAAACTGGGGATAAACAGCTAGCTTCAGGACTCCCCTGTTTCACATCATGCTTCTTGAAGGCTGATGCTGCATTAACCTAATTTTCATTAGAGAAAAAATTGCACAACTCAAGAAATGCTTTTGATTCATGGACCACGGTGGCCTCTTGGTCGGCTGTAGCATGGTTTTTTGATGACCTCTTTCTTCCTGCTCAGTACTCAGGCACTTTCTGCCTGGGTGGGTTGTGTCAGGACAAAAAAAGGACCGTGTTCTCTGGCTCACTCTAGCTCCTGACATTATTCAGTGAACAAAATGTGAAACCACATAACAAGAATTATTTAGTCCCATGTGCAAAGAGAAAGCCTAATAGTACTGCTCAGGTAAGAGCCTCAGCTAATGACCACACTTGCTAAAAGGCTATTCCCCGGGGGAACGGGAGCATTCCAAACATGAGGTTCTTTTCCTTCATTGCATTACAGAAAATTTGGAAAGTACAGATAAAAAATAACATGGCCCATAATTACATCATCTAAACTATGTCAGCATCTTGAGGTTATTGCCAGTGGTGCTGCAGCGAGCTGGTACCAGTGTGCAGAAGCCACATGAATTCTTCTATTCCCCATTTCAAGACATAGTGACATCACAGAAGCAGCTTGAAATCAGTCACGGTGGGAGTATTTTTATCACAGCAATTGGTACATGCTATAAACCGGTTTTTGTTTTGTTTTGTTTTGTTTTGTTTTTCTTGCTACACACTTACTGGTACTCACCTGGTTATTGCCGTCTTGTCTTTTGTTCTGATGTCTTACGCATAGCATAACTAATTTTTAATGTAACCTGAAAACACCAGCATTTCCTCCTGACATAAGAAAGCATATAACCCTACATTTTAAATAGAAGCAAAAGTTTTTACTGAGTCGTGTATTATAAATTACTTAAGGGTTCAAATTACTGGGCGTATGTATTGCTTTCAATTATTAAAAGTTGTGCTTCAGTGAGCATATTTATGTATTAAGTAACTCTCCGGATATTCTTTGGCTCCTGATGAGTGGTGCCTTGTGTTTCCCAAAGGGGGAAGCTTAGCATCCCGAGTTGCTTTCTTCCTCACTGGCTCTTGAGTTCCCTGAAGTCTGTGACCTGTATTTTATTCCTTATCCTTAGTACCCAATGCAGTACTGGGCTTATGGGAAGGGCTCACAAAATAGATATTAATCAAAAGAATGCCTCAGTTATGCCTAAAAGAGGTGCACCAATTTTTTTTAAAAAGATTTATTTATTTATTTATTTGACAGAGAGAGAGAGAGAGAGAGATCAGAAGCAGGCAGAGAGGCAGGCAGAGAGGGAGGAGGAAGCAGGCTCCCTGCCGAGCAGAGAGCCCTATGTGGGGCTCGATCCCAGGACCCCGGAGCTGAAGGCAGAGGCTTTAACCCAATGAGCCACCCAGGCGCCCCGGTGCACCAATTTTTAATGCTGCCTGCAGTTCCGCCAAATCCTACAGGACATTGGGTAAGGTCAATAAAGTCAACAAAAAGAGGCAACCTACCCAAGTTGGTGAAAAATGTTGTCTTGTGACTGTGCTTGTTTGCAAAAAGGAAGTGCTGCTTGTGGGACATACAAGAAGATAAAACAGCCCCAGTGCCCTCTTGAATGCTTGGAGGAAGGTGGTGGTCTTGTAATATTGAAGCATGTGAGCTGGGACCCACCCCACCTGCTCCAGGAAGTCCCTCCTGATTTCTTCAGTACTTGCTGAATACTTCATTGATACTTCAGTATCTTTTCTAACCAGCTCTCATAGCTTTAAAACAGTCTGCTCCATGAAGGTAACATGCCCAATGGCCAAGAAAGACACACCCCAGACACCTGAGTCCTACAGAGTAGCAGCCACCCTCTAGTTTCTCTTTCACTCCCGCTCACGGTCCGTTAGATTCTTCCTCAAACTTGACCCTTGACTTTGCCCCTTAAGTTTTCTCTCCTCTTAGTCTCTGAGATTTTCTTTATGTGAGCCTCCTCAATTTTCTCTATCACAACAGAGGTAATTCTATAGATCTGAGTTTGAATCCTGGTTTTGTCTTTTCTTAGTTGTTTGACCCTTGTCAGGGGATTTAACTCTTGATGTCTTGGTTTTATGATCACAGTAATTGGTACATGCTATAAACCGTTGCAAAGTAGTTTCATGATTATGAGAAGACCAAATGAATCCTCAGCACGTACTAGGGATTCCATGAAAGGAAGTTTTACTGTTATTATTGTCTAAGGAATTGAGGTCACACACACCTGACATTTTTCAATTTTGGCCACATTGAGTAGAAACTCCCAACCTAGCCCCCCCCCCCCCCCCCCCCCCCCCCCCCCCCCCCCGCTTCACCTCCAAATCCAAACTTACCTTCCTCCCTCCTGGCTCCTCCTCCAACCTGCTTTCCCATCATGCAGCTTTACCTCTGCATGTGGTTTCAACCATGTGAGTTTAGCTTTGCAGTAAACACAAGGGACCTGGGAGCAGGGACTGTGTTGGCTTCTCCTTCTGATCAGCTAGATGTTGTCACTGAGCACCCAGGACACACTCACACTAACTGGGTTAACCAATCTTCTTAAAAGAAGACGTAACATTCTCTTCCCTTAAAATAATTTATATTAATAATCTGATTTCCATTTCCTGATCTCTTTGAACTCGGAAGGAAGTTCTGGACCCACCTGCCTGCAAAGATTAACCTCAGTTGGTCAGAACCAGGGGCTCATTTTCCCTTCGCCAACGCTGCATTCCTGACCTGTTTATGAGCACTTCTTTGGTCTCCTATTTCTTGGTGGAGATTTCTATCTTTCATGCTGTTTCACTCCGTTTTCTCAATTACCTGCTGGATTACTCCTGTTTTACAGATGACGAACCTGAGATTCAAGGCAACTGCATAAGTTGTCCAAGGTCACTCCAGTGGGAGGAGGGGTGGAATCAGATCCTGTCTTTATGATTCCACAGCTTGTACTCTGCCTGCCATGGTCCTTTTCGGAATCCCAATTCCATTATTTACAACACGAAAACAAAATCCTGTATTGGTGCATTGATTAGTTGTGAAGACCTAGCAAGAGGCATCTACGCAGTGAGGAAGACAAGGTGCCCTGGGTTCTAGTGCTGGGCAGAGCAGGGTCAGAGCCATTGGGAGCCCAAGCCACCAGAGCGCAGACACGTGCCTGGTTGTGTCTTGTGTAATCAGTTACTGTACTGATGTCAACAGAAGGCAGGGTCACCAGGGTGGAGACCAGGTTGGGACTGACTACACTAGGCACGGAACCAGGCGTGACACACTGGGCAGGTGAGAAGAGCAGGTGGAAGTTGGGCTGTGGACTGAGAGGCGATGTGCGCTACTGAGAGGGGGCTGGAGGTGGCAGGTGAAACCTTCTCTTATTCAATGCTAAGGAGGTGGTCTGCAGTTATGCTAAAATTACTATTTAGTAAATCTAACCCAGAGAAGGGGACAGACTCCTGTCCACCAATTACTGGCTCCATTAACTCAGGCAAGTTTAAACCTATTTTTATAGCTGATAAAGAAAGGCTTGTTGGGATGGTGAGTGGGGTACCCAGCATGATCTACAGCCAAGTCTCAGAAAGAGTGCTTAGTGGCCTTCTTAATGCAGTCACATCCCAGGTCAAGAATGGACTTTCCCGAGCTCGTCAAGGAGGAAATCAGCAGCCATCTGGATGATGATGATGCCTACCTTGTTGGGATGTTGAGGCTTCCAGGGTAGGGGGCAATCTGGCTGCACTCTTTCCAGAATGGAGGCTAAACCAAACTTATTTTTCTTGGAGGCACAGACCAGGGTAGGGGTGCCCACCACAGAAACACTCTGAAAGTGGCCAAACCACTGTACGGGGCAAAGTTCCATGCAATCCAGAAGTCCTCGCTTAGTTACACTTATTAATGGGTAGGCCCGAGGAACTGTGTGTCCCCAGTGTAAAATCTATTAGCCTTTGGGATCCTCTCCTATCTCTTTATGGTTTGCCTAGCTCCTGGGTTTTTGCAAAGAGGCAGAAACATTTGCAGTGCAAGCCCTTGCTTTCTTGAAAGAAAGCATCGGGGGGTCTTCTCTGCAGGGGTGAGTGTGTCCCCGCATCATGGGTTGGGCTGCTGCACTCCTTCTGTCAAGGGCGGTGGCAAGGCATTCTGGGTGGGATTCCTGCCAAAACAGCCCACGGCATAACAGAAGCCCCCGGCCTCTGCTGCAATGCTGGGCTGCACGACTTCCCGCCACGACTCGTTAAGCACATTGGAATTATATGCATGTGACGCTTTGGGAGTGGAGAGAGAAAGCACTCCAGGAAGATACAGCTCTGCTTTCCCTGCTCAGTGTATGAGATATATGGGCAGTTCCTGGGGCCTGTTACCAAACAGGTAAGGGTAAAGGTAGAGGCTTCTGGGCCGGGAATCCATACCTCTACGGAATGTAGGTGTAACCCAGACAGCCTCTCCCCAAACTCATTGTGACCCTGCAGAGGAACAGTCCTTGCTGGGATACGAGTAGCGGTCCTGCAATGGGGTAGTGATGTTTTTCCTGTTTCTGGTTTCAAGGTGGGAAGTGTTGGGGGACCCAGAATGCTGAGGAACCCTGTCCCATATTTGTCCCTTTCGTGGCAGGCAGATGATGGGAAGACTCTGTGCTGTCACTTCTCCAGGGCGGATGCCAGGCTTCTTCATCTGAGTTTCCCAATGCGGGGCACCTGGCAGGCCCTTTTGAAGGCCATATCTACCTATGTGGGTCCTGGTGGCACATCCTCTGGGACCCTGAATGCAGAATGACAAAGAACTTGCTTACTGGGGGCAGCGGCAAGGCTTGGGTGCCCTGGGCACGGCCTCTAGGGTTGAAACATCAGCTGCTCCTCCTTCTCTCAAACTAAGTCTCTTCTCTGCAAAGACAAGGAAAACCAAGTCTAGAGCCTTGTACTAAAGAGGAAACAAGAGGGGGTCTGTCACTGTTCTGTATAACGGGAAATGGAAATCAGATTGTTAATATAAATTATTTTAAGGGAAGAGAATGTTATGTCTTCTTTTAAGAAGACTGTTCAACCCAGTTACTGTGGGTGTGTCCTGGGCTCTCACTGACAACGTCTAGCTTGTCAGTAGCAGAAGCCAACACAGTCCCTGCTCCCAGGTGCCTTGTGTTTACTGCGAAGCTAAACTCACATGGATGAAACCTCTAGGAGCCAGAGGTAAAGCTGCATGATGGGAAAGCAGGCTGGAGGAGGAGCCAGGAGGGAAGAAGGTAAGTTTGGATTTGGAGGTGAAGCTGGGGGGGTGGGCGGGGGGCTAGGTTGGGAGTTTCTACTCAATGTCGCCAAAATTGAAACATGTCAGTTGAGTGTGACCCCAATTCCTTAGAAAATAAGAACAGCCTGGCATATAAGTAGGCACTCAGCAAAGGCTAGTGTGCTTCCTCCCTCCTTTCTCCCTCCTTTTTTCCCTAGATTTTTCAGACTTTCTCTAATTGTTCTATCTTGGGAGGCATGAACACAGCCCTGGGCATAGAGGCTGTGTGTCTGGATTTTCCTGTAGGATTTGCTTCCTTGCCTTTGCCTCCCCAGAGGTGGCAGAGAGGACCCCCCCAGGGCCGCGGTCCCGGCACCTCACTGTCTGTACTTTATATCTGCTCTCCTCTGATTAGCAGGGCGGGTCACTGAACCTCTCTCTGTCCCTGTCCTTATCTGTAAAATGACAATATTAACATTCCTGCCTCCTCGGGTTGTTAACCGGGATCTGACGAGATTAACACCACTGAAATGTTAGTGATGCTACGTAAGCTTGAGCTATTGTTTTGTCGTCTGCAAACTAAAATGAGAATCATACTTCAACCTCGGTCACCCTGATGGCACAAAGAGTCTGGAAACACTGTCAAAATCTACAGAGCACTGCACGACCTGAATCATTGTGACGTGGTCCTCGGAGCTTTCGTGGGGCCTCTTGTTTACCACCTGCTCCTCTGGGGGAAATGACAAGTCTGCTCCGTGTACCCACTAACTTCTAGGACAGCATCTGTAGCTCTGATGGGCCTTTTTGTTTCTATGTCTGACTCCTCACTGGATTGCCCACTCCTTGTGCTACGAGAATGCATCCGATTCATTCCTGTGCCCTCAGGCCTAGCTGAGGATAAGCAATACGTGTTTGTGGAATGAACCTAGAACTTCAGAGGAACCAGAGGTTGACTAGGAAGCCCTTGCTCATAGCTATGGACCTTTGGGACTTACTGATATTCCTGTCTCTTCTGGTAAGAAGGGAAATCTGATGAGATCTCTCACATCTTCATCTGGTGTGGGTACGAAGCTGCTCTACAAGCATCCAGCCTTGGTGGAACATGACAGGGGCCTGCTATTTTGTGGTAGATCTCCTTTCCTGTTTCCTGCTTTGACATGAGGTGGACTCTGATGTCCTTGGTTTGCACTTGAAATAATGGAGGTGGTTGGAGGTCCAGGTTCTGGGTTGTTTGGTTTACATTTGAAAGTCAAGCTCCCTGGAGATTTGTTGACTGGAGAATCTACTTACCCTAGCAGGGGCACTTCCTCCAGGATCCACAAGACCCCAAGATGCCAAAGTATCAGAATACAGAAGTCAAAGGACAGAGTCACTAGAAGCCTGGGGTCGAAGGGGCCTCATTAGGAAATGCTTGATGAGTGACCTATGGAAATCAAGTATCTGCAGTCAAATGACATTTGCTGTCTAGCTTTTGGGACCTGGTGTGGCCAGCTCAGGACAGTCCCTATGGTAAAATGGCAAGTATATTTGGGCATTTTTCAGATCCTATGTGGTACCTTGGGGACCCTCGCTAGCATCTGAGGGTGTGCAGAACTGCGCGTCCAGACTGTAGGTCTCAGCTGTGGGTTACCAGAGAAGTAAAGGATTCTTTCTCCACACGCAGAACTCGCAGGGAGTGGCCCTCCTCTGCTCCGTAAAATAGCACATGCTTCCTCAAGAGGAAGAGGAAGAGGAGGCATGAGGAGGCGTGTCAGTGGCCTCATCTGAGTTGCCTCTCTCTCTCCTCTTCCTTCCTTCCTTCCTATCAGTGAGGACAGATGTGAAAAAGGCACGCCCCGTGCCTCGAAGGGCTCGTCAGCGACTCAGCAGCAGGACCAGGTAGATGGCTCTGGCGGTCAGCGTGACGGGTGAAACAGGAAGGCAGCTGGCGGTCGCTGAGGCTTTGGGACTCTTCTCTGCATCATTGTTAAACTGTTCTCCTGGCCTCACCATGTGTAGATTTTGACTCCATCATCCACAGATCTCTGTGGGCCCCAAGCTCAATGCTGAATGGAATGAGAACTGGCTGGTTCAGGGATGAGGTCTGCTCACCCAGGGCCCCTTAGAGTCAGAGCTGAACTCTGACCTTTCTTGAGACCCTGTCCCGAGCATGTTTCCCTTCCACGTGTGTGCGCCAAGGTCTGTGTGCTGCATGGAACTCAAGCACACACATGTGTCCCGGCTGTCCGTACCCCATCAGCTGGAGGCTGAAAGAACTTCTCTGGAGACGACACTGGCTGAGAACCCCAGGCATGGCAGGGCTACCTCCTGGTGGGGTCTCAGTCCATTCGCCTGGCTGCCTACCCCCCTCTTCAAACCCACTTGCCTTACTCACCTGCCTTCCACCTCCTTTGGGTCACTGTGAAGCCACCTGGGTCAAAATGACAAGCATAAAAATCATAGTTGCAAAGGGTAGGTGAGTAATAACTGTGCTGATGATAATATTAATTAAATAGCACTTTACTATCTACGAACCAGGTTTATAGCCAGTATACCCTGCCCCTCACTACAAAAACCTCTGAGGTACATATTTATTCATATTTATTCTTACTTCCCCTTCTGCAAACTGAACATCCAGAATGTTGCATGGCTTGTCCAAAGCCATGGAGCCAGTGAAAGAAGATCACGTTTTCCTGATGTCAAGCTCAGGGATCTGGACATCAATTCACTAAGTTATTGTAAATGGATGGCTTAAGTCAGGGGTTTCCTGAGAAGCTCTGTTTGGGGAATATTTATTGATGGAAAAACAAAATGGGTTTTCATGATTAGATCTTTTCTGGAAACATTGTTACACATAATGAAATGGTTTCCTTTAGTGTGAGATCTTTAGAGCCTTTCCATGTTACTTTGCATCATGAACCCTCAGGAGATATATGTGACATGTCACTGCCTCCCCTTTCCTGCCCCCTTTTCCCTGTTTAAACCTTAAGGCTATTTCACTAAGAACATTTTGAAGAGCATTTTGGGGAACACACTTTGGGAAATGCTGTCTCAAACTGTTAGAATATTTGGGTTTTAACAGAGAGTCTAGGGTCACTGGGTGGCTCCGTCGTTAAGCCTCTGCCTTCGACTCAGATCGTGATCCCAGGGTCCTGTGTTCGAGCCCCACTTCGGGCTTCCTGCTCGGTGGGAAGCCTGCTTCTCCCTCTCCCACTCCCTCTGCGTGTGTTCCCTCTCTTGCTGTGTCTCTCTCTGTCAAATAAAATCTTTGAAGAAAAAAAAAAACCAAAAACAGAGAATCTGGAGATAGATTCTAAGGCCAAAGGTAAGGGTTTCTGACGGTGGCCATTCTGTTATCAGCTTAGACTGGTAGGGGTGTTACTTTAAGCAGAAAGCAGGAAAGCAGCCACCTACTGGGGAGAACAGATCTGAGAACCTGCTCCCCTCTTTCCTTGTCAGTCTGAGTGAGAAGGAGACCCTGGTAGTGGAAAAAGAATGTCATAGCTCATTGGGTCTATTCTTCCTTTTGGAGTGGTGCATCACAGCTGGGGTGCCGAGCATGTGTCGAGGAAGGCACCCTTCCATCTAGCAGCTCAAGCCCCTGGTCATGGGGATTGACAGTCCCCTGAGGGCTTTGCAAGCCTTGTCCATCCTGAAGCTGTCCCTGCCACCCTTGGGGGATCCAAGGTTGCAGGAGATTCTCAAAGGTTACATGGAAGTTGAGAAGCATTGTGCAGCAGATGCCAAACACAGAATTGAACCCCAAAGGGAGAAGTAACAGTGTCGTTAACACCTGAAGCTCAAATGCAGTCTGCTCTCTGTTTCCAGAGCTCTGCAGATTGTGGAGGAGCTGGGGCATGGGCGCTCAGGCGAAGGCTGCCCGGCTAAGGCAGGCCCCTTCCCCTGCAGCTTTCCAGCAGCTGGCCTTGCCCAAGAGTCTCAAGCTGGCTGTTCCCTCTCACTAAAGTACACACATATTTCATTTGGCTGGCGGCTTTCTGAGAACTGTGGGGACAATCCCTGTGGTCTTCTGTTAGACGAGGGAGGTCCGGGGAAGTTGGTGGTGGCCAAGAGTAACAAAAAGAAAAAGGAAGTGAATTTGTGGAGGAATGATTGATTCTCCAAGTGCTACTGTTGTTGTAAGGATCTCAGGAAGCTTATGAGGGCCCTGTGCCAATATTACAAGGGAAGGGGGGGGGGTCTGTCTTCTATGATGGATTCTTGAATAATTTCCAGCAAATAGCATTCTTAGTGCCATTGATTTTTGGGGGGGGGGGGGACTACTGGTGGTGCAGGGTCCATGATGGGGACTCTCCATCTCGGTGGACCTCAGAAATGAGAGTGGGTTCATTTGTCACCACAGCGGTGGTGGGTTGCTCCTGTGGTGGCTACCCGAGCTTCTCCTGAGTGAGGCAGGGTCTCCTTCTGAGTGGCTATGTTCTACCTTGTCTGCTCATCCTTTCCTGTGGCTCAACCTGCCTGTCCCTTTGAGTAACTCATCACTTTTTCCTCAATCAGGAATTAAAAAAAAAAAAAAGATTTTAAAACTTATTTTAAAAAAGATTTTAAAATTTATTTTAGAGAGAGCGCACAAAGAGGGGGAGAGGCAGAGGAAGAGAGAGAATCTCAAGTAGACTCCATGCTGAGTGCAGAGCCTGATGTGGGGCTTGGTCTCGTGACCCCGAGATCATGACCTGAGCTGAAATCAAGAGTCGGACACTTAACTGACTGAACCACCCAGGTGCCCCTCTATTAACAATTCTTTATATTAACATTTCCTGGCTCCATTTTCTGGTGCAGTGTCTCAGTCCCGTATAAATCCTGACTGTGACAGGACATTGTGAACTTGAAACTTTCATATTTTCCCGGGGGATGACTCTTGCCGTCAGGAGGAAATCACTCTCCTTCTTCTTGGAGGTGCTCACTTGCTTTAAAGCCAAACTTACTTTGTTTTACGGTCATATCTTGGATCTTTTGTTTAGTATTTGTGTGAATTTGTTTTCTTTTGTCTTACTTTCCCCCTTTTTGTATCCTTATTTTTAAGGTGTGTTTGTGTAACTAGTGTATGGTTGGGTTTTTTTTTTTTTTTCATTCTTGTCCCTGGGGTGTTGCCTTCCTGGGGTTCTGGGGTTCTTTCAGGAAGCCAGGGGTTCTGAGGGCCTTTCTCTTTGAGGCAGTTGGAATCTCTGCATGGTTTCTCAGCTCTCTGATCACTAACGTAAAGGTGCCAGCTGCTGGAATCACCTCTCTTGGCTTCCTTTCCCTTTAGGCTTTCAGCTCCTGAAATCCTTGCTCCCTTAGTGGCCTTCCAGAATGCTCAAAGAGATTTTTCAAAAATATAATTGGTCTAGCTTTTGCGGTTATCTTGGAGGAAGGATTGGCTTGAAGCAAGTTCATCTGCTGTTGCTGTGAGTGGGAATCTGGAGACGCTCAGGCAGGAAAGTAAATTGGTCTCTTCAAGAAAATGACACACCTAAACAAGCATGCCAACAAGAGGAAGCAAGGAAGAAACATACATCACACACACAGCTCTTGCAAACCACACTGGGAGCACCTAGCTCAGGATGTGAAGAAATGCCATGCCTATTAAGAAGGGATAAAGACTGAGGGTCTTAGGTTCAGAGGGTGGTTGATGCTCGATTGAAATGAGGAGGGAACTGGGTGGGGGGAGTTGTGCTGTTCCCAGAAGGACATGGGGCTACTCCTCTTGCCACTACTGGGTCAAGGCATGGAGAAACTGATGGAACACCATACCCAGAAGCCCTCTGATGCTGGGATAAGCATACAGGAATCTCTGCTAAGGTAAACCCAGATTGAATTTAATCAGTATTTAATTAAGGAAAATTTCAAACAGTTAGCTAGTTATATGTTGGTGGTTGTATTCCTTTGCATGCTGATCTGTATCACACTTTATTTTGGTTTGTGGATAATTTTCAGTTATTCTGCTACAGGGCCTGGTGCCTTGAAAACCTCAGGAGTGCCAGTGGAAGGGACCCTGAGGATGAGAGAAGTTGCTGTGCCACCTCTGAATTCAGTAGTTTAAGCAGGAGCAAACTAGAACCTGTTGGGTCTCTTACCTTGGGTAAGCATTGTCTTTCGGTGCGAGGTGCTGGAAATGTAGACATGGTATTTTAGGATAGGACAATCAGATCTCTGGGACTGGTCTTGCCATGGAGAGCATCCTGGGTGATGAGGAGCCGCAGGGGGTGATGGGAAGAGATAAGATTTGGAGTCAGGTGAGCCAGGTAACAATCCCTCTCAGCTGCTCATCAGCCGTGAGACTTGGAAGGTTCCTTAATCTCCCTGTGCTTCAGTTTCCTTACCTTACTGCCACCCTTCCAGGTCTACCATGAGGAATAGAAGAGATAATAAGTATAAAGGGCCTCCTTGGTGAGTATTCTTAACAGACATGAATTCCCTATCTTTGCCCCTTTCCCACGGAGAACATAAATGCAGACAATCTGGTTGGAGTTCAGAAATACGCTGTTTCCCCCTGAGGAGCATGGGATGGACAGATTTACATCTAAGGGGCCCTTCAAAAGTGTCAGTTCCAAATTCAAGGATGGGGCAATCACGCAACCCAGTAAGTGAAGAACTTAGGACGACACTAGAGACCATTCTGGTCTGTGGTCTGAATGGAACCAGCTGTGACCTTAGGAGCAGATGGGAAGAACCCCATTGCAGGGGTCCCTTTGGTACCCACCTCCATTCTTCCTAACCCATCTCAAAACAACTTCTTAACTATGGCCCAGGGATGCACCATAAGGGAGGGAGCGGGGAGATCTGGGAGAAACTTTCTGCCTTTCCCGACTTTTATTTCATTTGGTTCTATAATCGTACTAATAACTACCACGTCCTGAGTTCTTCGCTGTGTCAGGCAGTGTTTCGCATATGTTAACTTACTTGCCCTCAGTCACACAGCTTTTAAGTGTCAGAATTAAGATTCCTAGCCAGGCAGTCTGGCTCCAGTCTCTGCTCTGGTTCTCTGTTGACGCTTTGTATGCAAATTTGCTTTGTCTTTGCTGGTGGTTCCCCTTGTGAACTTGCCCCAAATTGAACCCCTTCCTCTTGCCTCCCAGACCTGTCCCCACTGCAATGAGGATTTTAGGCTCCACCACTTCCAAAGCATGGGGAAAGCCAAGAGTTATCCTTGGCCTCTGCTGGTCACTCCATGCCTTGCATTTAGACAATCAACAGTTTGCAGCAACAGGACCCCTCAGGTCTGCCTAAAATCTTAACCTGCATCCTCCACTCCCAGCGCCAGTGGATCGTTCATTCCTCCTTCCCTTCCTGCCTGGACTATGGTGTGAGTTACCAGCTTGCCAGTGGGGTCTCAGGCTCTAGCACTCCTGGCCTCCATCTCTTCTTCTCAGTTGGTCCCTTCATGTTAATGTCCTGTTTAAAAAACCTCTGATGGCCTCCTCTGATTTATGGAAGGTACTAGAACCTGAAGAGTATTGGCTCCACAGCTAGTCATGTTGGGAATATTAGCTTCACCATTTAATACAAGTTTGTCAGCCTCTTGAATCTTTGGCTTTCCTACATGAAAATGGAGAATGGCTGGGACACTGACCTCATGGGGCTTGTGGTGTTTCATGGACATAATGTATAAGGCACTTCACAGTGAGGAGATCCAGCAGATGCTGTCTGTTGGTTACTCTCCTATAACCTTCAAAATCCTGAACTTACCTGATAAGTTCCTTCAATATATGATGTTTTCAATCCAATTACTGGAGTGTTCTTTAAGTTTTCCATGTGTTAGCCACTCGAACCCTCCTTATGCCAGGATTCAACAGTATTTGGACTCAGGGTCTGCTTGTTGTTGATGTTGTTGTTGTTGTTTTAAAGACTGTCCTTTCCCCCATTCCATGCCTGGTTAAACCATATTGAACGAAGTGTTAAACAAGGGCCCCAAAGTCATGAAGAATTCTAAGGTGACTAAAAATCTTCCATTTGTGGTAGAATTTTTACTTGAAAGTAGCATGAGATGAGGGTCTGAGGAGGCACACTCCTTTGTCTCTCCAGCACACACCCGGAGCTGAGGGGGGATCACTGAGGGCGTGGACTGAGTAGGAAATGAATATAACAGGAGGCAGATACATTTAATAGAGACAAAGAAACTCTTCGGCAGCTCTGGAAAATGATGGTAGCCAACATTTATTGCTTCTTCTGTGGCAGGCACGGTGCTAAACACTTGTCACACATTATCTATCTCTTTTAATCTTCAAGACAAACCAGTGAGATCTCCATTTTACAAATGAGGAGACTGAGATTTGGGGAGATGGAGTGGGTTGCCAGGATTTGAACCCAAACTGTCTGTTGCCAAAATCTATTATTTGTTATCTTTGCAATATTAATTCCTCAAAACTCTTCTGGAAAAAGAGGGTCCATTAGATGAGTGGTTTTCAAAAATTTTGACTTTGATCCATAGTAAGAAATACATTTTATGTTGTGACCATGACTCAGGCCACACGCACACACACCCTGTCCACACAGACTCACACACACATGCACACACACACACACACACACACAGACACACGGATAGATACACAGGTATGGTCACACGTATACTCACATGTCCACATCTAAAAATGTAAAACACAGAAGTTTCATAAAATAATAATTGTTCTACCTATATGTTTTCTATTAAATTTATATTTCATTGTAAAAAGTGCTGATTTGTAACCCACTTAATTTGTGGAGACTTTCACTTTGAAAATGAGTAAATTATAAGATTTTTAGCTCCTTTTCAGGTCACTGGATCCCCATTTGTCTTTACTTCTTAGAAGCTCTGGGGAGTTTATCCTGTCCATTAATCTTTCCAAGAAATAACTTCTGATCTATCCTGTGATATATAAACATTTAGCATCACATGGTTATAATATCTTAGGGTATTGTGTTGTAGAAATTTTTAAAAATGTATTTTATAGGGGCGCCTGGGTGGCTCAGTGGGTTAAGCCTCTGCCTTTGGCTCAGGTCATGGTCTCAGGGTCCTGGGATCGAGCCCCGCATCGGGCTCTCTGCTCAGCAGGGAACCTGCTTCCCCATCCCTCTCTGCCTGCCTCTCTGCCTACTTGTGATCTCTCTCTCTGTCAAATAAATAAATAAAATCTTAAAAAAATGTATTTTATAAAATTGAGTGTGTGTGTGTGTATGTGTTTTGTAACAGGAGAATTTGCTTTTATTTCTCTTACTTACCAGAAGAAATTGTATTACACTAATCATTTCCATATGTACTTTTAAAGTTGCTTGGCTGGGTTAAAATTTTTTTCTTTAAGTTACAAGAGCATTGTATTCAAATGAAAAGAACAACCATAATAGTATTAATTAGAAGAGCAATAAGGTTTTGGTTTCCATGCAAATGAGCATAATTGAAGTAGAATTGCATTTTTGCAAACGGATTTTGAAACTTCAGTGGAGAAACTTGGATAAGTATTCTCAAAGCTAAAGCAACTGCAATCTGTATATGTAAATGAGATCAATTAATTTCAGCAGGCAAATGAGAAAATCAATGATTTTCAAAATCTAGTAATTTGGTAACCATTAGTTTCATTAGTCTTTCTGTTTTAAACTTAATTATTCAAATATAGAACCAGATTGAAGTATAATTTATGGGGAACTCATCCTTAAGTTAATTACATGCAAGCCTTTCCTCCTACAAATGGAAGAACTGAGGATGAAATTGTCAACGATTAGTGGAGGGTGTGGATTCTTCCGGTCATAGCTTGTTCAGGTCCCCCTTGGAAAACCGTGTAGGATGAGAGACCACTGGCTTTGACTGAGACCAGGGTTTAGATCTCAGCATTAACTCTAACTAACCAGGGGCTCTGGGGCAGTTTTCTTAGATGTAAAGGACTTCAGGTTTCTCAGCTATTAAATTAGAAAATTCAACCTGTACTATGCTGCAGAGCAGTCGTGAGGACAAATGAGGAAATGTGTACATACAACCTTCAGCACAGTCCCGGGCACGCAGAAGACACTCATTACACGTAGTGCACGATCCTCCTCCCCCCTCCCTCCCCCACCTTTCTTTTTGGTTAGAGGAGGTCTTGTGTTTAGAAAATGTTGTTTTGGGGCATCCGGGTGGCTCAGCTGGTTAAGCATCTGACTTCTGTTCCGGTCATGATCCCGGGGTCTTGGTTCTGCGTTCAGCGGGGAGTGTGCAAGAGACTCTTTCTCTCCCTCTTCCCCTCCCCGTGCTCCTGCTTTCTCTCTCAAATAAATAAAACCTTAAAAAAAATGCTGTGTTTCTGCTTTTAAGGAGGAATGTATGGTCTAGTTGGTATTTTCCCTTTAGCTGGTAGTAATTTGGCCTGAAAGTGTTCTCTGAATCTCTTGCAGTATCACTTCCATCAAGAAACATGAGTTTTAGCAAACCAGTTACTGGAATTACTGAAAAGGCCAGGAGAGCAGATGAAATAGAGAATAGTTCATGTGGTTGGTTGGTTGGTTGGTTTTCTGTTTTTATTTCCACATTGCAACGATTGGTTCTTCTGACCACCTCTCACTTCCTGCTCTCACCAGACGGTCTTCTTACGACAATTGTAATAGCTCACACTGGTGTGTTATCTACTCAGCAACTCTGTGAGAAAACTGGGGCATGTATTATTGTTGACATTACCTAAATGAGAGAACCTGGGGCGTGGAGAGGTTGAGCCGACTACCTCCAGTCCCAGAGCTGGAAAAAAATGAAGCTTCAAACCCATGTCTGTCAGGTTCCAAGTTTTGAGCTTTATTTTTCTAAAACAAGGCTTTTATACCATGTAGATGTAGCCCATGTCCAGGGTGAGCTTTGCTTGCAAGTGTGCATTTCACTGCAGAACCTGTTTAACTCTGGGAGACTGGCAGATGTGAATTGGTGTGCAGTGGTTGGAATTTCTCAGGGTCTAGAAGGCTGGTCAGCAACTAGAAGATCATAAAGCTGCAGAGAATCCTCCCACCTAGAGAGACAAAAATCATCGGGGGTGCAAGGGCTCAGGAAAGTCATGCACCTTTCCCAGCTTCCTACAGGACATCCCTCTGGGATGTCCACTCTGACCTTAGTCTCTGTGTGTCCCTTGCATGGAAGCCTTGAGGCTCTCTGCCCTGCCTTCTCCTCCCCCTGCAATCTCTCCTTCTCTTGGGTCCCCCCACCCCCTTCCTTCCCTCCTCCTGCCCTCTAGGCTGAACCTCTCCAGGAGTTATCTTTGCCTTTGCCATCTCTGCTGACACTCATTCTTGCCTCACAACACACCCCTCCCACACCTGCGCATACACATCCTCACCCTCTGCTTCTCTGTCCTGGTGTCACTGTCCTGTTCGGGCCCCCAGTAGCTCTTCTGTGAGTTCTTCCTCTAGCACCCATAGACCTCTACCTCCTGTCTCTGGTCTCTCCTTCTGCCTGCTGCCAACCATTCAGCCTATTTGGCCAGATTAGATGACCCGAGGAAAGGCTCTGATCCTGGCTCTCCTTTTGCAAAACTCTCAGTCTCCTCCTTGCAAAGTATATGGCAATCTGTTGCTAAGCTGTTTTCTAAGCTATTTTCCGTGGCTCAAATTCATAAACCCTCTAGATTATTCTCCCTCCTGAGGAAAGGTGTCAGCCTTTTCCAATGGCTGGGATCTCCAAGGATATGCACTCCTTCTTGTTTGTCTCTGTGTCTCTGCCTCACAGCACAGTGCCCAGCGCAGAGCTGCTGTTCAGAAAACACTGGTTAAGAGGATCACCAGTAGGCTTAACCTCACTCTAGCTCCACATCAGATTTTTCAAGGAGGTTAAAATTTTTGTCAATTTATTACCTTATTTTTATTTTTTGTCAATTTATTACCTTATTTTTGTCAATTTATTACCTTTATTTTATTTTTTGTGAAATATATAATATCTACTAAAGAGTATAAAAAATATGCATGAAGGTTTATGATAACACGTTGGAGACCATGTACCAACCCCCCAGGTTAAGAGACAGGATGTGACTTGCGCCTCAGAAATCCTCTGTCTTTTGCTCACTTTGAGCTTGGCCACCCTGTCGAGGAAGTCGCCATCCTGAATCCTGCAATAATCATCCTCTCATTTTTCTTTGTAGCAGCTCAGCTTTGTAAATCACCCTGGAGAAGAGAGAATTATTTTGCTTTGTCTGTTTTTGAGCTTGAAATGATTGTAATAATTCTGATCATGTTAGGACCCAGGCCTACCTTTTCCATGCAACATTATTATTTAGATCCGTGACTTGAATATACAGCTTAATTCCTGTGGGAGAATGTAGCTATGGTTCATTAATTTTTCCTGCTCTATCATAACCCATTTAACTCTATGTATGTATCTGTTCTCATGTTCTAGTATTATTTGATCCTATTCTAGGACAGTATTTGAGTTATTTCTGGTTTTGTGACATAGAGAACAACGCTTCTGTAAAGATACTTACGGAAACAAGTGGGCTAGCTTCTCTGGGAGAGGTGACTAGGAAGGGAAGTACTGAGTTGCAGCTTATATGTATGTTGGACTGTTTTAGGTAATCCCAAGCTCCTTTCTGAGGTCTGAGCCCCAGTTCCTACTTCCGTCAGTGGTGCACGAGGATCTCACTTCCTATCTTCTCCTCTGACTTTTACTTGTTTGCCAATCTTATAGGTGTGAAATGGCATCTTACTGTGATTTAAATGTCTATTTCCCTAATTACTAGAGATTGAGAGTCTTTTAATATACTTATTGGTCATTAATGTTCCTTCTTTGGTGAAATATATCTTTGTCTATTACAAATTTTTTTAAATGTCTTTCACTTATTTTTCTCTATTAGCTCACATGTCTTTAAAAATTAATTTCTAAGTATTCTTTACATATTCTAAACACTAATTGTTTGTTGGTTATATGTATTGCAAATCCTATCTCTAAATCTATAGGCTGTCATTTTTTTCTCTCCTAATAGTATCTTCTAATTTATTTTAAATGATTAAATATTAAGTATAAAAGTTTTCAAACATATACAAAATATAGAAGTGTTAGTTCAGCGAACCACTTTTACTGCTCAACCATCTTCCCAAACTATCAATTTTCTGCCATTATTGATTTTTATAGTTCTTAACTACCATATTTTTATGTTAGGGGCTCTATATATCTATCTGTATCTATATTTGTATCTATCTATTCTATATATGATTTTTAAATTATTTATTTGAGACAGAGAGAGAGCATGAGCGGGGGTGGGGAGGGACAGAGGGAGAGAGAGAAGCAGACTCCTGCTGAGCAGGGAGTGTGAAGCAGGCCTCGATCCTAGGACCCTGAGATCATGACCTGAGCTGAAGGCAGATTGCTTATCCAACTGAGTCACTCAGGTGCCCCTTTATGTTAGAATATTAAAATGATCTCAAATGTATCATTTTATGTATGGCATGTTTTGATAAATAAAATTTTAATGTGGTGAAAATTTCCATTTTTTCTCCTTTATGGATTATACTTCTTGTGTCCAGTTTAAAAAATCCTTTGCAACTCTGAGGTACAAAGGATATTACATTCTTCCCACACTGTGATGAAAGATCAGCTTTTTTTTCTCCTTGTCTGTTATGGGCTACTATTTTTGTGACATATAATAAAAATAAATTACCAGAAAGGTGAATTGTTTTAAAAAGATTGTATTTATTTATTTGACACAGAGAGAGAGAGAGAGAGACAATGAAGAGAGGGAGTAGAAGCAGGGGAATTAGGAGAGGGAGAAGCAGGCTTCCCACAGAGCAGGGAGCCCGATGTGAGATTTGATCTCAGGATGCTGGGATCATGACCTGAGCCAAAGACAGATGCTTAATGACTGAGCCATCCAGGTGCCCCAGAAGGATGAAATTAAAAAAAAAAATACAAAAAATAGAAGCCCCTATTTTTTTTTATTAACAACAACAACAACAACAACAACAAATTATTTCATAACATTGCTGGAAGCATTTCTAATGTATACTCTCAATTTTTGTTCCAAATAGATCACAGATCAGGTTAAGAAAAGTTTGTAGTCTGATACTAATCTGTGAGTGCACTTTTTTCCTCTTACATTGTTTTCTGGCAGTTCATTATTTAGTATTTCACATTTCGGTCTTTTTTTTTTTTTTTTTTTTGCTAAAAGATTTTATTTATTTATTTGGCAGAGCAAACAAGATTGAGAGAAAGAGAGAGAGAGAGAGAGCATAAGCAGGGGAAGGAGCAGAGGGAGAGGGAGAAGCAGACTCCCCAGCCAGCACAGAGCCCAATGTGGGGCTTTATCCCAGAACCCCAAGATCATGACCTGAGCTGAAGTCAGGTGCTTAACCAGCTGAAACACCCAGGTGCCCCTACCTATATTTCAGTCTTCAGTTGACCTGGAACTGATTTAATATAGTTAGGTGTGAGGTCAAAATCCAAATATCACTTTTCCCACAGAAATACTTTATTGTCCTAGTGTCATTTATTAAGAAGACTGTCCATCCATTACTGATTTACACTTCCACTTTTGTTATAAATCGATACATGTGGATTTACCTCTGGGCTCACTGTTCTCATTTGCTTATTTGAATATTAAATAATGTACTTTGAAATAAACCATAGGTCAAAGAGAAGAAATCACGAGAGAACTTAGAAAAGGTTTGGAGTCAATTGATAATGAAAACAGTATTCAAAATCTGTGGGATTCAGCTAAAGCAGTGCTTAGAGAATTTACAGCTTTGCCTATGTCAGAAAATAAAAGTTTAAAATTAGTCGTGTAAGTTTATATCTTAAGAAGCTATTTAAAGGTACAAATTGAAAGTTGGAGGAAAGAATTAATAAAGATCAAAGAAGAAGTCAATGAGATAGGTATCAGGGAATCACTGGAGAAAATTAACAAAGCCAAAATTTTGTTATTTGAAAAGATGAATAAAATCGATAAATCTTTAGTAAAACTAGTAAAGAGAAAAAATAGAAACCACACACTATTAATGTCAGGAATCACAACAGATCCTAAGGACATTAAAAAAATGATATAATATTATGAACAATTTTATGGAAATAAGATTAAAACTTTGAGGAAATGTACAGATTTCATGGAAAATACAACTTACCAAAAAGATGTAAGAAGAAATAAAATATTTGAATAATCATATTTATCTCATAGTTAAAACCCCTCCCATTAATACCAAAATCAGACAAAGACATCATGAGAAAACTATATACCAATATCTCTCATGAATATAGATGCAGGAATCTTCAACAAAATATCAGCAAATTGAAACCAACAATGTATAAGAAAGAATTACTATATAGCACGAATAAGACCCACATAAGTATGATCAATGGGTCTTTGCAGAGGAGTAAGGCAACACAATAAAGCAAAGATTTTTTTTTAAGATTATTTATTTATTTGAGAGAGAGAGAAATCACAAGTAGGCAGAGAGGCAGGCAGCGAGAGAGGGGGAAGCGGAGAGTGGAGATGCCGGATGTGGGGCTTTCCCAGGACCCTGAGATCATGACCTGAGCCGAAGGCAGACGTTTAACTCACTGAGCCACCCACGTGCCCCAAGCAAAAATGTTCTTCAGTAAATGGTGCTGGAACAACTTTTCATCCACATGCAAAAAGGCAAATCTAGACACAGACCTTATACCTTTCACGAAAATTAACTCAAAATGTGTCACAGACTTAAATGTAAAATGCAAAACTCCTGGAAGACAACATAGGAGAAAATTTATAGGACACAGGGTTTGGTGATGACTTCTTCTTCTTTTTTTTTTTCATTTCATTTTATTTTATTTCTTTTTAGTGTTCCAAAATTTGTTGTTTATGCACCATACCCAGTGCTCCATGCAATACCCACCACCAGGCTCACCCAACCCCCCACCCCCTCCCTTCCAAAAACCCTCAGTTTGTTTCTTAGAGTCCAGTCTCTCATGGTTTGTCTCCCCCTCCAATTTTTCCCCAACACCCTTCTCCTTTCCATCTCCCAGTGTCCTCCATGTTAGTCCTTATGCTCCACAAGTAAGTGAAACCATATAATAATTGACTCTCTCTGCTTAGCTTATTTCACTCAGTATAATCTCTTCCAGTCCTGTCCATGTTGATATAAAAGTTGGGTATTCATCCTTTCTGATGGAGGCATAATACTCCATAGTGTATATGGACCATATCTTCTTTATCCATTCGTCGGTTGAAGGACATCTTGGTTCTTTCCACAGTATGGCAACTGTGGCCATTGCTGCTATAAATATTGGGATACAGATGGCCCTTCTTTTCACTACATCAGTATCTTTGGGGTAAATAACCAGTAGTGCAATTGCAGGGTCATAGGGAAGTTCTATTTTTAATTTCTTAAGGAATCTCCACACTGTTTTCCAAAGTGGCTGCACCAACTTGCATTCCCACCAACAGTGTAAGAGGGTTCCCCTTTCTCCACATCTTCTCCAACACTTGTTGTTTCCTGTCTTGTTAATTTTTGTCATTCTAACTGCTGTAAGGTGGTATCTCAATGTGGTTTTGATTTGAATCTCCCTGATGGCTAATGATGATGAACATTTTTTCATGTGTCTGTTAGCCATTTTTATGTCTTCTTTGGAGAAGTGTCTGTTCATGTCTTCTGCCTAGTTTTTGATGTGATTATGTTTTTTGTGTGTTGAGTTTGAGGAGTTCTTTATAGATCTTGGATATCAGTCTTTGTCTGTAGTGGCATTTGTGTATATCTTCTGCCATTCCGTGGGTTGCCTCTTCGTTTTGTTGACTGTTTCCTCTGCTGCGCAGAAGCTTTTTTTTTTTTTTAATTTTTTAATTTTTATAAACATATGTTTTTATCCCCAGGGGTACAGGTCTGTGAATCACCAGGTTTACACACTTCACAGCACTCACCAAAGCACATACCCTCCCCAATGTCCATAATCCCACCCCCTTCTCCCAAACCCCCTCCCCCCAGCAACCCTCAGTTTGTTTTGTGAGATTAAGAAGCTTTTAATCTTGATGAAGTCCCAAAAGTTCATTTTTGCTTTTGTTTCTTTCACCGTTGTGAGACATGGAGAAGTTGCTGTGGCTGATGTCAAAGAGGTTACCTCCTATGTTCTCCTCTTGGGTTTTGACAGATTCCTGTCTCACGTTGAGGTCTTTTATCCATTTCAAGTTTATCTTTGTGTATGGTATAAGAGAATGGTCGAGTTTCATTCTTCTACACATAGCTGTCCAATTTTCCTAGCACCATTTATTGAAGAGACTGTCTTTTTTCTAATGTATATTTTTTCCTGCTTTGGCAAAGATTATTTGACCATAGAGTTGAGGGTCCATATCTAGGCTCTTTACTCTGTTCCACTGGTCTATATGTCTGTTTTTGTGCCAGTTTGGTGATGACTTCTGATAAATAACACAGAGGCACAGTTCATCAAAGCAAAGAAGTAAGAAGTTGGACTTCATCAAACCTAAAACTGTCTACTCTGTCGAAGACACTGTCAACAAAATAAAAGCACAAACCACAGACTGAGAAAAAATATTTGCAAGAGACATATTGATGGAGTACTGTTATCCAAATATGCAAAAAACTTTTAAAACTCAACTGACTGAAACCATAACAGATACCTTAGCAAAGAAGATATACAGATGATAAGGCTATGAAAAGATGCTCCACATCATATGTCACCAAGGAAATGCAAATTAAAACAACCATGAAATACCACCATATACCTATCCAGAATGACCAAAGTCCAGAACACTGATACTACCAAATGCTGGTGAGGCTGTGGAGAAAGAGAAACACCCATTCACTGCTGGTGGAATTGCAGAGTGATGCAGCCACTTTAGAAGACAATTCAGTACTTTCTTGCAAAACTGAACATACTCCTCCTACACAAGCCAGTAATTGCCCTCCTTGGTATTCACACAAAGTCGTTAAAAATTTCACGTCAACATGAAATCGAGCCCATGAATATTTGTAACAGTATTATTCATAACGGCCCAAGCTAGGAAGCAACCAAGATGTCCTTCATTGTGAACAGATGAGAAACCATGGTACACTCAGATACTGGAGTATATTTAGTGCTTAAAAGAAAGGAACTATCAAAACATGAAAAGACACAGAGGAGACTTACGTGCATATTACTCAGTGAAAGAAGCCAGTCTGAAAAGTGTACTTACTGTATGATTTCCAGTATGTGACTTTCTGGAACGGCAAAGCTGGGGAGACAGTAAAAAGTCAGTGGTTATTGGGGGTGGACAGGGAGGGATGAATAGGTAGAGCACAAAGGGTTTTTAGGGCAGTGAAAACAGTCTGTATGACACTATGATTGTGGATACATGTAATAATTACCCATTTGTCTAAACCATAGGATATATAACACCAAGAGTGCATTCTAACATGAGATATGCACTTTGAATGGTTGTTTACATGTGAAATTTATCAAAGCTCTTCAAACGCTACATGTGAAATATGTCAAATTTATTGTATGTAAATTATCTTTCATAAAAACGTTAACAGTGGAAACAATTTATCAAAGAACCACAAGCAGAGTGTCAAGATAAACTGTAAATCTATACAGTGAACACATATAATAGTTTAATATCTAAACCCCTACAAAGATCAAAAAGAAGATGACAAACCTAGGAGGGAAAGTATTAGGCAAGAGACAGAAAGGAGCATTTCAGAGACAAGGGCATGTGAAATGGCCCAGAAACATATGCAAAGACACTCTATCTCTTTAGGAATCAGGGAAATGCAGACTAAATGACAAGCGGACACTATTTCAGCCCAATGAGGTTGGCAAAATCTAAGTATTAAAGAAGAGTAGAGAAAATGGAACTTCAAAAAAAAAAAAAAGAAAGAAAATGGAACTTCAGAGCATGCTGTGGGAGTGTGAAATGTGTATGGATATGTTGGAAACGCTGACATTATCTTCAGGTGGATCTTCGTAGGAGATCTGACTCTGTGAGCCCTTGTAGGCACACACAGCAGACGCACACACCCTTGTTCATGTGCAACAGTGAATCCTAAAAAGATATGTACATTAAGTTGAATGATAAAAGCAAGTTTCTTTTTTTTTTTTTTTTTTTTAAAGATTTTATTTATTTGTCCTAGAGAAGCAAGAGCAAGCACAGGCAGGCACAATGGCAGGCAGAGGCAGAGGGAGAAGCAGGCTCCCTGCCAAGCAGGGAGCCCAATGTGGGACTCGATCCCAGGACGCTGGGATCATGACCTGAGCCGAAGGCAGCGGCTTAACCAACTGAGCCACCCAGGCGTCCCTAAAAGCAAGTTTCTAAAAGGAGTGAAATACTATTTGTACAGAATCCCCAAGACAACAAAGCTTTACAGCTGTTTAGAGATAAGAATTGTTTAGTTATGTGAAAACAAGGCACTAATAAGCTGAAAATTCAGAATCATGTTTTTCTGTGGGATGAGGGGAAGGGGGAGGGGAACCTGAAATGAATCCTAAAAATCTATTTCTTCACTCCGGTGGGGGGTACCATGGTGCTTGTGTTGTCATTGTGTATACTTGGTCTATTTATTGCCTATATATATTTTTGGATATATGATCTTTTCATGATAAACCATTTCAAAGGCTTTTTATACAGTCTTAAAAATATCTCTAGCACTTGACCTAGCGTCACTCCGTGCGGCAGGGCAAACACCTTGCCGGTTAAATGGAGCACCTGCCTGTCCTGAAAGAAGAGAGCTGGACCATTCAGCAGGAGACAGGGAGCCCTTCATGGGCGGGGCCTGGAATGCCAGGAGATGCTGGGGGGTGTGGGCCGTGAGCAGTGGGCCTGAGAAAGTTTAGCCAAGCCTCCCGAGGGGAAGCTGCACCCAGGCAGGGGAGTGTTAAGGGCTGGGAAGGGTCCCCCAGGCCTTCCACAGAGCAACAGCATTGGAGAGCAATTCAGACCAAGACCCAGGGCTTGCCTTAGTTTTCCTGGTTCACACACAACCGGCCACAGGAAGAGGGACCACGTGCCGTCACTGCAAGTGGATTTCTTGCTGCCCTTGGCAAAGGAGGAGCTGAAATGAGGCTTCAGAGGATGTGGTATTTCTTGTACCTCGAAAGGATTCTTAATCCCTACCCAACCCCGTAGAGATGAATTAGCAGTACAATGATTTCATAACAGGACATTCATGAGCTATAATTTCAGAAGTGAGGATATTTATATCTAAATCTAAAAGTCTAAGTATATATAATATATACATACTTACACGGTCTAGCTCATATATCATATATCATCATGTAAATAAACATCATGGACGTAATATACAAACACAAATAAATAGTATGTGTATATTGTGTATATGTAATATGCATATATTGTATATGTATATATATGTGTATATATTTATAAAATATAAATGTATACTGACACAGTATAGATTTAAATACAATAAAATAATGTTATAAATATATAACTATAATACTGAAGATAGACAAATATGTTTATAAATATTAAAATGTTTATCTACTTTCTGATACAGATATTATTGTTACGAACATCCCATTAGATCCAGTAAAATGGTGGCTGATGTTATCTGTAAGTGGTGAGATTATAGATTATTTTTGGTCTTGTATTTTCTGACTTTCCCACAGGGTCTACAAAAGCATGTATTACTTATTAAAAATGAAATATATGGTGATTGATTTCAAGAAAAGTGCATAATCAGAGAGACCCAGGGCACCTGCGTCTTGGAGCTTCTGGTCCCAGGCTGGCCTCTCAGTGTTCGGGGTCCTTTGCGCAAGCTTCAGTGGTGAACTTGGCCGTTGTCTCCAGCGTAATGCCTGCAGTTTTGGCAGAAACAACATCAATCAAAAAATTAAAGGGAAGAAAGAGTTCAGGCCGAATTTACAAGTATCTTCATCGGAGGACAGACGACGTGCGCTTTCGCATTGTGGATCGAAACGATGCAACACACGGGAAACCCAGCATTGCGGGGAGGTTACCGATCCCTGGGAAGGCCGGAGCCTCTGATGGGGGAGGCTGTTGGGTTTTCTCTTCTTTTGATCTGGTGGCGGGGGTCACTCTGACGTGCTGAGGGTGAAGAAGTTGTTTCTTGAGGATGTCTTCTTACATTCTAGGAGGTCAGATCTTCATTGCCCCGAGTGTGTCTCAGTCTAGGAAATGAAGGCTGGCGGCCCACGGGTGGGGTCCCTTGGGAGGGTGCTCAGACAGTGGGTGGGAGCAGGGTGTAGAAGAAAGGGGTCGCCAGCATGAAGCCTGGAGACAAAGTCTGGTGAAAAAGTAAAAAAACAAAGGCCTCTGTTTAAGGAGTGCTTACCCTAGGCTGGCCCTGGCTGGGCTGTTTCCTTTCTAGGGTTTCACTGAATCCTTACTAACGTCTCACCGTGGGTGCCAGTGTCATCCTTCACAGACGGGCTGAGCAAACTTCTCTAAGGAACAGAGCTTCGCAGCAGTCTAGCTCGATGGCCCTGGACTCAGGCCTCCTGACTGTCAAGTCTGGGCACGCGGTGACTCTGCTGTAGATCTGTCGCCTGCTGCTGGGCACTGATGTCTAGCATCATTCTTACCTTTTGCTAAAACTGAAGGTTTTGGTGTATGTTTAATACCTGGAGAGAAACAAATGCAGGTCTGATTTACTTAGTGCTGCTCATTTCTAAGGGGCTGGGTGATTTTCTCATCAGAATCTTGATCACCTTATGAGCCAGCATTTATACAAACAGCCTGGAAAGTGGAAACGGATCTCCACAGTACCGTTGTCAGAACCAACATGCCTTCTGCTGCCGCTGTTCGTCTTGGCCCGTGTGTATACCTGTGGAGATGTGCACCTGTGGAGATGTGTGGCTGGAACCATACCATTGACAGGATTTTTGAGTAAACTTGCCATAATGGCCTAGTCAAAGCCATAACGTGGAAAAGATATGAAAGTCATCTTGTAAGTAGAGCAAATTAATAGCAAAGCTTAAGGTGAGAGGGGCCATGAATGACACAGAATTCCCAATATCAAGTTAAAAAACCAGGCCAATAAAGAACCAACACAATTTTCTAGCATGCAGTTAAAATCCAACTTGCCTCTGGGTGATTTCCACCTACATAAAGTCGAAGTGAAACTCTTGACGGCCGGCTGCTTATTTCCTTGCACGAGAGGAGAACCCTGCTCTTTCTCCACTGCCCACCAGCTGTGGGACCCTGGTCAGCCCCTGAATGCCTCCAAGCCACTGTATCTTCATCTGCAAAATGGGCATTTTCATCTGTATCTGCCAGGAACATCATGATTGCTAGCGAGGAAGCAGGCAGAACACCTGCACGTGGGCTGCTAGGCAGAGCGGAGGAGGGCTCTCGGTATCAGTGGTGGGCAGGGAGCTTTATTCAGGGCTGGATTAGAAAGACAATCTCTTGGGGCAACTGGGTGGCTCAGTTAAGTGTCTGACTCCGTTTTTGGCTCAGATCATGATCTCCGGGTTATGAGATGGATCCCCGTGTTGGAGTCCACACTGGGCTGGGGCCTGCTTAAGATTCTCTGCCTCTGTCCCCCACCACCACTTTGTGCCCCATTGCCGTCCTCCTGACTGGGAGGGCTTTCCCTGAGGTCTTGATTTCTCTGATCCTCTGGTCAACTTCTCCCCAATGTCTGAGTGCACTAGGCTTCTTAGGATGGTGGTTGTTTTTAGTTTAACTTTTAAAGAAATCTAGGGGAGGAGCTTTGAGCAAATGCCTGCTGAGGTCTCTTGCAAAGAAGTCGTGGCCAGCCATTGGGATAAGAATATTGAAAACAATATAAAAAGCACCAGCTCATGACTTAGACGCCCCTGGTTTCAAATTCCTGTGACCTTGAATTAGTTACTTAACCTTCCTGAGGATCAGTTTCGCTGTGCGTAATATGCTCATATTTATTAAGCCTGTATTTATTAAGCACCTATACCCCCTGTCAGCCCTGGAGCTAAGGCAGGGAGCAAGAGGACCAGTAGGCGGTGTGGCGGTGTGATGATTAGGGGTATGGAGATAGCCTGGGGCAGGGGCAGGGATCCTGGTCTGGGGTCCGTGGGCCTCCTGCATGAAGTGGTGTTTCTGATGAGACCTGGGACAAGGGCGGGAGGAGGTACGGAAGGAGATGTTACAAAACCCCACCCTCAGAGGGGCTTTGGCAAGGAGGAAATGAGATGGCACACACGTACCTACCTACCTTGTGTAGCTGGTACCTGGTAAGCGACGGACGTGCATTCCCATACCCAGAAGAAGAGCTTGATAAGCTGCAGAATGAGAATGACACTTACTGGTCACCTAGTCCCTTCTGGCTTTCTAATCTACTGGTTGGTCCAGAGCTGTTGGCCTCAGGAGCTGGGGCCACATATGCCTGGGTTTCATCCCCTGAGGATACGAGTTCAGTAGGGGAAGTGAATCTAGATTGTTAAAGAATTGTTCCTGGTGGTTCTTATCTAGCCTAGCTGCTTCTCCTAACCCTGTAGGAGAGGAGGAGGTTGTTGTAATTCAGGATGGGTGAGGGAGTTCTCTAGGGCACACAGCTAGTAGAGGGTGTTGTCAAGGGGTTCAGAGTACCAGATGGGGTTGGAGGGCAGGGCAAAGGAGTCCCGGGAGCCTAGCTCTGAGGGTGTGTTCAGGATGAGCCTTCCAGCATCTGCATTTCTTCTAAGCATCTTCGGTGTTGGCCGCCAGGGAGCTGCTGGGAACCCATCCTGGTGTTGTCTGCTGTTGACGCAGGAGCTGGGGCTGGGCTGCGGTGTGTGGTGGCTGGGCTGCCAGAATGACTCTGGGCTTGTTGTCCTGAGGCTGACAGAGAGATTGGAAACCGGGGCTGGGCAATTTCCACGCGATCTCTCCCTCTAATGCAGTTCTGCACTGAGATCCAGGAAGTCTAATCACTGTGGAGATGAAGTGACAACATGGCCACAGTGTATGCCACAGTCTGTTGTCTCCGGAGGAGTGTGGAGACCCGTAATTGGGTTGACACCCTTTAGATCTCCCTTCCCACGAGGGAGGGAACATGTTGTAATTAAGTTTATTCATTGAACCCTCCCACCTGCTGTCCCAAGGATGTGTGGCCTGGCACTGCCCAGACCTTGATGGTCACGGCCACGTTCATGCAATATCCAGTCAACCAGACATGCCCTCCTTTTGCTGCCCCTGCTCACATTTGGCCCTGGGGGTGTGAGTTGAGAATGTACTGATTAAAACGACAAAATCTTTTGGATAGGTGCCATGACTGGCTGGGAGGCTACCAGCGCAGTCTCCATGATTGCTTGCGCAGACTGTGTTTCTAACATCCTGTTCTGCCATGGACTGATATTTAAGCAGCCGATTCTGTCTTGCTTGTTGAATTAATTGAAGTGGAATAGGGCAAACTTGGGAAGAGTTTCAGCTGCTCCCTGTGTCCAACAAGGTTGGGAATAGAGGACTTGAACATAGAAATCCATGGTGACTCTTATTAAATTTAATTTGCAACCCAATTATGTCCTTTGTTCTGATTCTGAGCAGTACCAACTACGAATCTGTTCCCACCACGTTCATCTCTATTGGACCATCAAAATAATTTTCTTGCAAAAGCAGATTTGGAATTTCTATAACTACTTGAAATGGGGGTGATAGGTCATGGTGGGATTTTCTTTTAAAATCAGCATATTAAATATTTATTTTTGGGTTATAAACAGCCAGAGTTCTGCTGATCTTTTATTCAATTATATATATTTTTTCTACAATGGCCACAAATAATACCATCTGAGGAAAACAGTGATGTGATAGTTAGGCAACACTTTTAGGGGCGAGGGAGAGATGACAATGGTAATATTAATCCCATATATAATAAGTCATATCATGAGATCTCTTTTCGAATGTTCTAGGTATGTAACTCACCTTATATAATTCTATCCTTTTAAGAATACTCTCAGGTAGATAGTATATCCGGTTCACAAAGAAAGAAGATCAGTTTTGGGAAGGTAAAATAACTTTCCCAGGGTCAAAGATCCACAAAATATCAGAGTTGGTACCAAACTCAGACCTATCTTCAAATTCATGCTCTTCCAAAAAAAAAAAAAAAAAAAATGATAATACAAGCATTGTGGGAAGTTTCTGTTTTCAAAATGTCCTCTCTATTCCCCAATAGCTGATGCCAAATTTTTCCTATTATTTTTCCTTCACACCTCATTTCCTTGATTGGAAAGTCATTGTCAATTTAATAATGACTTTTTTCAGGGAAAAATAAAAATAAGCATTTCTACTCCACTGTCTCTACTTATTGAACATAAGACAGCCCAACATCAAAAATAAGAAATTGCTGCTATTAATATTATGCTTGTCACGTTGTTATTCACCGTGTATTTTCACAGTAAAGAAATATGGTCAGTGTTGCATACGTACCACTGTGGGGTGGAGGACCCGAATCCCTGTCCCTCACCCAAGAACAACGGGAGAAGTAGAGGATTTCCAGTGTGGAGGGCTGTGCTCTGCTTTGTGATTTCTTGGGGGGTTATTGGGGCAGCACAGGGGAAGGCCTAGGGCTGGGGGCTGGAGGCAGGAAGGCTGGTTAGGTGAGGTCCGCAGCCCAGGACAGAGGTAAGCCCTGACACGGGCTACGGTGCTAAGCTGGAGAGGAGTGGGATCGGTTGGCGATGGGAAGATGGGAGGGAAGTGGAGCGGGCTGGATGAGGCGGTGGATGGAATGTTCTGGCATAGAAGAGGGAGGTGTGTTGGGGCACCTGGGTGGCTCAGTGGGTTAAGCCACTGCCTTCGGCTCAGGTCATGATCTCAGGGTCTTGGGATCGAGTCCCGCATCGGACTCTCTGCTCAGCAGGGAGCCTGCTTCCGTCTCTCTCTCTGCCTGCCTCTCTGCCTACTTGTAATCTTTCTCTGTCAAATAAATAAATAAAATCTTAAAAAAAAAAAAAAAAGAGGGAGGTGTGTTAAGCTGACTACTCTGTCTCCGGCAGCAAGACTGTGGTTGGAGCGCCTAGAGAGGACTCGGGTGGGACAGGGGACGGAGGGGAGCAGGGAAGGGCTGGGACTTTTCCGGGGTGATGTCAGACTCTGGCTGCATGCTTCCTGTCTGCCCCTCTTTCTACTAACCCCACAGGAGGAGTGAGTCTTGGAGGCTTTTAGAAGGTTGGGCAGATTCATTTAGATTTGACAAGAGAGGTGATCGGGAGCAGACTTCCAGAAGTGACTATGAATCTAGACTAGATCAGGAATAGAAAACTATCAGTTGCATTTTTCTGCTGTTCCTTTAGCTCCCCAGCCCATTCTGATTCTCTGACCCCGTACTTAACCAAGTAATTAAATTAAGCAAATGTAAATACCATTTCATAAATGCAGGACCATGCTTTGGGGCTGCTTTTGTGTTCAGAGTTCTCATTAGCAGCCTGAGTTCTCTCTCATTTACATGCAAGGAAGTGCAGCGACTCAGAAAACTGCACACTCACAGAAAACTGCACAAAAAGGTAAATTGATAAAGCTATAGCTGACAATTGTGTGTGTATGGTGACATCATTTTGTTAAACATAACTTTTTGTGCTTATGACTGATAATCATTTTGCATTCATTAAAGGTGTCATTGTTAAGGAGCATAGTCTGCTGTTTTCTTAAAATTATCATTTACTGTGAACACTGTTTTCTTTTCTTTTCTTTCTTTCTTTTTTTTTTTTTTTACTGTTTATTTTTCTATGTGATGGGGCCAGGGAAAGAAAAAGAAACCATCATACCCACGAGAATGGCTCCCTAAATTTTAAAAGTAAGAGTCCCCACCCTCCTGTGTTAGAGGTTCAGATGCCCCCTAGGACCTGACCGGAAACTATAGCACAAGTACATCTCCCATGTGAGCTTCCCAGAAGAGGACCAGATGCGGCGTGTGTTGGTGGCAGCACGGCCTTCTGGAAAGTGCAGGAACTCCCATGTGTTGCACGGAGTACTGGGTGTGGTGCATAAACAATGAGTTCTGGAACACTGAAAAGAAATTAAAAAAAAATTAAAAAAAAAAAAGAAAAAATGGATTTGAGTCCTAGCTCTTGACTCTTACCCGTTGGGTGACCTTGACCTGGACAAACTTCTTCTTTTTTTTTTTTTGGTGAAAAATGGTGGTTTATTAAAGCACAGGGACAGGACCCGTGGGCAGGAAGAGCTGCTGCCCTGGGTTGTGAGGGATGGCAGGTTGTGTACCCTGCGGTTGGGGGAAGGTGAGGGAGGTTTCAACAGAGCTTTCATATGCTAAAGAGGGCCTAGAAGGTGCCAGGATATCCGAGGCCTATGGGAGGACTTGCCCTTGGGGCTTGATCAATGTTGTCTTTAGACAAACTTCTTTGTTCTCTATCACCTTATCTGGAAATCGAGGGAGGGTTATACTTTCCTTATTTGGTGGTGTGTATAAATGTTTCATGCAACAGAATTTTGTAAAATGCAAAGGGCTCTAACATGTTGATTCTTTTTGCATTTATTACATTTGTACCAAATGGTTTTTTTCTGACCATCATTTCCCACTTTCAGCTGTGCTCCTTTCTTCCGCTCTATACACACCCTGTAAGCTGCACCTTGATCACTCATTGAGTCCTTCAACAAATATGCATCGAGCATCTGAAAGGTACCAGTGCTGCCTCCTGTATTAAAACTACCCATACATTTTTGGGAAAGAATATTTGGCTTTTGAAGGCAGGGATTTGTTTTTCCTATTCTTGAAGGAAAGGAATATATTTGTTTCTTGAAGTCAGGGAGATTGGTATCCTCTCTCTCAGCAGAGTGCCTGATGTACAGCATGTGTTTATGGAACTGAACTCAGGCCTGCCTGTCTCTTGAGCCTATGCCTGATCTAATTATGTTATCCAGCTATAAAGGGAGAGGAAGAGGAATTAAGCCAACTGATCACTCTCTTCCAAGACATGCTTAGATGATGAACAGTAACAACATTAGAATACTCTGATTTTTAAAGTAGTGGTTAATTTCTCCATTTTAGCAGAATTAGTGTCATGGCCTCTTTGGACCTCTTGGCTTGCTAATATTTGCCCAACCTCCAGTTCGTGTTTGCCCAGCTTCACACATATTCATGAGTTGTTATCTTTTAAATTGAAATTTGTCTGTACACACGGGGACCATACCTCCTTGAGCGCATCATTGGGAACAAGTGTGTTCTACAGGACAGCAGACCCTCCCTGCCTGTGCTATCCCCACAGACCGTCCTTCCTTGCGTGGTCGTGCCCATGGGCCATTCAGGATCCACCATTCCCATACCGAAAGAACATAGCCACCTACTACAAAGGAGGAAGCTCACCCAGATAGGAGCATGAAACCCCCCTCAGCAACACAACTTTATACATTTAAAATTGGTTCTGTACCTGTATGTACTACTGAAAATCCCCAGAGTTTGTCCACAGATGTATTTTGAGTCTTGGTGTGTGTGTCTGTTCCTGTCTATACGCAGTGGGGGACAGGAAGAAGTGTGTGAGATTTGAAATTTGTCTTCAAGGGTTTTGACCTTATTGGAGAGAGGTGACACAAATTTGGGAAGCTGTAATACAACTTCACAGACATGGTGTGATGGGATAGGAAGAATGTGGACCCAGAGGGAAACCCAACCTCTTGCCTGGGTCTATTATCAACTCTCCCACTTGTTTAGGGGGTCCATGTCCTCTCAGATCACCGTCATACTTTGGGTCAGCCTTTATAGTGAGTTTCTTGATGATTTCACTTGAATGAAAGTTTCTGCTGATGAAAAATAAGGTTAAAGACATAAAATTGTTAAGATCCTTCTGGTTTGAGTGGTTTATTCTTCTAATAAAAGTCACAAGAGAGCAAAATTCATTCAGTCTTGTCTTGACCCCAACCGTGAGCTGTTGTAAGAAAAGCCCTTAGGACATGGGCAAATATTTACTAAGTGTTAAACAATCAGTAGCTTGTTTCTTTACTCTCTTTTTCTTCCTGACACATTTTCTTTTTCTCTCCTGTTTATTCATACCTCCCTTTGCTAGTATGGCAAAGCTCATCTAGATCTCTTGGTCTCAACTAAAATCCAATAAATTCCACCCTCAAGCTGCAGTTACTGGCTCTAGGCAAAGACAAATAAGATTAACCACAATACCCTAAGTTTGGCCAAATAGAATTCTTTGGCTCTCCCAGGATCCAGAAGGTCTCTGTCTCCACTTGTTGCTGGAGGTCCTGGTGAATAGACAGGTAAAGCACATCTTGGGATAAACCCTATGCCTTGGGCATTTTGGCTTTGGAGACTGGTGGTTTTGATTTGGATTTTCTAGGACTGGCATCTTTAACCCTGCTACTTTGGTGCTCTTGTCTGGGCTATTTGGAAGGGAGCGGCTGCTCTGATTTCTCCCCAGAATTGTGGCTTGCTGTTATGAACTGGTTATTCACACAGTCTTTTGAATATTGCACAAATGTTTTCCATCAGTTATTACAGTGAAATGTTGGCCATTGGGAAGGTAATAAAATCTCTGACCCAAGGAAAGAATGTTTCACACATACCTAGCAACCATAGAGAACTCATAAAACGTTCATTAGAAGGCAACACCGTGGGTCCTTGCGTATCTCCCCATGACCATTGCCACAAAACTACTCTAAAGCAGATGTCCCTTCTTTATAGCTGTATAGGGATGAAACTTCCAGAACTATTCAATTAAAATACACATGGGTTAAAGGTTCTGTCCTTTCCTTAGCCATTATTTGTCCTTCCATTTTTCCACCTCTCACTTGTTCCTCCACTAGACCTTTCCTCCTCCCTCTTTATCCCTTCCTTTTTCCTAATCAGGTTGGAAGGAAAGACAGCTGAACAGAGGCCACTTATGTACAGCAGAGCCCAAAGAAGAGGCAGCTGTGACTCTGAGTGGCTCCACATCATGTAATAGTGGAGAAGTTGTGAAATGTATAAACTGGGCCTTTAAGGAGTATACTGAAGCTTTGAGATTTAATGTGCTTGACATAGTAAATGTAAGCTGAACTCAGCAATGAAAGAAGAATCACCTATGATATATGTATCACTTTTTAAAGTCTCTCTTGCCACCTTGAAGATGACACACTAATGCATACATCTTTTCCTTACTTTACTGTAAAACGTAGTCTGCTTCCTCTTAGCAGGAAAGAGGTCAGGGATAATCATTACATATAATGTCCATCCTGAATGAGAGATGGGCCTATTGGTCAAGGTTTTGAAGAGTCTCTTCAAAGGAAATGCCCTGTTGGAGAAATGCAGCAGAGGTGTTTTAAATTGATATTTAACATGAGTAGTTTCAAAGATGATTTCCAGGAGGAACTAATACTGTAAAATCTCATTGTAAAAATGTAATTGCTTGTTTATTGTTTCCTTAGGTAAACATTTCTCCCTTACACAGCTTTCTGATTTTTGCCTTTTTGAGATATAGTCACGTGGTTTTTCTTCTTTAGACTGTTAATGTCGTTGTTCACATTGATTTACTTCTGAATATGGAAGAAACTTTTCATTCTTAACATAAATTCCACCGATTACGGTATATTCTTCTTTTTATATATTCCAAGATTTGGTTTGTTAATATTTTGTTAAGGATTTTTAAGTCTAGGTTGAAGAAGATTGTTGGTCACTAATTTTCTTTTTAAATACTGTATCTGGTTTTGGTATCAGGGTAATGCTTGTCTCAAAAAATGAGTTGTGAAGTATTCCCTCTTTTATTTCCTGTAAGAGATTGTGTAGAATGGATGTTGTTTCTTCTTTAAACGTTTTCTGAAATTTATAAGAGACATCTTCTGGGCTTGGACTTTTCTTTCATGGAAGGTTTTAACCTACAAATTTGATTAATTTAATAGTTATAGGACTATTTAGTTTTTCTATTTCATCTCATAAGTTTTGGGTAATTTGTGATTTCCAATTGGTCCATTTCACAGAAATTGTTGAATTTACTTTCATATTATTGTTCATAGTGTTGTCTTATTTCCTTTTAAGATTGGAAGAATATGTACTTAAATTCCCTGTTTTATTCCTGCTATCAGTAATTTGTATCTTTTGTGTGTGTGTGAGAGAGAGTTGCTACAGGTTTATAATTTTTATCAATCTTTTAAAAATCAGGTTTATTGATTTTCTCTATTTTCTGCTTTCAATTTCGCTGGTTTCTGATGTTATCTGTTTGATTTCCTTCCTTCTACTTTTTTATTTTGTTCTTTTTTTAGTTTCTTCAGGCATAAACTTGTTACTGATTTGAGACCTTCTTTTTAAATCTTAAATATTTAATGTCATACCTTTCCTTATAAGCATTGTTTTAACTGCATCCCACACATTATAATATGTTGCATTTTCATATTTGTACAGTTAAAAATGTTTTCTAATTTCTCTGAACTTCCTTTTTAACCCACACTTCTAAGTGATTTTTAGTTTTCAAGTGTTTGGAGGTTTTCCTATTATCTTTTTGTTATTGATTTCTGGCTTAATTTCTTTATGGTTAGAGAACCATACTTTATATGATTTCAATCCTGTTAAATTTAGTGAGGTTTGTTTGATGACAGTTGGTATGGTCTATCATGGTGAAGGTTCCATGTATATTTGAAAACAATGTGTATTCCACTACTGTGTGGTGGAGTGCTCTATAAATGTTAGTTGGATTCAATTCTCCTGTATCCTTGCTATTTTTCTGCCAACTTGTTCCATCTATTATTGAATGAAGAGTGTTGAAATTGTCAGTAATAATTATGGATTAATTATGGCTTTGTGTATTTTTATACCGAGTTCTGCCACTTTTTGCCAATTGGATCATTTCTTTTCTATATATTCAGAAAATATCTGTTTTTTAATTGATATGTTTAGACCCTTTATATTTAATGTAATTATCCATATACTAAGATGTATGACTTGCTTTTTACTATTTTGTTTGTTCTATTTTTTGTTCCTCATTTCCCCCTTCCCTGCCTTCTTTTGAGTTATTGGTACTATTTTTAGTGTTTAATTTTAATTTTATCTACAGTGACCTTTAGAATATCTCTTATATAATTTTTTAAAGTGTTTGTTCTAGGACAGGGGTTGGCCTGATTTTTCTGTAAAGGACCAGGCAGTAACTATTTTAAGCTTTGCATGCCATATGACCTTTTTTGCAAACTGCTCAACTGTGTCATTTTATTGTGAAAGCAGCCTCAGACAGTGTAAGTGAATGATCATAGCTGTATCCCAATAAAACTTCACTTACAAAAAAATAGATGACAGGCTGGACTTGGCCTGTCGACTATAGTTCTTCAACACTTGCTCTAGGTATTATAATATTCATATTTACTTTTTCATAGTATACTCTTTATCAGTATTTTATCACTTTATTTATTTATTTTTTTAAAGATTTTATTTATTTATTTGACAGAGATCACAAGTAGGCAGAGAGGCAGGCAGAGAGAGAGGGAGAGGAAGGCTCCGTGCTGAGCAGAGAGTCCCGATGCAGGGCTCAATCCCAGGACCCTGAGATCACGACCTGAGCCGAAGATGGAGGCTTAACCCATTGAACCACCCAGGTGCCCCAGTATTTTATCACTTTAAATAGAATGTAGAAATTTTGTCACTATATGTAACACTTTACCCTTTATGTTATAATAGTATTAAATATTGTATCAGTTTACTTTATGAACCTATCAATCTTACAATTTCTGCTTTCAACTACCAAACATATTTTAAAGAATCTAGAGGAGAAGAATGACCTCTTACACTTACTCAGATATTACTTTCTCTGCTGTTCTTCCCTCCTTTCTGATGTTATAAGTTTCCTTTTCTCCCATTTCTCTTCTGTCTGAAGATCTTTGATAACAATTCTTTTAGAGTAGGTCTGCTGTCAATGAATGCTCTTAGTTTTCTATCATCTGAGGATGTTTGCATTTTATCTTCATTTCTGAGGCATACTTTTGCTGCACATAGGATTTGAATTGACAATTCTCTTCATTCAGGACTTTAAAAATGTATTTTCACCTTTGGTTTCCATGGTTTCTGATGAAAAGTTCACAATCATTTGAATTTTTGTTCTCTGTAGGTAACACATTGTTTTTTCCCAACCTGCTTTTAAGATATTTCTTTGGGTTTAGTTTTCAGTAATTTGATTATGATGTACCTGGATGTGGTTTTCTTTGTATTTATCCTATCTAGGATTCAATTACTTTTTCAAACATGTAGGTGCATGTCAGATTTAGGATTTTTTTCAGCCATATTGCTTTTAATAGTTTTCAGCAATGCCCTCTTCCCTTCTGCAACTCTAATGACACGTTAGACCTCTTTTATTAACTCAAAGATTCCTGTGGTCATTCATTCTTTTTTTTTTTTTTTTAAGATTTTATTTATTTGACAGACAGAGATCACAAGTAGGCAGAGAGGCAAGCAGAGAGGAGGAGGAAGCAGGCTCCCCACTGAGCAGAGAGCCCAATGCAGGGCTCGATCCCAGGACCCTGGGATCATGACCTGAGCCGACGGCAGAGGCTTAACCCACTGAGCCACCCAGGTGCCCCTCCTGAGGCCATTCTTAAAATCTTTTTTCTCCTTCTTTTTCAGAGTAGATAAATTTTTTTCCATCTAGTTTATTAACTCCTTCTTTATGTCATCTCTATTTTGCTATTCAGCTGATCCCGGGAGGGTTTGTATTTTCTTATTTTATTTTTCTATATGTTTCAGTTCTTCTTTATACCTTCTGTATCTTTGTTGAGACTTTCTATTTTTCCATTGATTTCAAGAGCATTCTGATTGCTCATTGGTACATTTCTGTAACAGCCACTTTAAAGTCTTTATGGATAATTCCAACAGCTGTATTATTTTGACATTGGCTTTTGTTGATTGTCTTTTCTAATGGGGGTTGAGATTTTCCTGGTTCTTCATTTGCAGAATAATTTTGAATGTATCCTAGACATTTTGAGTACCATGTTATTAAACACTGGATCTTGTTTAAATCTTGTGAAGAATACTTGTATTTTTGTTTTAGCAGGCTGTCAACCTGGTTAGATTTAGTCTGCAAGTTGCAAACCATTTTCTGTGGACTGTGGTTACAACCTAGTTTAGTTTTCAGATGCTTTGTAGTAGAATTTGGATATATGCTGTGCATATGCCCCATCCAGTTGTCTTTCTGGGGTCTGGGCGGTAGTCTGTCTTTTAGCTCAGTTCACATTTCTTGGTATGCTGTTTAAGATAAGATCTATATATACCTGCAGCTCAGTGGTGAGGCACAGAGTTTAGAAACAACATAAAGGGGTTCCTTCCCTGGGTTCTTCTCTCTCTTGTCTCTATGGTATTTTCTGTTTCTTTGGGTCTCCTGGTTTTGTCCTCTGGGTAGAAAGGTTGTGTTTTAGTTATCCTCTTCCACCATACCACTCTGTAACTCAACCCACATTCAGGATCAAGTGGTGAGGGGGAAAAATAATGGGGTCTCCCTTACTTGTTTGGAATCATATCTTTACCCTTGGAGTCTGTTATTGCTAATACCTCTGCAGCCATGGGATTGCTTGGAGGCTGGGGCAGGAAACCCAGGGATTTCAATACTCTCTTTGAGTGTCAGGAGCTCCCTTTCATGGTCCTCAAGCCAGAACTAGAGGACTTTTCTGAACATTTTGCTGTTTGTGCCCTATTTTCGACTTCTGGGTTACTAACACACAACCAGTCCAGAAGATGCTACTCCTTGCTCTATAGTTTTCAGTCCCACATAGATGTTCCATGAGTTCCATCTACTTTTTATGGATGTCTTCAGTATATTATTGTGTGCTTTCTCTACCTGACTCAGAACTGAAACAGTAAAACTTATTAGGAACAGAACTAAAAACTAAAAATTGAAGTCATTTTTTAAAAGATTTTATTTATTTATTTGACAGACAGAGATCACAAGTAGGCAGAGAGGCAAACACAGAGAGAGGGGGGAAACAGGCTCCCTGCTGAGGAGAGAGCCCAATGCGGGGCTCAATCCCAGGACCCTGGGATCATGACCTGAGCCAAAGGCAGAGGCTTTAACCCACTGAGCCACCCAGGCACCCCAAAGTCATTTGGTTTTTAAAACCATTTTCAATGCTAAACTCCGGTGACTACAAAGTTGGTAAAGAGATAGTCTTTTTGCTCTATTCATTCTGATGGTGGTAGATGTAGTGGTGGAGTAGTGCTGGGGACAATAAACAGTCAGAGTTATGTGCTCCCATGCAGTTGCAAAAAGGATATTAATAGGTAGGTAGAGCAGAAGAGAACACTAGACCACATAGGCAAAGATCCAGGGAAGCCCACCTATGACTGACCTACATTGTGAAGAACAAATATGATTTAAGTAAAGACAGAAGTAGAAAGACAGAACAGTAGGTTTTCCCAGAACTACATGCAACTCAGAGTGGCTGGGGTAAAGTATGTATATGTAGAAGTTGTCAGAGAGGGTACTGTAGGAAACAGGTGGATTGTGTGTGCCAAATTAAGACATTTCAATTTTATATTGAAAACTATTGGACGATACTAAAATTTTGTGAGCAGGTGATACAAAATTCTCTATACCGAGTAAGGCTTTGGGTTACAAAGCGTGACATGTAGTCTCTGAAGAGTAACTGCTTCTATGTGGAAGGATGTGATAAAAATCTTTTAGAACTTCTGCTCTCCCAAAATGATTACTGTCATGTGAATATTCTAGCTGGCCTCCTGGGCTCAGATTGTACCATCAGATAGTTCTGTTCATCACCTGTTTGTCTAAACTTTAGCAGCTTTTAGTGTTCTGGCAAGGGCCTTTTTGCATATTTCTTCTTTCCTATTCTTCTTTCCCCATTACATCTCTGCAGGAAATCCAGTTCTTCACGATTCCTATGGGCACACATGCGCAAAACAACAAAACAAACATTTGGAAAGAAACATACATGGAGGTTGGTGGAGTGACCCCATGGAGGCTGGCCAGGCATTGCTCTTGGGTGGACCTTACTCCGTACTCTTGTTGGATTCAGAACAACATCTTCATTTTTCCTCTTCCTCCCCTACTTCTCCTTCCTCTTCTTCCTCTTCTCCTTCTTGTTCTTCTCCTCCTCCTCCTCCTTCTCCTCCTTTTATATTTTTACCTCTTCCTTCCTTCCCCTCCCTTCCTCCCTCCCTTCCTTTCTCCCTTATCTTTCTCTTTCTTTCTTTCTTTCTTTCTTTCTTTCTTTCTTTCTTTCTTTCTTTCTTTCTTTCTCTCTTCTTTCTCCTCTCCCTTCTTTCTTCTTTCCTTCCCTTCCCTTCCCTTCCCTTCTTTTCTTTTCTTTTCCTTTCTTTTCTTTTCTCTCTTTCTTAGGACAATACCTTTCTGGACGGCCTGGTGATCTTCAGTAACAAGTCTGTTCCTTTCAACATTTCATAAAACACTCAACAAACTGAAAAAAACCCCAGCGCATGTATGTCCGTCTGATTTACTGGTTAATGCCTCAGACAGGCCTAATATCAGTTCTTGTTTTGTCCAGTTACTCAATTGGTTTATTTGTCAAGTTAGTTGCCCTTTCTAAGCCTGTTTCCTCATCTTTAACTGGGGCTAATGAGGGTACCTATCTCCTTGGGTGTTTGTGCAGATTAAGTGAGAAGAGATCTGTAAGGGTCTTGTTGGTTACCTGTTCATGATAACAGCACAAGAGATAGGAACCTCCCTTAGGGATGCTGGTGCATTTGCTGCTCCTCACAGTGGTCAGCTTTTCTAACACTTGAGACTCCTATCTGTGCTCATCAGAGAATTTTTGTGGGAATTAAAGGTGACATGGGAGCACACAGGGGCATTCTTTATTGTTTATTGTCAAGAATAAGGACTTGCACATTTTTACTTTAAGATGAGATAAAAACCCATCTTGGTCTAACTTTCATCTGTCAGTTCTAATTCTGCTCCTTCAGGTACCATATAATACAATGGATCTTTCGTCCACATGATAGGCCCTTTGGACACTTTAAGAAAGTAATTTCACTCCTTACTACGTCCTTCTTTATTAAACAAGCACTTTGCTTTTCACAGTGTAGTAAGATTATACTAGATTTATCTCTAGAATCATTGGTTTTATCTGTTTTTAGGCTGAAATATCTGTGTCTGCAGCCTCCAAATTCTCTATAGAAAGGCAAAACCATAGTCACAAATCAATCTGCATAAAGGTACTGGGTGTCATTATATGTGAGGCAACTGGAGAAGAGAATTAGCCACACACTTTATAGCATCAAACTAAAGCCTTGGGTGTTGACAGCGGAGGGTAATTCTGTCTGCATGTGTGAGGGGTGGAGGCTGCTCAAGGTTGGAGGCTGAGAGGGGCTCTTAGAGTTTACATCACTGGAGGGAAGATGCTCCTTTCCCTTTGAACCCCTCACTGATCATGGCTGCTAAGGCCACCAATCAAGTTTGTGTCATAGCTGCTGTCTATTCTTTACTCTTTGTGTCATATGGAATGTTTGGTCCATCCAATATAGACCCAAGGACAGAAGAAGCTCAATCTTCTCACACTTTGTTTCTTAGTCAATGATCTACCTTTTCTCAAGATGATGGGATTTTTCTCTTCCTTCAGTGGGTGTTATCTTACCTACAGGAGTGTGGCCTCTCCCTATACTCTGAAAAGGTCAGAAACAGTAGAGCACAAGAGCCCAGCATTCTTCTAGGATTTGCAAAAGATACCCTTTGGCTGTTTTTGCTCATATGCCTCATTTGTCTTTCAGTCCCTGTTGCTATAGGGTTGGGGTTCTATGGATACGGCTTAGGTCACATGCTCAGTTCTCTGGTCAAGAAATAGGATTTGCTATTTGAAGAAAGAATCAAGAAATGACCATGATTTCTGACTTACCTATCTCTTGCTCTTTATATTTGCTGCTGTTTCTTTTGAAATTTTCTGATGTCACGCAAGTGTATTTTGACAAATGCACAAAATCCCCACCCCCATCATTACTACCATCGTCAAAATAGCTTCTTAAACACCTGTTTTCCAGGTACTACATGAGATCTATGCCATTTATTATTTCTAAAAACCCTATTAATAGTTGTGGATGGAAGAAAGATCCCTTCCTGAAAGCAAAATTATAAAATCAACACCAGGAGATCAGACGAGGCAATGCAAAATCTTCTCCAACAGAAAAATGTTTGTTGGTCTAAAAAATTTGAAGAAACTCAATTGAGCATGTTAGCATTTCCAAGAAAGAGAATGAAGCCATTGGAAAAGACCTTGGAAAGCTGAAGAGCTGTGGAGACAAACCTCACAGTACCTACAGAGGTGGTGTCTAGGGAGAGGAATTTTGAGTATTTTTGATCTGATGCCCACATTGTCCCTAATGTCTTGAAATAGGTGTTTAATCTAATTCTTATTCTGATTCCATGCCCATCCATTGACCTTTTGATTATAATTTGGCTTCTTCTATGCTTTCTAGTAGGGGGTAAGTAGTGGTTATGCTGATGTGATCGTGAAGTTTATTTTTACAATTAGAGTCCTCCTTATCATTTTAAAAGTTAACATTCCAGTCATTCCAGTGAGCTTAGTGAGTGTGCGTCCATCCTGAGAAACAGGTGGGTTTTTAGTGTGGGCTGCAAAATCACGTTATTGTCATATAACTGATGGCCAGACTTTGGATCATAGTAAATTTCCAACATCAATATTGCCTCATGTCTGTCATTCTCTTTTGTACACATTTGTTATACCAAATGCTCTAGCTAGGACTAACTCTATTCCTTCCTATTTTAAATATCTCTAGGTATCAACCTCATTTTTCAGATGGGAAACAGAAGCTTAGGGACACTGAGCAATTCTTTAAAAATCACATTGTTGTAGTGAAGCAGGTTTCGAATCCAGGTTTTTCTGATATCAACCCTCAAGCTATCCCTCATAGCTAACAGCCATTTTCTTCCTTGGGCCTAATATTTCTTTTACAATAGCCTAGCATTGCATGACATATTCTGTGGTGAGAATTTTGCCTCCAAATATTTTTGTGATGGACCTATGCTCCCACTCTTTCCAAATAAATACTTCTATAAAGATCAATCATCATCTCTGTGACCATGTATAAGACTGTGTCACCAAACACAAGAATGTAATGTCCAGGGTCCCATAACAAAAGGCATTTTCAGATACGTATGGAAAGCGCTGGGCTTAGAACACAGAAGGTCCTCTGTCACTGGTAGTTCTTTTCTCTAAGGAGACAGAGAAGTGCAGGAAGATAAAAGAACAAAAGTCAAGAGCTCCTGCAGGGGTGAAAACCAAAGGGACCAGTTGCTGCATAAAAGATGCTTGGAAAGTTCTTCCCAATCATCCACCTTCATGCACATAGACTGCTTGCTCCCTTGAGGGGAGAGGGCCAGAGCAGACAGATAGGGAAGCAGCAATCTGTGAAAACCATCTGTAAGTGCTGATGGGACTTTGGCAGGGAGGCCGACTGGGATCGGTTCCTACTGATCTGTAAATCCAGCTTTCAAAACTGTTCCCCACAGGAGGCCTGGGGATGGCTTAGAATATTTTGTGGGTCAATTTCAGCAACAACTGGAAGAGGGTGTCGTAGCAGGGCAGGAGGAAATGCCGGCTAGACCCACTGCAGAGAACATTCCTCAGGTCTCATTTCAGATGTCACTTCTGCAGGAAGGTCCTACCTACTAGGTGCCCTGCCCTGAATTATATTTCTCTATGCATATATTTCAGAGATCTACCATCTGAATCTTATTTATTTAACTTCTCTCAGCTGGAATGTAAGCTTCATGAGGGTAGAGACTTCATTTGTCTTTTCTTAGCTTTATGTGAGTAGAGTCTGGCATATGGGGAATACTCTATAAATACTTGTTGATTGATTGATAACATGAATGAATGAATAAGCAACTGAACTAATGAGTGGGCAGACAAGATGGCAAGGGATGGGAAGGAACCACAGTGAGTAGAAGGAGCTCAGCATTTGAACGGGTACCCATCCGATCCCAGTCTTGGTCCTATGGCAACTGATACATGATCTTAACTTAGAAGGTTTGGTTCTTCATCTATAAAAATCTGTTTCATAGAATTATTATCAATGCTGAATGACAGGACAATGAAGGTGCATTACCATTTCCAAAGTGACTGGCACAAAGGCTGACATGTAGGTATACAAGTAAACAGTAGTGTCACTGTCTTCCCTCCAGGTACACAGTATAACCACACATCTATCATGATGAGCAGGGTTCAAGTCAACATGAGCTTTTAGTCTCCCCACATTAAGCACTTGGGATCTGGAGCTAAGTAAGTTTCAAACTCTGTCCTCAAAAAGCTCATGGTACCATTTATTTAGAAACATACAAATCAAGTTTGGGGACAGGGTGGCATTTTCCTCATTACTTAATTATATATGCACCTACTTTATATCTCACATAATTATTTAATTGAATTTTATCTTCAAATCAAGCCCAAGAGATAGGTACTATTATCTTAATTTTGCAGATGAAGAAACTTGAGCCTCAGAGAAGTGAAGTAACTTGTTCAAGATCACATTGTGAATGGGCAACATGCTAAGGGCTCCATACCCATTCCATCTATGTTCCTTGGACTGTATTTCACGCCTGCCCATTCTTTACCAATGCTGTTGGTGACTTTAGAGAAAGCGTTATATGCTTACCTATTTGGATAGGCAATGTGTATGCTCCTGATTCTAATTAATCTTTCTTCTTGGAGTCCATGGAGGTTTTGATATATGCCTGCTTTTATTTAAGCTTTTAGCTGTGACAGCTTGGTTTATTTCATTTATTATAAAGGATGTGCACATATTATGTATTATGCTCTAGGGTAACTTAGTGAATCATCCTGTGATTCAAAATATCAAACTAGTGGTTTTTGAACTGCAGCCATCATTTGGTGCAATCATAGTTTAGCCGTTTGGAAGTTTTCCTGATAGTCATTTTGTTTTGTGGTAATAACCTACAAACTGAACTGAAAATAATAATAAAATATATTGAAGACAAACTATACCTACATGTAATACTGTCTTACAAATAAAATGCTGAGTAAAAGAATCTAGGCACAAAATATTCTATAGCATGATCCCACTCATAGAGAGTTCAAAAACAGGCAAAGCCACTCTACGGTGAGAGAAGCCAAGATTTAGGCTACCCTGGGGAATGGGGAACATCCAGAGGGGTGTGAAGAAGATTTCTGGGTGCTGGTAATATTCCCTTTTTTAAAAATTTTATTTTTTTTAAATTTCTTTTCAGTGTTCCAGAATTCCTTGTGTATGCACCACACATATTCTATTTTTTGATCTGAGTGCTGGTTACACAGATACATTCATTTTGATATACTGAGTACATGTTCATTTTGGTATCACTGAGCCGTATCTTTACTTAAGCTGTATGCTTAAAACATGTGCATTTCTCATATACATGGTATAATTTAATAAAAGGTAATTAAAAGTTTTGGAACACTACTATGAGCTAAGCAGCATAATAGGTGTGTGATTTGAGTTGTCTATAATCTGCACAATGTAACAAATTCACAATGATAAACTTCACAGATTTTCAAAGTATTTTTTTTTTAAAGATTTTATTTACCTATTTGTCAGAGAGAGAGAGAGAGGGAGAGAGAGCGAGCACAGGCAGACAGAATGGCAGGCAGAGGCAGAGGGAGAAGCAGGCTTCCTGCCGAGCAAGGAGCCCAATGTGGGACTCGATCCCAGGACCCTGGGATCATGACCTGAGCCGAAGGCAGCTTGCCTAACCAACTGAGCCACCCAGGCGTCCCTCAAAGTATTTTTAATATCCATTTAACAGAGGTAGAAACTGAGGCTCAGAGAATGAACACACTCAAGACCATATCATGAATAAGTGGTGGAGCTGAGCTTTCAGATCTCAGAAAACTGACTCTACAGCCACTCACCTTTCTTTTTATGGCATTTAAATTTAAGTTGTATCATGAAATTGTTTAGTAGTGTACCAGTTCTTTTGAGAACCTTGTCATTGAGATTGGTGACAAAAGCAAAATTCTGGGCAACGTAATTTTTAAAAAGTGAGCTTGAGTTCGTTAATGTGGGCCTTTATAAGGGCTGGCTCACAAGGAAAACAATTTAAATTGGTATGGAAATCAAAGTGGGCATGATTCAGGAATCTTGTCATCAGAAGAAATGAGGTGATGGACTGACCTAGTCTAGGTGAGCTCAGCTGAACAGCCCATGGCTTCTGGCAGTGGAAGACCTGTGGAGGATTTGCAGCTCCCTTCCAACAGGGCAGGCCTTTCTGTTGCCACAGTCCTGACAAGTGGTCATTTTTTAATTCAGCTTTTACTTGACCACCCAATCCCTTCTTACTTTGGTATGACCCTTTTTAGTTAATACAATACTCCCCCAGTCCCTATGTCCTCCATCAAGCACCCCTGTCAGAAACAGAAGGAGGACCATTGCATCAATTCTGTAGACAAGGAGACAGCATTAGAGAGGCTAAGTGACTTGTTTCAGATGATACAGCTCGTAAGTGGGAGCAATTCATTGATTGCAATGATTAATCAATTAATTCCTCTGAACTAATTTTGAATTAATGCTCGTGTTCTTTTCCCTATGCTATGCTGCCTCTTTCTAAGTGGGAGCTTACTCTGTAGAAGGCAGTCTTCTCAGGTTTTGAGCTATCCCAGTTGACTACTTGTTAAACTGAAAGAGTTTTCCTTGTAGATTCCAGCATGGTTATGTTCTTAGGGGTCACCTAGAGAAGCAAGAGTAATAGCTATTATTTAGATGGGACCAGCCATGTGCCAGGCACTTTGCACATTTTCCCTTTAAATTCTTATTGTCATCCTTCAAATTAGGTACTACTTTTCCCCCTATTTATGGATAAAAAAATTGAGGGTCAGAAAAAGTTACAGTTAGGTACTATTTTCCCCTTTAAGAAAATTGTGACTCAGAAGGGTTTATAACTTGCCCAAGCTCACACAGCAAGTAAATGGCAGGTTTCAAACTCAGGTCTAAGCTCAAAGCTTATGGTTTTGAATCACTCCAGTTTTCCCCCTTTCTTCCTTAGTTCAGTCTTTTAGATGCTGGAACACCTGCCAGCATGTCCTGACTCCCACTTCCATCCAAAGTTTTCACTTCTCAGCTAAACCTCTTGTCGATTCTTGTTGTTTGTCTGTTCTGAATTCCCCTTCTGGCTATGTGGCTCCCACAGGAGCTGCCATATTTGTACATGACCCTGCTGCAGGTCACAGCTAATTAGTTCCAGTGGTTTCTTGGTCCAAGTTGGGCAGTGAGTTGTAATTCCTTTCTCTATATTGCTAGGGCCTTGTGGACCATCTATAGTAATCTGACTTATGTTAATCTAGTTAAGTAGACCCAGAAGCAAATAACCTAAATTGTGGGTTGTTAGTTGTATGCTTTTTAAGAGTTTTCCTCTTCTAATTAATTGAAAAGAATATCTGCTGGAAGACCTCTTACTTTTCTCCAGATACATGGCTACTTTCTACCCTTGACCGTGAAGTGGTCCCTCTGTCAGTGCTGAGTTCTGACATGCATTCAAGCAGACCATCTGATGTTTGCCCACCTTGCACATCCTGTGGCTGTTCTTCCATCTGAAATGAAATTGTGTTTTTTTCTCTCAGTCCATACCTGGGAAGCCCCTGGATCAGAAACATTGCTCTTTCTTGAGGCCCCACCTTTGTGCCCTGTGTGCGTTCGTTTCTTTGCCCACTCCTCTAGGAGTTAAACCAGAGGTCTGCTCAGAGAAAGGCCTTCAGATAATTCAAATAAAACATCAAAATAGATGAATGGGGAAAATTAAAAAAAAAAATGTGCTTCAGAATGTGTGGTATTTTTTTGGTGAATGGAAATCCCAGGGTGAGAAATCTCAGCTCAAAGGAAGAATTTTCTCATACCATGAGAGATACAATGCCAAGAAACGAGTGAGCTTAGGTGTTCCAATGTTCCAATGACTGCTAAACAGACCAGGGCAGTCAAGATGGTCAGGCAATGGGCTGATTTGCTCTGCAGTGTCCATGAATCTTTCAACGTAGAGCCCACTAAGTAGTGTCCTTTAGATCACAGATGTCTTTGTCTGCTCAGCCTGACACAACAAAATGCCACAATTGGGGGGACTTACATAACAGTAATTTATGATATCACAGTTTTGGGGGCTGGGAAGTCCAGCATCAAGATGCCAGCAGGGCTGGGTTCTGGTGTGAGCTCTCTTTTCGGCTTGTAGACTGCTGCTTTTCCACTGTGTCCTGTGGGGAGAGACCAAGCAAGCTCTCTGGTGTCTCTTCTCATAGGATATTAATGCCATCAGATCAGGGCACCACCATTATGACCTCATTCAACCTTAATTATCTCCTAAAAGTCACATCTCCAAATAAAGCCCACACTGGAGATTAGAGCTTTCACATGTGAATTCTGGGTGGGGTGCAGTGGGACACCTTTCAGTCTACAACAACAAATGTAGTTCTCAGTTCTTTCTCTCAATTTATGTGATGATTGAAGAAAATGTTCACAAATTATACTTCCATTTTGTTCAGTGTTTTATTTTATACTATTTTATTAAAAATTTTCTGACCATGTCCATGAAATTGAATTCACATTTTCTTTGAAAAACATGGTGTCAGTCAAAAAATGGGCAGAAGACATGAACAGACACTTCTCCAAAGAAGACATAAAAATAGGTAACAGAGACATGAAAAAATGTTCATCATCATTAGCCATCAGGGGGATTCATATCAAAACCACATTGAAATACCACCTTACACCAGTTAGAATGACAAAAATTAACAAGACAGGAAACAACAAGTGTTGGAGAGGATGTGGAGAAAGGGGAACCCTCTTACACTGTTGGTGGGAATGCAAGTCGGTGCAGCCATTTTGGAAAACAGTGTGGAGTTTCCTCAAAAAGTTAAAAATAGACTTACCCTATGACCCAGCAGTTGCACTACTGAATATTTACCCCAAAGATACAGATGTAGTGAAAAGAGGGCCACATGCAGCTGCAATGTTCATAGCAACAATGGTCACAGTTGCCAAACTGTGGAAAGAACTGAGATGCCCTTCAACAGACAAATGGATAAAGAAGATGTAGCTCATACATACAATGGAATATTACACAGTCATCAGAAAGGATGAACACCCACCTTTTGTATCAACATGAATGGGACTGGAGGAGATTATGTTGAATGAAATTATGTCAGTTAGAGAGAGTCAATTATCATATGGTTTCATATGAACATAAGGAGTAGCATGGAGGACATTAGGAGAAGGAAGGGAAAAATGAAGGAGGGGAAATCTGAGGGGGAGACGAACCATGAGAGATTTCTGACTCCAGGAAACAAACTGAAGGTTTTAGAGAGTAGATGATTAGGGGATGGGTGAGCGTAGTGATGGGTATTAAGGAGGACACTTATTGCAAGGAGCACTGGGTGTTATACACAAACAATGAATGGAACACTGCATCAAAAACTAATGATGTACTATATAGTGACTAACATAACATAATGAAAAACAAAAACAGAAACAAAACCCAAACCCACTGTGTTAGTTGGCGACGACAGTGATGATGGTGGTGGGTATGGTTATGTAGTAGTAGTAGTTAATAGTTGGGCACATTTTTTTTTTTTTTTTGTAGAAGCTAAGAGTTTTAAAACAAATACATCACTTGTGAACAGCAGGCCTAGTATGTTTTCATACTAGGGACACCACTAATCTTGCAATTGACCAGCTTTCTCTCTTTGCCTTGGCCACTAGAAAGCTCAGAACAAAAATTATATACATCTGTTACAGAATCAAATGGAATATAGTTATATGCATTGGTCTTTCCCCTGCCTTTCCTTTTCTTATCCATGGTTTCTCCTCTTTATGGTTGATTTAGTTTTCCTGCTGCACCAGGTCTGCTGATAAGAGCTTAACACCCTTTGTGGTATGGAGCCAATTGTGGTTTAAAAAAAAAAAAAAGAAACGGATAACCAAACATTGCTTAACGTAACTGTCGCAGCAGGCTGAGCTGTGACTATAAGTATTAAGCAGTCCCTTATTAAGCTGTGAGCATTATTACTCCCATTTTGTGTATAAAACAATGTCTTTCAGAGAGGTTAGGTGGCTTTCTATAGTTGTACAGCTTGTATGTGGGAAATCTTGGTCAAAACAATAGTATTTCTTTGGAACCCTCCACGGTGGCCACTTACTCCTTGGAAATGTCTTCTAGTTTTGAGAATGCTGTATTCCTGGTCTACCTTCAGAAGGTGGGTGGCAGCAGACATCCGTGATCTGTGTCCGTGTTCACAGCGCATATACCACGTGTTTCCCTTCCCTAGCACACAGGAACCCTGGGCTGTGTGTTTCCTCCATTAGCCACATAGATTTGCAGGCTAAAAAAGTGTGGCAACAACATGCCCACAGGTTAGGGTAGGGGCTCACATCTGTGCTATCATGGTCTTGAGGTACTTGGATCAAAACAGAATATTCTCTATTTCTGTTGTTCCCAGAGCGGACTGTGGGCAACTCCATAGCAGAGAAGTGTCTCCACCTCTGAGATCCAGCACAGAACTGGGGCGGGTCAGTCTTCAGGGAGAGCATTAGTAAGCAAACAAAGATACCTCTTGTGATAATAATGGTAATAAAAGCAATAATAATAATGGTAACTAACTTCACTGTATAGTTGCCAAATCCCAGCTACTTTTTTTTTTCTGGATTTTATTTATTTATTTGAGAGAAAGAGAGAATATGAGCAGGGGGCAATGGCAGAGGGAGAAAGAGAAGCAGGCTCCTTACTGAGCAGAGAGCCTCATGCAGGACTTAATCCCAGGACCCTGGGATCAAGACCTGAGCCAAAGGCAGACATTTAACCGACCGAGACACTTAGGTGCCTCTTTAGAAAGCTTCTTGGATTTCTTTGATCAAATCTTCATGTTAACATGATAATGCAGGTACTATTTTGCTCTCTATTTTAGGGATGAGAGTATTCACTCACAGAGGGTTTTGGTAGTCCACGTGTTCCCAACCACACAGCTAACCACACCCCCCCCCCCCCCCCCCCCCCCCGCCGGAAGGTAAATGCTGCTGCTCTCACTCCAGAATCTGAGATTTTCACTGCTGTGGACACAGCCACATCATCCCCCAATCCCAGGGGGCCCAGTCCTGAGTTCTAGGGATCAGGGGCCTTGGCTGAGTGCCTAATAGAATTTATGTCGACCCCTCTGATACCCCAGCATTTGTCCTTGGGTATTGTATAGATTGGACTCAGTTCTGAGAGCCTCTCAATGCTCTGATTACATTGTTGGCTTATGCTGGTTTGGTTTCAGGTCATGAGGCAAGAAGGAAGCAGTCCCTAACTCTTGCCAAGCTGTTCTGCCCAGTGATCCTCTTCCCACAAGCGCGGTGCTGTGGGGCACGCCTGAAGCTCAACCAGCCATAGCTCTTTTCTGCCTTCAGAGGCCCACCTCACGTAAGTGCCAGAACCCAGCAACAGATCCTGGTCCAATTCATGCAAACCGCAGAACTCCAGGGCGGTTGAGGCCACTGAATTTTGAGTTGAGATCAAGTGCTTGAATACCGAAGGAAAACATCTTCAAAGTTTTGCTACAGAGAAAGTCAAACAGTGATAATACTGAATTCTCCAACTTGCTAATTCATTTCTATTTGGTCAGCCCTGGATAGGATGTGATGTCTGAGCATCCCTGCCCATAGGTTTGTCGTCAGACCCTTGAGTGTGTTTAACCAGATCAAGTCGACACCAGCAGGGAGACTGGGACCCGCCAGATATGCAGAGACAGATTTTTCCATTCCAGGCCTGGGGGTCATCGATTTTGCATCACTTCTCTTGTTAATCCTTAAGACTGCTCTCTCTATTGCGGTATTTGGGGCCACATGTTAATGCATTTGGGAAATGGAGTTTGCAGGAGAAGGAAGAAAAGTAACATTTTACTGATGGTAGGAAGTAGAAGTGCCGGGACTCTCGCTGGGTGTCCTGATTCCAAGTCCAGCACTTGGGGACCACGTCTCAGGGTCAAACCCACCCCTCCCATTTAATTAGTTAATTCATTAATTATTTTAGAGAGAGAGCATGAGCAGAGGAAGGGGAGAGGGAAGGGGAGAGAGAATCCCAAGCAGCTCCACGCAGGGTTCAAACCTGTGATTCTGAGATCATGATCCAAACTGAAATCAAGAGTCAGATGTTTAACCGGCTGGGACACCAGGGGTCCCAAACACATCCCCTCTTCCTGGTCAGAGGCTCGTGCTCTCCAGTGCTCCACTTTGGGCCGAAGCGTTGGATCGGAGGAACATGCCCATTATGGACACCGCTAGTGCAGATGAGCACAGCACTCTTGGGCCCCTGGTGACCTTGCAAGACCCTAGTCCCCAGGCTCTTTGTCAGCAGCCTGGGTGTGCCCATGCTGTGTGAGCAGAAGTGATGTGTGTGTGGAGTTTGGGGACTTGAGAAGGAAAGTCTTATGTAGAGATCAGTGTCGGGGTAGTTTATCCATGAATCTTGAAATGAAGGGTGATTGAAAAAAAAAAAAAAAGAACAATCGAAGGGAAGACAGAAGCAGGGTTGGCAGATGGGGAAGTTCTGCTGTGTTAAGCTGCTGAGATTTGGGATTTGTGACCGACAGCAGTTAGCTTACCATAATATAGGCAGGAAGGTGAAGGTGTTGAGGGAATGCTGAGAAGAAGTGGGGTGTGCAGAGTTGCAGTGTAGTTACAGAAATTGTGCAGGAGGGGGATATATAACCATAGCTGGTCTCTCCGGCTGGTCCTCCCTTGTCCACAGACGTCTCCAGGTGAGAACAATGGAGGCTCTGTGTAGTGGAGAAGATGAGGAGGAAGCTTTATGTTTGGAGTGCTTAGCTCTGAAACTCAGCCGCATCTCTTGCTAACGCATCATCTCGGGCCAGTGTCAGAAGCATCTGTGGCTTCGGCTGAGGGGAGAAGGTTCCCTGAATAGGTGTCCTGGGGTCTCTACCTTGACTGACACCAGCTTCCTCAGGAAGAACCAAAGCCATAGAGTTTTAGTCATCGGGGAGGGGGTAGAGAAACTTCCCTGGTGGGTCATAGAAAACCCTCCTAAGCCATGCTGCACTAAGTTGGTTGAAGAAAGTTTAGCCAAAGCTTTTCTTTTCTTGTTTTTCTGAGTCCCAGATTCCAAAGAGGAGCAAGAGGATGGAAGCCAAACAGGTCACTTTCCAGAAACAGCTTGCCATCCCATGTGCCTACAGCATTGGGTGCTTGGTGAGGGCTGGTGGGAGGCGCGGTGGGCACACGGACCTCAGGGGTTTCTAAATGCCGTGCCAGTGGGTTTGGATGTTAGTGGCCAGCTAATCTGGCACTGTCTCAGAGCCAGAAAGGTGGTGTGTGTGTGCGTGTGTGTGTGTGTGTGTGTGTGTGACATGTGACCTGAAACAGAGCAAATTTATAGAGGGCACTGGTCCAAGGTGGACAGAGTGAGGGCATAAAGCAAAGAGTAGTAGACTTGCAGCCATGCTCATGGGCGATGCCGCAGGGGAGGGATGGTTGGGAATCAGCTGCTGATTTCCGGGTTGGGAGGAGGTGCAGAGAAGACACTCCCATGGTGGACCCTGACTCTAGGGTAATGAGGGGGGAAATTCTGTAGCATCCTCTGTGCTTCCTCAGGACGGAGGCTGTGTTCCTCTCAGTTCTGCATGGGCAGCGCCTTGCCTAGCACATGCTGTGGAAGTCAGTGAATGTAAGGATGCCGTGCAGCTTTTCCCAGTCACCTCCTATGGTCTCTTGTGGTCTCTTGTTTTCCATGGTCTCTCCTGGAGCGGGTTAGTTTTTTCCCTCTGTCCGAGCTTTGGGAACTGGGGGTGTCTGCCTGAGGTTCCTAGAATTCTGGCAAGGACTCCAAATGCCACAAGGTCCTTAGCTTCTGTCCAAGGGCACCTCCCAGCAGCCTGGACAGATGCCCTTTCACAGGTAGGCTATGACGTGGCTCATCAAGGGACTGTCTAGTGCTACTTGTTGGGACCCAGGCCAGATGAGGGTGGCCAGATTTAGCAAATAAAAATACAGGACACCCAGTTACATTTGAATTTCAGATACAAAATGAAGACTTTTTAGTATTAATATGTGCCAACGAGGACACAGGAAAATACTTATTTGCCATTTATCTGAGTTTCAAGTTTATCTGGGTGTCCTGAGTTTTCCTGATAAGCCTGCCTGGGTGCTCCCCCGCCTGGTTTGTGTGGACAGAGGGGACTTCGCTGACCCGGGGGTGCTCCTCCCGGTACCCAGGGATAGCGCTGCTGACTGCCAAAAGGCGGCAGCAGACCCGCACCCTGGCCACCCCCGCCCTCATCCTCATTGCCAGCAGCTCCCTCACACGCGCTTTCATTCACGACACTCAGCACCAGGCGGCGGCCTCTGGGAGGGCAGCGGGGCCATCATCCATCACGCCGCCACCAAGGCGTGCTAACAGACCACGGCGGTTCCAGCACACTGATGACGGTGACGATCCTAATGAAGATTTGTGGTGCTGCTGGAAGAGGCTTTGGATCCACTGTCGCCTCCAGCAGATGGGATGAGGCCCTGGGGAGCGGCTTATGGGAAGGGAGGTTCTGGAGATGGGAGGGGTGGGAAGGATGAGCAGCAAGCAGGAGAGCAAGACGGCGCTGCCGGGAGGTCTGAGGCCGGGGGGAGCTGGGATGCAGGGGAGCAGGCTGCACGTAGGGGCTCTGAGGCCTTCAGGCCAAGACGTGGGGGTCAGGGCAAGGGGCCGTGAAGATGGAAGGAAGTTAGCAGGTAAGGGGTTACTGGTTTCTTGGGGCTGCTGCGACAAGTCACGACACAGTTGGTGGCTTCATAGGACAGACATGTGCTGTCTCAGGTTTCTGGAGCCCAGGAGTCTGAGACCGGTCTCACTGAGCCAACACTGAAGTCAAGATGTATGCAGGGCCAGGATCCCTCTGGGGGTTCTGGAGGGTGGACCCATTCCTTATGACTTCCAGCTTCTAGTGGTTGTGCATTCCTTGGCATAGGGCCCCAGCCCATTGATCTCTGCCTCCATTGTTGACCTCCTCAATTCTGTCTCTCTCTCTGCTTCTCTTACAAGGGGGTGTGATTGCATTTAGGAACCACCATGATAACACAGCATGAGCTCCCCTGCTCAGGATGGTAAACTTAATTGTATCTTCTGCCACATCAAGTAACACTCGCATTTCTGCCATATAATGTGTGAGCACTGGTCCAGGAGTTAGGATGTGGACACATCACTTGGGACTCACTGTTCTGCTCACTGTCTGGTATGAGGAGAGGCCAGCATCATGCTAACGAGGTTCCTTCGAGGAATCAGCTGGAAGTCCTGCCCAAGCTTTCATTATCTTTCCTGTTAATTTAATGCCTTGAAGCCAAGGCAGGGTAATTCACACACTCATTAAGAGAGACGTGTGCTCCCAGGAGAAGGTACCAGGTTGGGAGTGCCAGCCCTGCCTTGGAACCACTTAGCGACCTTGTTCAGGTCATACCTCCTCCTTGCAACTGTCTCACCCACTCCAAATGCAGATGTTGAATTGCATAACCTCTAAGAGCCCCTCTAACCCAGAGATCCTTTGAAGTCCAATCTTATTTTCCACTGGGGAAACTGAGGTCCCTGAAAGTTGAGCTGCAGATCTTTCAGCTTAATTGAAGCATAGAACCCAACTTTGGGCTGTGCTCCAGGGTGAAATTTCAGTCCGAGCTCACAGCTTGCTCTGAGCAGCATTTTAAAGTTCAGAACTGAGGTCATAATTCAACCCATGATGGACATTATGGCTAAGAACATTTTACTAAAGCCGTGTCCTGATTTCATAGCACAACACAGACCCAGATCCATAGAGAAACAGCTGGAGCACAATGATATTAGACAATTTCAGCTCTGTGTGACCTTGGGCGTGTCATTGAGCTTCTCCAAATCTCAATTTCTGCATCTAAAAAATATGGGATTTTGAAGGTTGTACATTTGTGAAAATGAAGAATCAATAAATGCAAAATGCTCAGGAGAAGGTTTGGTTTGCACAAGGGGCTCAGCCAGGGGGATCTCTGGCCCAAGGGCTCCATCTGAAGGCTTCTCCCATTGCTCCCCTCCCCCCCACCGCTATCCCCCATTCTTTCATTTCTAGCCCTCTGGCCACAGTGCTGTTCTTGGACCAGGCTCGTCCTGTGTGTGGATCTTGCACTTGTGTTCTCTCACCAGGAGCATCCCTCTCCCAGGTACGTGCACGGCTCACTCCTCACTTCCTGCAGGTGCTCGCAGCCATGTCACCTTTGTCCACCCTCTCAAACATGTGACCCCCTTCTCCACTTTTTCTTCTTCCTGGAACTGATCACTATGCAACTTCCTGTCTGTTTTATTACATATTTATATTTCTACTTGCCTTGCTACTTCCCCCTGATGAAAGTGTAGGCTGTGCAAGGTCAGGCTTCTAGCTTATTTTTATCACTGAAAACAGTGCCCGGCACACAGCAAGTGCTTAGAAATATTTGTTGCGTGAATGAATGAATGAGTGAGGGAAGGAAAAGGTTCTTGGAGTGCTATGCAGAATACAGAGCATGGGGAGTGATGAGTAGCAGTAAGAGGCCACCATAAATATGCATGGGGTAGCAGTTGGGTGGCTGGGGGTTTGGGTGGCTTTCTGGAGGTAGAGATGATAGGCTATGCTGATATATCATTTGGAGGGGTGACAGGGAGGTGTCGCGGAAGACTCCAGTTGCCTGTAGCATGTGGATAAATGCAAGTTCTGTTTTCTGAGCTGCAGATTGCTGAGCAAGGAGCAGGTTTGCAATGCCCACATCCAGGGGCCTTTCTGACTAGGGACACACGGAGGAAAATGAACTGTACCACCGTCAGAGATGCTGGCTTCTGCCTTCAAGATGAGTTCAATATTTGACCTAAAGCGATGCACTTCACCTCCTTGGGTTGGGGATGGTTCTACCATAAAGGGAAGGAGAAGGTGTGGTAGAGCCCATCTGAGAGGTCCTTGGGTGGGCAGTATGGGACCCTGGGCAAGACTAGGCTTTGGAGTTAGACACATTTGGGTTCAAAACTAACCCTTGCCATTTACTAGTTAAATTTCACTGAACTCAATTTCTTCATCTCTAAAATAGGAAAAGGTAATTCTGACTTCATGAAGATGTAGTGAGGTTCGAGTGACACAATGTCTCTAAGTGCAAAACACTGTGCCTTGCATGTGATATGGAGTGAATAATTTCCTCATGTCTTCCTTCCAACCCCTTGCTTCCTGCAGTACACCCAGATGCCGTCTGTCCCCACTAGCCACTCACCTCTGTGCAGATGGAGCTGCATGATATGAAGTTTATGATGCTCTTGACCTGTTCATATCTAAGAAACTTACTATTTTGTTGCAAACATGCCCCATGGCTTATTGCAAAAGGCCATTAAATATGTATCAAAAATGTGAAGAGGAAGAGTTATTGCTTTGCTCAGTGTTGCTTGACTAGATTATATAGGAAGAATAAGAATTATTCTTCTTTCTCTGCCATCACCTTTCTGTTAGATTTTCTCACACCAGGTGTTCAAATCCCAGGGAGAAAGCTTCTTCTTCCCAGTCTGACATTTTCAAACGTGTTGATACATACCCAATGGAGTGATTCTACAGAAGATGGTGCCACTCAAAGCCCCAACCTGAATGAAGTAGCTCCCCGAATTCTATTTATGTCGTAATGAATATATTCAACTTAATAGCGTCCAAGACTTTGTAGGCACACCTGCAGCAAAGAGCACAGTATGGATATGGAGTGATTCGAATTTTCCTTCCACAAAAATAATTTTGGCAGCTTGGGATCAATATCTTCCTCCCATATGTTTCATATTCTCTACAAAGTATAATTGAAGACACTCTTCTCAACAGTACTTTTCGGTGTGAATGCATTCAGAAATTCTAAAAAGGTAACTTGAAAAGGAAGGAAACTAACATTTGGGTCGCATCAACTATGTATCAAGGCTGTGTTATGCACCTTGCATATGTTATCTCGTTTAATCTGCACAACTGGGTGACAAAGATAATATCAGGCTTACTTTTGCAGAATGGGAATCTGAGGCTCTGGACGGTTAAGTTACTTGCCTAAAATCACACAGTCATTAGTGGTGCGATCAGGATCCCAAGTCAGCGTTGTCTGACTCCAAAGCTGGCTCTCTTGAATATGGGCTTGCACTCTAGACACTGCATTCCTAATTCTCCACACTTCCTACCTTCAGGCCTTTTTTTCATTGAGAACAGAAACTAAATCAGTGGAGAAACCCAAAACTCTGAGACCAGATTTTGAAAGAACTTTCTTGGCCCAAACTTACACGTGGACTACATCCATTTCAACTCTACTTTTAGAAGTCAGACTGCATTGATGTCCTTACTTCCTTGTGTAGAAACGGAAGCAAAGTTGGACAGAGGTGTCTCTGACCTTGGACTGAAAGAGATTTGAATCTATTCTAGGAAATGCATCTCTTTCTCCAGGAGGTGAGAGGGAAGTGGTCCCTGCCAGGGGAGACGGATTCTTTCCACTGTTGCTCTGACAGCCATCTTGGCAGCCCTCCCAGCCAAACTCTCTGGGCTGCTTCGTGCTCCATGATTCCTGGTGGGGTAAGAATTGGCTCTGTGTCTCTCTTCTCCCATTAATCTTCATTTTAGTTCGTTGCTATAAAGATACATCTTGAAACATTCAAGAAGTGAAGAAGGAGTTCATCCGTGTCGCAGACAGCATGCTTCAAGGATTGCTATTTTGTCAACCTGGCCAACTTGGATGTCAAAGAATGTGCTCTGGGAGGAAATGGCCTTGGTAATTTTCCTTGCTTTGCACTCTGTCCCTGTCCCCACCTCCAAATTTATCCAGAGCAGCAATAACCCATTTTATTATTGTGTCCGTGACCGGGAGGACAGGAATGCCTTCTGCGGCTCTGGGAGCTGGGTGATCTTTTGACCCCATGGTATTCCCAGTTAACAAGGTCCCCAGAGAACATGCCTTCAGTGTGGTCACTGTGTGATGTCCTCTTCCTGGAGCTGGTGGATTTCTGTCAGTGACCAGGGGATTTCTGCTAAACCCAACAATCTCACTGGCAATTCCCTTGGTGTCCACACTGTTATGTTAACCTCTTTAGTCCCAGGACCATGCATGCTACTTCTGACTCTTGTATGTTTGTTAAACTGATGAGTACCACTCGTTGTTATCCTGTTCCCTTCTATTTCCTATGTTTTTGTTTTGAGGAACTGTAGATAAGAGAGAGGTTCTGACAACTGGAAATTTAGCTGAATGAATAAGCACTTCTTTGGAAGTAGAGAACTTCTGACTCAGAGGAAAAATGAGAGCCCTGGTGTGGTGTGTTCCCTAATTTTGGCTTCCAGGAAAATGTCTTCATGGGGCCAGAAGAACAGGGGATTAACATCTACTGAGTTCCTACAGTCGAGTTCCTATGTTGGTGGTCTTTGCTACCGACTTTATTTATATTATCTTACTTAATTTCAGGCAAAGATGTTCCTGTTTTATGGAAAAGGAAACCTACATTGAAGGAAAGTAGGTAGGTAGTAGGATTGAACTTCTTAGTAGGATTGTACATGGAGAGACAAAGCATAACTCATTGTCAGTCTGCTAAGATGTTTCATGAGATGAATATTGAGGCTCACTTTCCATTGTTTAAGATATGACTTTTAATCTTGTTTCACTTCACCAAGATTGTATTCTATCCTTTGGGACAGACTCACATTAACCAAATTCATAAGGCTAATGTAAAACCACACACACTGCCAATGTATTAAATTGGAATGGGAGGCATAGCTACCACATTGGCCAAAATAGTTGCAATGGCTCAAGTCGCCCCTTTGTCTTCTTGTGGGTAAGTTACATGGGCAAGTAAATTATAATTGGGAAGTTCCTTGGTGAAAATGCATTCAGGGTATGGTTAAAGAGTTATGCAATTTAAGGTCCTGTGGCCTTGGGCTCTGGAAGCTTCTTCCATCCATTTTCATAATAGAGCTAAATTTGCCACAGTGACTGACAGGTTGAATCCATAGGCCTGGATCCCTTTTCTCCTGGTGATTGCTGGTATGGACACTGGTCTGTGACTGTCCCTTCCTCTATTTCTGGGAATGACCAAGTACGGCCTGTTTAACCTTATCGGTGGCTCCAGTTATGACAGTTTGGCTTACAAGCCTTTCTGTTTTTTTTTTTTTTTTCTTTCTTCCAGTTACATTTTAATATCTTAGCTCAGATCTGGTGTCTGTGGTGCTATTATTAACTCTCTGTTATTAACTTGATTTTTCTAATTTCCAAGTTGTTGGCAACCCCCATAGTTTCCCTTGCAGAGATAATATCAATGCTGCAGGATTTGGGGAAGGCTAAATTAGACAATGTAGGGGAAAAGAGTCCAGCATGAGACAGCTGATTCATTAATTCCATTCCTTATTTTGCAAGAAGGTTAAAACTGAGCAAAAGAGGGGCGTCTGGGTGGCTCAGTGGGTTAAGCCTCTGCCTTCAGCTCAGATCATCATCCCAGGGTCCTGGGATTGAGCCCTTCCTCGGGCTCTCTGCTCAGCAGGGGACCTGCTCCCCCTCCCCACTCCCTGCCTCTCTGCCTACTTGTGATCTCTGTCTCCCTGTCAAATAAATAAAATCTTAAAAAAAAAAAAACTGAGCAAAAGCAGCTAGCTATCCAGATCTCCATCTCTGTCACTGACCTCAGAAGACAATGTTGAATCATTTTTGAATCATTATTTCTACTTGCAGGAGCAAATTTTTCTTAAAAAAAGACTTTTTCCTAATAATGATAGTCTATCTTTCCACATGTGTGACTTTGATTACATTTTATAGAAACTTTGACCTGGAAACCACCTTTCTCAAACCTACCACCTATCAGAAAAGTTGGCCACGATGTCAACAGAAGAACAGAAAAGTAACCTCACTCAGGTAGGAGAATTTGGTATTTCCTTCTGCACACATAGTAGTTTTAAGAAAGCCTTTATGGCTGTCAGACTTCAATCTCCATGGTAATAACTTGAGTTTGGCTTCACTGTGGGGTAAGAGCAAGTCAGATGTCATCCAATCATCCATGCAAGACATCTTGGTATTGGCCAAGATAGACACCCAAGTTTTCTGTGCATCTTAGACTGTATTTTTCTCTTTAAAGAGGGAGACAACAATTTCCTGATTAATAACTGACATTTCAACGTGTTTTATATTTTATCATCACATTTGACCTTTGATGAGGGAGTTATTAATTCTAATCCTATTTCATAAATTAAAAACTGACAGCAGATAAATCATTTAGCTGATCATTTGGCACAGTGCATGTCTCTGTTGACTTCAAGTTCTGGACTATTAGCAGAATTCCATGCTTCTTCCTAGTGTATATGCTTGAGTTCACCTCTGGCCCTTGATTAGGAATTAAATAACCATATGTCACTGTACAGGTTAGCTGTATGTGTCAACTTGGCTAGGTCACAGTACTTAGATTTGATGAAATATTATTCTGGAGTTTCCTGTGAAGATGTTTTCTAGACGAAACTAACATTTAAATCAACAAACTTTGAGTAAAGCAGGTTACTCTTCCTAAAATGGGAGGCCACATTCGATCAGTTGAAGGACTTAAGAGAAAAATATTGACCTCCTCCTCAGAAGAGGGATCCCTGCCAGCAGAACACATTCTAGACTCAAGCTACAACTCTTTTTTGGGGTCGCTGGCTTGACAATCTACCCTGCAGATTTTGGACTTGCCAAACTTGCATACGATCCAATTCCTTAAACTCAGTCTTTGTATTTATGTGCCTCCTGTTGGTTATGTTTCTCTGGAGAACCCTGACTGATAAAAGATTTTGCCACTAAGGAGTGGGAGTCTGTTAACAAATACCTAAAACTATCCAAGTGGCCTTAGGACTGGGTAATGGGTAAATCTGGAAGAATATTTGAGGTTCCTAACAGGAAAAACTGAGACTACCTTGAAGAGACTGTTGATAGACATAAGAATATCAAAGGTGCTTCTGGTGAGGTTTCACATGAGATTGAGGAACATACTACTGGAAACTGGTGGAAAGGGTGGTCCTTGTTATAAAGGGACTAAGAACTTGGCTGAACTGGGTCCGAAGTTTGTGGAAGGTAGTAGTTGTAGGTGATTAACTTGGATATTTAGTTGAGGAGATTCCTGAGAAAAGTGTGGCCAGTGTTGCCTGCTTTCTCCTTACTGCTTGTAACAAAAGGTGACGAGGGAGACACACACTGAAGAAGGAATTGTTAGGCCAAAGGTAATCAGAACTTGATGATTTGGATATGTTCAGACTACCCATAGTGCCAAAAATGAGAATGCTTGGTCTGGAGAGAACACCAAGCATGTGGTTGGACAATCATTTGGCTCTAAAGTGATTACAGGTATGACACATGGATCCAATTAGCTGTTTCAGCAGAAATGCTGCCAGTTTGGACTGAAGAGGACAGAGATGGGACAGAAGGAAGGCATGCTGTTGGGCTTCTGAGATTTTGCAGGATGAGTCAGTAGGGCTATCTGGCTGTGAACATGTGTTATCCTTCAAGAAAACAGAAGAATGGCCCTTACGGCAGTTCAGAGTTCAGCAGTGTTGTCATCACCACCACAGGCCTAGAGGACACAGGCTTGTGGATGACTGTGTGTTTGGGGGGAGTGGGAGGGAGGCATGTGACCGCTGTTTTTTGATTCTATAGGGTAGAATGACTGCCCAGGGCCCCGGGGAAGGACTGCCTCCCTGATGGACCAGAAGATAAGAGACTGGAGCCTAAGACGGTTCTTCTCTAGCCTTAAGACCTCATGTAATTTGCCTCGCTAGGTTTCAGACTTGCTTAGTATCTGTCACTCCATTATTCTTCTTGACTTTCCCTTTTGAATAGTAATGTCTGTTCTGTGCCCCACCATTATTTTGGAGGGAGATAACTTGTCTGGTTTCACAGATTCACAGTAAGAGAAGGATTTTGCCTCAGGGCACATTGTACCCCGAGTCTCACCCACGTCTGATGTAGATGGTATTTCAATGAAATTATGGGTTTGGAGTTGATGCTGGAGTGGATTAAGACTTTAAGGCTGTTGGGATGGGGAGAGTGTAGTCTGTCTGTTGAAGGATGTACAGTCTGTGGGAGCAGAAGGTGATGTATTATGGGCTGCACTCTGTCCTCCCAAATTCAGATGTTGAAGTCCTAACCCTGAGTTATCTCAAAAGGTGACTACATTTGGAGATGAGGCCTTTACAAAGGTGATCAGGTAAAAAAATGATAAAGTAAGGTCAAATGAGCTTGTATGGTGGGCCTAATCCTGTAAGACTAGAGTCCTCATAAGAAGAGGAGATTAGAGCACAGACACATAGATGGAGGGGTGGCCACACGAGGACACAGAGAGAAGGTAGCCATGTGCAAGCCAAAGAGAGAGGCCTCAGAAGAAAACAAACTTGCCAACATCTTGGTCTTCGACTTCCAGCCTCCAGAGTTGTGAGAAAATAAACTTCTGTTGTCAAAGCCCCTTGGCCTGTGGTATTTTGTTATGGCAGTCCTAGTAGACTAAAATGGTCACTGGTATCAATTTGATGATTTACTGGGGGGGGTGGGGTGGGTTATCTACACCATGTTGTTGGCATTAAGAAGATAAATCTTGGTTATTTGACTGATTTTGTTATTTCAAAGTTGATATTGTATAGACCCAGCTTTAATTACATGTTCCTTCATCTCTGATTTTTTTTTTTCATGTAAAATCACTTTCTCTCAAGTTTATTGCCTTAATAGCCTGGGGGAAATATTTGCTTCTGAGGATCATGTATCAAATCTGTTTCATTTTGGTCAGAATATCCTTCTTTCCTTGTAAACAAAATTACACTGTGATTTTAAGTGCTGCAGAAACTCTTGGAAGGAAAAGTCTGCTTTGGATTCCAAGAAAGTTTCCTCTTATTACATTTTGTCTTTATTGTAGACTTCAGGACTCCGACACGACCTGGAACCAAGCTATCCAAAACCAATGTCTTCCACCAAAAATAACTGTAGGATAAAGGAATGTCCCCTTTGAAGAAATTCTTCCCCTTTCCTACTTCTCCTCAGGAACACTGAAGAATCCCATTTGACAGAAGGATCTTTTTTCCCCTCCCAATTCTGAGTTTTATATGCCCAGATTCCAAAATTTCAGCACGTATACATTTGAAAAAAAAATAAGGGACGATTCCTAATTGACATCTCATTTTCTGGCTGTAGTCATCAGCCTCGGAGAAGAAAAATAGCAGTGAAAAGGTGAGAGAGAGTCGTGCCAAATATTTGTCCATAGACTCAAGCATCATTTCTGTGCAGTCAGGGCACTACAGTTCATGAACAACATTTCTTGTTAATTTACTTTTCTGGTTAACCAGAAAATCTTTCTTGTTTCACCTTTTGAAAAAATTATAAATCCTTAAAAATTCACACACTAATAGAACTCTGTGTTGAAAAAAATAGATTTTTTCTATTATTGAGTCTCTTGGCTTTAGATTCCTATTAGAACAATCAAATCAATGAGATTATGTTGTCTAGAAGAGTGTATGAGATCAGAATACCTATACACCAAACAGAGAAACTTCCATACGTCTAGAATGTAATTTTTTTTCTATCTTAAAAGTAGATGGTTACCCCAAGGTCCTCTTTCCTACCCCCCAAAACATAAATAAACAAAACCAGACCATTATAGATCCTGGTTAATTGGGTTCCAGGAGACTTTGAACCTGTAGGTCTTTCGTGGGTTGTTTTAGTTCTGGTTGATGGTACATTTGATGGGCAGAATGCAGGGGAATGGAAGGAGCCTCATTCTGTCACAGTCACATACTCATCGTACATCCTTAGCCAAGTCATTCAAACTCTGAGCCTTGGTGGGGGAGCAATAATATCTGCCTCACAAATTTTCATGGGCATCAAATGAGATAATGGATGTGAATTTACTCTTTAAACCATAACTGGGCTATGCAGATGTTAGTCATTATTTTCAAACAGCATCTGTGACCTAGTTTTGATTGTGGTTTACTTTTGGAAAGAAGAGAATTATAAATGCAGCTTGGCTCATCTGGAACAAAACTAATTCAGTGACTTGAACTACGAATGATCACATTCAAGGCAAACGTCCTGCTGCAAAAGTAGACTGACTCCAAGGACAATGCTTATTTGCTAATTAATTACCAGAAGCATTTCCATCAGCATACTAAATTTTGAAAATCCATTTAAGTAAAAATCATACTTGTCTATAGCACATCACCTCCAGATTCTCTTACTTTGCTCAGTTAGAGAAGAAAAATGATTGTTGGAGCTTTTCTACATTCAAATATTTCCACTGTTTGTAAGGAACTGGCTTGTTACTTACACATCATTGCTTGGACAATTTTTTTTTAAAGATTTTTATTTATTTATTTGAGAGAGAGAGAGAGAGAGCACAAGCACAGCAGGTAGGAGGGACAGAGGGAGAGGGAGAAGCAGACGCCCCACTGAGCAGGGAGACCGATGTGGGACTTGATCCCAGGACCTTGCAATCATGACCTGAGCCGAAGGCAGATACTTAGCTAACTGAGCCACCCAGGCCCCAGTCAAACGATTTTTTTGGATACTTTTTTCATTTTATATATTTTCCCATTAGATAGTTTTATACAAGGGACAATTTTTTTTTTATTGCTTAATTGCCATGTGGAAGAGATTAATCATTAAAACAGAAATAAGAGATTGACCTCTGGGTCACATCAGATGCAATTTTTCAGGATTCCCTCATTTTATCCACTCGAAACTGTCCACTCAACCTTTTTAATCACAGTCTCTATCCTGGTTTCCTGGTGCAGGAAGTATTTTGACCGAATTCAGGGAAAGAGAGTGCCGGACAGACCCGTCCAGCTTGCCCACCTTTGCTTTCTGTGCAGAGTTTAATTCTGACATTTTACCTGTCACGTTAGCAATGTCTCTCTCTTCACTTCTTACGCACACTCTTCCATGACGTTCGAGTCTTCACTGTCACATCATTTTTGCTGCCCTCTCAAAATATTATCCTACCAGCTAGCAGCACCTTTTCTTTCTAGGCCATGTGGTCCGGGGATTTCTTCCCGAAGCCACCCTTCCCGCAGGGGTAGTTGTCTGCTTGAAGAGGAGCTCACGTGGTGAGGACAGAAAGGGCTGAGGCTGGGCTTCAGGGAACCTGGGTTCCGCTTGTGTTTCTGCCTCTGATCATCTCCAGAATGTTGCCAGCTTTGCTAGCCTGTTCTGGGCCTCTGTTTATTTATCTGAAAAATTAACCATTTGGAGGAGCTGTCCTCCAAGATTTTTCTCCAATTTAGATTTTCCATAGTTACCAAGTGTGTAGGATATGAAAGAATACGGGCTTCAGAGCCCCGCGGACCGGAGCCCCCTGAGACTTCGACAGAAGTCACTAAATCTCGCGAAGCCTCAGTATTCTTGTCTGTAAAATAGGGATGATCATGATGGCTTCAAAATTATAAACATTAAATGTGAATCAAATCCTTCCGTATAGGAAATACTGCGGTACAGAAAAGAGATGAACATCGCTTCCCTTCTCCTCCTCCCATTATCTTCTAAAAATGGAGGAACATCCACACGTGGAAATGGAATAAGAACTTCTGGCTCACGTCTGGCTCTGGACTCACTGACACTCCCCACGGTTCTTCCTGCAACATCACTGGAATCTTCTCGCCTAATCTTCGCAGAAGGCACTGGGGATGAATGACCTGGCAGAGGACCCTGGGGTTGTGGATAGTGTGAAGACAGCCCGAGAGGTGTGGTAAATGCAGACCCCTGCCTGAGGGGTCTGGGACTTCGGTGACATTCTTCTGACTCTTGCAGACCACCGAGCCGACAGAGTATGAGAAACTGAGGCTGCTCCAGGAATGTGCAGATGTAGCCATCACATCTCAGTGGCTTTTTTCCCCACGGGAGAAATCATGACCACATTAACTAGACTCCTGGGCAGCACGGGAAGGTTGGAAAGGACAGCGGCTTCTGGAAATCTGGTGTCACCAAAATTCCAAGTTTTCTTTCCTCCCACATTTCCTGATCACACAGTGCAGAGTCCCTACGCCTTCCTTCCTGCCTTCTTCACGAGAGGAAGTTTGGATACAGTCTTGTGGTGATGGCTGGAACACAAGTCAGAGGATGAAATGAATGAGGCGGTGGGAAACGCCAGCATCTATATTTAAGTAGAACGAAAAATCGGTCCATTGTACTAGTGCAGCAGGGCAGACGGGCTCTTGACAAAGAGTAGCTATTTAAGTAAACTTCTCAGTGTACTTTATTTTGAGGTGACTGTGCACTCTCTGTAAATCAGCCATGTGACATGGTCACCAGAAAAGTAAACTCAAGAGTAAAATGCATTATTAGAAGAATGGTGACTTTTTCTTTTCTTTTTCCTTTCTTTTCCTTTTTTTTTTTTTTTTTTTTTTTAAAGTGAGATGCCATTTCGTATGTGATTTGCACTGTCTGGGCTCTAACTAGAGTGTTGTTTTCAATTTCTCATTAACCTTGCATGCCTGCTGCCCTGACAAGAATATCATTAGCGCTCTCTACCTGTTTGTCAAACAGATGAATGAGAAGAATTTCATAAGCATTTAATGATTCATCTATTTGTTTGATAGTATTTACTGGGCTTCTTTTAGTTTCCTTATGTGACTGCACCAACTTAGACACACAGACCCTGTGTCAAGGCATCCTCATTCTAGCTGAGATATGTTCTCTGAAGAGTGGCTGGAAGAATTGGGGACATTTAACTAAGCTATAGAGGTCTTAGGAAGAGTTTGGCAGCGTTTCCAATATTTAAAGAGCTGGATTAGGGAGCGTACTCAGGCTGTGAAATTCCAGAGGATAAAAATTCATGGGATTTTGAGGGAGGGAGAGTCCTAATAATAAGAGCAGTCCCCGGGATGGATGGAATGGTTTGCCTTGGAAAATGGCATCGTGTGCCAGAGTGATGGTGTGTGAGGCTGACGCCTGTGATGCCCGCCTGACCAGAAGGGATGTCCATTAGGAAAGGAGATAGACAGCCAAGCTCTGGGGTCTCCTCTAGTCCCAGAGAGTCATCGTTTCCCTGGAAGTGGGTTCACATTTGGTCCCAAGCTCCAACCTTTAATTAATTAATTTATTTTTGTTAAAAATAAAGTCTAAAGGCAAAATGCCAAATGACATCTATGTGTTGAGAAACGTTTCTGAGGGCTGCCCCACCAAGACCCAAGAAAGAGTTCAATGGCTTGTTTGAGATAGAGTCATGGGGTCACCTCGCTTGTTTCTACTTCTCTGGTAAATGTTGATCTAATGCATGTGAAGCTTTGTATGTGGACGGAGCATCCTAAAGAGGATGTACATGCCGAGCCACAGGGACCATCTTGCTGTGTGAACTAGAGTGAGTGTGTCATTTCTCTGAGCTTTGATGAAACAGCCCTCCGTGGTGCTTCTACCTTTCAGTCTGAGCTTTTTAGTTTATTCCAAAACGTTTTTTCTACAGACAGGTAAGCCATGGATTGAGTCAAATCATGCGCTCATTTGTATATTCACTAAGATAAGAGCAATCCCTTGCTCACACTTGTAAACTGCACTCCAGAAATAAATGAGTGAGACAGCTTTGATGGCTATGAAGCTGGTACCTGAAGAATTATGGAGAGTTTTACATTTGCTGGAAGGTAGAGAGGTCATTATTTATTCTCTCTCACTAGCCAGATCCATGAATTCTTAAATTTTTTCTCCCTGGATTGTTTTCCTGGCATTGCCCAACACCAGGAAACACATAAAATATGTTATTTGAGAGATTTCACAGGCATGTTTCAAAATTGAGTGGAAACAATGTCAAAAAAGATATCTTTGTTTGTTTGGAAAAATAAGTGGAACTTGGAAAAAAGCACAAGTTATTTTGGATTAAGGGTTCAAATGACATTTTTGCGCTGAAAACCAGCGAGTTCTGTTCTATTTTTTAAAAAATTTTTTTGGCAAAGGTTGGGGTTTTGAGCTTGTAAACTCTGAATACAAAAGTCGTATCTTATTTTTGCCCCACTTCAAATTATTGACTCTGATAGGCCCAGAAAATATGGAATTGATAAAAATAGCAGATTGCTGTTGTTTTTACAACTCAGAAAGAACAGCATCTATGACTTCTGACAGCTATTTCCTAGAAGGACTTGGAACATCCCAGTGCAGCCTTGCAAAAAGTTACACAAACACTAAAGGGTTAACCGATGCCCATTGGCAGACTCTGGAACACCAGTCAGTCTGATTTCTGGGGAGCCCCTTAGCAATCGACAGCATCTTGCTCTCTACACCAAGTACGTTCAACCATCATCTTCTTCTCCTTGTGAAAGTGGTGCCTATTAATTGCATCAAATTCGGAAAATATATTTAACGTGATGACCATGATAAGGCTGCATAGCAGAAACTTCAAAAACAACAGCCGTGTCAGACTATGTTATGCTTGTCTTTTGAGGGCTTTGAGACCAAGCCATGCTCTGGTGGGCAGGGGATGGGTTTGCCACTGAGTGAATGTTCCCATTCTTAATTATCCTGGGATGATGTAAATCTTGGAGCAGGAAAGAAGGGAGCAGGAGATGGGCTTTGCTCATGGTTTACAAGTTAATTCTTCTGGAACAAACTCCCTGGGGTCAGAGGTCAGTCTCGCTCAGTCTCTGAGGCATGGAGAGGCATGGTGTGGTTTGGATGGGTGACCTGCCATTATCCTGTAGGGTCAGATTGGAATCCAGGACCCTGGGATCTGGCCTGGGGAAGGAATGCTCAGGTGGGTGTGGACCTGGGGCAGAAGTTGCAAATGATTCTGTCCACGCCCTTTCCCCTCCATTGTCTAATGCTCCGTATGTTACTGTGTGCAGCCATCTGGGACTGGGGGTACTAGTCATAGAGGGGGTGGTAATGAGAGTAGCAACAATAGAGCTCTTACGTAGCCCTTGTTGTCTTCCAGGCACTGTTCTGAATATGGATGTGAATTCGTTTTTTGTCCCCACAATAACATTATGAGTGAAGTACTAGTATTTCCCAATTCTGCAGACTAGGGAAGTAAGGCACAGGCAAGCCCCAGGGAGGGTCCCTGGGCCGGGAGGTGTTGGAGTAGAGATGGGAACCCTGGGATTGCAGAGGCTCCGTCGGGGGCAGAGCCTGAGCCTGTTCCTTGGGCAGCACGTGGCGGAATTGGGAGGACTGGGTGTCACTCTTCGCCTGGGGCTGAGGGAGGTGGTGAAACAGTGCAGGGGTCTGGGGGGTGGGGAGAAGAGCAGGGTCTGCTGACTCAGGGGCCGTCCAAAAAGGATGCAGGAGCAAAAACAGAGGGACTTGTCCCACAGCATGGTCAAGGCAGCATCCGGAAGCCAGCAGTGACTGCTTCAGGGAGACGAAAAGTCTCACTAACGAAATGGAATCAGGACCGCATGGTGTGGGTAGAATATGTAAGTGTACAAAACAGAGTTAAAAATCACCCATATTGCCACCACTGAAAGGTAATGACTGTGCTATTTGGCAGATACACATGTTTGTGTGGACATGTACCTAATATGTGTCTTTTCTTGATTTTATGTTGTTAAAAACTTTCAACCATACAGCAAAGTTCAGAGAATTATACAAAGAACACAGTAGACTCACCACTCAGTGTCTATAATTTCCATTTCGCTCTGTTTGCTCTAGCACACATCTACCCATCCCTCTACTTACCTCTTTATCAATTTATCTTATTTCTTATGCATATGTTGGTAAGTTGCAGACAGCAGACATTTCATCCCAAACACTTCAGATCACACATCTGTGTGACATTTTTTCATGTGGTGTTATAGTCTAAACCTTATTCCCTTTCACTAGAATTTGTTATGATGGTTTTTAGTGGAATATTTTATTAGTGAACTGTATCACAGATGGCCTCAGCAACCATAAGAAAACCACCCCCCAAGCTCCTCCATCCACTAGTCTTGTCCACCCCTGGGACATCTGTACTCATGCTCTCTCCCCCTTTCCTGTTGCCAGGGAAGAACGTTCTAGAATAATATTTGCACTGAGTACGTACACAATAAATATTTATTGAATAAATGAACTTAACCAATATCCATGTTTGCAACATTCACCGTTTCCAATTTTTGTCCATCATCTATGTAAATATGGCAAGAAACACACTTACTTGCATTTTTGCATTGTCTCCTAAGAATGATCTTTAAGAAGTGTAACTATTACATCAAAGGTTACGAGCACTTTAAAGACTTTTTGTTTGGCAGACCCTTTCTAGAATGCCATTGGGATGGTGCTACTTCTCCATGTCTTTGCAGGATTTGGTTTCACAAGCCTGGCAGCCCCCACGAATTCAGTCAGCTGCGTTCGGATGATCTGTGAACTTAACTACATAGAGCATGCGGAGACTGCATTGCCTTGGGAGTAAATGTAGATACTCAGCTGGATTTTGAAAAGTGATTCTCCTGAGGGGTTTCTCTCATCGCCATTTCGAACCAGTTCCAAAAATAGAAGATGCCTCCTCCCCCAGCGGATTCCTGGGTCTGGGATCACATGAATTCACCCAAGTGGGACCCAAGGAGTCTGACCTAGAAATCCCAGTGACTGATCTAATCTCACCTGCAGCCTTTGCCTAGCTGAGTACAAGATGCAGGTCATTCCAGCTCCGCAATGAGTGAACACCAATGAAAGTCATTGTAAATATGGAGTAGTGCAGTCTGGTGGTCATGGCTAAGATGAGCAGCAATTCTGACAGGACTTTGAGCAACATACTCAATGCCCTGAGGATCAGGAAACTTCTTAAATATAATGATCCCCTCTCAATTACCTCTTAGTGGGAGGCCAGGATGTGAGATGATCGAGCTCTAAATATAATCTCAAATACTCATGTCGCTGCTCAAATGTGACACCTCTTCCTTTACCAAACTCTTTTTTTTTTTAAAATCTTTCCTTCAAAGCTCTTAAACCACACAATTCAGCTACTAACTGAGGCTCACCCTTTTGGATTTCCCCTGCTGTACTGTGGTCGAGGTGCTAATTAGCAGGGAAAGTGCCAAGTGGCAAGCGGCCAGAAGGAAAAGCAGAGAAGTCAAAAGACCTGCGCAAACCGCAAATGGGATAACCTGGCTGTTGTAAAACAGAGACACGCCTTTAGGGAGAGATGCATTGAAGTCCCTCCACCACTTCCAGACGTTGTCAGGTTGGCAAGGGGCTCCAGCCTCCTCTCCTAAATAATAGCACCAACCTCCTCCCCTGGCTTCCCCAGAAGAGTAAATAAAATCAGATAAGGGCCCCAGGCTGGGAAGTGCGCCCTTGTGAGCGCCTCCTGTGTGTTAGGCGCTTGACAATGTTTCCCATTAAATTCTCCCATTGACTTCATCACGTAGCGGGGACCAGCTCCATTTGATGGATGGGAAACCCTGGCAGGGAAACATGCTGAATGTCACATACCAAGTAGTCTGAGCTCACTCCAAAGCCATTGCTCCTGCCGTTGAGCCACGGTGAAGTGCCTGGCATTTTGCGGACACTCAATCATGTCTGTTATTATTGGAGAGGACAGGAAAAGAAACGATCCCCTTGTTATGAATGAAAACAACATATATTTAAAGCTGTTGGGAGCCTTTGTGTTCCGGGTTTCAACATCTGATTTACCTGTCCTATTTTAACCAATTCGCATGAGCATTTGTTATGTAACCAGCACATGCTTTTCCTGTATATAACTTAGGTTACATAAATCTAACTGGCTGACTGCTGGTGATCTTTAAAAATGCAATGGGCTGAAGGATTTGTTTTGAGCCTTGGGGCAGGATGGCTTTAACCATTCGCTGAGTTCCGCTTTAAGAAGGATAAATTTGCTGCATCTTTTCTATAATCCAACTGAAACCTGGATTCCAAGAGACTGTGGATGAGATTTAAGTCTCTAAGAATGATAGAAACTTAAATAAAACAAGGCTTAAGCAGAAAGTCCCTGCGAATCCTGTGTCCACATTCCAACAGAATGACGTAATAGGTGTTTGGAAGCCGCAGTCTCTCTCCCCAGGTCCCATGACCTCTCGGCAAGAGGGAGGTCAAAAGAGTGATGATTCATGACTCTCAGAAACCACAGATCACAGTGGGCTTCCTGAGGCTGGAAATACTTGGCCATTGGTGGGTTTCTCAACTACAAAGATGGTCTCTGCAAAAAAATGCAAAGTAAGAAAGGTTTTTGTTAATTGAGGTAAAATTTTGTATTAGAAGAGGAGTGAATTAAGATTTAGCCTTCTTTGCATGGGAGAAAAATCTCTGTGTGGATAAAAACATCCTAATGTTTAGTCTTGTCCATTTTGTTGAAATTGGAGCAGTAAGATCCAAGGAGGGGAAAGGATTGGGGCCATTGTGTTCATTCTCTTTTTTAAAAAATTTATTTATTTATTTATTTATTTTTAAGATTTTTTTTTTTTTTTAATTTATTTGTCAGAGAGAGAGAGAGAGAGAGAGAGCGAGTGCATACAGGCAGAGTGGCAGGCAGAGTCAGAGGGAGAGGCAGGCTCCCTGCGGGGCAAGGAGCCCGATGTGGGACTCAATCCCAGGACGCTGGGATCATGACCTGAGCCGAAGGCAGCTGCTTAACCAACTGAGCCACCCAGGCGTCCCAATGTTCATTCTCTTCCTTTGAAGCCAAAACACAGGTAGACTGTGGCCATGTTGCCCCCAAGCTGGGGATAGATAGCAGCTCTGTCACCTGTTGTTCATTTATATCATGAACTGCAGGGTGGGGCGTACACTGGGTTATTCAGTCCTTCTGCATCTCACATTTTTTCATCTGTAGAACAGGATAATAGGAGTATCTACCTCAATGGGTTCTGTGCAGATTAAATGAATTTTAAATACTAATTAGATATGTAAATCAAGCGAAATGCATAAATCTCTCAGAACAGACCCAGGCACATTGTTGGAGCTAAGGGTTTGTCATTCTTCTCTAATGAAGACAAGAGCATGGTCTTGGGTATGTGTGAAGTCTTGGGAATCCACTTGACCCACCTCAGAAGCCCAGTTCTGCCCTATTCCCTGACCAGCCCTGTTCCCTGACCTCAAGCAAGTCACGTGAAGTCTCTGAGTCTCTTTTTTTCCCTCAAATGTGAAAATGTAAATGTCAATTCCTAACACTAGTAGCATTATGAGGAAAAGGACAAGAGTACATTTGATGATACACTATAAATATGGTGTCTGGCACATGACTAATTCTCTCAATAAATGTCTGTGGAAAAAGTAACCCCTTTGGCTTGAAGTACATGTTCCCACTCACATCCAAATACAAACATGTTGAACTACTGTCATTTTTTCATTTGAACTTTTTGATATATCTTAGAGAACCCAATTTGGAATCCTAAAACAGGTAAAAAAAAATCTCAGTTTCCTTTGTTGGCAAATCACCTCAGAAAAGAAGTGTATTAGTCAGCTCAGGCTGCCATAAAAAAACAAAAAAACACCATAGACTGAGGAGTGTAGACAACAGAAATTTATTTCCTCAGTACTGGGGGCCGGAAGTCCAAGATCAAGATGGCAGCAGGGCTAGTTGCCCTTAAGGTGTCTCTTCTCGGTTGGCAGACGGCCTCCTTCCTCTCTGTCCTCACACTTTCTCACCCGTGAGTATCCTTCGTGTCTTCTCCTCTTCTTCAAAGGACACCAGTTTTGCCGGATTCGGGCCACAACCTTATAACCTCATTTAGCCTTAATTACCTCTATAAGGACCCTATCCCCAATGTAGTCACACTAAAGGTTACAGATATAACATGTGAATTTGTTAGGCTTTAACATGTGAATTCATGTTGATTTACTCATTCAGAGAGACTTTGTGTTGTATTTAGCCATCAGGAAGTCAAGGAGAGAGGCGTCAGAAACCGGCCCTGCTGGTCCTTTGGTGGAGGGTTTCTGGTCTGGGTGCTAAGAGGGGATAAATTTCTTTTTTTCTTTTTTAATTTAATTTAATTTATTTTCTTCAGCGTTCCAAGAGTCATTGTTTATGCACCACACCCAGTGCTCCATGCAATCTGTCTTCCTAAGCACCCACCACCAGGCTCACCTAACTCCCCACCTAACCCCTCCCCGGCAGGGAATAAATTTCTATTGTTCAAGCTACACAGTCTGTGATCCTTTATTGTGGAAGCCCTCACAAATGAATCTATTCCTTTAAATAATGTATACTTTTAAAAATTGAGCATCTACTATGTCTCAAGCAGCCTGTATCTCAAATATTCCTTCCAATTCTGACTGTGTCCATCCCACTTCAGTGATGACCAATTGGAATTCAAACCCCAAAGACCTACTCTACCTTCCCACGTCTAAGCGCTGATCACTGCAAATCTCAAAAATCACCCAGCAGGTATTTCTGCCTTTAGTGGCCTGTATGGTGTCTCATTGGATCTTCTAAATAATTTCTCTAATTAGCAATAGACTCTAGAATTGGATCCATTTCTAAAAAGAGACCGACTGTGTTTGAGCTAGTGTGAGCCTCCCCTGGGACTTTACAACCTGTTTTGCCACTGAGACATTCCAGACCTTCTCCTATTTTGAAACATACAACTGTAGCCAGAATTTATGTAACAGTTTCACTCCTAAAAGTGATGTATAATAATCATCTCACTGCACTGGAAAAACATACTGAATGCACCAGAGCCTAGTCTGAAACCAAACAATAAAAATCCCCTTTGTTAACTTTTAGTTGATGAATTAATAATTCACCCAGTTTAAATTTGTGTGAATCAGCCTTTTCTTGTATTGGCTTCTGTGGTTTAGCCCATGGTGACTTTTTATGTGTGTGATAATCCCATCTCCTTGCAGACCTTCCCTGCCACACCTCCAGGTCCCCCAGACCCTTGGCTCTGAACGCAGACCAGTCACTTGGTTTTTCTTACTCTGCATAGGGCACTGGGCTAGGTGGAGCTCAGGCAAGATCATGAATATGAAAGCATTTTGAAATCCAGGAGGTGCTGTGCAGTTTGCAAATGTGATACTATCTGGATTGGTAGAGTTTATTATTTCCCCTGAGACACCATTCTTCATTTCTATTGCTATCTATAAATATCTACTAACTATACTATAGCTCCTGACTGTGTTTTTAAAACTAATCACTAGATTGAAAATCTTCTGAGGATGGATCTCATTTAATTGTCTTTGATTTCCAGCAAGGCTGGCATAGGCTGGGGGATAGTGAAGCTTCTTAATAACTTTTTTTTTTCTGAGACAGAGACTTTCAGATCATGGTGGTAGATGCATATGGATTGCAATATCCCCTTCTCTCAATGACCAACTGAAAGAACAAAATTATAAAATCAAGAAGATTTCACCAGCAGCAAAATAATCAAGCCTGGAAAGTTGTCAAATGTGAGGTCGTGTACTGTGACAGGCAGGTCGAAAGAAGGAAACAGGAAAATTTTGGCCCATCTAGGTGTAGCTCTGACCCATGTCCTCATGTTACAAAGAAAGAAGGTGCATTTACAAAATTATGTGATTTCCCATGAATGCCGCCAAGCTGAGAGAGAGCAGAATGAGAGGGTCTTGAATAAGATGAATCGTGCTCCAGTGGAGGTGCTAGGAGGCTTGTCTCTTCCAGGAAGGTTCTGAGTTGAGGCTAGAGGAATTTTCTGGGAGGAATCCCATGGCATGCTCACATGTGGCAGCCAAATGCTTAGCACCTGCATGTTATGGGACTCTCAAGCTAGGAAAAAACAAACAAACAAACAAACAAAAAACAAAACAAAACAAAAAACAAAAAAAACAAAACCAATCAAACACACACAGAACTGGGTTCTATCTTTTGAAACTTTTTTTTTTGGGGGGGGGGTGTTGCACATCAGAAGCAGATGGAAAACTGCTCTATGGGAACTTTTCCACCCAATGTTCAAAATAAATTCATTTGGAATATGTTGAGTCTTGGTTTACGGCTTAGGAGATGGTAAATTTTTGCAACCATCCCATATGTGCAAGAGAACAAGTGTATTTTGCATAGTCTTCTCCTAATTTTGCTCAGTTGGGCGCTTTCCACATCTAGACAGTACCTGTCCTGATTTCTACTTTCTCCAAATTTCAGAGGTACCCACTTGCAAATGTGTATGTGTGGGTTTGAGACAGAAGTTTCTGTCTCTTTTTTATTAGAATGCTTCTCCGTGACTCATTAACTTCAGCCTAAAGGTTTTTCTAAGCTGATCTAAGTAATTGTCAAAGAAAGTGCAGTTTTAGGTCATTTTGAGTGTTTGGGTGTCTCTATGTCCAATTGAAGACCTCTGAAACCTGCCAGCTTCCTCCACATTTGATCTATTTTTATTGTGATTCTTGCTGTTATCATAGTAAGACCGGACAACTCTGGTGAAGGAGGATTCTAAAAGATGAGAACTGTTTGTTCGGACCCTTTTCCCTCCTTGTTATAGAGCCGAGGGACCCTGCCCATTTGGGATTCCCAGGAGCCTGCATGGGGCTGTTGGAATGTAAGGGCCAAAGACCTCTGTGTGTGATGTCACTTGGGGTTCAGAGTCCAGGCTGCTGCTGGGTCTCCTCATGCAGGAGTTCTCGTTTAGTGTTTATACTCGGTGTCTCTGGGGGGTTTCTGCTCTGCCTAGACTGTGTCCTTCAACGATCTAGGACTTCCGTTATGGTGAAGAGTCAGCTGACATCTGTTGGATGTTTCCTTTGCTTTAGACATGTTCAGTATCTCCCCGAATCCTCATGACTGTCAGCAGAAGCAGTCTCAGAGAGATGAAGAAACCTGCCTTTGGTCATCTGGTTCAGGCAGTGTTGGGAATCCAACCCCAATCTACGTATTTCCCACCTTGCTGTGTGCGCCACCAGCTGGGATCTGAGGTTAACCTTCTTGGCAAGTGTTATCCAGATGGTTGAGGATGATGATAGTAATAGAGTAGAAAGGACAGAGTTATATGAGTTTCCTAATTTTCCACCATGAAGAAGGCTTTGAACCCAGAGGACCAGGGAAAGGGATGTCCTATCCTTCAGGTAGAAATTTCCAAGAAGGAAGTCTCAGAAGGAATACTGGAGTTGGTGGTGGGGGGGGGGGTGGGTGGCTCTGTAAGCCAGATCTCAGAACTGCAAAGTCGAAGATGCATTACTTATAGGATAAAATCCTTGTCAGTAAGTGTGACACACACACCCTTTCACAATATGACCATAGTCTATGGGTCCAGCTCCTGTTCTATGATTCCCACCCTGCCCCACACAGGCAGCCTGCTGTTCCCTGCTCCCCCTGCTCTGGCCTGCCTCAGTACCTTCACTCCCTGTGTCCTCTGCCTATAGTGCTCCTACTCCTAAATCTCTCCATACTTTGAATAACCTCTACATCTCCTTTAAGTCTGAGCTCAGATGTCTCATCAAAAGCCTCTTCTGGGCACGGTCCTTCTGATAGAAGATAACATTCTATTTTTCTATCTGTGGAACTTAGCACTTGGATGGTGCACAAGAGACCCTAAAATTAGTATTTCTTTGAGGATGAATAGATAAATTCCTGACACAGCAAGGAGAGGCTGTGTAGGACAGGGGAACCAGAGACGGGATGGCTGATCTGAAGACCTGAGCTCTGGTCCTTAGGTGTCTGTCTGCAGGTTTTGCGACCCCAGGCAAATCATTTACCCCCAGGGCTGAGATTCCTTGCCTGTGAAATGAGGATGATGTGCAAACCTTGCTTGCCGTGTTTATGAGATTAAAAATAAAATGATGAGAAATGTAAACTTTAAACTGTGATGCAGGTTTGACCATGGTTTACAAATCCCTCCCTCCAAAAAATCCCCACGAAATTAAAGGCTGATAAATTACATGACCTTCAAATCAAGAAATTTTGTCCCCTTTAAGGACACCATAAAGAAAGTGAAAGACAAGCTGCAAACTAGGAAATCATAAAGGTAACAGTAACTGACAAAACGCTAGCATTGAGAACGCCTCAGAGACAAAAAATCTATACAATAAATGTGGACAAATGCACGAACAGGCCTTTCACAGAAGAGGAGATACTTATGATGAATAAACATATGGAAGTGAAAATCAAGATCACAGTGAGATCCTTTTTGTATCCATTTGACTGGCAACATTGAAGAAGTGTGACATTTCTCTGTTTTGGATAGAATATGGGTCAGTGGTGTTTCTGCTACTTTGCTCCAGAAATGGAAACTACTACAATCATTTTGAAAAGCAATTTGCGATTCTTTTATAACTTGCAACATTCATATGCATTGGCGCCCAGCAATTCCCTGGTAGGTACATTCCCAAGGGAAAGGTCCACACACCCACACCAGGTTGTACCTGGTACACATGGGTACCAGGAGGTGTGGGGAAGAACTCAGCAGCACTCTGTCTATACAACAATGGAAATAAGCCATATGTCTGTTAATAGGAGACTAGATGGGTGAATGATGGCATCGTCACACAAAAGGATATTACAGAACTGAAAACAGACTTTAATGACAAACACTCTGGATAAATAATAACATGATTGTGACTGAAAGAAAGAAATCGGATACACGTGTATGATAATTCTATGGTATTTCAAATTAAGAAAACTAATGGCACATTGTTATGGATACACATAAACACAATAGAATGGACACAAAATTCAGGAAATGGGTTACCTCTGGTGGGGGAGGGGAGATGGGAAGATGGTGTTTGGAAGTAACACAAGATATTTGTTAATTAATAGAAGTATCTGGTTCTGGGCTTAGGTGGTAGGGTCATGGAAGCTCTTTATTTATTTATTTTTTTAATTTATTTTTATTCTCAGAGAGCGAGAGCATGAGTGGGGAGGTGGTGGGGGGGACCAGAGAGACAGGGAGAGAGAGAATCTTTGAGCAAGCTCCATGCCCAGCACAGAGCCCCACCCGGAGCTCCATCTCATGGCCCTGAGATCCTGACCTGAGCTGAAATCAAGAATTGGATGCTTAGCCAACTGAGTTACCCAGGTGGCCCCAAGTTCTTGATGTGTCTAAACAAATAAGCACAGATGATGAAGGTCATGCAAGGCTCCATGATGACCAGTTTGTGCACCATTGGGATACGATTCAATCACTTCTGTGTATTTTCCTCAAATGCGTTCATTACAATTTTACTGTGTGTGTGTGCCTGTTCACATGTGTCTACGCTCCAAGTATTTGGGAGAAGGTGTTAGAAAAAGAAATAGAGAAGGGCGGAATGGCGCTGGGTCAGTCTGTTACTGACCACAGATGCGGGAGATTATCTCTTTATGTAAACAATGTCTGATCTTGGAAAAGTCATTGCCCTCCTCTGCCTCAGTTTCCGTCTCTCTGAGAAAGGGAACCGACTCAGTGATTTGGACCTTCCGAGTCTCTGTGACTCCTCCCCACCTCCCTCCTCACTTTACAGACCTTTGTCTCAGGTTGTCCCCCTCTGGGATGTTCTCCTCATTTGCTGGCTCTGAGGCGATGCTCTGGGCAGGCCTGGGGAAGAGGAGCAGAGTGGCCAAGTGCAGAATTCTGGCTGCACATCGATGTTGGCATCTACATTTCCCGCTCTCCCGCTCTGTCTGTCCGACCACATTTTGTTAATCACACAATTTAGTGCCCTGTAAACACAGCCACTGCTTCATTTCCTCGCAAGTATTCTTAGAAACAGCAGCCGGGGAAGATTTGTTTCTAGTCATGAACCAAATATGAAGGTCACATGATTTTGTGATTTTTTTCCTTACCAAAGAAATATGGGAGGCTTAAGCAGGCCAACCTTCCAATTAATCCTAAGCACAGCTGCCTTCGAGGTGGGTGAGCCTGAATATTACTCACTTTTGTGGTCATTTATCAAAGAAAAGAAACTGTCAGCTGGCCTCCAATAGCTTTAATTCATCAGAGGCTAAAATGCTATGTAGTGGGAAGATCCCTGAATCACAGGCACGGTCCAGGTTGTTACCTGGAGCCGTGGTTGCTCTCCAGTGGAAAGGACGTTCAGCTACTAGGCTGCGCACGTGGTATGTGCTGACCTGTAAGCTCTCACCTGCTGTGCCTGCTTCAGCATCCTTCTGCTTGTCACAGGGCTTTGGGTGCTCTGGAAGCCCTCACAGAGGCCCTGCAGGTGTCTGTAATGGCTCCTGCTTGTCCTTGATGGCACTTGGTGGCAGGGAGCAGTAGCCTTTCCCCACTGGAAGTACAACTGGATGGTCGCCCACCTTACACAAGAACATGGGCAGATGGAATCAGAGTGAGAAGAGCCTGCCATATTGAAAATAAAGCCAGCAGTAGCCAAATTTACCAATCGATGTGGGAGCTGAGGACAGGAAGGGAGAGATAGGGGCACTTGAGGGACACTTACATGGGCCAGGCACTGTGCTAAGAACTCTACAAATATTATTTTGATCTGGACAACAGCCCTGAGGCTGGGCATCACTGACCCTACGTGATTCTCGCTGTATGAAAGAAAACTGTGGCCACCACCCAGGAGGCACTTGGCCCAAGACAGATGTTTGTTGAATAAATGGATGGGTGGATGAGCGGCTAACATGAGGTGATCTTGCTTATCTCCACCCTAATTTAAAAAACGTATCTCAAAAGAAAAGAAAAGAAAAGAAAAAAATGTACTTCTATTGCAAAGAGTTGTATTCAGGATCTTGGGAGCACTTCACTTCCCCCTAAGTCTATGTGGACAAGGAGATCTCTTTCAGTGCAGGTTTCCTCAAATTCCACTGGGTCCTGTCTGATGAATGCCCTATGGGATGGATCCAAACAAAGAAGTCCTCTATGGTAGCAGGAAATAGACTCATTAGGGATGGACTGGTGAATTATGTTCTGGAACGGCAGGGATGGTGGACTTAGGTGCAGCAGATTGACGAGTACAAAATGAAGTGTGTTAGTCAGAGAGAGAGAAAGAGAAAGAGAGAGAGAGATTTTGCCTCAAAGGGCTGTGTGGATCCTGAGCAATGATCAGGGCTCCACATAAGAGGGCAGTGATGGGGCCATCTCACAGAATTTCTCTCTGGAAGGTTACTTAGGAGTTTTCATTCCCCTTCCCAGAAACAGAAATAGAGAACGGTCTTTTGTGCTTGGACAAGCATCATTGACTTCCAGCCTGAGCAGGATATTCGGTCTTTGACCTTCTTCCTGGGTGAGCCAGCCCGTGCTCTCAACTATCACACACCTGTTTGGGACCCTCACATCTCTGGACTTAGCCCCAATCTCAGTCCTAGGGGTTTGACTTGCACATCCAGCTCTCTCCTAGTTCTTACCCACCTCAAATCTCATGTCTGAGCTGAGCCCATCTGGTCTCTGGGACTGTCACCAATTCCCATTCACCGAGGTTGGAATTCTGATGTTATTTTGTATTAGTCAGGTTCTTCAGAGGAACAGAATCTATAGAACAGGACGTGTAGATATAGAAAGAGATTTATTACAAGGAATTGACTCATGCAATTATGAAGGCTGAGAAATTGCAAGATCTTCAGGGTGAGTCAATTGGCAGGCTTCAGCCCCAGGAAAAGCCAATGTTTCAGTTTGAGTCCAAAGGCAGGAAAGGGCAAAATTCCAGTTCAAAGCTGGTCAGGCTGGAAGAATTCTCTGTTACTCAGGACCATCAGCCTTTTTGTTCTCTTCAGACCTTCAACTGATTGCATAAGACCCACTCATACCAGGGAGGACAATGTCTTCTACTCACTCTACCCAATAAAAGTGAACCACACCCAAGACACCCTCACAGAAGCACCTTGAATTATGTTTGACCATATATCTGAGCACCTGATGGCCCAGTCAGAGGACACATAATATTAACCATCACCCATTTTAGTCCGCACATCTCATCACTTCTGCTTTTGCCTTTGACTGTCTCCCTATCTGACCCTCTACCCTTCTGTGACTGCCGCAGGCCACAAACCACCACAAATCAGGGTCGCCAAGAACATTCCCAGAGCCTCCAAGTAGGACTTGCTGTCCTGCCCTCAGCATGCAGTCTTCTCACTGCCACAGCACAAGAATGAAGCAGGCGACCTCCCTCGCCACCAAACGTTTCATGGCTCTCTGTCCCTCTGTCTCCTACAAAATAACACCCAAGTCTTTCATGTGGCATTTACAGCCCTGTGTTCGAATCCTAACCTATTTCTAGCCTAACTTGTCATTTGATAGCACAGCTACTCACCTTCCCCTTGGCAGGCTCCTTGTCTTTTCTCAGATGCTCCTACCCCTCTGCTTCCTCTGCACTGCATTTCCATATTCAGGAGGGTCCTTGTTGCTCATTCTGCTCCTTCAGGAGCGGATGAGAGACCCGCCAGCCCTCTCTGCTCCTGCAGTCTAATAGGCTACTCACACATCTTTACATTTTGACCTCATGGTCTCTTGGCTCTGACCCTAGCATGGTCTTTCAGTCTCCTACAAATAGGTGCACACACCTCTTTCTAGAATATACGACTAAGATGTGGGACTCTGTGTCTCTGTGCATTTTAGTGAAGCTCTCCCAGTCAGAAATGGGTCTTAGAGACAGGAAGACCCGAGTTAGAATCCTGACTATATTAATTTCTAGCTGTGTGATCCAGATGGAACTACTTAATTTCTCTGAACAGTACATTCCTTTATCCGGACAGTGGGGCTAAAAAAAAACTTTCTTCCAGCATCGTGACTCTTAAAGAAAATGTCCAGTATCTGGGTCCTAGTACACATCAAAAACTTTTCCCTGATCAAAGCAGAAGTGAATTTATAACCCTTCTCGCCTACCATTTCATTCAGTCACCACATACTGGATGGTCATTCCTTCTGGATGATTTCCTCCCCTTTTTAGGTTTTGTTTTGTTTTGTTTTGTTTTTTTCTCCCCAAAGCACTCTATTTCCTATATACTTTTTGGAAGCATTTCAATGTATATTCAGTGTTAGTAATCTCTTTCTCTCTCTCCTTTCTTTTATGGCTGATTACCTTGCCCAAATCTTCACTTGAGAAGAATGGCCAGTGATAAAGTTTTGAGGTACAGAAGCCCATAATTGTCAGCAGCCGAGCGCCAGCCCCCATGCCTCTGCTGTGTGTGTGACTTCCATAAAACAAGATGATTCTGTGCTCTGGGTCTTGAAGACACCAGTGTGAATCCGCACCCTGATCCTTCCCAGGAGCAGTCAAGTGTTGAAAATTATATTCAGCTGCAGGAGTTTTCAGCATCACATTCAGGAAGAGCAGAAGTTGCTGGAGGCTATTTTCAGAGAACTCCTAATAAGTACAGAACCAAAATACAGACATGGTTGTTAACACCCTGGGAAATGCCAAGTCCAAGCTGGCTCTCGTCCAGCAGAGAAATGGAAAGTCCTAGATAGCTTATCTCAGAGCAAATCTGTATTATGCAGAAGGTGTGAGAGGCAATTACACGGGAGAACACGGGTGCTCCTTCTCCGCTCTGCATCAGCGCCCTGGAGATGACAACATCAAGGTGCATCGGGCATGATCCAAGTCTTTATTTTCCGTGAGCAGGTCCCTTGTCTTGCCCTGTGTTCTCTCTTGTGCTTCTAGTCTTCCTCTCTTCAACTCCACCCATTCTTCCTGGTCCATTTCATTCATTTCTGGAGGCTTCAGTAAACATCTATCCTTAAACGAATAACTACTCATTCTGTATCTCCAGCCTTGACTTTTTGTCTGAACTTCAGGCACCTGTTTGAGTTTCTGATGGACACCTGAGTTCAGCATGCATTTCTCTGGCTCTGTTCCCAGCACTGGAGCCCCGAATCTCCAGCTCCACACCGACAGCTTTCTCCTTCTTAAAACGATGCCTTCGGTAGCAGGGCATGGTTGCTAATTGAAGTCAAAGCATGCATTTAGAATGCTTTTGAGAAAGGCAAGAGAAAGTCTGTCTGTGGCATTGATTACTACTTGCATTCTGAAGATATGGGTTCAAACCTCAAGGTTCAAACTTTAAACCTTTGAGGCAACATGGTTTTAATCATTTCCATCTGTAAAAAGTAGAGTAGGGGAGGCACTGTTAGTATAATTAGGTTAATAACCTATACACATATGTTATATGTATACATATTATCTGTATATATATATATAATATATCTAAAATATATGTAATATATCTATATAACCTAATAACATGTAATTAGTATAATCAGGATAATAGTGAATATTCATGATGTTGTGATTACCACATGCTAGACACTGTTCTAAGTGCTTCTGTGTATTAACTTATTTAATTCTCAAAACAACTCTGTAGGGGTCATGCTATTATTCAGACTTTTTCAGAATAGGGAGGGGACTCAGTTTCCCTTCTGTGTTTGCAGAGGGGGAATGCACGAGATAGTATGCGTGATGCTCCTCGCCCAGCACCTGCCACAGCAGATTGGTATTCCCACTCTTTTCTCTCTCTCTCTCTTTTTTTCTTTCTTTCTTTCTTTTGAGGGAGGGGTAGAGGGAGAGAGAATCTCAAGCAGACTCCCCGCTCAGCTTGGAGCCCCACACGGGGCTCTATCTCTTTCAGGGGCCGTGAGTGCACAGAGGACGAACTTTAATGGTCAAGACTTTCAGCAAGTATTCCAACGCTGAATCCCAGGCCCCCTGGCTTTGCCCCCCACTCCCACATTGGGATGTGACAGCTCGCTTGCTTTAGGGGTAGATCAGCTGACCCATGCTCATTGGAGAGTACTCACCAGCCCAGCCCTGGCACTTCTTGGTTCATATTTGAGAACTTCTCCCCTGGTTGAGGGAGGCAGCACACCCTGGCATCTGAGCATGGCCGTGATTAGACAGGTAACATGTGCACGTGGGGCCAACTTTATAATCCTGGTTTTAAATACAAAGTCCCAGTGCCAGCAGGAGAGGCTGCCCAGTCAGTGTAAGTCAATGGCTCTATTGATTCTGTGAGTCCTATCAATAATCTGGGCATGATTTAAAAAGGAAGATATTTTCACTGATGAAGAAGCAGAGGTGTAGGCTTGATGATAGGACTAATGCAAGACATTATATCACAGAGCCTAGGGAGAGACAAAGGAGCAGTCCTGTTAGGCTATGGACGAACAGATGGCAAGGTGGGGAAGGAGTGCCTGGGAAGGTGGGAAGCACAGCCCAGAGGCACCATCATCTTCCGGCTGGTGGTGTGAGATGCGAGATAAGGGGCATGTTTTGTGTGTTGGAGAGAAGAACTGGAAAATTCTAGTGGAGCCGTGTTTGAGATTCTGACTTAAACTGAATCAATAAACATAAACATGACCAAGATATGAAAGTATAAAACCATCTTTGGGTCCCTTTCTTACTGAGCCCAATCTGCCTTCTGTGGCTTTGTTTTAATGACCATGATAACAAGCAAAGATGAGAACTGAAAGAAACCAAATGGTCTAAATTTTTCAGTAAAAGGAAAAGAGATCCAGGTGGTCTAGAAATTCTAGAGAAAATTTAGAAATGTATCAGAAAAGTGAGATTTTGAGGGGGGTGGGCAGCTTCTGATTTGGGGATAACAAAGTTTTTAAGAAGTTTTTCCCACGTGTCTCATGATGTAATTTCCCTCTTTGGCACTTTTGAAAAGAATCCCCTCAATATTAAAATGCTTTTCAAAGCTTATTCTCATCCTCTTTCGGATCAGGTATGACTTTTGGATTCAAGGCAGCATGGTAGAGTGGCTTAGAGCTCAGGTTTTGTAACCAGACCTGCAGAGTTCAAGTTCTAACTCCACCACTGAGAGCTGTGTGAAATTGGGCAGCGTGGAACCTCTCGGTGCCTCGGTTCTATCATCTGTGTAATACGACAGTCGGAGCATCCACTTAACAGGGTTGTCGAGAGGTGGAGAGGAGGCAGCACCTGTAAAGCCTGGATTGCCGTCCCCGGGGATCGTGTGTGGATTCAGGGGGGCTTCTGGGTGACCATGAGACAGCGCCTCGTTGGTACTCCCTGCAGTGTGGATTCTAGCCGTCTGGAGAGTGATAATTTTGGATTTTTAGCTCCTTTTGAGCGATGCTGCTTATTAACTTATCACCATGGAACTAAGTCGAGAACACACCTTCGACCTTTCTGCTGGCCCTAGCGTGCGAGGGGAGGGAACCGACTCCACAGTGAGCCGTAGCAGCCCTTGAAATTCCATCCCAAAGAGAAAGAGAAACTGGAAAGGATGAGATAGAAAACAAAACATTTTGGGGGGCTTTGTTTTGCTTGATGAAGGTAATAATGGGAAGCAGGCTGTTCTCTATTCAGGACCAAACATTTCAGATGAAGATCCCAGTGTGTATAGCATCGTGCTAATTCACTTGCATGAGAAAACCGAAGAACTCTGGCAAAACTACCAGCCTGATGGATGCCCACTTTCTTAACAAAGCTGAATGCCCTCTGGCAAGGCAGGGGGATCGCTGGTCCGTGAACATGGACCAGGGGAAGGCTTGCTGTGCTGTGCCAGCTGAGAGCGGGGCCCGTGGGAGCTAGAGCTCTGGGCTGACTGCTGCTCAGCGCCCGCGGGGGAACACAGCCAGGTGAGCAGCACTCACCCTGCCGGCAGGACCACCGCGGAGAGCTGTGGGACAGCGAACTGTGCGGATGGAGAAGCAGCAGAGGTTGTGGAAGCCTCTGGGAGACCCGGCTTTGACGATGTTCTATGGAGCAAGGCCTCCAGGGCCCCTGAGTGTGTGACGCACTCTGCACACCCTCTGGGAAGAGTGGACAAGCGTGCTGACTGCCCCCAGGTTGCTGGGGTGTTTCACAGCTGTGTGCGGGCAGGAGGGGCAGAAGATCCTTCTTTGTCTGTGTTTCGGTAAAGGCTTTCCCAGTAGGTCCCCCGTCAGGACCCTGGAGGGAAGGTTAGAGAATCTGAAAAGCATGAGTCAGGTTCCTGCAGGACTGACTGAGAGCCCCCACCGCGGTCCTGGCCTCCCGTTGGTTACAAGCGGTTTCCTTGGCAGCCTGATTCCTTGAACTCACAGGACCAGCGCAAGGTCCAAGGGTGGCAAACACCGACCTGCCCAGGTCTTTGGTGCATGGAGACACACGTGCACTTGCTCTGCTTGTGGTGAGAAAGAGAGAGAGGGCAAGCAGCGGCTGACACCCTCAGAAGGCAGGGGTAGGGGTGGCGGGGATGGTGATACCTCGTCATTCCTTCCTTTTATGGGAGAAACACATCTCCTCTTTGTGGAGGCCCACAGAGCTTATCAGCCTAGAAGGGACCAAGATGGTCCCGATTTCCTCCAAGAAGACTGAGGAGGTAAAAGGTCCAGAGTAAATTTTGCGTGTATTTTGTATGACCCATCATATGAATCTCCCTCCTGAGGCTTTAGAAAATATTTTGCTTTTAGGGCTTTTTTTGGACAGGTATTTCTTTGGCCATTATGGTCAGAGAGACAGGCATGGTGGAGGTCAGATTTATTCAGTCGAAGTTCCAGCTCAGGAGACCCTGAAACTTTCCTAGTCTAACAGCTTTCACACCTCGCTTTTCAGTTTTTGCAGGTGGATATCCTGTTGTCCCAGCACCACTTGCTGGAAATAGTATTGGTCTCCCCTTGAATTGTTTTGGTGTGCTTGTTAAAAATCAATTGACCTAATGTTAATTATGTCATTTGCATTTTAATAGCTAGTCTTAAAGTCTTAACATTTCCATTAGCTATTCTTATATTTTATTCCACTCAAGGCCATACCACTGGCCTGGTAGTACATAAAGAAAGCAAAGAGAATCTTCAAGTTGGAGGGAGGTTTTTTTGTTTTTTTTTTGTTTTTAGTTTTTTAAACCTGGAGGAGGGAAAGCCTCTCTGAATGGGATAGATAACCTAAAAGTTTGAATGTGTTTGTTCTTAACTTTGGGAGGAGGAAGCCTTTCTGAGTAGGATAGAAAATCCTGAAGCTGTAAAGGAAAGGAAGACATATACAGCTAAATAAAAATTTCAGATCTGTATTTGACACAGAAGACCTAAAACACAGTAAAGCAAACAAATCTGGGGAATATATCTGCAACACGTATGACACTTGAAAGGCTAATTTCCTTAATCTTTAAGTTTTCAAAGCTCATATAAATCAATAAGAAAAAGTAATAAAAAATCCAATAAGGAATCTGAACAAGTAGTTTAAAGAAAGAGGAAATCGGGTATGTATCATGTGAAAGGGTGCTCCGTACCTCTCTTTTCTTAATTTTTATTCATTTATTTTTAAATTTCTTTTCAGTGTTCCAGAATTCATTGTTTATGCATCACACCCAGTGCTCCATGCAATCCATGCCCTCCTTAATACCCATCACCGGGCTCATTAAACTTAGTTAAGGAAAATCTCACAAACATTGAGACGCCACATTGCTTTAAGGCAAACACTAAACACCGGTTCATGCAAAGTGCTGCTCATCCTGGGACAGTGGCTCAGAGAAAGGCATGTCACACACTGGGAGAGTGTACATAGGCTGCGCCTGTCATTCTGGATTGCAACTTGCCAGCAGCGCTTATTAAGACACAAAGTGCTCCTGCTTCGATCTACCAATTGCATTGCTATAAATGTACTTGCTAGAGTCAAAAAACAAAGCAAAACAAAACACAAAACAAAAAGAAGCTTGGAAGCAGCTTCAAGGTTTCAGCAGGAATACTAAACAGTCAGCAAGTAGTAGCTCTGTATATCCTAATATGAAAAAATCCTGAAGAATATTTTCAACGGAAAAAAAATGTACAGTGTATGAACCAAATTATGTAAATGCTGAAACTGTAAATATAAAATAAAATACAAATATAAACATACGAAGGGAAAATATAGCAATACATGCACGTGTACCATTACAACCTTAGTCTATGTATGCCATTGTCTTTCTTATTTTTAGAGAGAGAGAAAGTGAGTGTGCATAAGTGGTGGGGAGGCGCAGCAGGAGAGGGAGGAAAGAGAATCTTAAGCAGGTGCCATGTCCGCACGGAGCCCAACACTGGGCTCCATCTCATGACCATGAGATCATGACCGTAGGTCAGATACTTAACCACTGAGACACCCAGACGCCCCCCAGCTTACTGTCTTTTGAAAGGCTACACAACGCAACTGTTAATAGCAATTACCTTTTGAGAGAGGACTAGGAAGGAAAAGGTTGCTTGGACTTTTCATTTCACAACATTGTACACCGCTAAATATTCCAAATGGATGTATCTTACTTTTGAAAATATGGTTTATTGGGATTATCCAAGTGGTGGGATTCTGAGCAATGCTTTTCCTTTTTATATATCTCTGTATTAAAAAGAAGTAAAAAAAATTTTTTTAACATTCTTAAAATACCCACAACTTGTATCCTACCAACTTCACTCGCAAGTTTCTGAAGCTTTTTGGGTGATGGGGCTCCTGGAAGCCAGATGCTTGCTAGAGAATGTTGTTCAATATTGACATTCATCTGCTCATTCTTTTTTAAAATTGTGATAAAATATTCCTAAGATGAAATTAACTATTTTAATCACTTTTAAGTGTATAGTTCTGTGGCCTTAAGTACACTCACACTGTTGTGAAACCGGTAGTGCTGTCCATCTACAGAACTTTCCATCATCCTAAACTGAAAATCCGCCCCCGTGAAACACTAACTCCACCTTTCTTCCTACTCTCAGTCCCTGGTAACCTCTATTCTGCTTTCTGACTCTATGAATTTGATTATTTTAGGTACCTGTTGTAAGTGGAATCATACAATATTTGTCCTTCTGTGTCCGGCTTATTCCATTTAGCATGATGTCCTTAAGATTCATCCATGTTGTAGTGTGTATCAGAACACACTTTATTTTTAAGGTTGAATAATACTCCATTGTGTCCACAGACCACACGCTGCTGACCCCTTCATCCACGGATGGGCACTTAGATTGTGTCTACCTTTTGGCTACTGTGAATAATCCTGCTGCGAACATGCATATGTAAGTGTCTGTTAAAGTTTCTGCTTTCAACTCTTTTGGGTATAAACCCAGAAGTAGAACTTCTGGAGCATCTGGCAATTCTGCCTTTAATTTGTTAAAGCACTACCGTATTGTTTTCCACAGTGGCTGCGCTATCTTACACTCCCAGCAGGGTCCTAATTTCTCCACATCCTTGCCAACGCTTGTGGTGTGGCTTTTTTTGTTGTTTGTTTGTTTATCTTTTTGATTATTATAGCCATCCTGGTGGATGTGGGTTGGCATCTCTTTGGGGTTTGGATCTGCATTTTCACTGCTCATTCTTACAGCAAGCATTTACGGTGAACTCCCAGCGGCCAAGTCCTGGGCTAAGCAGGGGCTCTATCTAGAGCTGCATGGCCCCTGCTGTCAGAAACATCAGAAAAGGGGAGAGAAAGATATGCAAATGCAGACTGGCATTACCCCCATTAGCATGCAGTAGGCTAGTGGTATGTGCGCAGTCCTATGGGAACAGTGGCGTGGTATGGCTTGCTTGTTCGCTCTGTCATCTCTGGCAGTTACTAGCAAGCTAAAGGTAGTGAGTTCCAAATATTTACAAAAAATTACAGAATAAATTATATAAATATATATAAATATATATATTACATATGTGTGTGTATGTATATATATACATAGAGAGAGAGAGAGAGAGCAAGAAAGAGAAATTTCTATTCATTTACTTCTTTTTCTCCCTGCAGTTTGGGAAGACAAGCTTTCTTTGATTTTAGGGTTGGAACTCTGGGGTTCTTTGGACTATATTCTGTGCACGAGAGCTTAAATGAACCATGTCTTTCCAGAGAGATGAAAGACGATGGAAAGTAAGTCGCCCTTGGGTAATTCCTTCATGTGCAGCCTTGGCCTTGATAAGGAACAGTGAAAGCAAAGAATCATAATACCACCACCTGGCAATTGTAGAGGGCATTTAACTTCTCAAAGCACTGCTATATAATCAGAAGAGGGGGTGTCCATGCTGAAAAAAGGTTCTCACTTAACTTTTTTTGAATCTGTAATTACTCATGTGCTTCATGCACCTGGTGGAAATTATATTTAACAGTATATGCAAATGCTTATTGCCTGAATGGGCTTACATTTTGCTTAGTTACTTTTTACGGTTTTCTTAATGTGGACTTAATCAGCCACTTTTTGTACATTGCTGTCAATATCATCCTCTGGGGTAGTAACTTTTCGTTTATAGATATCTTGGAGGTAGGACATAAAATGTAAGTGTGTTCGTAAATATGATCAAATTCTTGAAAGATCAGCCTTTTTTTTTCTTAATAACAAAGAAAAAACAAAAACACAAAAAAGAATTTTATAGTCAGAGGAGTGGAGGCCTAAGCTGGCATTTCTTTGTGGTATCACTGGTTGGTAGGCAACACACAAGTAATTGGTGCAATAAAAAATGTGGTATTTTTCATGACAATAAGCATTCTTCCCAGTGCTCAAGGAAGGGCTTTTGGATTTGTGCTCTTCCTCCTATTTAAATGACATCCAGAGCTTTCAATCTTCATTATAAAGTCATAAAAACTGCTCTGGGTTTTTTGGGAGACAAGGAAGTGGGATTTGATAGCTAATAAAAGAAGAGTTTTTTTCCTCAGTCAGGATGCACAAGAAGAAGTTTGGGGTCATATGGTAATTCTGCATCCTTAATTTTTTAAGACATGGCCGTACTGTTTTCTACCATAGTGGCACCATCCTACACTCCCAGCATGGTGGAAACTTTGGCAAATCTGACTGCTTTCTTCAGGCTGTGGGAGGAAGGCTAAGCAGTGGTACTTAGGGACCTAAAGTATCCAGAGAGGAACTAATGGGGTTCCCAGACCATGGGTTTATGTTAGAAGTTCATATGGAAGGGTCCATTTGGTCTTAGTTTCATTCAAGAAATAGGAATTTATTATCTCTGTCATGGGTTGAGTGTATCCCCCCAAAAGATTTGGTGAAGTCCTAATTCCCATACCTGTGAATAAGATCTTATTTAGAAATTGGATCTTTATAGATATAATCAAGTTGAAATGAGACCACGCTGTGTGAGGGTGGGCCCTAGTCCAATGTGACTGCTGTCCTTAGAAGATGAGACACGGAGAGCACCTCCTATGAACACTCTTCAGAGGCAGAGGCTGGAGGGGCACATCTATGAGGTTTCTGGTCAACCATCCAAAGCTAGGAGGGAGACAGGAACAGTTTCTCCCTCACAATCCTCAGTCGTGCCAACTCTGATGAACTCCTGCTTTCAAAACTGTGAGAAAATAGATGTCCGTTGTTTTCAGCTGTCTGATTTGTGATGTGTCGTTGTGGTAGGATATACCCTGGAAAACCTCATACAACTTTGAAGTTTCCAATGGCCTCCTGGTGAAGGGGAGTCTCAGGTGAATGGAACTGTGTCATGCCACTGCCCTAGAAGAGGTCATACACTGCTGGAGAAACAGACATATGCCGCGGGGGCAGTGGGTCCCATGGAAGACAGTGGGCTTCAGGCTTTGGGGCCAGACAGACATGACTTCCAATCCTGAGCTGGTTTCTTGGCCTGTCTGGAGCTTCTGGTTCCTCATCCCTATGGTGCAGGGGCCCCGATACTCTCTCATGTCGTTCATTTCGAGTCAGTCTCCTCTTTCAATTTCATCTTGGTAGTTTCTGTCCTTGCATTATGTTTATTTAAGGAACCATTCTGTTGGGTGAAACCTCACAGCATTTAGGTTTTGGCTCAATGCATTGGAACAATCTAAAGGGTATTTATAGCTAAAAACTGTTTGTGCACCCAAACCACATGATTTTCATCTCCTGACACTTAAAACGAGCTCTGGGTTGGGTGGGATCGTTAGGCCTTCCTGTGGCGTGGAGGACAGCAGATTTTCCAACACCTCCGGCTCATCTCTGTAAATATCTTGGTCCCACCCCATCTCCTCAGCCCAAACCGTGGTCTTTGTCAGGTGATGTCTATGGCACTTCCAGTTATCATACTGTGGGCAGATGCTGTGTGAGCAACCTTGCTGGCCATTTTGGGCAGAGATCAGCAAGATATCTTCATATTTTTCTTTCTCTGGACTCACTTTACGTGTCTCTTGAGGCACTTTTGGTAGGAAAAAAAAAAAGTCATTTGGGTCTTATATGTTTTTCATATTCAGGTCTTGGCAAGACCTGAATACACACATACAATTTTCTTCTGTTTCTTTTATACACCTGTGTAGGAATGAGCCAGGATTTATGAAGTTTGTCCTCTTTGAAAAAAAAAATCATTTTATTCCTAGCCAACACTATGACCTTCATGTGCATTCCAGCAATATCTCCAAAGGCGGTCGAAAGAGCAGGCCACAGAAACATCAGCGCTTCCTAATCGAGAACTGAAGTCAGACCAGAGTTGACTGTGGAGAGGGAAATATTTGGAGTAACAAGAGCTGCGTCTTTATTCTTTTGTTGCCAGAAAGCCAAAACCAAAGCTGGAATTTTGCGGCTCTGGCACTTTTTGTGCCTCCCAGTCATTTTACACAGATGGTTCTGGTTTAAGGGTGAGACACTTCATCCACCAGACGGAACGAGGCCCAGTTAACGTGCCCAAGCGGCCCATTCTCCTGCCAAAGTATACTCTGCAGCCGGAGAAAATAAGAACTAAGAGAAGATGGTTCTGAAGCCACCAATTAGGAGGCAAGATTGAATGATAAAATTACTCTGCAACCCTGAAACTTGAACTTTTCTTCAGATTATGTCACCTTGGGAATCCGAACCATGGCCCCTTGACGACGCCGTCAGTCATGAGTCTCCTGGAGACCTACCAGCTCTAATGATGGTGGAAACGTTGCAACAGTTCTTGCTTTTCCTTTGTTATTTGAGGAAACAGACTCCGAGGAGCTTAGTGACTCACCATTTGCCAAGGATTTAAGCTGAAGAGGAAAATGTCAAAGTAGGGTTTGCATCAACTCTCCTTGGCTACTGAATGGGGAAAACCTTTTCTGACCGTGCGCTCCTTTCCTGACTCTTTCCACACTCAACCCTTCTCCCAACCATCTCTTTCTCCTCCCTCTCCTTCTCCCCTCAGCCGTTTCTTAAGTCTCTCAGCAACTTTCCACCCACCAAGTGGGATTGGTGGCTGCCCACTGTGAATCACCTCATCTTCCCACATTCCACCAAGCTGACACTAGTCAAGAAAGTCCACATCTTCTACAGCATTCTCTTCTAAAAGACCCTGCCCATTTTCTTTCTTTGTTTTTGCACAGTGTCTTGCTTGCTTGAGAAGAACCCATGTCCTTACCTGTCAACATCCAGCTCAGTTGTCCTCTCCTATGTGACTCTCTTCCTGTGTCTCAGCATGTGGGCCATTCCTCTATGACAGCTTTCACACCTTTGCATTCTAGTTATCCACTTAATGATTGGAGAGAGTGGGATTACACTATTGCTGCATTCTCAGTACACAGTAGTATCTGGTGAATGGAAGGGGGAGTCAACAGTATAGGTTCTTGTAGCCTTACAGGTTGGCCCACTGGTTAGGAAATTTCCTCTGACATGTCCAATTTATCCACATGGCTGGAACTTTCCTCTAGGCCCATGTCACCTGGTCTAATGTACATACTCTTGTGGGTTCAAATTTCACATTTGAAAAAACAAACAAACAGAAAAGGCATATGTTACTAATTTATAGAGTGCTTTGCAATTCGCATTAAACTTTCATGAATGTTTTGATTTGGGGCCTTTAATGTCATTCAAAAGGGACAGGGAGGGCACGCATTCAAACTATGATTATCAACTCCATTTTGTAGAGGAGAAAGTAGAGACTCGGAGAGGTTTATTGATTTCCTCCTGATTACAAAGCTAGTAAATGGCAGAGCTGGGTTTTATACCCAGGGCTTCTGAATCCCAGCTCAAAATTTTCTAACAACGTGGTATTGTTAGAAAAGCATAACAATAATTTTGTGGGCTTTAGAAAACAAAAGAAAACCACAACCCACCATATAACAACCATAACAAAGCTCTTGAACCCTTCGGAGTAGGAACTATCTATCTTTCTGGCATGTCTTGTGTTGAGATGCCACTGGTGTGTGAGCAGTGCCCAAAACCCAAGCACACAGGACAGGCTGTGATGGGCAAACATCGTCACAGTTCAGCACGCTCAAAGATTGGCAAACATAAAACATTTACCAAGACTTGGCCCCATGAATGAGTGAGCCAAGCCCCTGGGATGTGGCCATGTTACTCCATCAATAAAAAACTGAAACAGATCTTGGCAGGGTTTCACAGTTCACATCTGGGAAGAAAGGTATGCTTCATCATTATTTTGTTCCTGTTTGCAAGTGTAGACCAGGCCTTCCTTTAGAGCCAAGTTGGACTGATTTACTCTGGCATTTCCTCTTCCATGGGCCCCTATAATGGCATTTCTAGGTACCCTTTGGGTAAAAATGGAGGGGAAGCTCTATGTACATAAATACATATATTTAAAAGTGAATTTCCCTTTCCAATTTCTGGTCAATCAGGTAGATTTGGATGATGTCTCAATATTTCGAGATGAAGTCTGTTTGATCCCGAGGCTACCCTGAGTATTTGAGGTAAAGGGGATCTTGGAACCTCTTTGGGTCTTTTAGGATGAAGCTCAGGGAAGGTCACTCTGTGCCTAATTGAACCATTGAACCAAGAACAACATGCTTGCACTGGAGAAACTCCTCAGAGGGCCCTGCTCATGTCTGGGCACCCAGCCCTCCTCTCTCCCGAGCCATGAGGCTTCTCAGACAAGCACCTGTGACTGGCTTACTGGGCACAAGCCTCTTATTGGCTTACCACCCTGCTGAGAGACCTGGATAGAGCTCCAGACTTAGTTGATCCCTGTCAAATTCTGGGAACCATCACCTTGCCCAAGACCCTCTTTGTGTAGGGAGACAATGGAGCATGTCATGCAGAGCATCTCTCCTGGGATCTGAGTCCTGGGTCAGCTCAGGACGAAGCATGACGTTTGATACCATTGCAAGCCTCTGTCTCAGTTTCTCAGGGTCTATAAACACGGTGTGGTGCAAAGAACAGGGCAGGTATGGGGTCAGTTTCTGCTCCTGGCTTCTGTCCCCACTCCCCTCTGCTTCCCTGTGCCTCAGTTTCCTTATTAATGAAATGAGGATTATAGTCCTTAACCCAGGGCCATAATATGTGCCATTTACAATACCATGTCAATGGTGGGGATTCATTGAGGTTATGGATATAAAGCACTTTCTTACAATACCTGTCTTATAGTACGAGCTCAGTAAATGTCAGTTATTTTTATTCTTCTTATTAGACAATGGCATGACGTCTTTGGGAGTACCAAAGATAGGTGGTCAGTTTAGTCATAACAGAGATCTCAGAGCCACCAAGGGCTCATAGAAGACAGGGAAGGGCAAGATCAGGTGGCTCAGATGCTGTACAAGTAAGACCGGGAGAAGGCATCCTCAGCAAGGTGGGGTCAGAGGCTGCAGAGGGGGACAAAGCCAGACCCCAGGTCTGGGAAGACAGTGGACTTGCAGGGGCAATGAGGATGGGCGGGGGCAACCTTGGAGGCGTGCCTGGATCTGGGAAACCTCAGGAAGGGAGAGGTCACTCAGCAAATATTTAGGGCATTTTAGAGGGCCCTGTAGTGTATGGATGTAGGGCACAGAGGAGAACAAACAGTGTCCTTCTAGGATTCCAGTTCTGGGGGTGGGCAGAAGGAGTCAGCCTTAGTCTGAATATCAGGAAAGAGAGACCTCTAGAAGTGCTTTTAATGAAATACTGATTTTATGTTGTTCTCCTTAAAAATAGTTGGCACAGGTATTTTGCAACCATGGGTATAAATGTGTTACTGTGATGGCAAGTAAAGGAGTCTGCGTTCAAAGGATCAGGGTTCCGGCACCTCTGTCTGGGTGAACTCTGGTCTCATCTTTCTCACCTGCTTAATCAGAAGATCATTACTTTGTCAGGTCGTTATGAACATCATATGAGAGAGAGAAAGTGATTTTGCACACTGTGTCATCTGATGTTAACTGTCATTCTATTTGAAAATATACTTTCCCTCCTGAGAAATGAATAATGCATGTTTTTAACCTCTATCTTCTGCTTTCCCTTTTCAAATTCTTGGGTAGGTACCGCCACCTGCTTCTCTCTCATCTCAATGATGATACGATAACTTGAGACGCTAGCAGACCTATCGTTTCTTCAAACCAGAAGTTTCTTGGTAGTCCTGTGCCCTGTGAGCTGGGCATTTTAGATAGTCTTTCAGAAGATGCTTTGCTTTTCTGAAGTGGTCCTTTTGAGATGAGCTTGTTTCCGGCTGTACTTGTCCTTCATTTCCAGAGGCTCAGAGAAAGAGAGCTGTGACAGGTGCTGGGTACCATCCCACATGCTAGCTCATCCACATTGATTAAATTGGCCAGAGGCTGACGGGGGGAAGTGAGTGAGACAAGGCTCAAGAGCACAGCTTACCGTGATGGGAACCTTGCCAAACAGAGACTTGGTCTTTTGTCTCCGAATCTCCCCTCCCTTCGTCTGGGGAGCCCCCGGTCTCACTCCAGCAGCACTGCTCTCTCTGGCAGTTACCATCCCCAAGCCCATCCCGGTGATGCCCTCACTAGTCATGAAAGTTCACACTGTGGCTAAGGCAGGGCAAGGCTGATGCTTTTACATTTGGGGTGACTGTTTGAAAAAGAATCGGCTGGGTGCCTTCAAACAAGAGTTGATTTCCTCACAGTTCTGGAGGCTGGAAGTTAGAGATCAGGGTGTTGGCAGGGCTGGTTTCCTCTGAGGCTTCTCTGCTTGGTTTGTAGGTGGCCGCTTTCCCTTCACATGGTCTTATGGATGTGTGTGTGTGTGTGTGTGTGCACGTGTGCATGCGTGTGTCCCAAACCCTTCTTATCAGAACCCCAGTTCTGGATTAATGCCTACTTTGGTGTAACTTACTTTCCTCTTTAAAGACTTTGTCTCCAAATACAGACCCGTTCTGAGGAGACACCGGGGGGTGAATTTTGGTGGATGGCATAATTCAGTCTGTAACAGAATACTAAGTTATAATTACAAATGGGGTTCTGGGCTCTGTAAGGGGCCTGTGCAAGCTTTCTTAGCTTCATGGTACATTTGCTTCTGAGTAGGCAACTTCCCTGCCCTACTGCTCTGCTGACACCGGCTAAGAAAGGAAGGACACAGTCCTGCTCTGAGGAGGCTGGCCGAGGGGTGGGTATAGCTGGTTCCCGAATGAGTTACACGTGGAGTAGGGGGAATCCAAGCGTGAGAAAGCGGTGTGAGATGCTCCAAGCCTGGCATGAGCAGACCTGGGGAGACTCATGGGCCCGAGTGGAAGACAGTTGAGAAGGTGAGCTGAATTCCTGTGAGAGTAAACTGACCCAAAACAACAGCGACACCAACAGCAACACACCAGTGACCTTGACACCAGAGTGTCCACTATGGAATGTGTTTCTTCTCAGTGGGCTCTACCACTTTTTTTCTATTCACAATATCATCCGGGCCCTACAGCACAGTCCTGTTCTGCTGAAGACGCTCACCCTTTTGTCCACATTCCGCTCATCCTCCAGGGTGGGCCCTGGTGTTCGCCTACCCTGCGGAGGAAGCCCAGGGTCTGCTGAAGGTGACTTCCCTGAGATCCGCACTGAGCAAGAAGAGGACCTTGTCTTCAGGCCAAGCATTTTTACTACATTTCTTTTTGTGTGCCAGAGGCAACATCTTTAAAAAATAAATATTCATGCTAATGGGACTCTCATGACAAGACAGCAAATACTGGCGTCTTTGGGCCTGGATACTGGCCATGTAATGGACCTAGATGAGGAGAATGCCTAGCCAAGAAGAAGACGGGAGTGTCGGAGATCTGCCTGGCCAGATGGAAGCTATGGAAGCGTCCTTCTACTTCAACATTCACCCTGAGTAACGTCACACAGTACAGGAGGGTGTGGTCTAGTCAGATAATTCAAACCTTGTAGCAAACTGGGTGGGTCTGGCCTGGGAAACAACCAAAAGAAGACTAAGGGAAGCCAAAGTGGGCAAATAGGGTATGATTTCCTTCATACTTGCTTGATTCGTGTTCACTATACTTTGCAGTAATTACTCTAATTAGTGGTTTTGAGCATGATGAAAGAAAATAATTATAAGTATTTATAGCTGGTCAGTGGGTTACAGATTGGACAACCAAGGAAAGTAGACAATGAAGCATAGTTAAGCTGAATTTACTCCACGTTACAATTAAAATTCACTGCGTTCTTCATTACATTTATTTGGCAATAGTACAGCATGTAACATGAATTCAGGAGCCACGTGAGAGCAATTTTGAAGGCAGGGTCTCGGGAGTGTTTGACCTTTGTGTCCCAGCGTCTATGACAGAAGCCATACAGGAGGGGCTCCACAGAGGTGGTTTGGTTGAGGGAATGACTGAATTCACATAAAGACCCACCATATTGCATCAAGAAAGAATGAGCACCTTTGCTCTACATGTGAAACCTACCTATCTCTAAGGTAATGAGAACAAAACAGAATCTTGAAAATATATTATGCGCCTGGGCTGAGGGCGACCTGGTCATTTCTCCTCCACGAGGCCTTGTAAAGACAGACTTCTAGGTGACGTACAGTAGAACCATTTCCTGGTCACACTGTGCCTGCTGCTACCTCTCTTTCCCTACTGAATTATTTATATGATTATTCATCCTTACCTGCAAAAGGGATAAAAATTACCTACGTGATCACTCTGTCTGGATTAAATGTATGCCTGCTGCCCAGCGCTGGGCAGGAACACGGTAGACAATTAGTAAATATCCCGTGCCACTCCGCAGTCTTCCTGCACCGTCCTTGTCCCCTCCTGCCAGGACCCCGACAGCTCCCCCTTGTTCTCCACTCACCCGCGTTGCCCTCATGCCTCCTGGGCTCTCCAGCATGGAAGCAGATCCTAATTCTTCCCAATATTGCAGTGCTGCCTTTTGCTTGGTACACTTGACCCATCTCTAAGCAACCTCACAAGGAGTCAGCAGTCACACTGTCTGCTTCTCTTTCCCATTTCTCTTTCACTCAAGTCTTAGAGGAGGATTTAGTTAGTTAGATATAATTGGACCGTCTTGATTTGGCCTCTAGCTGTGTGGCTTTGAGTTGCTTACTTTGCCTCTTGAGCCAGTTTTCCTGTCTGAAGAAAAAGGAATAATGATGTCTACCTTGTAGGTTTCAGTGATTAGAAAGAGTGATTTTTCTGCACCTGATACAGACTTTAGCACACAGAAGAGGATCCACAAATAGTAGACAAATGATGGAGATAGTGCTAGTGATGTCATATATTGATAGTAGTAACAATCAATGTGTATGGAGCTCCTCTTCCAGCCAGACACCTGCAAACGATGTTTCTTATCCACTGTCTTAACTGGGATGAGCTCAGATGTAAAGAATTCTGAATTCTGTGCAACAATCTTGTGGGGAAGATGAGAGAATGTGATAAAAACAAATCCTATTTGAGTACTAACTGTGTGCCAGCTGTTTTACCAATGCATAAAAGTCAATCATTAAAGCCATAAAGCCAGTGGTAATATATTATTCAACCAAGATTGCATAACTAGAAGGGAGCGCAGAGCCAAGATTTTAGCTCAGGTATTCCCGACCTCAGAGTTCAAGTTCTTTCATTGTCAGTGGGGGGAACAAGGAGCTACTCTAGGAGAACAGGGCAGGCTTCAGTGCCTGCTCTGAGGTTCAGGGTTAACAGCCCCCTGCTGTATCTGAGGGATTGAGGGATGTGGTCAAGTTGGATTTGATTCAGGATGCCCTTAGTCTTTGGTGGACCTGGGGCATGAGGGCAGACCCTACTAATCTGACTGATGTTATAACACAGGTTTATGGAAGAACTTGGGGTTCCAGGGACTCAGTGCCTTGGAGGAGCTCACTCCCTTCAGGGCTCTGTAGACAAACCAGGCCTTGGACCAAATTTTACTCAAAAGAACAGGGCACACAGGAAAGTATTGGGGGATATGGTCTGTGGCTTGAGGGAAAGATAAATGCCAAAGAACTTTCTTAGTGAAAGCCAGTTGTCTTCTTCAGGATCTTTTTAGAAACTGACCACTTAGGCTTGTAGGGTGTTGTCCTCAGATCTCAAGGTCATAGGGTAGAAGGTCACATAATTCATACAGGAAATCTGGAAGGTAGTAGTGTCACTTAGTTCTTGGTTAACAAACAAGAAATCTGAGGGTTGCAGAAGTGATATAATTTTCCCAAGGCTATACAGATTGTAAGTGCCAGGGCGGGTTTGACTGAATGTTCTTTGCTTTTTTTGCTTGAGATATTTGCCCTAATCCACAGATGGGAGAGGGACTTCCAGGAGACAGGATGCGAACAAGGGACCTATAAAGGAAGATGGTCACAATGTTTATCTGGCACTATCAGGTGAACGGATTGTTGGGTGGAAAACTGAAAGGGAGGAAATACCAAGCTCTGACATTCCTTAAGAACTTCTCCAAGTGCTTTGAACCTGGAGGTCTGTCTAGTCCTTTATGGCAAAGTATGGGATGTCTGGCCTTTCATTTCTCCTCACTGAAAGTAATGGAGTTTATGGGATGTTGGTCTTTGGAGCCACATAAAATTGATTCTAAACTCTAGTTCCACCGTTCACTAACCTCTCTCAACTCAAGTCCTTCATCTGGAATGGGTATAATAAAATCTACCTTTGTAGTATCATTATGTGGTTTGGGGTCAATGTAGAGAAGTCATCTTGCCCTTCTTGGTACCCATGAAATGGGACATGCCATTGCTCCTGCCACGACCCTTTTAGGGTTTTGCCATCTAGGAGGTTGCATTCAACAAGGACTTCAAAAGGAGAGAGAGATGGAGGGGAAAGAGGGGAGAGGGAAGTAGGACAAAAGGAGACAAGAGGAATTTGCTTTCTCTTCTCATTTGCATGCACAAAAAGATGAGCACCTCCCACCCCCACCCCAGGGTTTCCCCTGCTCAGAGCTTGGCTTCCTTGCCAACCTAGCCGGCAGAGGATGAAGGAGTGAGCTCACTGCAGCGAAATGAGCTCCTTTTCCTTTGCAATGTCGTTAAAGTTATATGGGTGTGCTCTGCATGCACAAAGTATGTTTTCAACTGAGATCTTCAATCAGCATCTCATACAAATTGAGAAGCAGCCTCTAGCCTCCTGCCAAGCTTACAGTCCCTGGCATTGAGTGACTTCAAGAGCCTCAGGGGACTTGCTGGAAGATGTTACTCCAGTGCCAGCTTGACACACAGCAGCTATGGCTATGGTTCCGGCCAGAGCACTGGGATCCATCAAAGTTAGTGGACCCACTTACTTCAGGGAGAGATTCTCCCAGGGCTCATCATCTACATACCTCACAGCTGAGTCTGGAGACTTTAAGCATCATAATCTGCTGATGAGTTAGTGGCCAAATGCCTTCTCTATCTAATATCCATTCAGGCATTTGAGAGACATTTATTAAGTACCTACTGTGTCCCAGGTCCTGAGCTAAGAAGTGAAAGTGCAAATGCAGTGTTAATAATTAGTCACTGTACAGTTGCTATTTTTCTTTCTTTCTTTCTTTCTTTCTTTCTTTCTTTCTTTCTTTCTTTCTTTCTTTCTTTCTTTCTTTCTTTCTTTTAAGATTTTATTTATTTATTTGACAGACAGAGATCACAAGTAGGCAGAAGGACAAGCAGAGAGAGAAAGGAGGAAGCAGGCTCCCCGCTGAGCAGAGAGCTTGATGTGGGGCTTGATCCCAGGACCCTGGGATCATGACCTGAGCCGAAGGCAGAGGCTTTAACCCACTGAGCCACCCAGGCACCCCTACAGTTGCCACTTTTCAAGGATGCAGCCAGGCCACAAGAAAATGAAGTGAGAGACAGCAAAACAATAAATTCACAAAGTTTTGGTTGTATTTTAGCCTGGGTCCTCATACTTTTGCCCTGGTATTTTTACCTTGTATAATAGAAGATGAACTTCCAGTTCTTTTATTTTTTTATTTTTATTTAAATTCAGTTAATTAACGTATGCTGTATTATTAGTTTCAGAGTTGGAGTTTAGTGATTCATCAGTTGCACACAACACCTAGTGCTCATTCCATCGGGTGCCCGCCTTCATGCCCATGGAAGTGATACATTTTCTATCTCTCAAGCGTTTTGTTGCTTTTTCATTTCCCCAGGAAAGAAAATCCTTAAAAATAAATATTTATTTCAAATGATAAATATTCCTCAAGTGCCACGAATCTACTGTTCCTCTCCTGAGATGTCTTCTAGCTGAGGGAGATTCGAGCAACAGTCCAGGCTTCTCATGCCAGCCTTGGTACTGGCCACGTGTCCGTGAGGCAGAGGCAGATGGTTTTCCGGTCAGGTGTAACTGAAGTGTATTTTCTCAACAAAGTCTGGCAGACAATCCCGTCTCCACAAATGCATATCACATCTCATAAAGAAACCATGCATATTGCATGAGCCTCCAAATGTAGAAACAGATACTCATAAAATACAAGTCTCAAAATAAAACCGAAACATTTCAAAACAACAGCAGTTGCAAGGCCACTAATTTATTTATTTAATTTTTTTCCCCATCAAGATCAAGAGAGAGGGAAAAAACAACAACAACAACAACAACACAACAATTCCCACAGTCCCTAAGCAGAACCTGAAATCCCAGCAGCCGTGGCGAGAGCTGGAGATGAATCCGTAATATAGGTGTGTAAAAGCGATAGACCAGGAGGCTTAGATAAGCAATTTCGCTGAACAAAAGTTCTCCTCCTGATCTGGAAGTCGGCAGAGGAAAAAGCAGAATCCCATAGCAGTTTTTCAGAATGGAGTTAGAAGATTCATTTCTGAATGATTTGAGGTCTTGGTGCCTGGCGGGTCGTCCTCACGCTGATCTAGTCCTTTCACTCCTGCACAGTGGCCCTAAGCAGGTGCCCTGCAGCTGTCTTGCTCCTCACTTAGTGCCACGTGCCCAGCACAATGCCTAGGTCTTTTAGACCCAAGGCTCTATGGGCATCAGCTGGGGACCTTTTTCAGGGGCCATCCCAAGTCCCAAGTAATTGGCTCTGATTCTGCTTCTGTCTTGCTTTAGAACACAATTAGTATCTGCGTGAGAGGGATGTGTTATGGATAACCTTTAATATGCTCTAATTTATGAAAAAAGTAACATTTTAAAGCTTGATGCTTTATTATTAGTGCCTTGGACATCTGCTGATGCCAGGTTTCTAGAATCCCTTTCTTCTTCTTATGGTAACAGCGACATCCTGTCTTCTGGGAAATTGACTTCTTTTCTTCTTTCCTTGAGATTCTGGGACTTCTGGTCACCACAGGGGTAGGTCGTAGGAATTAAAGGCAAAGATTGGTGTGAGAAACATGGAGTGAAAAAAGTCAGTGGACTTGGTAGCTGCTTGGATGTGAGGGGTGAGGACAGGACGGGGAGTCTGGAAGGACACCCACGTGTCTGGCTTAGGGGCCAGAGAAACAGGGTGAGAAGCTGGTCATTTGCGGGGAGCACAGAGTCTGAAGGGAGTGTAGATTGTCCAAGGGAGCAGGTAGGTGGGGGAACAGGCAAGTGGGCATATGAGCTTCTTCCCAGCACTGCACACCTCACACATGGTAGTTTCACTCAGGCCGCCCCCTCACTTGTCAAGTCTCACCGAATGCCCCAGGGAGCATCTCTTGCTTCTCCTTTCCATGCCCTCTGCATCCTACACAGATTTAGGCAGAGTTTCCAGAAGACTTAGCTCAGAGGGCCCAGCACTCAGTGCAGGATGTGTGGAGATACTATAGGTTCTCGGGAGAAGGCCTACTAATGTCATGCCTGCATATTTTTCATGGGCAAGAGTGACACCAATGAGTTTCCCCTGACTAGACAGCCCCTTTAAGGGATTTCCTGGCTGTGGGTTGGGTCTGCCTAAAGCCACGCTCATAGTCCCTTCTAATCCTTGTTTATGCCAGCCGCTGGTCCTACAGTCTGTGGTGACGGACCAGAGCAAAACCTCCTGGCTTCTGTTCTAGAAGGCCCTGACACCTTGGCTTTATGATCACACGGCTGCAAACACCGAAATCAATACCTACAGGAAGCCTGGTAGGGCCTGTGTCTCCCACCTTGGGTTGCCTGGCTTGCTGGTATCAGCAATGGCCACATTTCAGCTAGCTTTGCTCAGGTGCAGAGACCAGGAAAAAAGAAATCTGTTCTATGGACATAAGGGCACGTGCGTGTGTGCACACACACACACTCACACACACTGATGCATACGCACACAAACATACACACACCCTTTTATCCCCTTCAACAACTGACAAGTGTCAACTGTGCCCATGCCTGTTTCCAGATAAATGTGGTGTTTCCCATTAGGATTTCCATCCGAGTATTTTTCTTTTTTCCTATCAAGCTGTTTTGGGTGAGTGGGATGAGATGGGGAGGAGAGAGGGTTACACAAAAGTTACAAAGCCTTTTTCCATCGTGTTGGGATCAAAGAAACCCAGGCAGCTTGTGGATTGATACCACACCTGGCCACTGATCCTAACCCACTCCCAGTTCTGAGCGGCATCCCTCCAAGTTCCGTCTGCTCTCTCGCAGGGATGCTTTGTGAATCCTGAGCTTCTGGACTGACCCCAGGAAACCAACAGTTAACAACTGTTTCTGTCTGTTTCAAAGCCCGATACTTGGAAATAGCAATTAAAAGCTGTGGATACCTGTTCACACGGAATTCACAGACTAATTACCTCTCAGGCCTTTGATAGATTTGAATGCATTCTGCCGTCAGCATCCAGACCCAATAACGTGGGATGAAAGGTGAGGAAACAACTTGTTTCGTATCTTTTGTCACCGTTTCTGTTCCACGGTCCCAGAACACGTAAAACCCTCCAGGGAGAGCGCCTTACTCTTCTCCTGGGAAACTGTTCAGTTTTGCTGCTGCTGCTGGGTGTGGTGTTGGTGCTGTGGGGGTATTGCCTGAGCCCCCCAAACACTAGAAGCCTCTCTGCCTCTGCAGCCCGGAGACCACCTCCCACCACACATGCGCTCTGCCTCCGCCACAGATGTGCTGGTGCAGATGTGAATCGTCTCCGTGAACAAACTGAAGATTATTTCAAGAGTCAGTCTAATGAGTAGTGAATATGAGCTGATTACTTTATTTGCAAAGAACCTTATTTTTTCCCGACAGGGTGCGAAAGAACCGCCTAGTGCTTCTTCACAGGCTTATAAATATAAGTAATCAATGTGTTTATGTAAATATTTAATGATGTCCACACTCATGTTTATGAATCAATGCACCATCGTAACTGCTTTTGTGTGATCTGATAGACAGAAACATAAACAGGACCCACGATATCTTAGGAGGCCTCCTGGTAGAATTTAGGAAAATGTAGTGATCAAATAAACATTTATATCATGTGGAAAAATCCTGCAGGAAGAATTATGATGGAAGGATTTATGCTTGGATACAACCAACTGTATATATTTCTTTATCTGTAATGACTTTTTTGTGATTTAGTTTTTTTTTTTTAATTGTGGTAAGAGCACTTAACATGAGATTCACCCTGTTAAATTTTTTAAGCGCACAATAGACTATTGTTATGCTTCTAGAACTTACTTATCTTGGTAACTGAATATTGATACCCATTGAATGGTAACTTCCTGTTTTCTCTTCTCAGTGACCTAGGTTCTCAAATCTACTTTTGATCTTGAATTTTAATGCTGCCAGGTACTGAATCATTGCTCATACCTCACAACTGCTCACAGAACAGACACCTCTTGATTTCTGGCTGTGCAGTCTGGTTCAGAGTGGGGAGTCATTGACAGACACCTGGTTTTGTCTTCTGATGGTCCTGGGTTTAAACCAGAGTTTCCCTGCTTGTCAGTTGTTTGACATTGGGCAGGCCAACTAGTCTCTGAGATTCAGTTTCTTTATCCATAGAAAGGGAACAAGTACTTACCTGGCAAGGCTATCATGGAGATGAAATGCTATGACAGTCTTACAGCACCTAAAAGTTTCTGGCACAAAGTTGGTGCTCCATGAATGGTCATTTCTTTCCATCGCACTTTCTTTACCTGGAAGCCCATTCTGGACTAGCTCTGAAAGACAACCAGAAGGGCATCCCCTGAGATATTTCTGGCTTATGTAGTTGGCAAGTCCAAGTAGTTTATGGAAATAAGGGAGGGAGGAAGGAACACTGTGATGATATTTTTGGCACCTATGCCCCATGTTTCTTAACACCTGGGCCAATTAATATTCTTTCAACCTGAAATGCTTTTCCTAGCCTATCCTTTCGAGTAGTCCATTTCCTGACCCAAGTTTTTTTTTTTTTAATGACTTTCCCAGCCAAAGTTACCTATGAGCTTGTGCTCCTCTGAACGTATATGCACCCCTCCCAAAACATCATGTCTGTCCTTACATCCTTTTATAGCTGTTGTTTTCTTGGGCTATAGTCTCTGCTGAAGTTTACTGAAAGCAAAGCCACTTCGGCTTCATTATTGTGTATTGGGCACCAAAGGCTGTATCTGGTAAATTGTGTGCAATTGAAGGAAAGGTTTGAGCTCGGGGATTGGAAAACTTGGCTTTCAATTCCAGCTTTATTGTGTATTGGGTGGTGTCAGCTAAGTTCCACAGGATTTCTTAGACTGTGCTTCTCATTTATGAAATGGTTGTAATAATCTTACTGGTCATTATTATTATTTTTTTTAATAAATGCCCTCAAATCCTATTCAAAAAGGGTATAATACAAACAGGATGGATGAAATGGTGTCTACTCTACCTTTATTGTGAGACTGTTGGACAGCCTTGGGAGATCACAGTTGCAGAATTATTTGATAAACAATAAATGCAGTACACACGCTATTTAGGGTCATTAAGAGTTCATTCAATATTTCCTGGATCAATGCTTAATGAAAATAAAATCCTTCCCCCTTTCTCTTCAATTGAAGATTCTCTTCAATAAGTCTAGGAAGGAGGGAGGCAGCTTGATAACCCTCTTTGTGGGGGAGGAGGGAGAAGCATCTCTTTTTGGAAGGAGACAGTTAACGGAAGGGAGTGGTGTCTGACACTAAATAAGTACTGGGTATGCTTGACTGAGTAAAGATCACAGTATCTGGGAAGGTGTCTCCTTTTTTTTTTTTAATTTTTTAAATTTTTTTTTTTACAGTTTTTTTTTTAAATTTTTTATTTTTTATAAACATATATTTTTATCCCCAGGGGTACAGGTCTGTGAATCACCAGGTTTACACACTTCACAGCACTCACCAAAGCACACACCCTCCCCAATGTCCATAATCCCACCCCCTTCTCCCAAACCCCCTCCCCCCAGCAACCCTCAGTTTGTTTTGTGAGATTAAGAGTCACTTATGGTTTGTCTCCCTCCCAATCCCATCTTGTTTCATTGATTCTTCTCCTACCCACTTAAGCCCCCATGTTGCATCACCACTTCCTCATATCAGGGAGATCATATGATAGTTGTCTTTCTCTGCTTGACTTATTTCGCTAAGCATGATACGCTCTAGTTCCATCCATGTTGTCGCAAATGGCAAGATTTCAGTTCTTTTGATGGCTGCATAGTATTCCATTGTGTATATATACCACATCATCTTGATCCATTCATCTGTTGATAGACATCTAGGTTCTTTCCATAGTTTGGCTATTGTGGACATTGCTGCTATAAACATTCGAGTGCACGTGCCCCTTTGGATCACTACGTTTGTATCTTTAGGGTAAATACCCAATAGTGCAATTGCTGGGTCATAGGGCAGTTCTATTTTCAACATTTTGAGGAACCTCCATGCTGTTTTCCAGAGTGGCTGCACCAGCTTGCATTCCCACCAACAGTGTAGGAGGGTTCCCCTTTCTCCACATCCTCGTCAGCATCTGTCATTTCCTGACTTACTGATTTTAGCCATTCTGACTGGTGTGAGGTGATATCTCATTGTGGTTTTGATTTGTATTTCCCTGATGCCGAGTGATATGGAACACTTTTTCATGTGTCTGTTGGCCATCTGGATGTCTTCTTTGCAGAAATGTCTGTTCATGTCCTCTGCCCATTTCTTGATTGGATTATTTGTTCTTTGGGTGTTGAGTTTACTAAGTTCTTTATAGATTCTGGACACTAGTCCTTTATCTGATATGTCATTTGCAAATATCTTCTCCCATTCTGTCAGTTGTCTTTTGATTTTGTTCACTGTTTCCTTTGCTGTGCAAAAGCTTTTGATCTTGATGTAATCCCAATAGTTCATTTTTGCCCTTGCTTCCCTTGCCTTTGGCGTTGTTCCTAGGAAGATGTTGCTGCGGCTGAGGTCGAAGAGGTTGCTGCCTGTGTTCTCCTCAAGGATTTTGATGGATTCCTTTCGCACATTGAGGTCCTTCATCCATTTTGAGTCTATTTTTGTGTTTGGTGTAAGGAAATGGTCCAATTTCATTTTTCTGCATGTGGCTGTCCAATTTTCCCAACACCATTTATTGAAGAGGCTGTCTCTTTTCCATTGGACATTCTTTCCTGCTTTGTCGAAGATTAGTTGACCATAGAGTTGAGGGTCTATTTCTGGGCTCTCTATTCTGTTCCATTGATCTATGTGTCTGTTTTTGTGCCAGTACCATGCTGTCTTGATGATGACAGCTTTTTAATAGAGCTTGAAGTCTGGAATTGTGATGCCACCAACGTTGGCTTTCTTTTTCAATATCCCTTTGGCTATTCGAGGTCTTTTCTGATTCCATATAAATTTTAGAATTATTTGTTCCATTTCTTTGAAAAAGATGGATGGTACTTTGATAGGAATTGCATTAAATGTGTAGATTGCTTTAGGTAGCATAGACATTTTCACAATATTTATTCTTCCAATCCAGGAGCATGGAACATTTTTCCATTTCTTTGTGTCTTCCTCAATTTCTTTCATGAGTACTTTATAGTTTTCTGAGTATAGATTCTGTGCCTCTTTGGTTAGGTTTATTCCTAGTATCTTATGGTTTTGGGTGCAATTGTAAATGGGATTAACTCCTTAATTTCTCTTTCTTCTGTCTTGCTATTGGTGTAGAGAAATGCAACTGATTTCTGTGCATTGATTTTATATCCTGACACTTTACTGAATTCCTGTATAAGTTCTAGCAGTTTTGGAGTGGAGTCTTTTGGGTTTTCCACATATAGTATCATATCATCTGCGAAGAGTGATAATTTGACTTCTTCTTTGCCGATTTGGATGCCTTTAATTTCCTTTTGTTGTCTGATTGCTGAGGCTAGGACCTCTAGTACTATGTTGAATAGCAGTGGTGATAATGGACATCCCTGCCGTGTTCTTGACCTTAGCGGAAAAGCTTTCAGTTTTTCTCCATTGAGAATGATATTTGCGGTGGGTTTTTCATAGATGGCTTTGATGACATTGAGGTATGTGCCCTCTATCCCTACACTTTGAAGAGTTTTGATCAGGAAGGGATGCTGTACTTTGTCAAGTGCTTTTTCAGCATCTATTGAGAGTATCATATGGTTCTTGTTCTTTCTTTTATTGATGTGTTGTATCACATTGACTGATTTGCGGATGTTGAACCAACCTTGCAGCCCTGGAATAAATCCCACTTGGTCATGGTGAATAATCCTTTTAATGTACTGTTGAATCCTATTGGCTAGTATTTTGTTGAGTATTTTCGCATCTGTGTTCATCAAGGATATTGGTCTATAGCTCTCTTTTTTGATGGGATCCTTGTCTGGTTTTGGGATCAAGGTGATGCTGGCCTCATAAAATGAGTTTGGAAGTTTTCCTTCCATTTCTATTTTTTGGAACAGTTTCAGGAGAATAGGAATTAGTTCTTCTTTAAATGTTTGGTAGAATTCCCCCGGGAAGCCGTCTGGCCCTGGGCTTTTGTTTGTTTGGAGATTTTTAATGACTGTTTCAATCTCCTTACTGGTTATGGGTCTGTTCAGGCTTTCTATTTCTTCCTGGTTCAGTTGTGGTAGTTTATATGTTTCTAGGAATGCATCCATTTCTTCCAGATTGTCAAATTTATTGGCGTAGAGTTGCTCATAGTATGTTCTTATAATAGTTTGTATTTCTTTGGTGTTAGTTGTGATCTCTCCTCTTTCATTCATGATTTTATTTATTTGGGTCCTTTCTCTTTTCTTTTTGATAAGTCGGGCCAGGGGTTTATCAATTTTATTAATTCTTTCAAAGAACCAGCTCCTAGTTTCGTTGATTTGTTCTATTGGGAAGGTGTCTCCTAATGCAAGAAAATATTGAGAGATCAAAGGGAACCAAGGCAAGCATTAATTAGACATTCTCTGGTTCAGACATTGCTTATTTCCTTTCCATGCATTATTATTATTACTATTATTGTTATTATTATTATTACAATTAGTGTTATTATTATTATTATTATTACTTTGTAGAGCACTTTACACCTAGTCTTCGTGTGTTTATTCATCTGATTCTTTAGTTTACCGTCTCTCTCCCCTTGCTAGATAACAAGCTCTACGAGGCAGGGAGTTTGGACTGTTTTGCTCAACCTGAATCTGCCACAGGGCCTGGAATGGTGCTTGGCACAGAGCAGGTTCTCCACAGATACTTGCAGAATGGATAAATGATGGATTTTGTTGTTTTCCTTAGGAGAGGAAGATATTCAAGAAACCTGTTTTTGGCCCCAAGATTTTTTAATTTATTTGTTTTTTTCCTGCACACATCACTGCGGTGAACCTCCCCCTCCCCCAGTGGGAGAGGTGGGGTTGGGGAAGGGCAGGATGGAGCACAGAGAGTGGAGGCTCATTCATTTCCTTCACCTTGACCAGCCTCACTTGTCATGTTTCCATTCCTCCTGCTACTCACTCCATCAACTCCTGGTTTCCTACCTCTCCCTACCTTGGATTTTCTTATTTATTTATTTGCTTATTTGTTTGTCTCTTAAAGCTGAGTAGAGACCCAAATCCAGAATGATTGGCATTGAATCTTGGTGCCTCACTGACTAACTGTACACTCCTGGACAACTTGCCTAACCCCCCAAAGCCTTCTCTTTCTCAGCTATAAAATGGGGATAATACAGTACCTGTCTCCCAAAACTGTTGAGTTTGTTAATGCACATCAGGCACTACGAATAGCACCAGACACACACTAAAACCTCAGAGAAGTTGAGCATTATTGTTAGAATGCACGTTACAAGAAAGCAGGGGCATTATGTCTGACATGTTGTTCCCAGTGCCTGATGTAGAATAATTTCTAAATATTGATGAACAAGTGAGTGAATACATCAGAACAACTGATTGTAGTACAGACACAGAACAACTGATTGTAGTACAGACATTTATCTTAATATCCTAAACACTAGGAATTTAATTGAATAAACATATTTAGGGAGCACCTGCTATATTCCAGGCAGTGTAAGGAAATCTGTCCATTCCTTTAGTAAATGGTTATTGATCATGGGCATTGTCTGAGGTGCTGTTCTAGATGCTCTGGTCCAGTAGGATGAGTCTGACACAGACCCTGTCTCCAAGGAGCCTGTAGAGTGCAGAGCCATCCCATCAGAAGGTGTGGCTGGATTTCTGTCTGAAGCGGTTTCTAGCCGAGCCTGGAGGTGATCAGGCCAAAATGCCACTGTGCTCAGTGGAGCTTCACCAAAAGGCTGGTGGACCCCAAATGGCTGGTTTCAGGGGAGTTGGGGATTGGCAATCTATGGTCTAAGCTGCTCAAAGTGTGTCCACTGGAATCTCAGGACTGACCCTAGGTTTACTGAACAAGAAACCAATTGTACAATATTCTCAAGTGATCTGTATTCCTGACTTTCTCCAGGAAAGGCATGGCCAAAAACACATATACATCATTTTTGGGGAATATGTAAGAAATTGTACAGAACTGAACTGAATGGAAGTTGATCTTGGTGAACTGTGGAGCTATAACAAACCTCAAATTCCCATCTTCTCCTTTAAAATGGGAGGGTAGACTCAGCATAATATCCTCTAGTATGATCCATGTTGTGGTAAGTGGCAAGATTTCATCCCTTTTCATGGCTGAGTAATATTCCACTGTGTACATACAACAGATCTTCTTTATCCATTCATCAGTTGATGGACACTTGGGCTGTGTCCATATTTTGGTTGTTGTGAGTAGTATAGAAGTACATGTATCTTTTCAAATTAGGGTTTTCATCTTTGGGTAAATGGCATTGGAATTATTGTGGAATAATAGTGGAATCATTGGTTCATCTGTTATTTTTACTTTGAATATTTTGATGTTGAATCACCATGTTTTATATCTGAAACGAATGCAACATGGTGTGTCAACTATGTGCAACTAAAAATAAATAAATAAAATGGTAGAATAGATTGAAGGGATCACTAGGAAAAGGACATTTAATTAGGTAAAACTTTTGTTGGAGACAAGCTAAGAATTTAGCTTGGTACTATGAAAAGAAGTCCAGACCATACAGAGAATATGGGGGCTCTACATGTAAATCAATATGGGGGTGACAAAAGTCTTAAGAAGGATGGGTTGTCTTCCAGGGACACCCAGGCCCTAGGTCCGAGTCCTGGCTCCATCCTGCACTGGTTGTGTGCTCTTACTCAACTATTTAGATTTCTGAGCCTCAGTTTTCTTATTGAAAAAGGAATGTAGTAGCTCCTTGATAGGTTGTTTTTGAAATGAAACATTATAATATATATAAAAAGAACACTGCATATTCCAAAAGTGTAATGGAATTATTGTTAGTATTATAAAACTTTGCATCAAAAGCAAAATACGTTTCAGAGTATCGAATTGAGAAACTTTGTTCATCATTCCGGCTCTGCCACTAGGAAGCTGTGTGGCTTTGATTATAACAGCATGAGCTGAGATTTGCTGAAGTCTCATTATACACAAGGTTCTGAGCTTAGCACTTTCATGTGCCACCCCATTCAGTCATCTGAAATTCCGCTAGCTGGTGGTTATTTTCCTTTTGCAGATGAAGCTAGTGAGGCTCAGGGAAAGTAGGTAATGTCCCCAAATCTAGGAAGAGCTAGAGGTCGGTAGGTCTGGCTCCCAAGCTTTGTTGACTTCAATTTTTTTTTTCCTGTAACATGGAAGGAGATGGTATCTGCTTTATCTCCAAGTGTCTGTGGGTTTTTTTTTTTTTCTCCTAGATAGTCTGTGATCTGATAAGAAACATGACTAACTGAAGACAGAAAGTATGGCTTTCCATCTTTAATCCCTTGTCCAGTAGAGTACCAATGCAAAATAGGCAACAGGTATTTATTGAAAACAGCCTAAATGAATATCTGAAATCAGGTAATCATATTATGAGCATGTCTCTATCACTATCTGGGTGCATGCACGTCAAATCTGCATCCATGGCCTCAAAATCCCAAGGATTCACAGATTCTGGCAAGAAACTCTGATTTGGACCAATCTAAGACAGTGGCCTTTTGCTAATCCCCCATGAAAGGTTCTGGTTGGACTACAGGGATACAGGGATGGAAAAAGGCCAATCCCTGTCCCAAAGAGCCCATGGCGCGTGACAGTGACAGTTACCGTGTGCTGGGCTGGCGGGTGGGGGGCAGAATCTCTTGTAGCACAGACTTGGGTGCACAGTGTTGAGATACAGCCTGCAGTGAAATGCTCCCAGGAGCCTCAAGCATAGACAATTCAGCCAAACCTCAGCAATGGCAGAATGCCACTCTGAATCAGTAAAAAGGAACTAATTACAGGATTTTAAAAAAGGTATATAATAATTTTGAACTCCCAGCTGTAGTGATCATTCATGCTTTAAAAAGCAGATGAGTCATCCTAATTCAACAGGGACCAGACTTTGAACTTTTTTTTCTCAAATCATTTTATAGTTTTAGCTTCTATTTCTTTCAATTCTATTCACATTGTTCATTGGCTGAACACATCTTTTCTTCATAATCACGAAAAGACACTTTTGGTCTTGAAAATGATTATATTTAAACTTTGTAGAATCCAAATTATTTACATTTTACTTGATGAGTAAGATTTGAGCCACTGGCCTCAGAGAAGCCTTTTTTTTTTTTTTAATATTTTATTTATTTATTTGACAGAGAGAGATCACAAGTAGGCAGTGAGGCAGGCAGAGAGAGAGAGAGAGGAAAGCAGGCTCTCTGCTCAGCAGAGAGCCCTATGCGGGACTCGATCCCAGGACACTGGGATCCTGACTTGAGCTGAAGGCAGTGGCTTAACCCACTGAGGCACCCAGGCGCCCCCAGAGAAGCCTTTCTTGAAGACCCCTCCCTCGCCATTAGTTGAATATCTTCTGAAAATACACTGTCATTGCACCCTTCATAAAAAGTTGTAATTACCTAGTTATCTGTTTTATTACCCACTACCCTGATTTCAGTGACTATACTTTGAACTGAAATGAACCACATGCTCAGGTATATTCATTTCTGAGGGCTGCTGTAACCAAGAACCATACACCGGGTGGCTTAGAACAGTGTAATTTTATTGTTTCATTTCTGGAGGCTGGAAGTCCAAAGTCAAGGTGTTAATAGGGCTATGGTCCCTCTAAGACTTTAGGTAAAATCCTTCCTTGCTTCTTTTTTTTTTTCTTGCTTCTTTCTAGCCTCTGACAATTTGCCAGCAATCTTCAGTGTTCCTTGGCTTAGAGATGCATTACTCTAGCCATTTGCCTTCACATGGCTTTCTCCCTGTGTCTTCACATCATCTTCCCTCTGTGCGTGTCTGTCCCCATGTCCAAATTTCTTTTTATTATAAGGACATCATTTGAACTGGGTCCACCCTTAATCAACCCATCTTAACCTGGTTAAATCTACAAAGACGCTATTTCTAAATAAGGTTACATTTGGGGTTACTGTATTAGGACTTCAAATTATTTTACAAGGACACAATTCAACTCATAACACCAGGCTAGGGAGCAAGAGTGTTTATGGGATTAACAAGATGGTTTACACTGCAGAAGGCTGCAATGGACATGGGCAAGGCTGGGGCTTCCAGGGGTCTTTTTCACTATGGGAAGATAGCCTTTAACCAAAAGTTTGGCCTCACCTTCTGAAGCTCTGTTGCAGATATTCTGTCTCCAATCCTGCCAGGATTATAACTTCTGAGTCTAGCCTGCTGAATAGAACCCGGACATCCCAAAGGACCAGAGTCTGTTCCGGCCATCCAGACTCTGTTCTCTGACTTCCAGCCCTGGCCCTGCTTCTTTAGTGGTCTGGATCCATTCAAACCAAATCTGGGTTCACCTTGGCCCATTGGCCCTTTATAGCTGTAGATGTAACAATATGGCTTCCTTTAGCTGAGAACCTCAGAGACTCTTCTCCTTAGGTACATCGTCTCTGGCTCTCATGACTGTTCCACTGGGGGCACTGCACTGGGGTAGGGTGGAAGTCATCTCTTTGGGGATAAGCTCAGAGAGTTTATACTGACTTCACAAGGCCACACAACTAGTAAGTGGTGAACTAGGGGTTGGACCTCATGGTATCTGACTCCACAGGTTTTATGTTTCATCTACCTTGCTCCCATCCAGCCAGAGGACTGGAGGGCAGCCTTAGGAAAGTTTTTATATCTCTTCCTATTGATATCTGAATAAACCATCTTCTGAAATGGTCAACACCTTCTTTGAATCTTCTATCTTCTTCTTCTTTGAGCCAGAAAGCAGGAGGGGACAGGACAGACTATCAGGTCATGGAACATTCTCCTCTGTTCTCTGTGTGACTCCTTGGTCTTCATGCCATCTGCTGCCTGTGCAGGGCTCTGAAATGCTCATGTTCTTCATAGAACACTCTGGCCTCAAGGCTATGGGAAATCTATCATATTTCAAAGTAAGTGGAAGATTGACCTTCCAACCCCTGCCCCCAAGAGTTAGCACTCTACTGCCTATGACATCCCTGTCATAAACAGTGTTCTGAAAGTTTCCAATGTTGGGCAACTAAAGAGAAACCAGAGCAGTGAGCTTGACAGACACGTGTTCTGACAGAGAGACTTCATTAGTGGCCAAGGTCCAAAGTCACTTTGACATTTCTGGTTCTTATCTCTCTCTCTGACTCCTCACCATAGACCCTAAGACACATGTGGGCTGGGAGGGCATCTACCACGCTGGCTGTTTTTGTCAGCCAAGCCACAGAAGGGAACCACATGGCCCCGAGGCCAACCTTGGCCAACCACAAGGGCCAGCTCTCAGGAGGCACCGTGGGGACAGCAGGATTTGGGTTTCCGTTTTCTCACAGGAAGACTCAATTGACTGCCTCAGCACCACAGGCGCCTAGCTGAGCAGGGGTGACTCAGCTTCCTTTGTGCGCCATGTAGCCTTGCTGTTAAGAGGAGCCCTGACAATGCCTGTGGGCTACCACTCCACTTCCTGCTCCAGAAAACCTCCAGAAATTATTCAAGTCTCTGTTTACCTGAAGACTTGTTGAATGAATAAACAAGTTTGCACGTTGAATTTCTATAACATTTGACACTTTACAAGAACATTTCCTCACTCAGTTTTTTTATCCACTGTGCACATCAGTTCTGAGATTGTAGAGAGGCCATTGTCATTGTTGTTACACAGATTAGGACAGTGACTGTCAGCCCAAGACCACGTGGCTTGTTGATGGAGGGATTCTAAGATACTTATTCAGAACATTATTATACTTTCTTGCATGGCCATGTGCCCTGGCTATGTGCTCACCACAAATTACAAAAGTATTGGCTGATTGAATGTCTGATTGGCATCCATTATGATGTGGATGGTGAGGGCACTAAGTGAGCTATTGTGGTGGCATGGGAAGGACACAGGCTTTGGAAAGAGTTCAGTTCAAGTTCCACTGGGACCCTTCTCAGCTGAGTGACTTTAGGTAAGGAGCAAGTTCTCTGAGTTTCAGTGTCTTCTGAAAAAGGAAGATAATAGTCCTGGTTTTCAAGGCAGTTCTAAGATTTAAATGAGATTATATGGGGTCAAGACATAGCGTAGTTCTTGCTACATAGAAGGGGTGCAATGATTCTAGGCTCTTTTCATCGTTCCTCTCATGTTTAGCTTCAGAAGCTCTTCAGAGTTAAATAAACCTTGCAGATATTTTCTTTATAGATGGAGCAAAGCCTTTGCTTCGTATCTTTGAAAAACTAAGGATATAAATAGACGCAGTAAATGAAGTGTGGTCCTCTCTCGCTTAGTCACTATCCTCAAGAATAAGCTATGCCACATATGTGAATTTCCTAGTTCAGCACCCCACATTCTGAACACCAAGATTTTTCATCATTTCTTTTCTCCTAGTTCAGAGAGATAGCATTTCTAGACTTTTTAATAGAATAGGGTAATTCTCTGCATCAGGGATGGTCTGTATTTGCATTTCTTACTCATCACTGACCATCTAACCTTCATTGCCTCTTGATCTTGCTTACCTGTGAGAGGCCACAGAGACACTCACCAAAGGGAGGAAGTGGCATTGGGTTTGAAATTTCATACTCAGAAATAATACTTAGATTTTGAGAAAATTCATAAGCAGTCAGGATGTTTTGCTTAAAAAACGTTCTGCCTTTCTTCCACCAATTAGTTGTTTCCTTCTTTGAAGATGAATATATGTTCAAGAGAGGTTGACCCCTTTGGTGTTCATAAATTAGATTTCAAGTTCCTTATAGTTAGGAACTCTGTTATAGTCATCACCACATACCCAGAGCTGGTTCATTCACCTCAGATTCCAGATGAGTGGTTCTTGAATGAGCACGGTTCATGCATTCATTCATTTGTTTAACAAAAATATACGGGGAACAAACCAGAGGAATTGTCAGGTGGATAAAATGGCAGACTGCTTTCAGAAGCCTGAGTCAGGCATGTTATCTAAACAGAATAATAAGGAGAAGCTGGGTCAGGAGATGAGGAGACCAGACAGAGGGGGAAAGTAGGGCATGTAGTGGTTGCAGGGGACAACTGCAAATGAATCGAGTGAATCTTCTCACTGGGTGTGGACCATGTAACAGGAGAGATGGGCCTGCTACCTTAAATACAGCCAGAGCCAACCTAAGGAGGAGTACGTGGACCCTGGAGAGACTGGCAAGGCTTTCTGGGAGAGGGGGTGCTGGCAGGTGTGAGTGGTTCTGGGAAATCCAGACAAATCCCTCGGGACACCTACAATCTCACACTCACATGTAGGATGAGAGCGGATGTGATTAGTATCTGTGGAGGACCAGGGAATATTGTGACCCTATCTGCCACTGGAGACATTCAATGATGATGCAGCCTTTGCAGGACTGAGCAGGAAGGCTGTAAGCCCTTCTCTTCTAAGGAGGAGATGTTTACTTTGGGGGTAATGAACTTTTCTTGTTTTCTTGATAAAGGGGATTTAAATAACCCAAAATTATTGTATTTCTCCTTTTCAGAATTACTCTGGGAAGGGAAATGGGAGAACGTGTTTGAAGTCATGCCCATGACTTACATAGTGGTTTACTCTTCATTCATTTAGTACTTTTTATTGAACACAGAACCTGTGTGGGTCTTGTGCTGAGCCTGGGAGTTAAAAGGTGGGCAGAGTCTCTCCTGGCACTTTTAGGCACCACTAATCTAGTGCGGAGTATAGAAGGGAACATAAATAGAAGAGGGAAGAAGAGAGAGTGCTTCATGATGCTATTAGCAGTCAAAGAAGCTTCAAAGAAGATGTGTTGGGTTTTAAGGGATAAGTAGGAGTCCTGTAGTTGAAAAGAGAAAGTAGTCCTTTAGGTAGTGGAAATAGCATGCATAATCTCACAAGGGCAGGTAAATGACCTTGTTCGGGAAATAATGATTAGACTAAAGCTTGAGTAGCTTGCCAAATAAAATATAGGAGGCTCAGTAGATTTGAATTTCAGCAGACATTGAATGTTTTTTACTATCAGGATATCCCACATATGGAGTGAGACATGCTTGTGCTGAAAGCATTATTTCTTGTTTATCCATGACTCAAATTTAACTGGGCGTTTGTATTTTTATTTGCTAAATCTGGTGACTGTAGGCTAGAGTACAAAGCAGGTAGACCATATTATTCAGGTCTTTGAAATTCATGCCAGAAAATTTCCACTCCAATACCTGTGGTGTGGTTTTGGAAGATCTTTAAACTGAGAAGTGATAAAATTAGATTTCTGTTTTAGAAATATTACTCTGGTCCCACGAAGGATGATTTTAAAAGGGGGAAACTGGAATCAAGGACATCAATTTAAAAAGAGAGAAAAAGGGGACTATGAACTAGGACAATAACAGGGATTTTGCAGCAACACACTCCAGAGGTATTTTGGAAATAGAAGTAGAAAGTGCTGAGCAGGAGCATGGAAGTCATGACTATTTGTGTTGGCAATTCTTTCTAATAAGAATACAATGTGTTTGTCCTTGGAAGCTTATGACCTTCTGAACATTCACTCCCAAAGGGATTCTCTGGAGCCTGGATATCTTTGCCTTTAACCCCACGGTTCGGTTCAGCTCTTTACTTCTTTAAAACATGTACTCTGGCTAACTTCTGAGTCAGACAATCACATCTTGATTAAGTGGCCCCGTCCATGCTGGGTACAGGTGGAAACACTTAGTGCCATAACTTTAGAAGGGTCTATAAAAAAGAATGTCTTCCATACTTTCTTAGGAGAGATTTATTTTTCTAAAGAAAGTGTGTATTTTTGAAGGGAGGGACATTGTTTATTTCTGAGATTAAATACACCTCCAAGGTTATAGATTATATTTGGGTTTTTAGTCTTGGAGAGAATTCACAGAATCGTATTAGAAAAAAATCCCACGGTCCCTCTCCTCCTGTTATAGTTGGGGAGTTGGGGTCCTGGAGAAGAGATATGGCCAGTGCTGTGGGGCAGAACTGAGGTTAGGGGAGAGGATTTATGACTCCAGCTAAATTATAAAATGGGATTTGCACAATTCTTAGGCTCTCTCTAAACATTTAGAGCTTGGAAATTCAGTGTCATTCTTTTTCCTTATAACTACCAAATTACAAAGAATTTCTCCTTGAGATTTAAAAATTGGAATGTATTAATCCAAGTTGTTTTTAAGGGATTCCATGAAATTGTATCATTTAAGAAAACCGTATCTTTATTCCTATTGACAGTCCTTTTGAAATAGATTGGCACAGCGTAATTTTCGAAGGTTTTCAGAGATTTTAGAATTTGGAAAAAGAATAGTTTATATAAATAGGAAATAATTATTATTTGTTGAATGCACTCTCTGTTGCCTGATTCTGACATTCTGGCAAAGGCAAGCTTTCCTTTCAACTTTCAGAGCCAAACTGTTTTTAAAAAGACTAAAGTGAAAAGTACTGTGTTTACATCTCGAGGCTGAAATATCTTTCCTTCTTAGAAGTCTTAAGAATGCTGTTTGGGACCACCACGCAGCCTTCTTGTGCTTCATTAATTCCTAAGAGACTTTCACTGCTAGAACATACCAATAGAGCTCCTCATTTGGGGTTGAGGGATTTGCACCCAATAAAGAACATTGAAATCCTCTCTCCTCTTCTTAGCAATGAGAAATGATAACCAAATGGATCCTGAGCTATGAGTTATCTGCTCCACATTTTTAATCCTCATAGACAATTTGATTTTGTTTTAAATATCCTGATTCACTGGACACCCTTTCTTGCGTATCTTCTAGGCAATGCCTTCCAGCTGTTCCTGGGACAGGGAGGTAAGGAGAAGTAGAGAGCTGGGGTTCTGGAGTGAGAGGACCCCCACTGTGGTTGCATTCTTCACTGGCATCCCGCCCCAACCCCCAATACCTTTTCCTGACATGGCCAGGGGGATTTGCCACGTTTCTTCCTCCCTCTTAATAGAGATAAAGTGTCCTACGAAGCCATAAATGCTAATCACCAAGTGAGGCATACAGTCAGTGAGGACGCTCAGATAGCTCTTAAAGATGGTATAAAACATACCCTAAATAAGCCTCATCATGATCCAGCAGGTGTCTACCAACATCACCACACACCTGCTCTGCCAGCTTCCTGTACTGTATGTACCCTAGTTATTTATTCAGCACTATGTCTTGAATACCTTCATGTACCAGACAGTCTTCTGGGCTTTGGGGTGTGGCAGTGAACAAGCAGGCCTCCATTAGTCATGGATTTCTCACGCCTGATTCTATTAACAGCCAGAGACCCCAAGTTCTTGGTATTGATGTGAATTCTAGGAAAATTAAAAAAAAAATCTTTTTTCATTTGATGATAATCTAAAAATTAGTATAAAATATCATCTGGATTGATTGAAAAGTTGCCTTACAACAGTCTTGCTGCAGGATCTTGGTGTCTGGGTTTACATTTGTGTCACTGAGCGCATCAGAGCCTGTGATTGTGAAAATGACAGTTAACCTTTCATTGAATTGTCTCTCAAGGTAGGGGCCAGTGACCACATCCCCGAGCGCTTTCTTTCACATGCTTTTTTTTTTTAAAGATTTATTTTTATACTTGTGGGAGGAGGGTCCGAGGGCCGGGGTAGGGAAAATCTCAAGCAGACTCCCCGCTGAACGGGGAGCATGACATGGAGCTTGATCTCACGATTCTGAGACTATGACCTGAGACCAAGAGTTGGACACTCAGCCCACTAAGCCACCCTGGTACCCCTCACATGCGTCTTACATTTTTCTCAAATTTAAGGAGCACTGGTCTAGCAGCAGCACAATGCTGTTTCCTGTAGCCTCTGCACTATTCCCAATCTGTGATCACACTGGTTTTGTGGGAGGCAGGAAATTGCCACCCCCCAAAACGTCCACACCCTAATGCTTGTGACTATGTTACATTACATATGTGCAGGTGGAATTAAGGGAGATTTTCCTGAAACTTCTAGGTGGGCTCAATGTAATCACATGAGTGCTTGAAAGTGGAAGTGTTGAAAACAGGTATTCCAACAAATATGGATACATGTGTGTTCATGCCTGCACTGTTCACTATACTCAGAAGGTGTTGAGGACCAGTGTCCATTAATGGATGCACGGACAAACAAGACACGGTGTACATACATAATGAAATATTGCTCAGTCACTGAAGGGAATGAAGTGCTAATAACGCTACAGTGTAGCATTTTATATAAAATGTATATACATTGGAACTTATTCATATGAGGGGAGCAGAGCTGACCTTGGTCACAGTGACTTTGGTCACTGTGGCTGCTAACATGCCCCCAATAAAGGTAGGGGTTGTCTTCCCTTTCTGCTCTTATTTTTGCGGGTGATTTTGCAAGGAGGGGCTGCTAGGAAACGATCTTGGGGTTGAAGGTAAGGAGAGATTTTGAAGGAGTGAATTACATTCTGTTGGTGTCCCTGGGTAACCAAGAGTCTGGGCCCATGGGCAGGGTCCCTGGAAGAACGGCATTAAGTGGCTTCCAAGTTTTGCTTTGGAAACTTCTACACTTTCCTTATAATACCAAGAAGAAAGGATGAAAATATGTTGTAAGTTATTTTGTTCTAAAACTTCCTGTCTTTATATTTTCCTAACTTCTGTAAAAATAAAATAACGTTGACACGACAGTCATTTGTGAAAATATAAGCCAATGAAATGGAATTTATAAATCTCAACAGAAGGAAATGTTTGGATTATCTTGTTTCAATTAAGTTGCCATGCCTTTGGCCTTTCAAGAATAAAGGGGAGTCTGTTCCGTTCTGTATTTAAATGTGCTGTGCCCTGAGATGAACTTCTGAGCAAGCAGAAAATGGAAAGAAAGGGAAGGAAGGATGGAGAGATAAAGTAGAACAAGCACAGGTGTGGAATCAGAGGGGCCCTGAATTTAGACCCCAGTCCTGTGCTCACTGGCTGTGTGATACTGGGTGACTAACTTAACCTCTCTGAGCCTCGGTTTCCTTCTCAATAGAATGAATGGAATTATAGAGCTAATTCAGTTTGGGGGACGATTAAGTGGGATAATGGATGTAGGTCTGCCCGGTACAGAAAGTCCTCACTGAATATTTTTTGAACGGATGAATGATAACTCTTGGCATATTTACTATTTTTGACTTGTCTGTGAATCGCTCCCCAATTACAGCATACTTTGAGAGTCCATTGTCACCTAGATAGTGTCATTCCACTGTGACCTCCTGGGCCTCATTTTTCAAGCCATCTACTTCAGCTTCTTTAGTGACACTGGCGCTGCGAGTGACCCTTCTCCCGTCCCTCCTTGTTTCCGTCATTCATCTGAAACAGATACTAAAATTCTATTATATTCCAAGCAGTGGGTTAGAAGTAAAGGCCGTGAGGTCACAAAGACTTAACCTTGGCCCCTTGGAAGTTCACAATCATATAAAAGAGACACAAAAGAGAGACCCAGGAGCTCGGTCTGCGTTGGGGAGGTGGGAGGGGAAGTTGTGCTTTTCCCTGAAGGGACACGTTGTCTTGAAGACTGGAAGGAGTTCGTAGAGAATCAAGTGGCACCATTCCAGGAAGGGGGAGAGTGTGCTTCGAAGGACAGAGGCCCACGGCTCAGCACTATCCAGGTGCTCAGAATGGCCACAGCATGGTGCCAAGGGACACAGGGAGGTGATGATGCAGAGGTCAGGAACACCAGACAGCCACGGGCCTCCTACACCTGCTCCAAGGGTTCAGACTTGCCTCTGCTGGTAATGGGGAGAAGGAGCAGGATGCAAAATTGGCAAAAGACCAGTGTTCGATACTGTCTTGGTTGGGGGGAAGATTTGCAGAGGGGGTGGTGTCCGGGACATGGGTCAAGAACCTATTTTGAAATCTGACTGAGTGATGAGATGGTCAGAACTTAGAGACAGTTCAGGTGGACGGGAAGAGATGAGATTCAGGAGATGGTTGGTCGGGAACAGTTCAGCAAGGAGCAGGGGAGGAGGTGTGTTGGAAAATTCTGGGAAAGGAAGGCCAGGAGCAGTCCTCAGGGCAGAGCAGGAAAGCAGAGGTGACAGAGTTCCTCTTCACTTTCTCTAAAGCAGATATTTCTCTCGGGGTAGACTTGACGGTCACACATCAAGAACACCCTGGGAGATGGCTCATCTCACAACGGGGCATTCCAAGCCCTCTGCAAACACCTGCTGAGAGAACAGATGCTAGGCATGGAATTCCGATGGAAGCCGACATGAGCGCTCGCAGGCTATTCTGAGCCAGCCTTATTGCTCATGGGCAATAAGTGGTACCTTTGTCCCTCGGGGTCAGCCTGAGTGTCTCCTCCTGAGGCCTCTATGCCCTGGCTCTGAGCTAGGAGGAGGTAAACATAGCTGAGCAGGTTTTGGTCCCCTTCCCACCAGCCTTTCTTGTCTTCAGCAGCTTGGTCTGCCCTGTGATTTTTTTGGTGTGGAATCTTAATTGTCCTAGTGCTGCATCAAGTTGGCAGGTGGGCCAGGACCCTGGGCTGGTTTCCGCTGGAAATTTTGAGTTGTCTTTGCATAGGATGATGATCTGGAGCTCCTTTCCTAGGCAGACCTAGGCCCAGCTGATTAGGCCTATGGCTCCTCTGCGTCCAAGTACACGGGAGGGTGAATCAGGATTCCAAGTTCAAGTTGGGTTCTTCTGTTTTCACAATGAATGCACACACCATCACCAGTGGAATGACTGCTTTCTAACTGGCAGTTTTGAAATTCATGCATTCTAGTCCTTCACCAGTGACATCACACAGTGCATGTCATCGAGGAAGCACAGTTTTCTAGCCTTCTGAAATCTGGGCTGGAATTCCAGCTCTGTGCACTGTTATTAGTGGGGAGGCCTAGTACAGATGTCTTAAAATGTCTGTGCCTAAAAAAGGGTGTCGACAGCACACGGTAACATGAATGTTGCGTAGACAACATGTTATATGCCGTTTGCTGTGTTTGACTTGATCCACACTCTTGAGCAAAGGGGCATGCCAGGAATTTCTACTGCTGTGTAGAAGTCCATGGTGTGGATGTACCACAGTTTGTTTATCCATTCAAGAGTTGATGGACATTTCAATTGTTTCCAGCTTTTGGGCACTGTGAATAAAGTTGCTCTACACAGGTTTTAATGTGGATATATGTTTTCATTTGTCTTGGGCATCTGTGTAGGTGTGGGACTGGTGCATCTTATGGTAAGTCTCTGCTTAATTTTATAAGAAACTGCCAAACTAGTTTTCAAAAATGGCTGTTTTAATGATTCATTGTTTTAAAAACTAAACTTTTAATTTGAGACAACGTTAGATTTACATGCAGTTGCAAGAAATAATACAGAACGACCTTGAGAGCCCATGTGTCCTTGACGCCATTTTCCCCTGTGATGGTAGCGTCACACAAAACTGTAGTACAATATTAACAGCCAGGATTTTGATCTTGTTACAGTCAAGACGCAGGCCATTCCCCCTACCCCCAATCCCAAGATTTCTCTTCTGATCTTTTTCCAGTCCCACTCTTTCCTCCCCCAGCTCTTCCTTAACTTCTGGCAACCAGTAATGAGTTGACCAGTTGATATTCCAAGAATGTTAGATAAATGGAATCACATACTGCGTATTCTTTAGGGATTGGAGTTTTTTCACTTGGTGTGATTCTCTGGAGATTCATCCAAGTGGTTGGGTGTATTGGAAGCTTGTTCCATTTTATGTCTGAGTAGTATTCTGTGGCACGAGTGTGCCACACTGTTTACCCATTTGCCTGTTGAAGGACATCTGAGTTGTTTCCAGTTTCAGGCTACTATAATCAAGTTGCTATAAACATTCGTGTATAGGCTTTTGTGTGAAAAAAACTCTGGGATGCAATTGCTGGGTCATATGGTAGTTGCATATTTAGTTTTATAGGAAGCTGCAAACTGTTTTCCAGCCTGGCTGAATATATTCCCACCAGTCGAATGATTCATTTTCTTCATGTCCCCACCAGCCTTTTATTTCTTCAGTTTCTTATAGAGAATTATTTCCCCTGAATGGCTCAACACTATGCCCCTGAATTTGTCATTTCTATAATCTAAAACTATTATTTCTGTTATGCTTTCCATTATGTAGTTCAGTGTCCCTTAGGTAGGTAGGATAAATGTTTGCATTTCCTGTACACTGGTGTGATTGATACCCAGAGCTATATACATGGCACTCTACTTCCTTTTTCACCTTGGCTGCTGGGATGCTCACTACCAAGTGTTATGTTAATTGTCAGTGCCTCCTCTCATTCTTTGTTCATGGCATCTTATTATACTTGCTGTAAATAATTTATTTGTCTAAGATAGCTTGGGCATCCCTTCTCCATGCTCCCATGGATACTTGACTTAGTGTACTAGTGTTTTTACAAAAGTGAATTATGTTCATGCTCACAGATCTGTCTCACACATTGTATAAAGAGCTCCTTCAGAATAATGACCTTTTCATTGTCTTATTTCTCCCAAAGATGTCTTTTAAGTATTTATTCATTCATTCATCATGTATTTCAGAAAACCTCCATGAATTTTGTATAGGTTTTGCCTCAAGGAAATCATAGTCTAGAAAGGAAGGTTAACCTATAAATCTAAATAACTATAAAAGCAGGCAAAATCGTGATGAGTAATTTAAAAGAATTAAGATGCTTGTGAGTTCAGGGATGGGAGAGATTGTGTCTGTAGAAGAGATGGGGAAGACTTACTTCAGTCTTTTTTAGTTTTATGACTTAAAAAATTAACATCTTTAGCATCAACTATTTAAATCCTTTCAGGAATTAGATGGAGTTTTATTATCTCCTGTGACCAATAAGGGAGGTGCCATATGGAGAGAAACCTGTGGATTATGTAGGAAAGGTGGAAGATGGGGCTATTGTTAGCAAAGGTCGTGCTAAGGAACTAACCAGGAGGGAAGGCAGCTAGTGAAAGGAAGATCATTGCCTGTCTCAGGAAAAACCAACTCGTGTTGAGTACTGAAAGGACTATGATCTTGAGAAAAGTAAAGGCACATCTTATCCATCTGAGACACTCTGAAGGACCCACCATTTTTAGAAATCCCAAAAGTTAGCATAGAGAGGGGGTTAATGGCTCTGGGGTATCACAACTGCAATGTGGAGATGCTCTTCTGAGTCCTGAGACAGGAGGACACCTAGACTGATGGGTTGCCTGACTGTAAAGTTTCTGCTCTGTTCCACAGGCTTCTCAAGTACAGAGAAGTCAACATACTGCTGGCCTCAGAGAAGCCCAGGGAGCCCTGAAACCCACACATCCTTTGTCTGATGCCTGATTCAATAATTGACATTGTTATTTTTTTACAGCTAAACCCCTAAACTGAACAAATGCAGAAGTGAAAGAAGGGGCTTCTGTGGAGAAAAGGGGGCCAAGCACTACCGTGGAAACAAAGTCCTTTTCATGACGAAGCTGTTGACCCACCATGGTGGCTTCCCTATAGAATCCTTTGGGTCAGTAACTTCTAAAAAAATTGATACCAGTTGCCCAGGTTGGCTCCATCCTGAGCACACTTGAGAGCACACTGTCCAGTTCTCACTGAATTATGAACAATAGGAGAAGTTCCTCTCAGAACTCTCATTTAGTTGTGCCTCTCCTGAGCACTTTAATCTTTCTGATTCTCTGATCATATTTCCCTTCTTGCGTCGACTGCTAGAAATTCAGAGTTGGATTTGTGACCCAAATCTTGTACACGTACACTTACAGACATAAATCAAATGAGAAAGATCATTTCAAGTTTTGCCTTTATTTTCTTGGTTTAACTTCACTTATGCCTTCCTTTTTAACCTGTTCTGGGCTATTTTTCTTAAGATCTTTGAGTCCCAACTTTATAGATAAGGATACTGAGGCACAGAGGAGTTAAGTAACTTTCCTGAACTCCACAGCTAGCAAGAGACGGGACCACAATTGGAACCTAGAAAGACTAGTCTGTCCTAAAGAAATTTGCATAATCACCACACATTAGCATAATAAAATCCCACAAAAACTCAGAAATGTAACACAGATTTGGATTCAGTCAACACAAGGTTGTCACTTAAATTTATGTGACCTTGTGCAAATTCCTTGACATCATTTGAAAATGGATCTGATAGCATCTATCTCCCAGGTTGATCTGAGGATTAAGTTGTATTATGTAGGTTAAGTATGGAAAACAGTTACATGCTATTGACACCAGTTAAGTGATGGCAAAAAGAGCTCTGGGGGCGGGGGGGAGGTTGGGGTACCAGGTGGTGGGTATTATAGAGGGCACGGATTGCATGGAGCACTGGGTGTGGTGCAAAAATAATGAATACTGATATGCTGAAAATAAATAAAAAATAAATTAAAAAATTAAAAAAAAAAGATCTCTGGACAAAGAGGGGATGTGGATGTAGTCCCACCTCCATTTCCTGTCAATAAAATGGAGTGTTGACAGTTTCACAAGCTCACATAGATCAGAGACATGAAAAAGCTCTTTAAATGACAAATGGCTGAATAATGTCAATGGTCATCAGTCCAAGGGGGACGTTGGACCTGTAGACCTCCAAAGTGTCTCTCAGGCTGGTTATAGAGGCAAGTACTTCCACTGATTTTTCTTTCAGAAAAATCTTTCAGATATTTTGTGAACTGAGAATATAAGTTGTTACATGTAAAATGGGATGGTTCTTGTGGTTGTTGGAATTCAGCTTGGCCAAGATTCTACATAGGATTCCATCCTTATTTAGCTCCTACTTGGATGAGAGGGTTTCACTTCCTTTGAATGTCACGCAGGCATCTCAGACTCAACATCCCTAGACAAGAGCTCATTTTTTCTGATTCTTCCCTGCAGTTACCTCTCAATTAATGGCACCACCATCTACTATGTTGCCCACTGAGAAATCAAGAGTCATCCTTTGATTCAGCCTCCTGGCTTATCTCTGTCCCTAAGTGAGGGCATACATCAGATCTGCTGAATCCATCCCAAGGTTTTGCTGCATTCCTATTTCTCCATCCCATCATCAACCCAGTGCCCTACCCAGGAACTGGCTTCTCAAGTGCCATCTCTAGTCTTGAAAAATTGGTTACTGTGGTCATCCATATCATTGTCACCATGCCCAACATTTTTTGAACGCTTATGTGTGCCAGCACAATTACATGCATATAAATATATGTGTGCATACTACCAGTGATGTAGTATTGTTACCTTCATTTCACAGATGACAAAATTGAGGCAGAGAAGGTAAGTAACGTGTTCAGGCTTACACAAATACAAACTGCCAGTGCTTCAATTTGAACCTAAGAAGTCTGACTCCAGGGCCTGTGCCCTGGTATGTTGTGAATAGTCCTAATCATGGCTATTATTCTAAGTCAGGCATCTTTCCTGGCTATAGAGAAGATGTAACAATGCCGAGAGGAAGGTATTATCCACATTTTGCAGATAGGGATTCAGATTTAAGAACCATAAAGAAAGAGCCCTGTTCACCAGGAGGTGAAAGTAGAGACAAGCCACCAGCTGCGTCTGGCAGCATGGGCGTGGTGAAGCCAGAGAGGATTGTGGGTACAAGGTGCTGCTCTGCTTTAGTTACCAGACTTGACCCTGTGTGTCTTAATCTAAAAAACAAAGCCGGAAAACAAGCTCAGAGAATTCTAGGATGTCAGAGATGAAAGGGACCTATGGGGCCTCTTGTTGAGGAGGTTTTTACACAGATGCAGTATCCTAAATCGTGGGGTTTAAGAGAATCTCCTGGAGTCCCGTATTCAGGAAGTATGAGGGTCAGTTCTGAGCCCCATGTCTTCCAATATTAAACCCAAGAGGCACCATGGGCTTTTCTCTCTTTTCATGGCAAATTCCAAAGACATGAAAGAATAAAGAGATATAATAAATAATACAGGAGAGCAGCAATCAGTAATCACTCGCCCCAATCTCTCTCTCTCCTCACCCTTTCTCTCTCCCTCCTCTTCATCTGTTTAGTCCCCAAATTCCTATAATCAGTTACAAATTCTCACATCACCTCTGCAATTCTTATCAGGTTTTTGCAGTTAGGAGATAAAGACCCATGGTATCTTCAAATCAAGCAGGCAGTTGAAGTGATGAATCTTTCCTTCCTAATTTCAGCTGAAACCACAAGGTGGGCCCCAGTCACAACCAGTGATGGGAAAGGGGAAGACGGGTTGGGGGGTGGGAATGGCAGCATTGAGGGGGTTATGTGAGCATGTGAGTCTCCCACTCGGCCTCTGTGGCTCACCCAGGCCCGCCCCCCTGACCCACTTTCTCTGGCCACCAAAAAGAAGAGAGATGTTACAGAGAGATGTTATAATGTGGGACCTGATAGCATCTAGTCTGTTCCCACCAGATAAGCATTCCCAAAGCAGCTTCTCATCTGTCAGTCAGCCACCATCAAGGAGGCCAAGGTGCTGCCACAATGAACTGAAACAATAGCACACTATTAGCTGCGGAATGTCCCCTGCATAGTTCAGGGTTTCTTGGTCTGGGTTGAAAGGCTGACATTCATGGTAATGAATAGGACATTTTAAAATCACTGGTCTATACCCCACAGCATTCTGCCCAGGGACAATTGAGGAGAAGTAGATGACTACAATAAGGGAACCCAAGACTTCATTCTCACAAACTAAGAATGCTGTTGGTGGTTATAGAGAAAACAATCTGACGTGTGCTTTTATTAATGCTCTGCCTGTGCATGTGGGACAAGCATACAGATGCTCAAATCCAAGCCAGACTGCTCTGGCTCCCTTTGGATACTGCTGGATCCCATCTTCAGAAATAGCAGAGAACCAGTTTCTCTGTTTATTTCCCAGAGTAAAATACTAATTCATGCAAATGAATCACTGAACTAGGTCTGTTAGACAACTTCTCATTTTCTTAATGATTCCCATTTTCTGGAAACCCAAGAGCATGTTGCTAAAGAGGTTGATCATCTAGATTTTTCCACATGTATTTTATGCTAAATCTACACACCTTATGATTCCCGTAATGATATTCTTTCTCGCTTCTCTGCCATTGAAACTTTATTTCCTTCTTTACCTGGCCAATTCTTACCAATGTTCAAGATTTGCCACAAATATATATCAAATTCAAGATTATTTTTGAAATGGAAAAATTTATTTTCTCATGAGAGTTGGCAACGTTTCCATTCTATGGTGAAATAAGAAGCCAGAACTTACGTTTTTAATTTGATGACTAGCATACATGCAATAAACTACATAAAAAGCAATTATCTCAAGTAGAGCTTGATAAAATTTTATATGCGTCTGTGTAACCACCATAGAGTAAATGGAGAGCATTCCTATGACCTGTCTTTTCTGCCCCCTTATTATCAATACTCCACCCATGACATAACTACATTTTGATTTCTATCACCACCAATTAGATGTTCCTACTCTTGAACTTCTTATAAAATGAAGCATGCACTTTCTTGTGTCTGACTTTTTTTGCTTAGTAATGTTTTTTATTTCTTATTTTTATTTATTTACTTATTATTATTATTTTTTAAAGATTTCATTTATTTATTTATATTAAAAATCATTTATTAGAATCTGGAAATAAATTTTTTTTCATTTATTTATTTGACATAGAGATAGCAAGAAGAGGAGCTCAAGCAGGGGGAGTGGGAGAGGGAGAAGCAGACTTCCTGCTGAGCAAGGAGCCTAGTGTGGAGCTCTATCCCAGGATGCTGGAATCATGATCTGAGCTGAAGGCAGAAACTTTACCACAGAGCCACCCAGGAGCCCCAGTAATGTCTTTTAGATTCGCCCATGTTATGGCTGGTTATTTTTTTATTGCTATGTACTTTATTTGACCATTCCATAATTAATGTATCCATTCCTCTGTTGATAATTGTTTGAGTTGTTTCCAGCTTTTGGCCATTGTGAATGAACTTGTTCATATTTTTTGGTGGACAAATATATTTGTTTCTCTTGGGGATAAAATAATAAGTGAGGTTGACGATTTATAGGATAAACCTGTTTACATAAACTAAAGTAGATAAAACCAAATATTCCAATTATTTGAGATTTCCAGTAGTACTACAACTTCATCAAAAACAATATTAAACTTAGTATTGTTTGGTTCATTTTAGTTTATCTTAGATGAATAAGAGATCTTAGATGAATGCTGGTGTCTTTCCATTTTCCTACCTGAGCATCCAGTTTTGCAAAATGCCTGTTCAAATTTCTTGCCCTTTTAAAAAATAGAATTAGTTAGCTTTTTCTTATTGGGAAAGTCATTTGAACAGACACTTCTCTCTCTCTCTCTCTCTCTAAGGAAATAGATGTTTATTGTAGAAAACATTACAGATTAAAGTATGAAGAAGATAAAAATCCAAAATCTAAAAACATTATCCAGAATCCAATGTTTTATAAATAACAAGAGGTAACATTTTCTACATTTCAGTTCTGATGGTTTCCTATGCTGAGGTAGAGTATATTAACACCCTTAAACATGACACTTCTCAGAAGAAGATATGCAGGCCATGAGAAGATGACCTTTTCTCTAATCAACCTCCCAAAATAAAACAAAGATATGATCTGTCTTGAATAGTTCCTTCCAACAAATTGACATTGGTCTTGTCCTGTGTTTACTAGTATTACTGTTGAAATCCTTTCTTAGCTAGATTGACAGCTGGAGAATAGGTGGGTGTGAGCCAGTCCTGACTCGATTCCTGGCTTCTAGAAAACTCTCTCTGGCACTCTTCTGCTTTACCAAATGCAACCTCCATTAAATCCTACCAATGGTTTTCCTGCTATTTGGAATTGTTACAAATTATGATGTAAAGTTATCATTTTTCAGGATGCAATATTGTGCTTTCCTCAAGTCCTACTTATAGAGGTTCCTTGTATAATAAAGCAGAGAAAAACCTATTGTTTTAACAGGTGACACCAGGATTCTTCTGTTTGGAGGAAGTACTTTAACAAGTGGTCGGTGTAGGAGGTATATGTTGATGAGGGCTGAAATTTAGGAAGATTTGCACGTGATCATGGGAGGAACTGTTTGACTCCAAGAGTGGGGAAGGGAAGCCAGGTGAGGCTTCCGAGCCCTTTGGAGTATTTTCAAAGCACATCAAGATGATAATATCCATTATCACACTTAAAAATGCTGATGTGGTAGATGGTATTACAGATCATCTATGTTTGGTGCCACTTCCTGTGGGAGGATTAAACATCCCCACACTCTCAGAACTCAGGCATGGCCAAGTGATTTGCTTTGGTCAATAAATTGTGAGTGAAATTGATGTGCATCATTTTCTAAGCAAAAGCTTTAAGAGTCAGTGAGTGATTCCCTCTTTGGTGAAGACTGGCTGTGTTCCAGATAGCAAATGCTCTGTCAGCCTCCATCCACAAAAAAGAAAATGGGAACAGAGCCAGGGCCAGCCATGATGAATATGTTGGGTGAATAGACAGTAAAACTTCATTATTAGAAGCCATTAAGATTTGGGGTCATTTGTTAATTTAGTCTTACCTGACTAAGTCAGCTTGGTTCTGTTTTATAAATGCTCCTTTATTCCCTATAGCTCCAACCATGCAAATCTCTAGCAAATTATGCTCTGCTCATATGTATGTTACATGAATAATTTTTGTTGTTGAATCAAGGCAGGAGATGCATTTCAGATCTGGGTTGATGCATTGCTGAGGTAACACATGCTGAACCAGAAGAAAAAGGTCTATCTAGAGAATGTTGGTAGCCCTGAAATGCACAGAAATGGTAGCAGATACTTGAACATTCTCAGGCCATGGAAGGAGAGAGTGAATCAATTTTAGCCAGATATTAAAATAGCTAGGGATTCCCATCTGACATCTGGGTAAATGCTAATGGAGCTAACTTTAAGATAATACGTACCAGTGCTATTCTACATAATTTTCATGTGTAATACGTTTTCATTAACTAGACTTAGCTTAGGAAGTTAAGGATGGTGATGGTTGAGAGAAGGGCTTACCTGACAGGTGACGAAAAGAGATGGTTGTACATGGTCAGTCTAAGCCTGGGGTCTCTGAACCAGTAGGTGATCCAGGGGACTCAGGAGATGACCTTAAACTTTTTGGATCATTACATTTTCATTTTGAGAAATGAGGGTTTACTATTTATTGAACTTTGGTTTTTTTCCCCCTTAAAATTAGTTGTAAGTAGGAGGAAATTCCAGCCAGCTTACAGTATTCAGTTGTCTGTCAAGCTGATCCCCATTGAGCCCTGAATTGTCCCCTTCTTCTTTGTCTTTGGTGGAATTCTTATAGGGGTGGGGTGGGAGAGAGTATATTAGAACATGCTACCTGGGTATCATTTGAGCTATGTTTCTGTAAAAAGGAAATCTTCTGTAGGAACATACTGTTGGGGAAGTGATGGATACTCTTTTTTTTTTTTTTTTTTTTTCTGTTAAGAGCCCGTGTCCCTGAATCTTGATGTGCAAGCAAGCTCCCTTGGGGAAGGCTGGGTCTTCATAGCGAGTGGATCTTTTTCTTCTGCTTAGTGGAATGCAGCAATACAGAAGGAGCTATAGTGATACTTCCTCCTTTGACACACTCTGGCTCTTTATTTAAGGTGCAGAGTTTATGTCATTCTGAGGGGACACAGTGGCGAGATGACAGTGACCTTTGAGCTGCAGCTGATGGTGGCCATCCAGGCTGCCTCCCTGTGCCCAGGGGCTTCTTCTCTTTCCCAGAGTCAGTGTGTCTTCGCAACATCCACTGGTGTCCTCAGAGTACCGAGTGCCTTGGCATCTCTGATGACTCCTGTTTGTATTTTTCTCCTTGGTTCCTCTAAGCTTCAGACTCAGATATCCCACGGCTGACGTGAATCTGCTCTTTGAAGTCTAATAGGCATCCAACCTGACTTATCCAAAATGGAACTCGACTCCCACTGGACTCCCCATGGCAATCTGGAATCTGATGGTGTTCCTGTCTGTCAATTCTCCTTTATGGGACTGGCAGGCACCACATATCCGTCCACCCTCTTTTTTTTGTTTTAAAGATTTTATTTATTTATTTTGTCAGAGAGAGAGAGCACAAACAGGGGGAGTGGCAGGCAGAGGGAGAAACAGTCTCCCCACTGAGCAAAGAGCCTGATGCTGGACTTGATCCCTGGACCCTGGGATCATGATCTGAGCCAAAGGCGACACTTAATAACTGAAGACGCTGGCATCTCTGTCCTCCCACCTCCTTGAGAAAAAAAGCCAACACCTTGAGTTCTGGGTGTGTGTGTGTGTGTGTGTGTGTGTGTGTGTGTTTGTTTGGTTGTTTTTTTGGTTGTTTATTTTTCATCCTCATCCACCAGAAAGATCTATTAAGTCTATTTCAAAAAACACATCCCAAATCTACCCATAGTTTCCATTACACATAAGCAAATGGCCATTATCTCATGCCTGGGCTACTTAACTCATCCTGAAACCCATTTCCCTGCTTTCCTTTCTGCCTTCAAGTCATTCGTTCTCCATACAAGTGCCAAAGCGTTGTTTTCACAGTTTAGATTGGGTCACTTTTATCTTGCAGTCCTGTTTTCAACACTGCATTGCTCCCAGGACAGAACCAAAATTCTGTCCCATGTGTACAAAGGTTCTAGGCAACCTGGCTCCCGTCTGCATGGTCGAGCTCCATCTTGTTCCACTCTCCCCTGAAGTCCTTACTCCCAGGCACACTGGTCTTCCCCAGAGTGCCAAGTTCTCTCCCCTCCCCAGACCCTCAGCATTAAGGTTCCTCCTGTTTGGAGCACTATTTTCTGGTTTCCTCATGAATGCTTCCTCACAAAAGTGGGTCTCAAGCTTCATAGTCATGTCCCCAGAGTGGTCTCCCACAGAGTCCCCAGGTGCACTCTATAATGTCATTCTGCCTTCTTCCTCTATAGAACTTACCAGTATTTAAATGATATTGGTTATTTCTTTTTTCTTTTTACTTGATTAGAGCTAGATCCCCCTCAAATGAGAACAATGGGTTATTTGAGGACATGAACATTACCTTGCTTATTGATTTAAGCCCAGCTTTGAACAGTGCTGGCACACTTAATAAATACTTCCAGAAAGAATAAATTAACAGGTTGTGAAAGGGTATTTTTTTTTCCTAGGGACATCAAATGGTAGTCGTATCCCATGCACTGAGGTCAGAGTAGCAGCCAGCAGCCTTAGCAGAACTAACAATTGTGATAGACAGAGTAATGGCTCTGCAAAGATGTCCATGATCGAATCCTCAGAATCTATGACTATGTTACCTTACATGGCAAAAGGGCTTTGCACATGTTGATAAAGTTAACCATCCTGAGATGGGGAACTTTCCCCAGGATATGTAGTGGGCCCAGTGTAATCACAAAGGCCCATGTGAGAGGAAGGCAAGAGAGCTGGAGTCAGAGAAGATGATGAAACAGAGGGTTACAGGTGCACCCAGGACCCAAGAAAGGCAGCAGCTTCCACGGGACAGAAAAGGCAAGGAATAGATTGTCTCCTGGAACCTCCAGAAGGAATGCAGTTCTATGTCTTAGATGCAGAAGACCCATTTCAGATTTCTGACCACTAAAACTGTCAGATAATAAATTTGTGATGTTTTAAGCTACCGAGTTTGTGACAATTACTGTTACCATAGGAAGTGGAGATAACATTGTGGCCATCAGCAACATCTGAGATTTCCGGGGGATCAGACATTGGCCCTCCTGGGAGGTGGAACAGGAGGGAAAGAAATGATGATGCCCAGTGAGTGCTTCATGGCTAGGCAGGGGCACACCTCTGGCTTCACCACTGCATTGCCATTGCTGGACACCATACCAGATACAGCACATAGCAAGAGTCCAACAACTGGTTCCTGAACAAACACATACGGTTTCTCTTGTAGACTCCCTGAATATTTAGAAGACACTTTGGGGAGGACTTGGAATGCTCAAAAGAACGAGCGGGACAAATACAGAATGTCCTCAACAGCTGCAAGGGGTCCGTCCTGACAATGTTGTCAAAGCTCTCAATTTATGAATAAGAAAATAGTGGGCTGGAGTGTTGATTTTATCCCAAATCACATTTTAATCAACAAGCACCTGTATTCCGTGTTTATCTTTCCATGAGAAATCTTTTACATGTCATTAATGCTACTTTTTTTTTTTAAATGGAAGAGCTGTTTGGCACACAGAAACATTTTATCTTTCACAAAATGTGCTGTGGACACAGTGATGGGTGGGGATCCTCAAACCACGGGAACACGTGGCTCCTGGGAAGAAGCTCGATTGGCTGCTCTCCTGTGACCTGGTGGGGGCACAGTCCAGATGATGCCCAGCAAAGTGCTAATGGATACTCGTTATGGGTCTGTGGAATCTTTTGGGAATAGAAGAAATCACGGTGTTAAATCCTGAATCTAGGTCTGTGATTCATTATTATGTGTCTAAAACAATCTGGCTCTGAGAAACATAGATTAAAATTTGGGGACTCCCTGAGGTATCACCAGATGGGTGGAGGGCACTTGTCTGACTCTGTGATGTCTGGGGGTAATGCCCGGGTGGCACTGTCCCTAGACCGGTGGACAGGGATGGAGGTCACTCTCCTGGGTCACTTGTTGGTCACTTTAGGGATATGAATTTCCAGTAACAATTTTTAGTGGCTCATATTTAAAAACACTTTTATTTTTGTCCCGACTGACTGTTTTCCTGGGTTTCACTGCTCATTATTTCTTTCCTTTATGGGACTGGGATATTTGAAACCTTTCAAATTCAGGCCAGTGGCTTTGCTTCTGCCCTTCTCATCCCAAGAGAGTTCACTGAAGATTTAAGAGTGGCTTTTTGGTCTGCACTTATTGTTTTGTGACTTTTGTTTCATGCTGTCTAGAGGAAGGCCTTTCCTCCAGTTGTTTAATAGGTTCTGACAGCTCTAGATGCCACGACCCTGGGAATTAGTCACGCCGAGAAGGCAAGTGGCATTTACATCCACTCACCTTTGGAGACTTGCATGTAGAGTCTTGCAGAGAAATCGAGGTTGGGATTCAAAGTCAGTAACTGCCTCACCCCCCCATCACTGATTAGGAACAGGCTGTTCCCCCAAGACCATTTCCACTTCTATGGCATGCTTTGAATAGAATTGATACATTTTGGAAATGCAAATAGATTTAATTTGAACAAAGTGAGCGACAGGATAAGTTAGATTCTTACTTTTCACCAGTTGCTTCCTGGCGCAATATTTCAGGCAGATGTTTTGGACAAAAAGATAATGCCAGGTTCACATCCTGATGATAAGGGTCACAATGCTGTTAAAGCCTAATTCCAAAATTACTTCCAGCATAGCACGAGAGATGAGCTATGCAAGAAGCCTGCCCTTCAGACTGTCTAGGATCATTCTGCTCCCAGTACAGTTTTTGGCATAAATGATCAAACTAAAAGCTTTGAAGAAAGCCAACATCTGTATAATTTCTTTACATACTATAATGTGCTTCCATAGGCATTATTTTATTTTGTTATCCTCCTTGTTAATCCTAGAAGGAGAAATAAGGCATGAAGGGTGAAGACCCAGGAGGTTCTTCACCTGGCTTGCCTTTAGCAAAGTCCTGCTTGGTCAGTCTAGGAAGAATCCCCTCTGCCTCAGTGTCTCCACTTAGTAATTTTTCCATCCACTAACCCCCCAAACCGGCTCCTTGGCTAAAAGTCTCTACTTCCCCTTCTTGGACTTGGAGTTGAGCCCAGTTCTATCCCACGGTTCTCTTTTCCCTGATTACAATCGTTCTTGAATAAAATCTGTTTTTGCCACTTTAACTACTGTCCAGCTCTGGTTTTCATGAACAAGCGTTGATAGCAATGTTATTAATGACAGCTGACATGCGTATGACACTGAACAGTTGATGAAGCGTTCTGAAACTATTGTCTTACTTGAGCCACACCACCATGCTGTGAAGCAGGGATTAGAAATCCTGCTGTTTGGGAGAGGGTACCTGGCTCTACATCCATGCTGGCTTGCCCGCTGACGTGGTGGAAGGGGTGGAGGGAAGACCCATCCCAGGATCCCGGGTCTGTCGGCCTCCTTTACCCTTTCAACTGGACTCAAACAATTAGGGTTTTTTTTTTTTTTCTTTTCTTTTTTTTTTTTTTTTAAATCTCTTGAGCACCAAGGTGGTTTCTGGAGATTTTGAGGGAAATGACGACTATAATAAAAAAAGACTAAGATCTTTGTAAGTGCTTTATAGTTTATAAAATCCTTTCACACACATACCCTTATGTGGAATTCTGGGAAGGAATCAAGTCCTGTCATTTTGCAAGTGAAGAAACCAAGTCTGAGGAATGAAGTAACGTAGCCATGCTGGGGTCACCAAGGACATGTGTAGCTCAGTCCCGTGACTTCAGAAATTGTGATCTATTAAACCACCCTCTCTCAAAATAAGTCAGTTGCCTTAGATTAGAACGGAGGGACAAAGCAAGTTTTAATGGATTCACAAAACAAAAACAAAAAACTAAAACTGAAGCAAAAAATGCAACAGTCTACACTGGGTAGAGCATCACTTGGAAACTTCTTGTGCTCCCTGCCCATCTTCCCTCAGCGGCCTCTAGCCTCATACTCACGCTGGTTTTCTCTGGAAGTTTTTGCTTCCATCGCTTATGTTAGAAGTGATCACCCTGTCCCTGGACATTTCTCTCTCACATTCCCAGACACACACGCTTTTCTGATTTTAGGATTTAAACTTTACTTGCTTTCTCATACTGGGCTTTAGAATCTAGTTAGTTTTATCTTGATGATACCATGAGACAAATATACTAAGGAATAAATTTATGTTTTCTAACACTTATATCTGTCCCAAACCAAATATCAAACCAAAGCCTAATATGTGATGTACACACACGTGTCTAGACAACTTGGGTGCATTGCTAGTATCTATACTGAATATCCTCAGTTTATTTAGGTGTGTTTTATACAACATAGACAGAACTACAATCAGCACATATCCCAAAGAATAAAGAGTAACACGTGGAAGCTAATTCTCCCTAAACAGAAAACTCTTCACTATTTATCTTATTATTAAAGTATACCTACTAACCTGTTAAAAATCAAACAGTATAGGGAAGTACATCAAATAAAATGGAAGCTTTCTATGATCTATTTCCCCGAGAGAACTACTGGTAATAATTTGGTAAATATATTTTTAGCTTTTAGATTTTTTAAAGAGATTTTATTTATTTATTTGACAGAGAGAGAGAGAGAGAGATCACAAGCAGGCAGAGAGGCAGGCAGAGAGGCAGGCAGAGAGAGAGGGGGAATGCAGGCTCCTTGCTGAGCAGAGAGCCCAATGCAGATCTTGATCCCAGGACCCTGAGACCATGACCTGAGCCGAAGGCAGAGGCTTAATCCACTGAGCCACCCAGGCACGCCCCTGGACTTTTTTGATGTCTATAAGTATGTATATGTGAATAGTCTATTATTTTCAATAGGAGTGGAGTTATAAACATTAATGTGTATTTTTAAATTTAACAACACATCAGGAAGATCTTCTCAACTCTATTTATATATCTAGCTATATAACCACACACTTACATATTCCTGTATTTATATCTATATCTTTATATCCATATATTTCTGGGTCTATATGAGAATCGAATCTTTTTAGTTTGTATATCATATTACATAACCTAGATGTGCTATAATTTCTTTAACTGATTCCATATTGACAGATGGTTTGGACATTTCAGTGTCTCACTATTAAAAATAATGATGCAGGGATGCCTGACTGGCTTAGTTGCTAAAGCATGTGACTCTTAATCTCAGGGTTGTAGGTTCTAGCCCACATTAGATGTAGATGTTACTTAAAAGAGAGAAACTTTTAAAAAATAATGATATTTGCCAGAAGGGAGGTTGGTGGGGGATGGGTTAAATAGTTAATTGTGATTAAGGATTAAGGAGGGCACATGTTGTAATGCTGTTAACTAACGGAATTTAAATAAAAAGAAAGAACTAATGCACTTTTATCGTTATATTCATCCAGGATAGTAAAGTAAAATTTCATTTCTCTCTAGGCTTCATTTCTGTTTTCAGTTTCATTTTAATGTTTTTAATATTTCTCACAGAATAATAAAATAATTCTGATTTGGATGATAAATTATATGGTCAATCTTATTTTTAAAATATACTCATCTTGGCTTGAGTGTTTTCAATAATATGTCATAAAACACATTTGTCTTCAATGCATTTTATAAAATTCCTTAAAATAAATATTAATAAACTTACTTAAATTGAAAAAAAAAATGATGCAATGAATATACAGTCATACATACATTTGAACAATTATTGGGTTACTTCCTTAGGCAAAATTTTCCCTAAGTAGAATCATTATTCTGATATATACTGCCAAATTGTTTTCCAGTAAAGTTTTGCCAATATACAACTTTCATGGGCGGGGTATGTGGGCTGCCTTCTCTATACCCCTGTCACAAAACTAAGCATCATCAGTCTTTGAAATCTTCCGAGGCAGATTTTTTTACTTAATGTAATTCTACTCTAGCTCTAATATTTTCCCTTCAGAAGATAATCCAATTGAAAGTGTGAAAAAAAATAAAGTCAACCACAGCAATACATCTAAATATAATGTCAAAGCTATGCAGAGTGAGCTTGCTCAATGATGAATCATAAAGAGCTGTTAGAAGCACACACAGATGAGATATTCTGAAAAATCTTTCCTTTGATTGAACAGTGGCAGTGGTAGGAAACTCACAGAGACACCCAGCAACATGCAGCCTGGCATTCAGCATGACTTTACAAATAAACAGAAAGGCATGGTGCTATTTGGAATAGTGTGTAACGGAGAGAACAGAAGAGTAAGTCCACACTGTATACAGTCTGCATTCTTCATCTGGTCCTAATTACAGCGCAGGTGTATAACACCTCATCAGTCTATCTGTTCTTCCATCATTATTCTATCTGTCCACACATTTATCTATGCCTCTGTCCGTTATCCAATAAACACCATTGTGTCCATTGTGTTTATTCACTTGACAGTGTCAATTTCTGTGCCAGATGTCCTCATGGCCTTGTGTCTCTGCCCCTCTCAGCTCTGCATGTCTGTGACTGGCTTCATACTGGAGATGAGATCTGACCTCGGGGAGGCCAGGTGACCACTATGGCTCTATCCCGTTTTCCAAATATAACCACCAAACATAAGATGCTTATCTATCTCTCTTCCGTATTTCAATTTCAGAAAAAGAACTGATTAGCTTTGCTTGTAACAGGTCCCCCACATAGAAGAATACTCTATGGTGAAGGATGGAGTACCTTCAGTAGCTGACCTGTGTCCTTGGGAAGCCCCCCTCTGAGAAGGGCATGGATTGTGGACATGATGAATAGGAAAACGGGGGCTCAGTAAACTGATTAGACCAAACTAGAGCTGCCGCTGTTTTCCATGAGAGGGAGGGGGGTCATAAAGCATGGGTGCTTCTGACTCCTGTGCGCAGTCCTGGGGGAACACACCAGGAGGGGAATGTACCATATGCTAAAAGGTAAGAATGGAATTGAAGGCGGAACAAAAGGCATTAGGTGGTTGGCGAATAACGAGTAATTTTGTTGGGCTGGAGGATATGATCTGTGGAGGGAAATAGTGGGCTCTGAGGTGGGAGAGGAAGTCAGGAATGAGACGGCATGTTCACAAGTTAGAATTTTATGTCCTTGGAAGAGTGATACAAGACAGTGTCCATTTTGGAAGATAGATCGAAAGACAGAGATTCGGGATAGAAAGATGAATGGATGGATGGCAGCACTTGCTTGGAAGCTGCTGCAACTGTCCAGGTGACTGATGTAGGAAGGTAGGGAGATGGGGAGTCTTTGAGAAGAAAAACGTTCACATGGTCAACAGCAAAAGAAGTTTCCCAACTCCTTGAGGAATTTCATACTCAGGGATGGACCTCTAATATCACCAGCATCTTGCTGGCCACCCCCCAGGAGTTGAAGCTTGACTCTTTCTAGGTAAGACCTTTTTCTTCTCAGGCCCACCTGCAGGGACACTGTGGCCATTTCACCGCTGTGCCCACATGCTTTCTTGTCCCTGGCCTTGAATGGTAGCTTGTTTGCAGAAGGAAAGACCAGTGGGTGTGTGGACCATACTGAGCAAAGGGACAGTGAAGGGAGGTGGGATCTTGTGGCTATGCTCAGAATTCTGGATTTTGCTTTACCCATGCTAGGAAGCCACAGGTGAGGTGTGAGCAGAAGAGAGCCTGATATGCAAGTTATAGATGATTTCAGCAGATTTTCCACATCTCATGATAAGAGACAGGCAGTTGGACAATGGGGAGTGAGAGTGGAATGACAGCAGAGAGAGCTGTTAATCACTGCTGCTCAAACAAGGGACAATGGTGACTTTCATTGTGTCCATTTAACAGCAAGGAAATTGTAGCTCTTAGGATTTATACTATTGTCACAGCTTCTCTAGCCTTTGAAACACTTCTAGGATCTCAACTGATCAGTTTTGAATCAAATATGACTCACAAGACTCTAAGTGATATGCCCAAGAGCAAAATGGCAGTTAAGGGAAAGTTCTGGATTCAAAGTTTAGTTTGTCTGGCTCCAATACCAGGACACTTTCATCAGTCTTAGAATGCTGTTCATAATAAAACACTAGCTGATTTCTAGGAATCATTGTCCATTAAAGATATAATTTTGATTGATAATATTAATCAAAATAGAAACAAGAGAATATTCTCTTTCTTTTTTTCACATTGGCTAACTTATTACTTCATTTTCAGATACTGGAATTACAATACTCATTTTCCAGAAAAAAATTAAGTGTAATAACCAGGAAAAGGCACTTATAGGAATAACTGAAGCAATAACTAATATCCCTAATCAAGAAAGATTGAATCTCTAATTTTTAATATTAAAGGAACGCTGATTTAATATCTAATATTTATTTAGTATCCATTATGTTTTGGATACTACATACTTTGCATATGTTATAACTAATCCCTGATACAAAATTTAAGCTGATATTACTTCCCCAAAATTATTGGTATAAAGAAAAAAGTAAGGTCCACAGAGTTTACATAATTTGCCTCCAATCCTAAAACTGACAAATGGCCAAATGGGAATTGAAACAAAACTCCAAACTCTCTATGTGTGGAGGGGAGGGAGTTGGTGGTGGCATGCAGCGGTCTAGCCCCTTTGGAACTCTCTAACCCTCACCATCCTCCCCCACATCCATTCAATAGCACGCCCAGGACAAAAGCCCTAGGACTTAGTGTGCAGAGCCCATAGCTGTTTTATGAAGCCACTACTGTAGGCATAGGTCAGCATGGTTGAGTTGTGTATTGTTTTCTATGACTAAGAAATAGTCACTATCCCATCATGACAGTAGTTTGAATTGGAATAACCACATTGAAAAATAAAATAGATCAGTTTTTGAAAAGGTCACATGCTAGGTAAAGATTTAAACAAGGTAGGTGGTGTGTGTGTGTGTGTGTGTGCGTGCGTGCGTTTGTGTTACATAGAATGTAAGTAAACAGTTTTTATTCTCAGATTCTCTGATGTAGATGAAAGGGTTGAAAGCATCAAAGGAAAAAAATTATCCCTTTTGCGATAGAATTTTTTTCTTTCTTCCTAATTCTCTCTTTCTTTTATTTCCTTCCTCCAACCTTGTTCAAATAATTCTGCTTTCCAATATCATTTTTATTGTTCTTGATGTCATTGGGCTTGTCTGAGGGAGTGGAAACATCGTCTGGACTTTCACAGTTTAATAGCTGAGAAGGATAGACTTTTTCTTCTCATCTATCATTCATGGTTTGTTGTTGTGAGTTCACAAAGCCAGGAGCTTTCCAAAAGTGGAAAATAATATTCGGGAAGTAAACAGAGAAAGAAAGCTAGCCTTCTGAAAGAGACTCCTAGCATCCTGCTGCCCATTCATATGACATGGCACAATCATTCTTTTGGTAGGTAGAAGCAGAGAATGAATTGATAATTACACTCTCAAAGTTCTATATTACTTTGTATGAAGGGCGAACACACAGTGGATGGACATGGCTTGCTTTTCTTAGCAATGGGAAGTCTTTACATCTGCAAATACCAGAAAACAATCTAAAGAACACGACTAGTTGGAACATCTCAGAGAGCTTGACACAGTCATGTCTGGTGTATAGAGCTAATCATACTTTATCTCTCCTTCCAGCAAGCTGGTTTCAAAACAAATGAGCTGCAAGTAAGGAATATGTATGGAAAATTATAAATTACTGTATACCTAGAGTAGGTAAACTTCCCATGACACAGAAACTAAATTGTTAATCCTCCAAGAGAGCTGGGGGCATGTGTACAACTTCTTTGTGAGCTTGGTGCCCACTCGCCATAATACCATGGACATCTGGAATGGCCATCCCCGTGTCCCCCAAACTACAGGGCCTAGTTACTCTGATGCAGTATATCTGTGGTCAATGTGATCGATACTCTGGCTCTAAGTTCTATTTCTCTTGCCTCCTTTATATCTTTAGCACTTATCTGCCTGATCCTGACCCTTTGAATTTATCTTATTTGAACCTGATGACCTCGATTTGAGCCGGAACCACTTAGTTTTCAACTTGCTCTGCGTTCAGACTAGACTGTAATTCTGAAAGTCTCTCATCTTAGTTAGCCATGCCTTGCTCCACTGCTGTGGATAAGCTGTGCCTTGTTCTTGGCCCTCAAACCCCTGAATCTCGATCAGATCAGTAGAAGGGTAAAATCGAACTCTCAGAAATGCCCCACATAGATGAGTATCTACATCTCTGTCTTTATCATAGTTTTTATATCTATACCTTTTTTTCCATATCGACCTTCTGATTTATCCTCATGATTCATTTTTTCATAGTAAATCTTATCTTACTCTTCAAGCCAGATGTGTCCCTGACTCTGGACGGAGCTTCTTTCCCTTATCAGCTATGATTTGATTTTTCTTTGTTCTGGGAAACTACCTTCCCAGTTCAAGTGAGCTTTCTGGACCCTGTTCCTTGACATTCTCTTCAAACGCAATGCCAACAATGAATTTGCATTGGAGTGCAAAAAGAATGTTGTCTTCTGTTCTTTGTGCACTCATGTGCACAGCATCTAGTAGACCTGGAAACAAAATGCGTAAGTACAAGGTAGACAAAATTCATGGGCTGAATGAGAAATTGTTTTATGGCATATTGTCCCTGCAAGAGCCTAACAAATCCACAAGAAAAGTTTGCTTTGATCAATAAGACACATCTTTATTGATTGTCTGATACTGAAGTTGACCTGATAGTCCTACTATTACGGCAAAGTGGCCTTACAGTTAACTACTTACATCTGGTGAATTTTTCTTCTTCTTCAAATCTCAGCTGAAATATAACTTTTTTATTACATCTTCTAGGGTTTGTCCTTCCTGCTGGAATTAATTGTTCCTTTCTCTTTTCTGGTTATGTTATTTTTATCTCTCTTTAGCACATATTTGTTTTGCTTTATGTTATCATTAGTTGTAAACATATTAAACATCAGTCTGTTCCTCTTTTGTAAAATGGGGGTAATGATAGCATTTTTTGACCAGGACTATTGACATGATTTTCAGGGAGGAAATTCCCCTCATCAAAAATAAACAAGTAAATGAAACATACCATGGTAATTAAAGAATTGCTCAGTAATCTATCACTAAAATTTTTCTGTAATCATGACATGAGGTCCAATTATTAGGTTGTGGATTTACATATCTCACTAATAAACCTACTAATAAACCTGACTTAGAAAAAGCATATTGAGCATATTGAACAAAAATAAACGTTTTTATGTATTAGTAATTTGGTGCAACATGAGGGTAATTTTATACATATTCTACCTATCTCCAAGCATTGATTATATTTTGCAAAGTCTTTTTAATCCTTTATGAATTTTTATGTAGGTTTTCATTGGGAACACTTGTTTGAGTTCATTTTTGTAAATCAATGGTTAGGTTCTCTCCTTAAATCTGAATCACACATTACTTTAAAAAAATTTTTAAATTTTTCATTGTATGAGTTTATTATAATATATTTAACAAATTCCTTAATTTTGGATATGCCTTGTTTCTCACATCTTTATATAGGTATACATAAATTATTTTCATCACTTCCTTTATTTTTAAAATTTTAATTAAATTAAGTTTTTTTCAGTGATCCATAATTCATTGTTTATGCACCACACCCAGTGATCCATGCAATATGTGCTCTCCTTAATACCTATCACTGGGTTCACCCAGCCCTCCACCTCCTTCCCCTCTAAAACCCTCAGTTTGTTTCTCAGAATCCATAGTCTCTCATGGTTTGTCTCCCCCTCTGATTTCCCCCAAATCACTTCTCCTCTCCATCTCCCAATGTCCTCTGTGTTATTCCTTATGCCCCACAAGTAAGTGAAACCATATGATAATTGACTCTCTGCTCGACTTATTTCACTTATTTCACTCAGCATAATCTCTTCCTGTCCCGTCCATGTTGATACAAAAGTTGGGTATTTGTCCTTTCTGATGGAGGCACAATACTCCATTATATATATGGACCATATCTTCTTTGTCCTTTCCTCTGATGAAGGGCATCTTGGTTCTTTCCACAGTTTGATGACTGTGGCCATTGCTGTTATAAACGTTGGGGTACGGATGGCCCCTCTTTTCACGACATCTGTATCTTTGGGGTAAATACCCAGTAGTGCAATTGCAGGGTCATAGAGTAGCTCTATTTTTAATTTATTAAGGAGTCTTTACACTGTTTTCCAAAGTGGCTGCACCAACTTGCATTCCCAACAATAGTGTAAGAAGTTTCCCCTTTCTCCACATCCTCTCCAACACTTGTTGTTTCCTGTCTTATTAATTTTGGTCATTCTAACTGGTGTAAGGTGGTAACGCAATGTGGTTTTGATTTGAATCTCCCTGTTGGCTGATGATGTTGCAAATTTTTTCATGTGTCTGTTAGCCATTTATATGTCCTATTTGGAGAAGTGTCTGTTCATGTCTTCTGCCCATTTTTTGACATGATTATCTGTTTTGTGTGTGTTAAGTTTGAGGAGTTCTTTATAGATATTGGATATCAGCCCTTTGTCTGTAGTGTCTTTTGAGAATATCTTCTCCTGTTCCATGGGTTGCCTCTTTGCTTTGTGGACTGTTTCCTTTGCTGTGCAGAAGCTTTTGATCTTGATGAAGTCCCAAAAGTTCATTTTCACTTTGTTTCCTTTGCCTTTGGAGACATGTCTTGAAAGAAGTTGCTGTGGCCGATGTTAAAGAGGCTACTGCCTATATTCTCCTCTAGGATTTTGATATATTCCTGCCTAATGTTGAGGTCTTCTATCCATTTCAAGTGCATCACACATTACTTTGATGAGAACTTTATTTCAGACTTCAGAAGTCCTATCAAATGATGGTAATTAGAATGGCCAAAATTAACAAAACAAGAAACAACATGTGTTGGAGAGGATGTGGAGAAAGGGGAACCCTCTTACACTGTTGGTGGGAATGCAAGTTGGTGCAGTCTCTTTGGAGAACAGTGTGGAGATTCCTCAAAAAATTAAAAATAGAACTTCCCTATGACCCTCAATTTCACTCTTGGGTATTTACCCCAAAGATACAGATGTCATGAAAAGAAGGGCCATCTGTACCCCAATGTTTATAGCAGCAATGGCCACGGTCACCAAACAATGGAAAGAACCAAGATGCCCTTCAATGGACTAATGGATAAGGAAGATGTGGTCCATATACACTATGGAGTATTATGCCTCCATCAGAAAGGATGAATACCCAACTTTTGTAGCAAAGTGGACGGGACTGGAAGAGATTATGCTGAGTGAAATAAGTCAAGCAGAGAGAGTCAATTATCATATGGTTTCACTTATTTGTGGAGCATAACAAATATCATGGAGGACAAGGGGTGTTAGAGAGGAGAAGGGAGTTGGGGTAAAATGGAAGGGGAGGTGAATCATGAGAGACTATGGACTCTGCAAAACAATCTGAGGAGTTTGAGGTGGCTGGGGTGTGGGAGGTTGGGGTACCAGGTGGTGGGTATTGGAGAGGGCATGGATTGTGTGGAGCACTGGGTGTGGTGAAAAATTAATGAATACTGTTTTTTCTGAAAATAAATAAATTGAAAAAATTTTAAAAAATGATGGTAATATGATGTTACATGGTAGCAAAATTTATTTTCATATTAGGTGAAAGGTCCTTAAAATGAAATAAATTTACTGTTTACTGTGGTGAAAACAAAAGAAGCAAAATGGTGGTGGGTATTATAGAGGGCACAGATTGCATGGAGCACTGGGTGTGGTGAAAAAATAATGAATACTGTTTTTCTGAAAATAAATAAATCAATTTAATAAAAAAAGAATAACTGATAAATTTAGAGTTAAAATATGTTTTAGTAAAAGAGTTTAGAGAATGGGCAGATTGTTTTAAAATCGATTTAAAAAAATCAATGTTGAGTGTAAAGAGATTGTCCACATTTGAGGTTGTGATTCTTAGCATCTACTTTTGAAAATTTTTCATTTAGATAAAAATTAGAAGTGCTATACAATTTTTAAAAAAAATTGTATTTATTTATTTATTTAGTAAACATATAATGTATTTTTATCCTCAGGGGTACAGGTCTGTGAATCTCCAGGTTTATACACTTCACAAGTCCTATATACAATTTTTAAGAAAGTAGAATTTAGCATAATTGTCTGAAGATAGATTAGAAATTTAAAAAGTGAAAGTGTGAGAAATGAGAATAAATTTGATAACAATATAAAAATACACAGAATCATTGCAAAAGTAAAATCCATTTTGAATAATGGATTAAAATGCTGAGAGATTTATGAAAAGTTTGAGTATTGGCCCTGCACAGTATTGTGTACAAAAATCACCACTATGTGAAGATTTTGACTGAGGAAAGCTTTCATTTTGGTTAAATTCTTCTTACAAATTTACCCTTTAATTGTCATCAACTCTCAGAAAAACATGTGTTTTAGCACAGAATCCAGCCCAGTAATAATCACAAAAAGAACGGTCACCTCCAGTGGGATAGTAGACCAATAGACCACTGTATACTCTGGTGTTATAAAGAGCCTGAGAGCCCACAGGGAAAGTTCCATGGCTCTTGGAACTCTATTCCTTTTATATAAAGTGTGGAAAATTACTTGAGCTGACATATTTAAAAATAATTTGTAAACGTAAAGCTTTGGACAAATGTATAAGAATATTACAATGCCTTATTATCATTATCAGTACTATAATGATTGAATCATGTTTCAATCTTACTTCAAAATATGATTTTTTGTTTTTTAGGTACAAGAAACACATTATAGAAGCTGCTAATGTACACATAGATACTTGCATGTAGTACTGAAAATAAACTCTCTTTAGTTCAACGTCTTGTGCTAGTTAGTTACCTGTTCACTGGCACTAGGCCAGTCAATGCCTTCTGTGTATCATTCACTAAAATACTTGATTAAATAGGTTCTTCAGCTCTTTCTTTGCTTCATTCATAGACTCATCCATTTATTGTTCTGTTTAACAAACATTTAATGAATGTCTATGTGTGCTAGGCCTTGGGCGAGGTGCTGTGGATTTAACCATAAAAGAAATGGTCCCTATCCTTAAGGAGCTCACAATGACTGGGATCACAAATGAAGAAAGAGAACAGTATGATGCAATGCAGGGGCGCTGTGTCTTTAGCAGCACATGGCTAGAAGGAAGAGAAGAGCAGCATGAAACCCAGCTGTAAGGATCAGAGGAAGACTCTTGGAGGAGATGACACACAGACATCTGAGCTAGCTCTTGAAGAACAATAAAGCTTGGGAAGACAGAGGGATGGGGGAGGAACACAAGATTTTTCTAATAAGCAACACCTCAAGTATCTTGTGCTAGTTTCATCTTAATGTTAGTTGAACTGAATTGAGCTGCCTTGAAGGCAAAAGTATTTTTTTAAGTGTTTACAAGGTGGTGTGTGGCATCTGAAGCATAGAAAAGAGCTCTTCAGTTAATCAATTCTCTTTCATGCTGCCCAGTTAATAATTGCATTCATTCTCAAAGAAGCTCATAAATATATTACCACTTCAGGCCTACGGATTCAAAATGCATAAATGAAAAATGATCAGTGCTTCCTTCCTCACTGTGAATATTTTAAGTTCCAACATTAATATACTCATTTCTCTTTTATAAGCACCAAAATGAACATTGAAAATAATGGGTTGTGCTTTATTGATGTCAGAGAAACTACAGAAATGTAAAAACATTGAGGTTGTTTTTTTTTAAACAACCAAATAAAATAAATTGTTGCCTCCTGTGAAATGCTGTAGTTTAATCTGAAATAAACCACAGTTTATTTCAGGATATTTGTATTCACAGGATACAAACATTATATTTACTTATATTAAAAAGAGAAATTCACGTAACCTCTTATACAGGACTGGATGAGATGGCACTGGCTCTTGGAGTGTGTTCAGAAATTGTTACTGATGAAAAGGCAGTGCAAAGGGTGACAGCAACTTTAGGAAGAACACTGATATTAGAAATGACGGCACTGAGACTTCTAATGTTGAGAAAATGAAGGCCAAGGGAGGGAATGAGAGCAAATATTTCCTGAGCACTTGTTATGTTTCTGAAGCTTCACATGGATACTCTTACCCATGTTTCACAGATGAAAACTCCAAGGGTTAAAATCATGGAAGAACTTTCCCTGTGTCACAGAGTTTGGACTAATCAGTGCTGGAGGTCAGTCTTCTGTCTATCACACCCCTGATCCTGGGAAGTTTTTCTTATGCTGTTTCACTGTATTAAAAGAAGACAGTAGAGTAGAAACAAATATTTTGAGGAAGAGGAGAGAATAGGCATTTAGACCAAAGAGCCACAATCACTTCCGTTAAATGGGGAGCAGGTCCTGTAAGAGTGAGGAGTGGAGACTTAGGGGACAAATCTACCGTTCTCCTGGGCATCAGGTGAACTAAGGTATGATGATCATTTGGACTTTCTGAAACACATGCTTTACTAAAGAAAAGTAATAAAAAGGAAAGTTTTTTAGAAATGAGTTATGATTTTGGTTTGAAAAATGTGGCTGCTCTAGGATAATTCTCTTTGTAACAGGAAGTCATGAACAAATGGCTAATTTACCCAGTTCCTTCTTATTCGCAGTGATTTGTGTGTGTGTGTATGCCTGTGCATGTTTGCATATGTACGTGTATGTATGAGTAAGAGTCTGCTTTTTCTCCAACACAACACCTCAGCAAAGCCTGAAGATGACTGCTGCACTCTTTCCATAAGTCCTTGCCCTTTGCTACCAGTAAAGATGAACGGCCCACTGTTCTATTTCATTTTATCCACCTAGCTCCTCATGCAGAAGGTTAGTCATTATCTCTAATACTATTGGATTGGGACTCTATGAATTTGTCTCTCAAAGAAAATTATGTTTTACCTGCAAACTTCTAGGTGACACAATATAAAGCTCTGAATCTTGAATGGCCCAAGCCAGGAGAAGGAAGAACTGAACTAATGGGAGTAAAAGGGGCTGTTTGGAAGACCTCACATTGTACTGCAAAGGTGGAGATTAATACAATCAGGAAGAACAATTATGAGCAAGGCTCTCTGGTGTAGTCAACAACCTCCTCAGTATCTCATAAAGTTCCAGGATTTCCACCTTCCGAGATGAACTCCCTTGGACCCAAGTATTTAAGTGCTCTTCATGCCGGTATGCCTTGGAATGAAGTTACATTTTAAGCCAATGTCAAGGATGATGTTATCATTCAGACAGGGAGGAAGGAGATGAGAGAGTCAAAGGGCTCCTCTTTTCTGATTTTTCCACAAGCTAGGCTCACATATAGACAATTGAAACTGATCCTGATCAATGTCACTCTGTCTTGTGATAGTAAGCACTCTGTTTAGCTTTAATATCCAGTATGGGTTTCATCACACCCTTGGACACTATCTTATTGGTTTCTTTGTGCCTATGAAAGATGGTCTCTAAAGCCTGTCTTATAAAGACAGTGTGGTGTGGTCACAGGACGTAGCATTCTCAGACACAGGATTTGGTTTAATTATAGGCTCTGTCACTTTCTGGCAGCTTGACATTCATCCTCACTGTCCCTGCCCCATGGCCAAGTTCAAGCCATTGTCACTCCTTTCTTGGACTTTTACTGGTCCTCTTGTCTCTGGTCTCTTACTCTTTGGTTTAGTCAGCTGCTATTACTGAACAACCTGTCTAGCCCATAGACTTTATGATTTCACTGTCCTGCTTAATTTTTAAAAAAATGATTCCTCATTACCTAAAAAATTAAATGTGAACTAGAAGGCTCTTTCTGATCTGGTTCCTGTCTCCTTCTTCAAGTGATCCCTCCCACCTTGCTCTCTACTGCCATGGATCAGGCCATATGTAGTTTCTTGATAAGGAAGGTATTTTATTCCTCTGTGTCGTATTTGCTTAATGGTCCTTAGGATGCAGCTTCAACAGATTATTAACTTTCCAGAACCCCTCTTTTTACTTCTCATTTTAGTTATGGTTAATTCCTTTTTGGTTTTATATTGAAACTTACACAGACTTCCATTGCTCTCAGTTCTTAAACACTCACTACATTGCAATGATATGTTTACGTGAATGACTTCCTTCTCCAGGGGGTTTGTGAGCTCACGGATGGAAAGACTGTAAAGTGTATCCTCTCAATGAAAGAACCAAGTACAGAGTCTGGCACTGCACTGCCAGCCAGATAGTATTTACTAAATGAATGACATTATTTAAGCCTTTGTATCTTAAAAACTCTAATTTACAAAATAAAAGGAATGACCACCCCTGTCTCATGGAGGGGTTGTGAAGATAAAATTAAAAAAAATGTGAAAAAGAACTTTTCAATTATAAAGATTATTATGAACCTTAGTTTTTATTATGTTAACATAGTTACTGCGAATAAAGCTCTCTCTTCATCTAATGGGCTTCAAAGGGTCCAAAAGTCAGGAATTGAACTAAAGTCTGGTGATACAGGCTTAAGGATTCCTGTAATATATAATGTTTAGTGTAATTATTAAAATTTCTACCTGCTGATTAGGCACAGACTGCTTTTTAGTTACCTTAGCTTCAGGAAAAAAAGAAAAAAAGAGAGATCCATTAAGAAATGAAAGCTTTCTAACAGCTTGTTATAGCATTGTTTGTTCACAACTACTAGCAAATGTATTTTGCCGAATGCTTCAAATCCAGTTTCTAAAGACTGAGCCACATCTAGTAATCATTTCATAAATATTAATGGAGAACATGCAAGTGGAAAGTTAAATTAAAATGCTACCAAATGGCCAGCAGGCAGCAGAAAATGAGCAGGAATCTCTCATCAGTGGAATTCATGGTTGTATAACATTTATCCTCCCATTAGAGTACAAAACAGAAGTTGATTTTGCTCCCACTTAAAATAAGTTCATGTTGAAGGGAAAATGCAAATCAGCTCAATTACTGAGAGGTTTAGAAGGAGCTATTCTTTAGGACAAGTCTCCTTTCCCTGGTCTTGGGTAGATGCATTTGGCTGGACTCATAGACTTCATGACTGACTGTGGGCTCCTCATCGGGTTGCATGGCAAAACTTCAGAAGATCTTGGGAAAGGAGAGAATAAGTAACATTTTACATTCATTATTAGTTTATCATTTTTAAATTCTGGAGTTTTTGTGAATCTATATTTTAATCAGTGTGTTGAAAATAAGATTGATAAAAAGATTTCAAACTGGGATATAGGAAGAATATAGAGTTCTGATTAACGGGCTCAGTGTTGCTGTAGCATTTAATTTTAGATTATTTTATCAGCTTCAGACACCTTTATCCCATACTATATTCATCCACTCATTTGTCCACCTATTTTACAAATGTTCACTGAGTGCCTACTATGGACCATGTCCTGTGCTAGGCATTGAGAACGAAAAGTTGAGTAAGGCATGGTCACATGGTTTCTTCTCATACAGATTTCCTAGTCTAATGTAGAAATTGTTGCATATATTTGTTTTGGTATTGAAGAATTTATTAGAAGTAAAGCACTTAGAACAGTTTTGACACATAGTATTGACTTATAAGCATTGTGTGGTGGTAAGGGCAGGGCAATCACAACAGGAGGGAATAAATAGTGTAGAATGAAAACACATACACTGGGAAGAATCAGACCATGATGGCTTCATATTCTACACATATTTTTCTTATGGGAAAAGTGGAATGATTGAAGAATGGAAAGCAGGAGAGTGAGGGTATCATCCAAGCGTTCCAGAAAGTTCCATAAAGACTTGTATGGAGGATGAAATTAAGCTGACAGAGGCCATAGGGCTCAGGACTGTAAGGTAATTAAGTTAGGTGAGGAGAAAGAAGACAGGGGGCTGAACAAAGAGAATAGCATACGAGAGGAATGATGAGGAAAATGGTTGAGATTTCTAGGGTGGGAATTGGTAAATATTAGTAATTCATCAAAAATGAAAGGCAGCGGGGGGAGTTGTGGATTCACTGTTGATGCCAAGTTTCTAGAATAAGCGGATGATAGGCATTAGAGCATTAAAAGAAAAAAATGAAAGTGAAAAAAGGGTGTGTTTTAGATAATCATGTCAGAAAATGGGCAGAAGACATGAACAAATACTTCTCCAAAGAGGACATACAAATGGCTAACAGACACATGAAAAAATGTTTATTGTCATTAGCCATCAGGGAGATTTAAATCAAAATCACATTGAGATCATTTTACACCAGTTAGAATGGCCAAAATTAACAGGACAGGAAACAACAAGTGTTGGAGAGGATGTGGAGAAAGGGGAACCTTCTTACACTATTGGTGGGAATGCAAATTGGTGCAGCCACTTTGGAAAACAGTGTGGAGACTCCTTAAGAAATTAAAAATAGAGCTACCCTATGACCCTGTAATTGCACTACTGGGTATTTACCCCAAAGATACAGATGTAGTGAAAAGAAGGGCCATCTCTACCTCAATGTTCATAGCAGCAATGGCAACAGTTGCCAAACTGTGGAAAGAACCAAGATGCCCTTCATCAGAGGAATGGACAAAGAAGATATGGTCCATATATACAATGGAGTATTGTGCCTCCATCAGAAAGGATGAATACCCAACTTCTGTATCAACATGGATGGGACAGAAAGAGATTATGCTGAGTAAAATAAGTCAAGCAGAGAGAGTCAATTATCATATGGTTTCACTTACTTGTGGAGCATAAGGAATAACATGGAAGAGTTTGGGAGATGGAGAGGAGAAGTGAATTGGGGGAAATCAGAGGGGGAGGCAAACCATGAGAAACTATGGACTCTGAGAAGCAAACTGAGGGTTTTGGAAGGGAGGGTGGTGGGAGGATGGGTGAGCCTGGTGGTGGGTATTAAGGAGGCACATATTGCATGGAGCACTGGGTGTGGTGCATAAACAATGAATCTCAGAACACTAAAAAAAAAGAAAGAGGGGTGTGTTTTGGTGAAAAGGCTGAGTTCACAGCTTTCCTAAGAATTGTATTACTAAATAGAAAATGCATGTGGCTGGATTCAAATTCTGCCAAACCAGCTGTGTAATTCTTGGATGAGACAATTTACCTTTCTGGATTTCCATTCCCAAACTCACAAAATGGGGTTAATGCTATCCTAATTCAAAGGCTCTTGAGAAAGTGGATGGAGGTAATGTATATGACAGATCTTCCTATGTGCTAGTGGATCTGACTCTGAGGAGTAATGAAGATTTCACACTGAATGGTTTGTTATTTGGGAGAATTACCCCCAAAGACAAGAGTTATTCATATACTTATTCATTCAGACACCCTATTATTCCTTTATTTATTCATTCATCTATTTGGCAAGAATTGACTGAAACTTATCTGTGGATAGCTAATATGTCAGGAACTTTGACAAGGAGGATTTGCTTCGGTAAGGAAGGATCTCTTTGGGTGCCAAATGTATCTTTGTGCTAAACCACTAACCCTCCTTAGTAGGATGAGAATGCAACAAAGATATCCCTCAGGATTTCAAAGGATGTAACACTGACCCTTCACATAGCTATTATGACAACAGAAGGTAGCACTGGATGGTTCCCAGTGAGTCAATATTCCTTTTCAATTTGAATGGAATTAATTGGTGGAGGAATTGTTATTAATAACAATAATACTACTAGTAACTAAAATCTATTAGTTATTTTCCAATGAATAATACTTATATCTACTATCTCAATTAATTCTGTGAGAGAGGTTCATCCTGTCTAGCCCCCAGAATTTACAGATGAGAAAATTGAGACTAATAGAGATTAATTATCTTGGTTAAAATCATACAGTTATTAAACAATAGAGCTGAAACTTATGCCTAGGTTTGTAAGAATGCAACTACTATTATACTAGCTTGTAATGTATTCATTTAAAAAATATTTTATTTATTTAAATAAATAAAGAGAGAGAGAGGGAGAGAGAGGACACAAACAGGATGGAGCAGCAGCAGCAGAGAGAAAGAAAGACAGAGACAGAGACAGAGAGAGAGAAGCAGGCTCTGCATTTAGCAAGGAGCCTGATGTAGGTTCAATCCTGGAACCCAGGAATCAGACACCTGACTGAAGTCAGGCCCTTGACAGACTGAACCACCCAGGGGCTCCAGTTTGTAATGTATTCTAATTGAGTCCAATATTAATAGAGTATGTTGCACATATTTCAATATGTTTAGAAAGTAATAATATCTTGATCTCCCTAGTCTGAGCCAATTTCCTGTGTATATATATTTTGTACATACCTCTCTTTTTAGCATATAGCATACTCTTCTGTAGTTCAATTGACTTGCTTCTCTGTATCCTTTCCTGTAATATGAACTTTTTGGAGGCAGGGACCATGTCTCATGATCTTGTACTTGGCAAACGATGAACAGTTGAACATAATTGAGGAATGAATGTGTGTGTGTGTGTGTGTGTGTGTGTGTGTGTGTGTGTGTATGTGTATATATATATATACATATATATATATATAAAATACAGATTAAAACAATTTTCTATCACTCATCAAAGGCTTTTTGCCTTTGGTACAACTAAGGATTTATATAGTTGGTTATATTTTAACTGATGCAGAATTACTTATATAGGTTTCAAAGTCTTTTCAAAAGCTATCTCGTCAGGAAAGCCCCTGATGCACAATTATTAACTATCTCCTTTATGTTGGCACATCATGGTCTATATTGCCATATTATTTATTTTACAAAATTGTAGTTGTTTATCTTTCTCATTTCATACATCTATTATCTGTACTGATATTGACCTCAGCTGACGGAGCTGCATGGAGATTGTGTGGTTGTGCCTTCCCAGGCACTAAAGATGCTGCATCCCTTTCAGCCAGTGCCCTTTTCTCCACCTTCAGGTGAAAGTCTTTTCCCGCTGAAGCCAGACAGCAGTGCAAAGCCATAAGAAAGATGAAAAGACATAACACCAGTAAAGGAACCTAATTTTTCTGTAACTGACCCTAAGGAAATGGAGATCTGCAAGTAACCTGAAAAATAATTCAAAATAAATTTTAAGAAAGCTCAGTGAGATTCAAGAGAACACAGACAGACATTTCAATGAACTCAGGAAAACTATATCTGAGCAAAATGAGAAGTTAAACAAAGAGACACATATCATAACAAAGAACAAAACAGAAATTTTAAAGCTGAAGAATACAATAAATAAAATGAAACAATAAAGCACAGAGCTTTAGTATCTGGCTCAATAAGACAAAAGAAAGAATCTGTAAACTTGAAGACAGAACTCTTGATATCTAGTTAGAAGAGAAAAGCAAAAATTAGAATTAAAAAGAGTGAAGAAAGCCTATGAATATTATGGGATACAAGAAGGAGAACAATATTCACATTATGGGTGTCCCAGAAGGAGAAGAGAGAGAGAGAAAGGGACAGAAAATTTATTTAAAGGAATAATGCCTAAGAACTCCCCAAATCTGGGGAAAGATATGGCCATGTAGGCACATAAAGTTCAAAGATTCCCAAATAGAGATTTTCACTAAGACACATTATAATCGAGCTCTCAAAAATCAAAGACAAAGAGAAAATTTTGAAAGCAACAAGAGAAAGAATATTCATCAGACATAAGGGAATACCAATAAAGCTTTCAGCAATTTCTCAGCAGAAATGTTTAGGCCAGGAGAGAATGGGATGACATGTTCAAAGCGTTCAACAAAACAAAACAAAACAAAAACAACAAAATACCCTGTCAACCAAAAATACTTCACTCAGAGCCCTTTAAAATTTTTATTTTATTTTTGCCATTTGTTTTTCAGCCTAGAACCCTTGGCCAAAAGTTTTGGATTCTCTGTTACAGTTTCCTCATCACTTTCCAAAAATACAGTGGATATGAACTCTACTGGATCATGATGTTGAATGACCAAAATTTGATTTTTCATATATTTAATATTTTTCATGTATTTTCACATATTCGCCATTATATTTTTCATATATTTAAATCTGCAAAATCAGAAAGAAGTCATCGGACGTAGTCCCTGAAAAGACAGACAAAGTTAGGAAACACAGAAGCAATTTCTAATTCTTCTACCAAGGCCAGGCATTTGGGGAGCATAATCAGTGTGTCCTGTGAAGGGGATCAGGAATGCAAGGCCCTGGACTTCAGCTGCTATCCTCAGTAGATATTCCTGCTTCCCTTCTGGATTCTGTGAAACTTCTCTATGACTCTGAAAACAAATCCAGAATTTTACTTATGATAATGTGAGTAAGTGTCTATCTCTTGCAATTGGAAGAGTCTCTGACTAAGGGTCTCTTAGTCATTGTTCTTTCACCTATAAAAATCATTACGATTTCCAAAAAATCAGTGCTTTTGAAATGTACTAAATGGGATAACATGTATAGATGCCCACTACAGGACTTGGCACTTGGGAGTCATCTTTAGCTATTGCATCTTTTCTTCCTGACAGAAGGTAGAGCTAGAAGGCATTTAATATGTCTCCAAGTCCAAACTTCTACTGTCTAAAGGGAAAACTGAGGCCTAAGGAGGTGAAATGACATACGGATCTAGAACTCCTGTCTCCAGGTCTGTAAACTTATTCTCCACTTTTTCCAGGTGTTAATTTTCTTAGTATGGAAAGTGAATTCTCTGGTGGCAGTGGTAAAAATGAAAAAATGATGTAATAGAGACTTATACATCCAAGCCTCCTGCATAGATATCCTTGCAACATAACTATTCATCAAATATTCACCAAGCCCCTGCTTTGTTAGGACATGGGTTATCCAAAAGCATTAAGCATGGATTCTGCTCCCTATCTATAATGAAAATAAATAAGTAAAAGATAGCAGTGCTTGTCAGTCACTTCTTATTTTATCTTTTAGTATTTATGGCAAGCAGAGAAGTATTTCTTTACATTATTATCATAACGACCTTATAAGATAAGTTGTATTAACCCATTTTATAGATGAAAAATTATGGTTTTAGTGAATTTAGGCAAAATATATCTAGTAAGTGTCAGAGCTGGTGGGAAGGAGAGAAAGAGGCAAGTCTGATTTGGCCTCCTGTGCTGTGCCCACTACTTTCCAACTTGGAAAAGACTCCATAGGGTTGCAATGGAAAAACATTGTCTCAGATATCTTGCTCCCATGGAGACAACCCGAGAAGCCTGACTCCGCTTTCTTCACCTGATTTCCCCAAATGCCAACAGCTTCAAAAATCTGCCCTTCTAACACCCCCAGCTCTGTGAGTCAACTTCATTAAATTCAAAGAATCCCTGAGCTGTTGTGTGTCTGTACATTGAATTTTAACACTCAAGTGAGCAGAGATTGGAATTCACCCACTATTCTGGATACAGGCCCTTGGTGCGATGAATGCTTGAAAGTTGCAATTTGATATGGAAATCCAAATGCACCTCTGGACTGCTTCTACCACATCAGGAGACGGTGGGATCAAAACTGCATTTAGGGCTGATGATTGAAATGTGTTATTAAATATAATTTTTTAAAAAGCAGTGGCAATTACTTCAGCATTAACATTTATAATTTAATTTAGCCCTGATTGAACTTTTTCTTTCAAAAGGAGGAAATTGAAAAGTGTGAAGCAGATATCCATTGGAAAGATGGTCTCTATCACACATAGTGCTGAGTTGTGCACACTTTATAATACACACCAGGTGACGGCTGGACAACAACCTCCAGCTTACCTAATTAGTTCTCACTCCAACATTCTTTCTCTTTCTTTCTTTCTTTCTTTTTTTTTTTTAAGATTTTATTTATTTATTCGAGGGAGAGAGGGAGAGAGAGAGAGAGAAGTAGTAGGAGAAGGGGCAGAGGGAGAAGCAGACTCCATGCTGAGCAGGAAGCTCAACCTGGGGCTCCATCCTGGGACTTTGGGCAGAAGGTAGACACTTTACTGAGCCACCTGGGTGCCCCTCCAACATTCTTTCAAGAGGAGGATTTAAGGACAGGACACCTGGATGGCTCAGTTGGTTAAGCATCCAGCTCTTTTTTCATCTCAGGTCATGATCTCTGGGTCATAGATTGAGACCCTCCCTGGGCTCCGTACCCAGTGAGGAGTCTGCTTGCGATTCTATCTCTTCTGCTCCCTCTCTCTCTGCCCCTTCTTCCCGTGTGGGAACGCACGCACAGACACACACAGACACACACACACACACACACACACTCTCTCTCTCTCTCTCTCTCTCTCTCTCAAATAAATAAATCTTTAAAAAAGAAGGGGCATTTAAGGGATGTCAATATTGAATTTAATATCATGTGACTTTTCCCCTGACCCTGCAGGCTGGGCTTATGTTGTTTGTTCCCTCTGTCCTTTGAAGTTGAAATTGTCTGGTTACCTGCGCTTTCCCCTCACCAGTCACAGCCCCTCAGGGACAGGGACGATGACGTAAGTACCTTTCTGTCCTCTAAGACAAGCATAATGCTTGGCACAGAGTAAAAACCCAATACGTGTTCGACACACAAAATGACTAAAGGGCTGATGACTCTGCATAGCTTCTGTTTTCATTTACTTGCATGTTTACATCAGTCCTTTACACTCCCAAATAATTTATTCATTTTTTTAACCTGAGAGCAAAAGGCTTTAGTAAAGCACTTGGGGTGGGGTGGAATGGAGGTTAAAGAAAAGAAAACAACCAACTGAGAATAAGACAATGCAAACTTGTATCTCCTGAATTTCAGAATGAAAGGTGGCGTTTCACATCCCATTTCCCTGAGAATTCTTGGCTTGCTTTTTCTAACAGTAAAGCTAAAAAAGGATCTTTTCACAAAAGAAGTATTTTTCTTGGCCTGGAAAATCAATTTCAATGTTAATCTTGCTCCTTGGAATGCCCTCCCCCACCCTTTTCCACCTAGCAAAATACTCTTCACTTTCACAGCCCAGCTCAAATGTCAGCTCTTCAAATGATAATAATCACAGCTAATACCTGAAGAGTGTTACCTCTGGGATGGGGCTGTGCTGTTTTACAGAAATTATGTCCCTTGCTGTTCACAAATCTCCATCAAATCAGGACTATTGTTCATTATAAATTTACAGCTGAGGAAGCTCAAGATTACAGGGGTAGCATAGTCTCTGGAGCTCCAACATTAAGTGATTCATAGGGTAGAACACTGGAGGCTTGACTTCAGTGGGACTTTAATCATGAGGACACACTGTCTCCCTCTGAGGCCACCTGTGACTCTCTCCAGACACAGCCAGCCCTTCTCTTTATTAAGGCCCAGCACCTGCCCTGGCCAATTCTTAATATGCAAACCCTCCAGTAACTACCACAGCCACTTCCCCATGATTCCAGCTCAGAACTTGCAATAACAACTTAACGAAGAATGCCAGGCCAATCTTCTAAAAAAAAAAAAAAAAAATCTCTGCTGCTCTCACTCCTTTTTACTTTGGAATCCCCAGCCTTTGGTCATTGCCTTTGTAGTTTCTTTTGTTCCACTCTGCCTCATCTCTGCCAATCCAACATCTTACTCATCCTTAGTTTTTACTTTCTTTTACCATGTTCTCCATCAAGAAAGGAGTAGACCACCATCTTGTGTTCTCTCTACCTAACAGAGTGTCAGGCATAGAACACCTACACATGCAGCATTGTCCTAGAATGAGTGATGAGTGTATTTTATTTTTTATTAATTGCAAGTCATGATTGCAATATAGTAAATTCAAGCATACTGCCAGAGCTCTGATAGAGCACAAGAGGGAATTAGAGCTCATCTTCAAGGTGTAATCTCCCTGTCTGACCCTGACTTTTCTGACAAGTGATGCATATCAATCCTGAAAGGTGTTTCAGGTTCACCTTCCTTTTCTCAAATCACCTTTCCTTCTTAGAAGAATCCTTTCATATATGATCTCACAATAGATACATCTGAGGTAGTCAAAGATAAAGGCATCAACATATAAATCACATCCAACCAAAGTGCAACTGGGGATGCCCATGGGATGTGGAAGGCTAAAACAAGAGAGAAATCATTCAGAGTTTTGTTTTGCTGTTTCCAGTGAAGACAAACGTTAAACTTCCCTGAAATTAGTGTAAATTCTCACCTGAGAATTTTGAAATTTAAATAATGAAATTTTGAAAATTTTATTGCAATTAAATTGAAAATTTAATAATGAATTGAAAATTAAATAATGAAATAGCATTCTTCTCAGCAAAGAAAAACTTATACCTTGCAAAAGTTGCACAGGCATATTTTCCTTCTATCTCAGATATATCCCATAGGTTGACCATATTTTTTTTTTTTACCATTTTTTGACCATTATTTTTCTATATACACTACTGCTATAGAAGACAATTCAGAGGATCCGTGAAATAATGGTTAAGAAAACAGATAGTTGCTTGCCAGCCATGACTTTGAGCAGTGCCTAAACTCCCCATGCCTTAGTGTTTTCATTGGAAAACAGGGTTAATAATAGTAACAACTATTTTATTGGACTGTTGTAAAGACTTAAAAAATTTAATGCATGTAATATCTTATCATAACTACCAATACTTGTTCGCCATTATTATTACCCAGTGGAGATAAAACTGACTTGGGAGAAAGAAGACTTAAGTCTCATCTCTGTTAACCAGCCAAGTGGCCTTGGATAAATCACTTAATCTTGCTGGATCCAAGAAACCTCCAATCTGAGCCTTGCCAGCAGGTGCAGCTTCCTGTGATTCTACTCTCAAGACTATATGTGGTTTTCCAGCAACTCAGGCTACCTATTATCTACTGTTGTTGCCTCTAACCACAAATATACTCTCCTCCCTCCCATGAGGCTGGTACCATGTGGGCATGTGTGCATGCTTGAACACATGTGCACCTTTTCACTCCCAACAGTGCTGTGTCCCACTTTGTACCTTTGCTTATGGTGTCTTCTCTGCCTTGTCATTGTCTGGCTAACTCCTCTGCTCAGAAGGCACTTCGCAGAGGGCTTTCTGACTCCCTGAGCCTGATTAGAAGCCCTTTCTTAGCATTCATTTTACACCAACTAGCATCATCGTCATGGCCCATTTTCATGTCCGAATCTTTCACAAGTTGAGCACTTATGTAGGAAGATGGTATCTTTTGCGTTTTTTAAAATTTTATTTTTATTATTATTTTTAAAGGTTGTATCTTGTTAAAGTGTCTCATGTCCAGCATGTCCTGAACACAAAGAATGAGCTTCACAAATGTTTGTCAAAACACTTGTGAGAATCTTTGCTTTCTCATTTATCAAGAAAAAAATGTAGGGAGAGTTAATGTTCCTGAGCTGGGGTGTGGGAGTGGTGGGCACAGCTTTCGAAAATAACCTATTGGGCTTCTAGTTCTACACATGTCTGCCCACAGCCCTTAAGAAGCTCAGATCTAGTTTCTTAATTCCTCTTTGGTGTCCATGAAAATCATATGGGGGTGAGGATGGCAGGGAGAGAGCAGAAGGTTCATGAGGTATTTCTCCTATTTCTGAAAGATGGGTGGAATTGCTACACTTCTTTAAGAATCTATCTAAAATAAATCGATTTCATCTCTCTTTGCTTTTGGGTCTAATGATGTTGTTTCCAGGTGGCCTCCCTTGTTTTTCATGTTGACCAGACATTCTGATGGCACCTAGTTTTGTCTTTATTATAGAATGATAATAAAAATTGGTTATTATTTCACACATACATTAGTACAGGTAGGGGAAATTATTTGAAAACTGACCAAGAGCAGAGTAAAAGAAACCAAGTAAATCAGGAAAGAATTTGTTTGGAAGTTCCAAGTAAGGGTACCTACAGAAGAGATGGCAGCCATGTGTTCCTTTTCTGGCATTTCCAGAAGATTGGTGTATTCGTTTTTTAGGTCTTCTACAGCAAAGCACCACACAGAATGGTTTAGACAACAAATTTGTTGTCTCCGTTTTGGAGGCTGGAAGTCTGGGAGCAAGGTTTCAGCAGCGTTGGTTACTTTGCAGGGCTGGAAGGGAAGATCTGTTCTACTCTCTCTGTTTAACTTGTAGTTGGCTGTGCTCTCCCTATATTTTTTCACAACAGCTTCTCTCTCTGAGTGTTTGTATGTAAATGTTCATTTTTATGAGACCATCAGCCATGTTGGATCAGAACTCTCCCTAATGGCCTCACTTTAACTTGAATGCTGCTGTTAAAAACCCTATGCCCAAGTAGGGTCACATTTTGTGGTGCTGGGGGTTAGGAATATACCATACGAACCTCAGGAGGGGCAAAACTTAACCCATAATGCTTGGGGACAACTTGACCTGGGGTCTTGCAACCTCCAGCACTGTGTTGGTGCTTTCAATATTGACCATTTACCATGTACCCTCCACCCTGACTTCATTCCTCATGCATTTAGGGAGCAGCACATGGATAGCATTTCCTGAATTCTAATTCCTCTTTTCATGCTGCAAAGCTGTTATTCTCTTTGGTATCTCCTTTCATCAACCTGGCTGCCAACCAAAGTCTAAAAAAAAAAAAAAAAAAAAAAATCCCAACACTGCAAGCTGAGTTCCTGCCTCGGGTCGATGTGGGTTTATTGATATTCCAGCATGGTTTGCTCCACGATTTATGCTCTGCAGTTTGTGAACCACAGACCCAAGGGGAAAAGAGATAGTGAAAGAAGGGATTTTTCGATCACTTTATATGCAGTAAGTGAATCTCAATTTCCTGCTATGTTATTTCAGAGTCCTTAAATATCCTTTTCTCTGCCTGGACATTAGAAATTACAAAGGCTCCACATTCTTCAGGATGAAATGTGAGTCCTGTAAGATCTATAACCAGAGCAAACTCTTAATAATGCGAATGTAGCTACAGACATATGCATCCCTCTGATTTGGGGTGAGGGGAAGATGACTGCATTGGGATCTGAAATGGTAAGAACAGCCTCAGGTCTATGAGAGACCTTATTATTCCTGTATCTTGAAGGCAGGAACCATAACATGGAGCCTCACTTCCCATCGTGTAGGCACAAAGTGAAGAACCGTGAAAAAAATCAGGATAGTTATTTTGAGTGTTGATCTCTGCTCAGAATGGGACTTCTGAAATGTGCAAATCATGCTGGGGTAATGAGATCTGCAGGCCCAGATTTAGAATAGGAGAAATCCCACAATGGGAGAGCTGGAGGAGAATTTAGGAATTGTTTATATGAGAAAAAACAGAAACATACCTCTCTTTTTAATGTGTATTCGTTTCATCATAAGACAAAAACCAGGCCATTATCTGTAAGCATGAAATAACTTCTAACATTCTATTTGGGGCAAGTGTAGAAATAATCCTAGGCGGCTTGCACAAACATAGAGAGAGACAGAGAGGGATGGGACAGGGTAAGGGAGACATGGAGGGGACAGGATGGTGGAAGTTTCCATCCTGGGCTCACCGGCCCATTGGCGATACAAGCTTCCAAATGGTTTGATTTAGTAACAAGAGCTGATGAGAAAGAAAATGTGATATTGCTGAAGGGTTCTGCTCCAGAAGCTCCAGGCAGTCTGTTTCCAAGCCTTGAGACTTGCAGAGGAATAATGAATGATTCACAGGAGAAGTATTTCAGATGTGCAGCTTGTTGGTGCACCTGTACCATTTGTTGGACTCTGAAGCAGTCTTCCGAGGTGAGGGTAAGGAGCTTCACTGACAGACCGCTTTCTTCCTATTGTGAAGAGTCCATGGTAGAGAATCTGAGGTCCGGGTCCATTTTCCTCGTCCATTCCTGACTGGTGGACCCTGAGTGGATTAGTAAAGTGCTCCAAGACAGGGCTAGAACTCAGCTTTCTTTGGCCGCAGCCTAACATTGTGTTCACGTCACCTTTTCCTTTTCCTCCCAGCAGGACTATGGATTTTCTTTGATCAGCTCTGCCCTGTGACTTCCTCAATTTGGGGAAGTCTGTCTTATCTATGGCAGGTTTTGTGTGGTGACTAGCTGAAGAGATGACAGAGAAATTGCACCACTTGAAAGAATTACTATTTTTCAGTCTGTTGCCCTTAGGATGTTCTCCTATTTGTAGCCCCAATACAAAGACCATGTCCTTCAACTAATCTCTGGTTATCAACTCAGCTGGACTAGTCCAAGGACAATCCCTTCTCCTATTGGCTTTCTTCCTTACACTTACTTACTAAGTATACATTAATGAGGTAAAAGCATTGTGCACTCCTGATGGTGGTCCATGCTATGGGTTTCAATCTGGTCTGCAGTGGTCCACCTAAATCCACCAAAACTAATCACGCCATACACAAAATCCTCCATTGGCCCCTCTGCATAAAAACTAAAGCCCAAGTTCCTGAAGCTGCTGAGGGAGAGGTAGGTAGGGGCAAGGACAGTAGATGAAGCTTGAATGAAGTAGGGTGGTTTACTAGCCGTAGACCACCACATGTGCTTGCTTAAGGACCTTGGAACCTGGGAGCAAATGAATCTTTAAAGAAAGGAGCCGCGCTAATGATCTTTAGCACCCATTTTACTCTACATTCTGTGATTTGATTCATATCATAAGCCCAGTGTCTCTACACTCAGCAAACCACCATGGGTTGTATTATTATTAAATTGCTGCTTTTTGCAAGTATCAATTCAGTCACTCTGAATTACTCCCCTTCACTGCAACGGGTGTTAAAAACCACCAAAGTAATATATGACATGGTTCCTATCTTCTAGTAATGCACAGTTGTGGAAATTATGAGATGTGCTATTGTTGCTTTTCATATTTATTTACCGGGAACATGTTTATTCAATGTCATAACTCTGGATTAGAATCAGAGGATCATGGACTCTAGAATCAGACAGTATGGATTCAAACCCCAACTATATCACTTACTGTGTGACCGAAGGCAAGTCACTTAGCCTCCTGTTTTCTCATCTATAAAATGGGGGGAGTCATTACCCTTTAGCTTTGTGGTGAGGTTTGCGCGAGGCAATGCTGCTGAATTGCATAGAGCCTGGCCCATAGCCCACTCTTGGAAACTTTATCTCACAGTATTCTGTTATGGTAGGTGGCACTGGAGACAGGACAGCATACCTGGTAGACACGCATCACACCACCAAAGGATGGTGAATGATAAAAAAAATGACAGAAAAAGAAAAAAGTAATTTCTACTGCAATAGCACTGCAAGAGAAACGGGCACAATGCTATCACAGATGCAAGGCAGATTCTACTTTGGAAGGAGTGTCTGGGAAAGCGTCTCTGGAAAGGTGACATTTAAACTCCCATTTGACATATGAGAAGAGTCATTCATGGGAAATGCCGGGGAGCATGAGTCCCAGCTGAGGGACAAGTAAGCATAAAGCCTTTGCAGCAAAACAGAGCTTGGCACGCTCTACGAACTAACAGAGGACCAACTGTCCTGCAGCTCAGGGCACAGAGAGGTTGGGTAGCAGGAGATGCAGCTGGAGAGGATTCAGGGACAGATCCTGCTGGGTTTGCAGGCCGGAGTTTGGACGTCATTCCAAATGGAAGGGACAAAGCAGCAAAGTGGCATGATGTGTTTTGCTTAATAGGTACACATAGTTGAGCTAATGTCTTCCAGGCCCTCTGAATCGAGTAGTGGGTGCAGATTTTAAAAGACAGGGCACTGAACTGCAAGCTCTGGCATCGAATTGGAATGCACTACTGGGAATGAAAATGTTCTTCATTTCTGGAAATGTTACGGGGGAACAGGAGCCTTCCTTCAGAGGCATCTGACAAGGCAGTCCCGCTTCGGAAAAGCAGACACACAGCCATGGTTGGTTGCATTTGGCAGAGTGTGAATTAATTCTAAGTGCACGCACTGGGAGAAGGCAGCTTGCTCTGTAGTATGCCGGGTCCTGTACTGGGCTAAGGACATAAAGGTAAATCAGAAGCACAGAGGCACCTGCTCCTGAAGAGCGCCCTCCTCTGCTGCTGGAGGCTGACTATGGCAGCTCGTCCCCTGTCCCCCACCGTATAGGAAGTGCAGGATAGGAAGGAACTTGCTGACAGATTCCGTGCTGGCACAGAGAAGGGGGGAGCTCTGCCCTGTGGAGAGCACAGGAAATGTGTGACGAAGAAGGTTATTAGGGGAGTTCACCTCCTCTGGGTGTCTCTCACCTCCGTCTATCTCAGCCAAATGGATTTGCCCTCAGTTTCATTTCCTTGGACTCTCGTTTTCTCCCAAGGTGAGAAAGTGCTAATTTGAGACCCTGACCCACGTGATAAAGGAGAATGGGCTCTGAGAGTGTCATGCCTTCTCCCCAAACAGAATATTCCAGTCTGAACTGGGGTTACTACAGAGACATCTTCACTTAAAGATCCCCAATTTTTATTTTTGAGAGTTTTGGACCTACGTCGAATAGTCATGAGAAGAGAAGATTATGCGAAGTTCGAGGATATGAATAGTACTTACAGATACGGTTTTTACATTCGGGTAGCGTAGTTCATCAGGCACACATTCCATAGTCTTATCACTTGCACACTCATTAATGCAGCCAACACTCATTGAGCACTTGTATATTAGTCATTGTGCTAAATTCTGGGGATTCCGCATGAACCGGGCACCATCCTCATCCTTAAGGACCTCACAGTTCCAGGGAAAACCATATAAATGAATATGCTCGATTGAAGTGGAAGCTGGCATTTTCTGTATGACTCAAAAGGGTAAAACTAAGACCAATGGCTGCATATGAACAGCAGATGGATTTCAGTTTGATGTTAAGAACCACTTTCTAATGGCTGAGGTGGTCCAAGGGCAAGTGAAGTTTCCTGCTCCCATACAGGAACCTTTTCCCCAAGATGGCGGGCATGAGGCAAATATTAGTTGGTCCTGCAGCTGGACCATGTGGAGGACACTATAGGAGGAACTGTATGGTTCACCTTCAGGTCCAGCCATGCTTAGGTCAAACTTTTGTTTAGGTAAGAAAAAGACTTCTTGCAATTTAGCAAATGGGGTTGAGAGACCCTTAAAGGACAGATGGGCAAGGACCCATAGCTCTGCCACAGGGTTTGCTGGGCAACTTTGACCTTCCACTCATGGGTCAGGAATACTCATGAGTGGAATGGGATCCTTTAAAAATCTGATAAAGTGTAAACCCAGCTAGAAGCCACAGGAATCATAATTATTCCTCATATGTGAGAATGAAGTGAGCACAGAACAGAGATATGCCCAAATGAATTTTCCGCTTAGAACCTTTCAGGAGCTCCTTAATATCCTTCAGGAGAAATCCTGGGCCCTTGTTACCAGTCAGGTTTCTCATGACCAGCCCCTATTTCTCTGCGTCCATTTCCTCTGTTCCCACGTCATCCTTTCTGCCCCCCCTTTCTGCCTTGTTTCCAGTCTCCATTTGTCCCAGAAACAGGGGGTTTCCCCAGGCCAGGGAACAATTTCATGCCTCTTTCCCCCGTACAGTGCCTGGAACAGTGATTAACAGAGTATGTACCAACAGTGTTTTCCTACTGAAATTTAGGAATGGATGAAGTCAGATCTCACCCCATCATTCAGTCATGGGGAGGCCTGCAACTGTGAATACGTTTCTCTCTGTAGTGGACATTTTTGGTTTTTTACCACTGAGGTTTGCACTGTCTGTTCCAATTGAGATGACCCAGATTTCTTCTCAATGGGCTCAGGGCTATTTAGTAGAGCTTGGCTTTTTCGCTAATGGGAAAAAAATAAGAGCTGGCATTCACTGAAGGTGCGTTGCTGAGAGCTCCGAGTGCCTACGCCATCCCTGTGAGGGCAGTGCTGCTCACAGGCTCCTTGAGAAAAGGGTTTCCAGAATCCAAGCCCTAGGGAACAGGGTCAGTGGGCTGGATTTCAGGAGAACCTTACCTGGAATGGACAGGATGGCAGTTTTCTTTTTTCCTTTCCTTTCCTCTCTTTCCCTCTCCTTTCCTTTATTTTCTCTCTCTCTCTCTCTCTCTCTTTTTTTTTTTCCTGGAAGTATGTGCTGAGATAACATTCAAATTGATGTATTGGCTACACATCTGTCTATATTAAGATTCTGTCCTCAAACGAATGTCAAGATACGAGAGTAGTGTACAAAATCTTGTGTCAAGTGGCTATGGATGATGCTTCTGAAGGACTATCCAGACCCTATCACATAATGAAAGCTTCAAACAGAATTTGGTTTAGGCCGCTTGGAAGCTTTGCTGTTAGGGGAGATGCCTGTGTTCTGTGATCTGTCAGGTGGAAGGAAGAGCACGTGGTACAGGAATTAGAGGTGAGGCCTTGGTGACAGGGTATGCCAGGCATCCAGCATGGGCTGTGGGGTGGGGGCAGGGCTCCACGTGCTGCCTCCCTCCCCTTCACCGCCCCCTTGCCCTCCACTGCGCAGGTCCAAAAGTTTATGTTCTGAAGTTTCAATGAGTTTTCTTCATGAAAAGTTTGAGTTCTTTTTCAACAGGTGAGAAGTCCTTGCATCCCGACATGGGATGTGTCTCCTTTCCTCAGCTGTGGAATTGCTGTATTGTGAGGCTTGGAAAACAACATGTCAGTTCTTTTCTAACATTGATGGGCTGCATAGAAATGGAAGCTGTTGGTTAATTGAATCATGTGTAGACAGCAGAGATACACGCACACAGTGGCACTCAGTATGAGATGGCTGTTTTCACTTTTACTTTTATGGAGCCCCTAGAAACTTTGGATGCTCTGCTTTGCACGTGAGATCTGCTCTGTGGCTATGTCCCCATTTGACAGAAAAGAGAAAAGTTGTGACCCAAGCATTACACAGCGAGTAAGTAACAGATGTGATTTGAACCAAGTAAAGGACTTTTCCTTCCTGATTAAAAGTAGCTCATTGGTATAAATCTAATTTAGAATTGGAAAAGATAACTAATCCACCCTGCCCTTACCAGAGGGGAAACAGTTTCAGGAAAGGGGCCTGTGGAAGGTCATATGGTGTGTCAACAGAGGACAAAGACCAGAATCCAGGTCATGTGACTCTTTCCCTCTGGTCTCCTCAAAGATGTGTGCCTCTGCCCCTTATAACACTTGCCTTCAAATGCCCTTCTGGGTCAGAGTCAAAGTCCTATCTAAACCCTCAAAGTTACTATGTTAGATATGTAAGCAGCATGTTCCATGGACATGCATATCCCTTATTACCAATAAGTTATTTATTGTATTTAATTAGTCTATCTCAAAGGTAGTCCAGGTTATATCTGGGGCAGGAAAAGCAAAAGCTCCAATGCATATTGAAACTTTGCACAAGATATGTGTACATCTGGCTGTCATTTTAATAAGTATATACATAAAAATAGCAGAAAAATCCAATCCTCTAAAACATCTCATGTGTAGGTCACTAACTGATTACCAGCTGGCCTCCCTGTTTGGGGGATGGCACATGTGTTTTCTGGGTGGGCACAGGGACACTGCTGAGCAATCCAGTGCACTTATTCAGACTGAGGGACTAGAGGGGTTCAGCTACATAGACTGCTGTTTCAATTTGCCTTGTTTGAACAAAAGAGGAATGTGAATCTAACTCAAGCTTAGGGTCACTGAGGACTAGGAACGTATTAGAGTCAAGTCCTTTAGGCTTATCCTAAAGTTTTCCAAATATGCTTTTTGAATAATATGATTCTTATGGCTCTTTGACCTTTACAAATCTTATAGACAATCTCTCAGAAGGATGGCGATTGTTTCCACTGGTGACGTAAGAAAGTTGAAATCTAAAGCACTAGTTTGCAAATCTGGCTGCATCTTAAAATTACCTGGGAAATTTTATAAACTCTTCTGGTACCTGAACCCTACAGAAACTATTCGAATGTAATTGCTCAGAGGTGGGACCTTTCTCCCTCCCTCCATCCATCTCTCCCTCCCTTTTCCTTCCTTCCTTCCTTCCTTTTGGTGCTTCCCCGTCTATAATGTGAGCCCATGTAGCATTGAGGACCATGCTCCATGACAAGGTAAGAATAAGCCAGATGCAAGGCAAAGGGGTGCCCTGGAGGGGAGGGATGCTCTTTATGAGAAAAAACAAAAAAACAAAAAAACAAAAACTGTCTCCTCTCATCCATGGCTAGAATTAGGAAACAGAATAATTGTCTAGACAAGGTCATGACCCATTGCTCCCTTCCCGTTGGATAAAACCCAAGCTCTTGGTGTGGTCTTCAAAGCTCTCCACAGCTGGTTACCACCTGCACTCTGCCTCACCGCCCACCAATGACCCCCGCATCTTGTAATTCAATTACATAGGACAATTCAGTGCACCTCAAACATAATCACATGAGTAGTATGCCTCCTGCTTAAGACTTCTGTCTTCCGAGCTTTGCATGGTGAGCACTTATTGACCATTTGAAGACTCTGTCAATCATCCCTTGTTCCTGGAAGCCTTCTCTACATCCTCAAGCCAGGAATTAACCCCTCTGTGAATGTTCCCAGTAACTGGCTTATGCCTTTGATAGAGCACTTGGTTGGTGTGAAGTCTAAGTCCCCCTTGCACATGTATACTCCTTGATCTAGTTTTTTTCAGTCACATCTGTTATGTGCTTGTCACAGAGTGGGTGCTTAATAAATGCATGCCAACTGAGTGAATGCCAACCACATAGCTCTAGTTCAGAACTGGAACTGGGGGAATTATTTTTTTTCTAATTTATTAGAAACATGTTACAAACCACTCAGTTCCTAGAAGGGCTCTTTGTCTCCCTTCACAGATAGAGAAACTGAGCTTCCAAGAGGACATGCGGTCCCAAGGATACCTCGGTGATGTTAGGAAGAGGAATGGTGAATGATTTCTTCTACAGTGTCACGTGTCCTCCTGCAGTGGAGCTCCTGACCATCACTTGTCCACAGAGCAGGATGTGCACCGTGTCTGCAGCATGGGGCTCTTGCCAGTAATCCAAGGGGTTAAGGATCCCAGTTCACTTTAATCCATTCCCAGAGCTTCAACTTTCACACACCTACTCACCTCCTGCATCCAAAAACCTAATCCAGTCTTTGCTCACATAGTCAACTGCCTATTAGACACCTTCAGTCACATTTTCCACGGGAAACTTAAGTGCCAACATGGAATTCATCTTTTCCTTAAATTTATCTCATTCACTATGAAGAAATGAGACAGAAACAAGGCAGTCATTCTCGTTCCTTCTCCTCACCAGCTACATCTAGCTGCTCACACGGTCTTGCTGATGTCACTTCTGCTCAGTGGGGAGCCTCCTTCCTCCCCACTCTCTGCCTGCTGCTCTTCCTAGTGATCTCTCTCTCTCTGTCAAATAAATAAATAAAAAATCAAAAAAAAAAAAAAAAAGAAATCTCTTTTCTTGATTTCGGACTTGATTTCTTCATTTGGTCTTTTAGAGCCTAGACCAATCTCTCATTTGGAGTTGCCTGTCATTTTTCCAAAATAGAGACTTTCAAAAAGTTTTTTAAAAAATGGTACTTCTTCCCTGGGTTCACAGATGATTTAAAAAATGGTAATTACCTCTTCCATCCTCAGTTATGATTCTATTTTAGAATCCTCTTCCTCTAATTAAAAAAAATCATCAACTCTTAGTGCTATTTGAGTCTGAGTCATTTGTGCAGGAAAATCAACAAAGTTGCACATATAACTTTCCAAGGCAGGAATCAGGCTCTCCAGGCGTCTCCTTGGGATTGGGCATCTGCACGAGACACACACACCAGCTCTCCTGCCACGCTGTTCAGATCGTGCATGCCAATGACAGTGCATTTTGGGGTAATTTCCACTTAAGTTTCCCTTTTAAATACTAAGGGGAGGCCCTGGCATGTGTTTGAGTTCAACCAATATTATCTATTATGATGTTTCTGTCCCTGCATATATTATTTAGGGACTTAAAAATATGCATCAATCCTTCTCATGATATGACCAATCTCCTGGGGTGATGGCCGATAACCAATTTTCACTCTCACAAGCATACAGATATGTCACCTCATCTTCTTCAATTTCATTAGTCATCAAAGATTCATAAAAGCCTGAGTGGGAAAACCCAGAGGGATCACCAAGAATGACCCCTGATTTTCCATTGCTGAGCTGAGGTCACACATCTCATCAACGTCAGTTATAATGGGTGCCAGGTTTTAGAAGTACACAGCACATGTTAAATCTAGATTCTCCCTAGAAGAGATAACTGCAGACTGTTGCAGGTAGGCTCAGTGAACAGATAAGTTACTCTGGAAGCCATCTAGATGCATTCTGAATTGTCAGCCATGGCCGCAGAGATGAGGGAGAGAGAACTGATCTTGATAGCTAGTCAGTTAAGGGTGAGTAGGGTTAAGGAGAGGCTGATGCAGGGGCACTGGAGGCTCACCGGGCCTGACACATCCCTGGAGTGTGGACGAGATGAGTTGGGGTGAGGTGAGAGGGGGACATGCTGAGCATTAGGCTGGGACAAGATGGTGAAGGAACCTAAATGTCATGCTAAAGACTCTGGATGTATCCATTAACTACAGAAGAGGCAACAACAGGATTTCAGCAGCAGATGATCTATCATCCTGTGTTCTCCTGGAGTGGCCATGTTGTTTGGCTTCCCCACCTTGGCCTTCCTCTCTGGGTATTATCGTTTAAATGATCAACTGCAATGCTGGGGATACTTTTGATTCATGTTCCCTTCACTTTCCTGCATCCAAATCATCTCGTCTCTCCCTCACACCTCTTAAGCTTACCCCACCTTTACTTGGCTCATCACCACTGCCTCTTCCTCATGAGAACCACTGTCTTCTCTCACCTGAATTCCGGCAACTGTCTTCCAGTGGGTTCTCCTGCTTTCACTCATACCCTCCAATCTCCCCTTTCACCCAGCAGCCAAAGACACATCCTGAAAAAGGCAAATCCCATCACACTGACACATCATCCTGGTTAAAAAACATGTTAGTGGATTCTAGCTAATAATTTCAAAGTCCTTCTGTAGCCCCTAGCATCCTATCTGGTCTGGACATTGCTGGTGGTTGCAGGCTCAGGGCCTGAGGCACACTCTCTCCTCCTGTCCTCCAATTCCACCTTCTTCACACCTCAGGACATTCATAGGCACCTTTCTTTGGGCCACACAGGCTTCTGTCAGACTCTTGCACTGATGACTCCTTTCACCTCTCAGATCTCCATACATATGTCATCTGCTCCCCAAAATCTTCCCCGACTCCACCCCTTCTCCTTCCCGTCTTATTTTGCACTGAACATTTCTTTTCCTTTGTAGCACTCTTACACTGTGTGTTAGTGTTTTTTTTTTTTTAAGTTTATTCGCAATTCCAAGTAAAATGTTTGCCACCTAGTAGGTGCTCAATAAATACTTATAAAATGAGTGACTTGCTCGTATACCTTGCTAAACGCCAGGTTTTAGTGACCTGATTTATGGCATACAACCCTGCCCTCAGAACTAGGAATGATCATAAGGACCAAGCCAAGCCAATTCATTGGCTGATCACCCACCAATCAGATCTCTCTCTTAAAAATTTAAGAGGTGTGGAGACTCAAGTCAATTATGGTGAGGATGTTGGGTCTGTAGGGCCTCATAGTCTTGAAATGGAGCTGTTTGGGGATATTGCAAGCAGAGGAGAGAAAAATGGGGGAAAAACAGCAATAATGAGAGTGAGCACACAGATTCTAAAATCAGTGGGAGAGAGACTCAAATCCTGGCTATCTTTTCCTACAAGGTTGTGGCCCTTCTGTTCTGGTGTTCCATTGTAAATTTTAAAAGATTCCTTTTATTCTATCCAGTTGGAGTGGGGTTATGTGTCTTAAAACAGATGTTGTTGACTGAGACATTTAGAAAAGTCACTCTGGCTACAATGGGGAGGGTGGTCTGGAGCAGAGAGCCACAGAGAGGACATGGCTTTTGCAGTGAAGTAGGTGAGAGATGGCAAAGTCTAAGAAAAGTAGAGGTGATTGGAAGGGATGGATTCAAAAGACATTCCATGGGTAGAGTTGACATAGTGACAAGAGGATGTGTGAGTGAAGGAAAGGGAGTCCAGATAATGTCCAGGTTTTTAGCTTGAGCCACTCATGATGATCTTACTATGAGTTGAGTTCTTGAGTGTGGAAGAGCAGATACTGGGTTGAAAAGAACTCACTTGCACTTTCCGTGACCTACCATGAAACCATTCCTATCAGCTAGGTAGTCTGCCAGCCACATTAGTTCCCCCTTGAGGAGGCCAATGATGCCCATCTCTAAAGCTAAAGCTCTTCTGTACTTGCTTTCTTCAGTCTCACCATTCTCATCCATTTAGAATCCTAGACATCTGCCTCATTTTTTAAGGTTATTTCAAGTTCTATCTTCTCTGCTAACAAGAATTGCCCACCTCACCAAGTCCTCTGATGTGTTGCCCAAGCCCACATAGTGCACCACACGTGGTGTATAGAACTTTAGGACCTGATCTATCACTTATGTATTCATGTCCACTAATGGAGACTCTTGAGAAAACTGGATTGTCCTTTGGATATGCCCTTGCTCCAATACTACACAAAAATGGGTGATTCTCTATTCTCTTGAGTCTTGGATAGACTTGTAAACTTTCACAAATGGTTGATGGCCCCACTGTTTGCTTATTTGGGCTTTTCCTTCAATCCATGACACAGAGCAATGACATGTAAGGCCTGTGAATTAAACTTCAGTCTTCTGCTGCCATATCAAAAGCCTGGATAATGGAAGTGATATTTATGAGGACTTACTTGAAGGGCATGCTATTTATCCCTTCCTCTAGTGTGCTAATTTTTATTCCTGCATCAAGCTGTGCACTTGGACCATATGTTCTTAGTCCCCAGCAGAATTTTCATGCATTTTAATGTTATTTTCTTGGCTTACATCCAGGGATATTATACATAATGGCTTTATAAAAACTATTACTGTAGGGATGTCTTTGAAGTAGTATGCATTAGGTCATTCAGCTCCTTCTACATGGAGCCTACAGCAAAAAACTCTTTTGTAAAAATAAGGGTCAGGAAAAGCTTGGCCTCCTTTTAGGAGCCAGGGCAATTATTCTTTTTTGGTAACAAGGCTGTATCTTTCTTCTTGGATTGCCCATCAGGAAGCTCAGAGTCAGATACACAGGTGGATGGCAGGAACCATGAAGGTCTGGATGGCTGGCACAAGGTGGGGTGGCATGGGAAATGAGCATAGGGGAAGCACTGTGGATTTTACTCAGCACCAAAGATGAGGGCTGGGGATGAGAACAGCACAGAGTCAACAATTTAGAAGGCCTGAAGTTCTTGCTAACTTAATTCTCCAATATCCTCATCTGAACCGTTTTCTGTTTTTGATTCTCACCTGTGACTGTGGCAAGTCAGTAACCCATTCTGGGCCTTGGCTTATTGTAAAGTGAGACCATTACTGTAGAAACTGTGTAATGAGAGAGTTTCTCTAGGACTTCTCCAGTCCTGTTTGGATGTCCAGTTCCTTGTCTGTTCTCTGCTCCTACTGGCCTTCATTCTTCCCTCCAGCTCACCTATTCTGGAGTAACCACTGGCACCCCTCCCCCATGCTGGTGGCTGTCATGCCACAGGGCTGGTTGATGAGTCCTCAAAATTAGCTACATGGTAGAATGATCTGGGGAACCTTTAAAATTTATGATGCCCCAGCTGTACCCTTTACTAAATAAATAATTCTTTTTTAAAAAATTTAATTTTGTTTTTTTTTCAGTGTTCCAAAATTCATTGTTTATGCACCACACCCAGTGCTCCATGCAATACGTGCCCTCCATAATAGCCACCATCAGACTCACCCAACTCTCCACCCCCTTCCCCTCCAAAACCCTCAGTTTATTTCTCAGAGTCCACATTCTCTGAGGTGAGACCCAGACACCTTTATTTTTTAAAAGTGGGGGACTGGAATGTGTAACCAAGTTTGAGCACCAGAGCTCTTCAAAGGGTTCCTGTTAGTTTGAATCACCTAGAGATCTTTTAAATGCAGGTTCTGATCCTGGAGGTTTACGGTGGTCTGAGAGTCTGTATTTCTAAAATTACCAAGGGATCTGTTGGTTCCTGAGTCACAATCTTGAGTAGCAAGAGAAGGACACACATTTGAGGAATAGCAAAGGAGGAAGTTGGAGCCTTGGCATGCTGAAGTGAGCAGAGCCACTGGCTTTGGTCTGCTTCTCTGAGCTCTTGGCAAGGTCAAGTCTAGTATGAGGCCTGGAGTCAGAGGATACCATGATGCCCAAGCATTTATTCTGTCTTTCCTGTCCAAGCATTTACTCCATCTTTCCTGCGCCTCTCCTGCTACATGGATCTCTTTCTCCTAAGTTTGGTCCCTCGCTGGGACCTACGTTATGACACACTCACACGAATTTGTTTGCCGACAGGACTGTGAGCAGCTCTTAGGCCCCTTTGCTTCTCTGTCTTCAGTCCATGATTCACGTAGGTGTCTATCCATTGAGAGAAGGATGGAGGATGGATCCTGTTCTGTCAGTGACCTGCAATGGTGCCCCTTCAGTGGGTGTTTTCACAAAGGAAAATGAAAATCCTGGAACAGGCAGTGACATTGAATTTTTACGGCTTTCTGAACACTGCCTGCCTAATCCTGCCTCTGGGCCTTTGCTCCTGACTAGAAGGCCCTCGAAGCGCTCGTGTAGAGTGACAGCTTCTCATCATCCAAGACTCAACTCAGAAAATCTCTTCTTAGGCTAAGCTTCTTGCTGTACCTGTAGGTCCACTTCCATCCTGGGTGCTCTGTTGTACTCCTTGCTTGAATGTGTGCTTATCTGCATAATGTCAGCACTCAGCACATTGCCAGGCAGGGGATGAGAATTCAGTGAGCCAAAGTTAAATGAAACAAAATGAATGATTTATCACAGACTTTCTTTCTTGGTGTTTTCTGATTTTCATCCATAAAGACAGATGATGGTTGGATACCATGCTGATAACCAGAGTACTGAATCCTAGTTTCCTTTGTAACCCAAAGCTATGAACAGAAATAACGCATCACCCTGATGTTTTCTGTCCTTTGACAGGATCCAACCTGAGCTGGAAGGTTGTAGTTTGCCTTCCAATAGCTGCATGGGAATCCCAGCTGGGAGAGCCAGGTTTAGAAATCCCTCTGTGCCCTGGTGTAAGGGAGACTTAGCTGCAGATACTCTCACGAACTTGGGAGGACTGTTTGCCGTAGGACACTGCCATCTACTTGCCAAGTCAGAGGTGCCCGCCTGGATCCTATTAGGTGCAGTTGGTTTCTGATTAACTGACAACTCATGATTAACACTCCTCCCTTACAGGAAAATGACATTTGCTATCATGTGATTCAAAGCACACTTGTTAATTATCGTATTTTTAGCTGATACATAACATCCATTTTTAGAACACTGAGAAAAAATGTCATGTCTTTGAAGACATGTCTAGGTAATGAAACTCAGGGCAGTCGCATGTAAGAGTTTTTTTTCATTCTGTCTCCCCAGCTCACCCCCCATTTTTGCAGATTATGAGCTGGCATGAAAGGATACAGTTCATATTAAAATGGTAATGGTTTACTCCAACAAGGAGAGTTGCCTCATCACACCCCCTTCCTTCCCGGGGTGTGCAAGGGATTATGATGACTGGGCACATGGCTTCTGGCATGCTTTCTTTCTTTCTTTCTTTTTTTTTTTTTTAAGGATTTTATTTATTTATTTGACAGACAGAGATTACAAGTAGGCAGAGAGAGAGAGGGGGAAACAGGCTTCTCGCTGAGCAGAGAGCCTGATGCAGGGCTCGATCCCAGGACCCTGGGACCATGACCTGAGCTGAAGGCAGAGGCTTTAACCCACTGAGCCACCCAGGTGCCCCTGACATGCTTTCTTGACCTCAAGTCAAGGATGGGAACTGTGTTTGAAAACACGTGGATGTAGTCAACCATATATTTCAGATAAGGGAACTGGTAGCTTGATGCAAACAGAAAAAAAAATGAAAATTTCATCTATGGGTTGAAGTTTGATTTACATTTTTGATGTCATAATTTATTTCCTGCTTTAAATGGGATCATTAATAGTAAAGCATAGATCAAACTCTGAGTTTTCACAAAGAAGATTGGATGTTTTCTCTTTAAGGCTTAAAACTGAAACACAGACTTCCAGAGCTGGTTAGTGCAGAAAACGATGTTGCTTTATTTCTTCTTACAAACATGCATTTCCTGGTCATTTTCTGCAGGTGGCAGGAAGGGTGGTGTGGCTTAAATCTTCCCAAGGCCCTTCACTGGAGGGTCAGCCCACATTGGGCCTGGATGCTGGCCAAAGGTGTGCTGCTGATTTTTAATCAACTTTCTCTGTGTCTTGTGTTTGGGCCTCTTTCTTTCCAGCAACCCTTACTGGGTTAACAGAGAAATTTCAAGCATGAAAGCTGACTTCATGGTACTTCTAGGACAGTGCTCAACTTCAGGAAGGGTCGCCCCTCAGACCTGCTATACAATTCCCTGCTCATCTCATAGGTTTATGCATGGGCTAGTCTCTAGACAACACCTGACATATGGATACATTCTTGGTAAGGAGAGAAAGCCCCTCAGGAACTTAATCTGGAATGTGCAAAAAACATACAAAATAATTTTGAAAACATAAGCCAATCCTTCCTGTGTAGAAACGTAAGCCACGAACATAGGATAAAAATCTGCTTTTAGGTTGGAGTAGAGAGTAGAAACTGATCTGCATGATAAAGTAACAGGAATTTTGCAGAAGTTTGGAGTCTTTCTTAGGCATAAGAATGGTGGAGAGAGCAGGTATGTGCAGGTATGTGTGTGTGTGGGGGGAGGTATGCAAAAAAAAAAGTGGAAAAAAGAACAGAGAAAAGGACTTGGTCATGATAAGAGGCCCATCAGTTTCAGGTTAATGAGTCATCCATTTCTTTAGCAAGGATGCCAGATGACAGCACTCTGATAGCCAATATGAGTTTGAGCTGTGCACCATTCTGAGCAAGCTACAGGTTACTTCCAATACTGAGCAAATGTCCAATTCCTAGGAAAGCCTGTGGTTAGGGTTATTCTGAAAAAACAAAGGAGAGAGACTGGGTTATACACTGAAGGGGCTGAGCTGAAGGGGGAGGAGCCTGCGGCCCAAGGAAATGAGATGCCCAGGAAGTCTTGGAATCTTCAGGAAGATTCATTGCCTTCATTCTCCCTTTTTGTATTATCAGCATAATGTCTGCAATGAATTATTTGTGTGATAAAACAGTAAATGTGTATTTCTTTTTCACATCTTGGTCAGTGTAGGTTGGCTCGCTCTCCTGTGTGTTTCATCTCATGGGTGAACCCCAGGAAGCCAGTCAGTTGGCTCTTCTGCTATGACACCTCTATCTTCAATATTCAGTCTCCAGACCACAAAGTGAAGAGCATGAGCAGGGTTTCACAGGAGGTTTTGGGTGGGATTGCTTAGCGCTGGCACATATCCTTCTCACATTCTTTTCTCTGAAATCTGGGTCCCAGGGCCCCAACAGAACTTTAAGGGAGGCTGAAAAATGTCCCAGTGTGCCCAGAAAAAGGGTATGGATAAGACTTTAGTTTGCTAAATCACTGAGATTTGGAAGACTTTTGTTACAGCCTCTAGTACTACTTATCCTGACTAATACAGAAATTAGTATTAGTTCGTTTTCTGTAACAAAAACCTAAAACACATGGCCCTGACTTAGTGGATATTTTAGAGATGAGAAAAGTTAGAGATAAAGTTATGTAGCAACAAATTATTTGTTAAAACTCCATTTTTTGTTGAGATCATAGCTCTATGATTAAGTTGAAGCATAGGCTGTCAGTGATGTGTGGAGACCATTAATGCCTGCATGTGCAAGATATTACACAAGAGATGTGTTCAATATGAACTGGATAATTTGTAAACAAAAATGAAAGCAAAAAGAGTCAAGAAATATAGAGTCTTACAGAATTGGAAAGGCCTGCTGCTTCAGTCTCTGAATAACAAGATAAAGGATTTAATGAGGCTTTGAGTAAAACATTCTTAGAACACTTCAGAATTGAATAAAGGGACACAGTAGAGATCAGATTAAGGGCCTGACATTCCCACTAAAGTCTGATAGTAGGAGAGAGAGAGAGAGAGAAAGGGGGAGAGACAGAAGAAGAGAGAGTAGGGGAGGAAGAGAGAGAAAGGGAGGGTGAGAGGGAAAGAGAGAAAGGAGGGGGATAGAGGGAGGGAGAGGAGAGAGAGGGAGAAAGTGAGAGAGGGAGAGGAGAGAGAGAGAGAGAGAGAAGGAGGAGAGGTGGGGGAGAGACAAAGGTAGAGAGGGAGGGAAGGAGAAGAAGGGAGAGAGAGAAGGAGGGAAATTGCAGAGCTGAGGTGAGGAGACAGAGGGATCATTTAAGAATCATGAGTCTAGGAATAAGTTCAGGTGTGTTCCTGACAGAAGACCCTGATGAAACTGATCAGCACAAGTAGACATGATCCTCCTCCTGCCCAGGGAAATGGGATTGATGAGCATCTCATCAGCTCTATCACATGGCTCTGGTTCTGCTCTTGCTTCCACCCCTCCACTGAAGTGGCTCTCTTTGAGGTCACTAACAAGAGGACACCCAAGCTGCTAAATCAAATGGTCAGTAGTCATTCTGTATCCTCCTTGACCCCTCTGAACCTTAGACATGGTTGTTTGCTTCCCTTTTCTATGAAACAGTTTCTGCACTTGGATTGTTCTTCTGCTCATTTCCTTTCTCTGTAGTGTTCTCACGTCCTTGGTTTTCCTTTCCATCATCTCCTCATCTCCTTGATCTTCTCATGTTGAGACCACCATGCCCAGTCCTCAGACCTCTGCTCTTTCTGCCTATTCCCAGGGTGACGTCATTAGGTGTCATGGAATTAAATGCCACCTACACACAGATACTTCACAGACTTGTGCATCCAACACAGTCATCTCTCCTGGCCCTGATCAGATTCACCCATCCATTCACCTCCTTGTCATCTTCAATTATATTAGTCACTGCAAACCCTACGTGCCTAGCACTGAATTCCTCATTTCTCCCCAAGAGGTGCTCTTTATATTGTTTCCCCAGCTCAGGAAATGACAGTTACATCCTATGAGGTTCTCAGATAAATGAGCTCAGGGTAATCTATACACTTCATTTCCCCTGTGCCACTCACTAGCAAATCTTGCTGTCTCTGCTTTCCAAAGCTTCTGTCCATCCACTCTCAACACAGATGACATGATGACCAAAAATAAGTCCGGTCATGTCATTTCCCTGTTCACACCTGTGACGGCATCCTTCTAAGGCCAACTCAAAGAGCTTTAAGTAGTCTACATGCCTCATAGGCACTGGCTGTCTCCCACTTCTCTGGCATCTACGATCTCCCTCTCAACTCACTCCTTTCTGGTTACCCAGTCCTTCCTGCCATCCCTGAATATTCTTGGCATGCACCCACCTCAGCATTGTAGCATAAGTCACCCTTTCAGAATTTACTGCCATGCTTCCTCTCACACCTCAGTCACCTATTGCACTCCCTTATTGCAGCATTTCCTAGTTCTATCTTAACTCCTTCCTTGCATTACCTTCTTCCTTAGCCTTTTTACCTTCTATGCTGGCAAATACATTGTCAACTGATTATATTTACTCCCTGTTTCTTCCCCATAAAATAAAGATCCAAAGAGATAGAGATCTTTGCTGTTGTGCTGTGTTCCATGCACCTAGATGACTGCTCAGAGTGGACATGCAACACATATGTATCAAATACTGCATAAAGGAATAAACTAATGCATGCATGTGAATGGTGAGAAACACAGGAGGGAAATGTGAGCCAGTCTGACAGGAGAAGGAAATGTCAGACAAGCCTGCTGAAGCCTGGGCTCTCTCTCTGGGAAGGTGGAGGGGCCTTCCAACTGCCCAGGCTCCACTGATGTACCTTGTCATTCTGTCCAGCTCTCTCCTGTGGCCTGACCCCAGCCTCCCTGGTCTGAGACTTTCTGCTTTCTGCAAACCCACTGCACTGACACCTCTGGCTGTTCTGCATGGTGGGAATGAGGAAGTAAATTGGTTCCCGTGGGAACTTGGGCTCACAGTGCTGGGAGGCTGGCATCTATCCTTTCCCATCTCCCTCTTCATCCCTTATTCCTCTGCAGAGTCTTCTCCATTCTAAAAGGGAGCTAGCATCCTCACCACTGTCTGAGCATCACTTTCTGTCCATTCTTCTTTGCTTCCTCCTTTGCATTTCTCATGCAGGGAGCTTTGAGACAAAGCTTATGGCATATGAATATCCAAGGGAAGGATGCTTCTAAAATTGTGATAGCACACTCAGTCTCAAGGTATCAGTTGACTGCATGACCCAAGTGTGAGCACACACAAACAAATACAGCTTCTGTCCGGAGAAGAAAGAAGGATGAAGTTACTGCTTTGCAGTGAAGAAGCACAGGCTTTGAGGAAGGTGTGCATTTTTGTGTATTTGTGTGTATGTGCATGTGTGCAGTGAGGGAAACCGATCTAAGTCTCCTTCACATCTGTTCACCTATGGGTTCTCCTTGGCATGTCTGGCACATTGGTGTGACCCAAGACTTCTGGAGAAACATCACCTATAGAAGAGAAAGTTAGGGGAAAAAGCCCAACTGGAAAGATATTCTGAGTACAGTGGGGGTATGTGTCACTCAGATTGCCCCAAATAGAAAGAGCTAATCTTATTCTCACCTCTATAAGGTACCCAGTCCCGGGAACTCTGCTTCAGTTCCCCTGTTGCAAAGTAGGACACTGATGAGATGAGGAAGGTCTTTTTCCCCTATTGGCACAGAACACACCCAGATACCTGGGCCGCCCAGAAGGCTGAACTTGGAGGTGCCCAGCCCTTGTATGTCCCTTGTAAGATGCCAGCATGGTGGCCACCCCAGCCATGTGGTCCACTCCAGTGATGCCCCAGAAACGTGGCACTGGGAAGGAAGAGGAAAATGGTGGACAACATGAGATCACTGACAGAACACATCCAAGATATAATCTGGGGAGCCTGGAAATAATGCCTTGTAGGCAGCTAAGGATCTTCATCTAAGAAGTGGAAACACAGGGCTGTGAAATGAGAATAATAGATTCAGCCCAGGAGCTGGGTGGGTGGAGCTACCTTCTGCCACGTGGCACTGTGTGATGTTGAGTTCCTGGCTTCCCTGAGCCCTAGTTTCTTCAGCTGGAAAACGGAGACAGTGAATCCCTTTTTTGAAGTGGCGTTTTGAGATTTAGAGCTAATGAATTTAAGGATACTTGAACAAGTGTGGTTACTTTCATTGTTATCAGTACACCATCGCTGTAGTAGAGCAAGGGCAACATGTGATTCATATCTGAATTCCCAGTGCATGGTTTAGTGCTCGAGCAGACTCACCTTACTGCACATTTATGAACGAATGCCTAAATATGGAGAGACTTACAAATAGGAAGCACCTGGTCTCCTCATGAATGTACTTCTCTAGGAGCAAGGTTGCCATGAGCCGTCTTACTTCCCTTTCCCAACCTAATCTTGGTTTGGGCCCCTTGGCTGGTTGCCTGGGGCTCTTCCAGTGTGCTGCTGGGCAAAGCCAGAGGCGGGGTGGGTACACATTCTTGCTTTGCTTTTCTTTTGCCACTGGTTCATAGAAGGTCTAAGTGTCCTTCAAGGTGTTCTCTGATTCCTTGGATTTGTGACTTCTTTTAACCTTTCTGGGCCCAACTAATTTCATGTGAAGGAACTTCTTGGTAATTCTTCTTGTCCAACCGCATCTGTTGTGCAGATAAAATCAGATTAGCTTGAATTATCAGCCAAACACTCCTCCGGCCTGAGGACAAAGCAGGCTCGCCTATGTGGGTACGCGTGTGCAAGGGGCTGAGACGAGCTTGTTGAAAGACCATTACCTAAGAGGGAACAACCATGGCCATGGGCCTTCTCACGTTCGCCGCAAGCCCACGGGACATGCAATTCTCCAGTTCTCAAAATCAAACCAGATGGAGAAGGATGATCCAGAATTTGTGATTGCTGCCAGGTTTTTGTCCTTTAGAAAGCATCCCCCCATAAAATGCAACCCCCATTAAGATGCATTCATGCAATGCTTGTCCTTAAGCACCCCGACATATGTTTATCCCCCCCCATAGTTCTAAATGCTGCTTATGTCTTTTGAGGAACAAACTAGAACATTAATAATGCATCCGCACTTTCATCTGATCGGTAACATTTAATATGCAATTTTTAAGCTTATAATGCACTGAAAATGAAAAATAAGATTAGATATGGTGATTTCACCCACTTTTTTTTTCCGAGTATGGAAAATCTGATGGTGCCAGAAAGCTCCTGCCTTTTAGGGGACATTTTATTTCTAGAGTTGCTGTCTCTTTGGCCATTGTTTTTAGGTCTTTAGATCTGTATCACGTATATGAACTGTTCTTGTTTAAGACACTGGCTTGTCATTTGGTGTCCCCAGCTTATCTGAGGCTAAGTGTACTAGGATTTTTTGTTTGTTTGTTTGTTTGTTTTGTACTAGGACTTTTATGTGCCGGAAAGAAAAACTTAATTAAAGATTATTGGGGCACCTGGGTGGCTCAGTTGGTTAAGCGACTGTCTTCGGCTCAGGTTATGATCCTGGAGTCCTGGGATCAAGTCCCGCATAGGGCTCCTTGCTCAGCAGGGAGTCTGCTACTCTCTGACCCTCTGTCCCACTCCCCTCTCATGCTCTCTCTGTTGTTCTCTCTCTCAAGTAAAAAAAAAAAAAATCTTAAAAAAAAAAAAAAGATGTAAAACTATCCGTGAAAGGCAAGAATAATCTCCCAGGTAACCTGTTCTGTGATCACCCAGTGAGAACTGAGGGGTAGCGTCGGGATAAGCTGAAGCCGTGACTCTGAACTGCGGACAAGGGTTTTCTTACAACGTGGAGATGAAAAATACGAGGTGCTGTTGAATTTTCGAAGAACCAGTGAATGTGGTGTTACATGAGCCCTCCTTCCTGTGTAATTCTCCAGGAAGCAGGTCTGGGGCAGCGAGTGTGTGAGCCCCTAGGGAGACACTGGATCCATGGGATCAAGGTCTGTGCACACTGTCCTCCATTTGCTGACCTCATGTGCCAGCCCCCAAGCCTGGTGTTGGGGACACACAGTCCCTGCCCCAAAGGGGACTGTCTAAGGGAGGGGAGCCGGAGTGAGCACTCACCACAGTCCCTGTAATAAACACAAAGGGAAAAGTCATAAGAGCACAGAGGACACGCCATCAGCTCAGCTCCTGCTGGGGGAAGGCGGCCCAGAAGTGTCTTGCTTTTGGAAATCTATGCAGCCGTGAAAGAAAATAAAAATTCTAATCAAAGTGATTGCCGAAGTGAGAGGAAATCCAGCTGTCCTGATGTTCATGGTTTCCTTTCAGCCCTTGGCATCTCAATGTCCCCTTAAAGATAAATAAGAAGTAAAATCAAATTTAAAAGCATAGACTAGGGAAATAGACTCTCTAAGGGGACAGCTGACGTCTTGTGCATGAAGTTGTATGCAGAAGCGAGGTGATCTCAGTAGGGAGATTTTGGTGGCTAATTATCGTTGATTGGTGGGGATTATCCATCTGGAATTCAAGGTTCTTTTAAGCTGTGGCCTCACCTTGGTGTTCCCTCGAGTCTGACAACCCACTGATCCTTACAGCTCCTGTGCTCACCTGCTGGTGCCATGCTGGCAGGACTATGACGAGGGCCCCAGGTCTCCCCAACATCTGTCTGCCCTCATCCTTAACAAGAATGTTAACAGTAGAACATAAGGTGTCCCTTTGCCCCTTGGGAAAATTTCCCTTTTCAGGGTCTGAGCCACCAAAATTTGTTTCAACTCTGTCTTGTCTGAGAACCAGGGCAATGATCTAAATCATTCAACAATAACAAAAAAAAATATTTTAATTATCTGGGTTAGTGGCAATTAAATGTTTTTGCGATTCAGGGACCCTTCTGTGAACATAATAAACTCTGCAGAAAAAGAAAAAATGTTCTTGTGGATGCCCAGGACACATTTCACATGTAATTCCTGAGGAAACCCACCTGGAACCAGAGACCATCTGTGATACATGTGTGCCAAGTGCAGGTATTATAAATCATATGAGGTGTGAACTGCCCAGAGAGGTGATCCCTAAAGAGGGAGCCTCTACCCCACATAGGCTGACCCACCAGCATGTGGGAAGAGCATGTCAGGACTTCCAATATATTATATGCTGTGTTTGAAAAAGTAAGAGAAATAAAGCTTTGCAAATATGTAGAACACCGAGGATTTTTTAACAAGCCTATGTTTCTCAGCTTGAGATGTGTTCTAAGGGGCACCTGGGTTCCTGAGGGAAGAGTAGGTCTAACATTGTCTCTGGTTCATTCATTTGTCAGAGGCTTGCAACGTACCGCAGCTCACTGGTGACAGATGTCATACTCAGTGCAATAGATGTCACGAAGACAATACCTTTAAATAATATTCACAAGCCTTTGCACTGAGATGTGAGTGGTCATTTTAATCTTTTGTGTCATACAGGAGATTTATGATATTCTCCTGGCCAAAATCTTAAATGTCTCTTGGAATCTAAAGATGCATTTTTCTTTAGTAGCAACAAAACACATACTCAAAATTCCCTGAACTTCTAGAGGGAAGACAAGTGAGAGTCATACTACCCAGCTCAAGTCTGTATTTAATTTGTCCCCCCAAGGTAATGGGCTGTTTAAAACGTGAGTTTAATAGCTGATTTTAATCTCAATGAGAAGAGAACATTTTGGATATGAGCGGTTGAGGATGTTTTAATTGTTTTGTGACTTGTTGCAAGAATTAATGAATCACTTTTAAAAAGGCTCATGCCTTTTACCCTTAAAAAAGTAAAACTTGCTAACACAATTTACTAACAAGTTAAAACTTTCCCAGATGAAGGGTTGGAAAGTGGGGTTTAAAAGCACTTACTCAGGGTGCCTGCGTGGCTCAGTGGGTTAAAGCCTCTGCCTTCAGCTCTGGTCATGTTTTCAAGGTCCTGGGATCGAGCCCCACATCAGGATCTCTGCTCAGCGGGGAGCCTGCTTCCCTTCCTCTCTTTGCCTGCCTCTCTGCCTACTTGTGATCTCTGTCTGTCAAATAAATAAATAAAATCTTAAAAAAGGGACGGGGGGTGGGAGGTTGGGGTACCAGGTGGTGGGTATTATAGAGGGCACGGATTGCATGGAGCACGGGGTGTGGTGCAAAAATAATGAATACTGTTATGCTGGAAATCAAAAAAAAAAAAAAAAAAAAAAAAAAAGAAAGCAGTTACTCAAACCCGTTTGTTGACAGCATATTTGTTGTCTCAAACAAATGGTCCATGTACATGTGTATCTGCGCATACAAATCAGGTTACTGTAACTGCCAATTGACATCAGTTGTTATTTCAATAAAGTCTTTGCATAATTGGTAGAAAGAGCTGGAAAAGCAGTAACAATTTATTAATCATACATGACAATGCACTTCTTTGCTTTGTAGGTATTTCTCTTTTGAGGGATCTTTTTCATGTATGGCAACTGTTAAACCCAAGGATTAAGATAAACCTGAATCAAAACCAGTTCTTTAAATTTCTGCATTAAAAAATTTAAACCAGTATTTTCAAGAAAGTAATAAAGTTTATCGATCACATACCTTTGTCTAAAATATTGATAAACTGATAATATAAACCTTTTGTTCTATTAAGGAATGAAACAAAGAAAATAATTCAGCATTTTTTTTTTCAGTTTTCACTTAACAATGTTCTAGTTTTTTTTTTTTTTAAAGATTTTATTTATTTATTTGTCACAGAGAGAGCGAACACATGCAGACAGAGTGGCAGGAAGAGAGAGAGAGAAGCAGGCTCCCTGCTGAGCAAGGAGCCCGATGTGGGACTTGATCCCAGGACGCTGGGATCATGACCTGAACCGAAGGCAGCCGCTTAACCAACTGAGCCACCCAGGCGTCCCAACAATGTTCTAGTTTTTTATTTATTTAAATTTTAAAATGATTTTATCTATTTATTTGAGAGAGAGAGCAAGCATGAGTGGGAGTGGGGGGGAGGTAGAGAGAGGCAGAGGCAGAGGGAGCAGCAGATTCCCTGCTGAGCAGGGAGCCCCAGGATCATGAACTGAGGATCATGACGTGAGCTGAAGGCAGACATTTAACTGACTGAGCCACCCCAGGCGCCCCCAAAAATGTTCTAATTTTTAAATGTTTCATTATTTATATCTGAGATTTATATAGATATAGATGTATAAATATGCAGGCAAAATTTTTAATTTAAGTAAATTTTCATATATCAAGGAGTCTGTGATCAAAATATTTTTCCTGAGGGAAATTTTCAAAAAGGCGTGGAATCCACTGATTTAGAACTGTTTTGGGGCCACAGGGAGCATTTAACATGTGCAGGTTTTTATTCTTATTACATTTATTTATTTATTTATATTAAATTTTTAATTTGAATTCAATTTGCTAATCCGTAGCGCATTATTAGTTTCAGGGTAGAATTCAGTGCCTCGTCGGTTCTGTAGAACGCCCAGGGCTCGTTCCAGCTCATGCCCTCCTTAATGCCCATCCCCCAATTACCCCACCTCCTGACACCCGTCCCCTCCAGCGGCCCTCAGTCTGTTCACTAGCGTTAAGGATGTGCGGGTTTTTAGAAGCTGGTTTTGAACTCTGAGCTAACTCCACTCTCTGTATGTCTGCAGAGTCTAAGAAGATCAAAATACTGATGATTTCACAGAGGTCTCTGGGACAGGGAATATGGATACAGCTGTAAGAATAAGGCAGGAAGCTGGGTGTGTGTGCGTGTGTTTAAGTTGTGGGAAATGCCTTTTGAGCCACGGTAAAATTCTCCCTGTGTGCTACTAAACCAGATAATGTGTTGGGGGAAGAGGAGGAAAAGAGGAGGAAGGGGTGCAAGGGGGGAAGACGGGGCTCACCAGAAATTGCCCTGGCATCCGGCTATTCCGTGGTGAAGTGCGGCACGGCAGGGTGATTGGAGGGGGAGTCCCAGCACAAAGCCCACAGAGATAGTTTGTCCCATCCATGACTTTGTGGAGCTCATGGGATTTCTTTCATTTTCAATGTGTCCTCAAATTGTTCCTGTTTCCCTCATGGGTTTATGGACAAAGCACACATGGGAAAGTGGTTTATAAACTCTGGAGTGCTGTACACATGCTCAGGACTAAGGAAACCAAACATCTATCTAATTAGATGGAGGCTGTTCTCTCTTCTCTGGTTGGAGCTCAATCATCTCAGCCAGTGTGGGACACCAGTCAGACATCTGATTGACAGACATAATCTTTGGCTAGGTGATTGAATGTAACACAGTTTGAAGCAACTGCAAACCCAGATCTTAGGATCTGGCACAGTAATATATCAGTTCTTGCAGGATATTACTTGCTTTGGAATTCTTTAGGACACCCTGGATTTTGAGATACTTTTGTATTCTCCATGATGTCTAGGAAAACATGCCAGGGTGGGTAGATGATTGCTAATCTAAATTGACTTGGTGGGGGGGTACCTGGGTGTTGCAGTTGGTAAAGTGTCTGACTCTTGGTTTTGGCTCAGGTGGCGAGCTCAGGGTCATGAGATCGAGCCCTGTGTCAGCTTTGTATGCAGCGTGGAGTCTGCTTGAATTTCTCTCTCTCTTTCCCTCTGCTTCTCTCTCCCACCCTCTCTCTCTCTCATGAATAAATAAATAAATCATTAAAAAAAATTGACTTGGTGCCTTCTCTGATTTTCCCAGAAGGTGACTGGTTAGCAATTAACCCAATGGATCTACTAGGCTCTACACTCTTAACAAGGCTAAGTCACTGTTACCACACCATATCAACATGACAGTGTCCAGTGGTAGATATTCTTGGTCCAATTTATGGACAGGAATATTGAAGTACAGAGCTCTTGGTTACCACAGTCAAGAGTTTTAACTGATCTTACAAAACATATTTTTAACAGACATTCACATAAATATACTTCCAAAATCAAGCATTATTCTCTATATGTCAGTGGACTTGCTTATTGCCACAACCACTATCCTTTTCTTAAGGTCTTTAAATATTATTCATATCTTTCTTCCAACAGCACACAGTTCAGCTAATTAGGCATTAGACAGGAAGTGGCAAAGTCAGGGAAAAATTGTTATTCCTAATTATGTCAGATTCTTCTGAGACACTCCAACAAAGAGAAATACCTCCCTTGTGCAGACAGGGGACTTGTATTTCTTTTTTCTTTCCTTTCTCTCTTTTTTAAATTTATAGCCTAGCCTGGGGCCATTTTATGCAGGGCTCCTGCCAAGCTACAGCTCTCCCCCTGGAAATCTTTTGTTTCTGTTTTCTGTCCTCACTCCAGACTCTGCATGCCTCTTCTTGAATCTGCATCTTCTGATGTCAGAGCTTCTAGGTGCTGGGTAGTATCTGCAGGCAAGTTCTGAGTATTTCAGAGGTGAGTGTGAAGAAAGCATTCCATGTCAAAACAGTGGCATGGGGGATGTCCAGTACTCTAAAAACCTCCTGACTCTGAGAATTATAAGCAGGTGCCACAAATGCTGTGTCAGGCCTCGGCTGTGCCTGGCATGTTGGTCGGAAGGGCTTCCCTTCAAATGTCATGTTGCCTGCCCAGCTTGCTTCTCCCTGGATCAACACAAGAGAGAAGAGTCCAAAGAAGAAAGAGAGAAGATGAAGAAGTTGTTCTCTTGTCCTGTTCTGGACACCCAGTTCTGGGGAATGTCTTGAAAGCACGAAATTCATCATTTTAAGCACATCATGACTTGGCAGCTCTTCAAAAATCACTACTGTGTGTCTACATGTGCCAAGAGACACAAGGATGAATAGCAGCTGGGCTTAATCTGGAGGATTGCATGGAAAGGAATGATCAGAAGGTATGTAACTCTTGTTTTATATGAGGTATTCATTGACTGCAAGGGAAATCCATAAGGAGAGAAGAAATTACTTCTTTCTGGGGAGCTTCAAACACTTTCACTACAGAGATAAGCTTTCAAAGACACTATTATTCCACTAGGATGGAGAGAACAGAGACCTGAGAAGGTCACAACTTAAGGCATTGGGGTCTCAGAAAGCTTTTCAAGCTGAGACCTAGGAAGGGGTGGTGTGGGAGGGAGGAGACATCAGACGATGAGGCTGAAGAAGAGGTGCGGGCCACAGTGCAAGGGACAATAGTGGCCAAGTTACAGAGTCTCAGCTTCATTTTGAAGGTTATAGGGAGTTTTCTAAAGAGAGACAAAGGCAGAGCACGAAGTTCCTTCTATAGCTGTGGTCACTTGGATTATTTGTGCTCTGGAGAGCTCCAGGTAAGGTAGTCCTTAGCCCCAGTGAAGGCACTGCCTGCAGGTGGTGGATCAGACTTCCCAACTTTGCTTTCCCCACCTCAGGATACTCAGAGACCTGGCTGATGAATATCTGTACTCAGAGAATAGCAATGAAAGAGGAAACTTGTCCTTTTTGATAGAAATGTCAGGAGCATACATAGAAGTTACCTTGCCAGATAGCACACTCCACAGCAGGTCAGGTGAGATTTCTGGGCCAGTTTCTCAGTCTTTATTCTATAATTTTAGAAGGTAGGATGTTTTTACAATCCATGGATTAAAATGAAGGCTTTAAAAGGTTAATAAAAATAGTGAGCCTGTTTCTGGCTTCTCCTTAGTGAATTTTGTTCAGCATAACCCTTCAGTGTTGGATTCAGGATGGCAAAGTGAACCCAGAATAGAGTACCCCACTTGGAATATATTTCCAATTCTCCATTTTGTTTTTAGAAGCACACTAGGCTTTCAGTTAAAGTATGTCCTACCTAAAATGTGGAGTACACACCAGTCTCCACTTGTTTCTACACCAGTGATCTGACAGCCATCAGTGCCACCCCTCTTCCACATGCTCCTCCATGGAGACTGGCTCAAGGAACATGCTCATCAGCGGGACTGAGTTTCAGGACAAGTTGGTAGGCGGAGCAAGGAAGACGCCGGGTGGACTCAGGAACCCAAGGGAAATGGTCCTGCCACTTCCCAGTCAATGGTGTGACGGAGCCAAGTGTTTCAGCTTTCTGAGCCACAGTTTCTCACGGGCAAACTGGGCTGGTGACTCCAAACTTTCATGGTGTGAGGGGCTCAGAAGGAGAGGGGATGTCTGAGGCTCCAAACCAGGAATCTATCTGATTGTGAAGTGCTGTTTCCATGGAACCCAGCTTGCAGTCTCTTGCTCTGCTCCTTTCCTGACTTCTTTTTGCCATGGGGACTTGTCTTTTTTCCTAAGTCACTCAGTAGAGATGGGGCAAGGATGCATTTGAGAAGAACTGTATCAGCTTGACTTGTAAATGAGGCTCCCATATGCCGGGCTGATCAGACCATGTCTTAAATTTCATTGGCATCCTGATGTTAGGAAGTGTTCCGCCATTACAGTGGATCATAACTGACCTCCCTGAGGTTGTGAACCTTCTGGATTTAAATGAAGATGTTGCCCAACAAGGCTGAGAGATGCAATGTAGACACCTGTTTGGTTAAGCCAAGTGAGGGAAAAGCAGAGGTGGAATCTGTCCGGAGAATTTAACTGAGGGGCAAGCTCCACAATGCCTGCCCTCCCCTAACCCCGCAAGGTGATGTTGGCTGTGCTTTAATGCAGAGTGGCTGAAAAATCAATGAGATGATTTTAAAAAGGTGGTTTCTAGTTTTGAGCTTTGTTACTCTGTCCTGGCTAGATGTTTCTTAACTGGTCTTCCTAGTTGCCTGGTCTACCTCTAGTCTCTTTCTGTCCAAATTGTCTGTCAGTTTTCAGCCAGGATATTCAGCTACTTGATGTATTCTACATGGAAGGGCTTTCATACAGGGAACTGGAGGCTTCTGGACCACGTGAGTCTGAAAGAACGAGTCAGGGAGGTCACGCCAAAACCATCAGTCTGCAGGAGTAAAGAATGAGCTTCCTAGGAAACTCACTCAGCCTTTGCCTTGACCCTGCCTCCTGCACACTTACTGGATGGTGTTGCCCCTCCAGAATCATGAGAACCTCTTTCTTTTCTAGCTTCCATGTTTCTCTGGAGTGCCCCTCCCTAATACCTGACACCCAGGAACCATAAGGTGAAAGGGGGTCTGGAGAATGTTCCTGATTCCTCTCCTGCCATGTAGGGCTATAAGAAGGGTTCAAGGAGTTCCAGGGTCACACTAAACAGTCTGGCAAACCACCCCATACACAAGCGGGGAACACTAGTAATATTCCAAACTTTAACAATGTAGCCTGTTCAGCCTCCCTGTTGTTTGTCTCCCGGGAGCACAATGAGAGGGCTTCTGTAACAAAAACATGGTCTTGAACTCCAGACTCACTTGCCACCAACTTCCTCTACTGTGAGTTTCCTAACCCACTACAGCTCTGCTTGCGTGGTTTCCCTGGACCCAAACCCCTCCCTTAACCACACTAACTTTTTGGAATACTAACCAGTTTTCAAGGAAAGCTCAAATGTCACTTCAATCTTGGATTAATTATACTGTGAAGTAAGAATTCTTTGATTAGTCTGTTCTTAAGAAACCTGACAGCACCAATTGTGCAAACATTTATGTGGACCCAACCCTTTGCTAACCTTAACGGTTCATGATTCCCTGAATGTAAACTTTTTATCATGTCTTTCTAAATGTTGAGAGTATAGGGTAAGTAGTTCACAATGAAATCACTCAGTGTTTGAGTCTGGGAAATGTTTTTAGAAAGTCTAACCAGAGGGTCACCTGCGTGGCACAGTTGATTAAGCGTCTGACTTTTTGTTTCAGGCCAAGTCATGATCTCAGGGTGGGGTCGAGCCCCATGTCTGACCCTGTGCTCAGAGGGGAGTCTGCTTGAGGATTCTCTTTCCCTCTCCATCTGCCCCCTACACCTTGCTCGTGTTCTCTCTCTCTCTAAGATAAATAAATAAATCTTAAAAAAAGAAAGTCTTGTAAGAGATAAATCTCTACCTCTGTTAATTCAGAAAAACACTGAATGTTTCAATGAAACACCAATGCACCAAAAGACAATCCAACCCATTATTTAAAAAACATACACAGACAAATATAAATGTAAAGTAGTTGTGCTGAATTAATTTTTACTGAGCTATGATATGGTTAACTAGTATAGAGTGTTATTCATACGGTCTTCTGTGTTTGTGTCCAGTTTCATTTCAATGACTACAGTCATGTTTCTGAAGACTTTCAGAGATTCACTTCCAACCGTTATTCCCTAGTTCACTCCTAAGACCTTAGGTTTCTTAATACTTGCAGAGTCTCAGAAATAGGATGTCTCTGACTTTGCGAGGGAATATATATATCCTGAAGCTTGGAAGAGAACATGCATGTATCACAAGGGAAATGTGACTCTGACATTAGAGCAGTGATTACTCCCCAAATTCCCAGAGCCTTCTGGGACCCTATTTGTCAGTGTCTCGCTAGGTGCCCACTCAGGGACTGAGAGCCAGTCGGCCCAGTATGCAAAGGCTATGGTCACAAAGCACCTCCAGAACGTACATCATATGGGTATTTGTGTGGACTTGATTCACAACTGTAACTTGGCTTGGAACACAAATAGAACTTTCTATTCTCCTGACTTTTTTTTGTATACATCAAGCTAGTGTAAAATCACATTTTTAAAAACATGTGTAAATAAAAAGGAGGGATGTGTTGAGCAAAAGTCTCTGGAAATCCATCAAGTCCAATGTGTCTGAAGAGCTGGTGGATTCAAACCGTGTATCCCTTTCACTGGGCATAGGAGCAGGTTAACTCCAATTGTTATGAGCAGTCTCTGAAATAGTGGGTGACAAAGACTTCAAGAAATAGACACACATGTATGTACATTAGGTATATACATATTTCATCATACACACATCCTATAATTTCCATATGGAATCAATTAATTTTAGGTGAAATCACTTTACCTGAGTCTGCTTATTCTCCTATACCCGGATCAGAGAAGGGAAATGCCAAATTAGTAGGATATACATAATGAGACCACAGGTCAAGATTACCTGTATGGAATTAAATACTTTTTTTCCCTCAGATATGGAAGAGGGCAAGTCTGTCAGTTTAGTATAGCCATGTGAAGTGCGGTCTGTACCAGAATAATCTAGTATCTTGATCAAGAAGACATGGCAGCTTTCATGTTGAGTTCTCAGTCTTGAATCTCTCTGAGTCTCAATTTCCTCATCAGAGGACTTCAGCCTCCCAGGGTCACTGAGGGAATCGAAGGAATAAAGTCAGTGGAGATGCTCTTTAAATTGTGAAAGTGCTTGAAAACATTAGCTATTATATCCAAGATTTGATGACACATCTCATTTAAAGTCCCTTTGTTCTCTGGTTGTGATAACAGAGACCCCTCTTCTCCTAGGACAGCTTAGAGGCACATGAAGCGAAAACCCTGAGTGGCGTCGGATTCCTTCTGGAAATCACAACACTGTCATATGGAAGCGAGTATTCCTGCTGATCTCATGGACACACCCCTTCCTGGGAAGTTGGTAAATATCAAAAAGTAATTCCTAAAATAATTGCAAATGAGAGTCAATCTGTGTTTCCTGGCACACCCCCAGCTTTGGGCGCATTACTGATACAGGAGGTAATCCTTAATAGGATGGCTGTGTATTCTGAATTCTCAACTTCTCTCTTGTCTCTGGGGCGATTCGAGCCCTGTAATTGAAGCTCCAAGAAAATTGAAGTCATTCATCTCTTTTATCTTTAATGTAAAAAATACAGAAATACTGTAACTTTTGCAGAAAAAGCCCCACAACTGCACAAAATTCTAATAATTGACTCTGTTTGTCTTCATTTAACCAGCTGGGAAGATAGTCTGGTGGCACACAGCAATTTTCTAAATTCAGAAATAGTTAATTCACGAGAACAGCTGTTGCCCAATCCAGTGTCAGTGCTTGTTTATTTCATACGAGAAACTGAGGGGAGAACAGGCCGCCCCAACACCAGGCAGCAGGGCCCCGTTACACGTTCTTCTGAGACGAATCACCGTCTCAATACTCCCCAAGAAGTTACCCTGGATGAAAGACGTCTGAGAAGGTTTCGGGCTCCCCGGGAGAGGAGACAGGAGAGAGCTGTGGAAGACAGCCCTGCCGTGTGTTTAGATAGCAGCAGGGGCTTCGGTCTGAATTAAGTTCCCGTGGGAGTCACCCAGGCAGACATTACCAGGTTTCAAAAATGTTTTAATTTAATTTTCTTTTAAAGGATGTTCTGAAACGTTTGGGGTGTGTGTGTGTGTGTGTGTGTGTGTGTGCATGTGTGTGTATTAACACCCTGAAAAATCTTTAAAATGCAGGGTCCTGGGCCCTTGCCTCTTAGGCTCTGAATCAGTAGGTCTGGGGTGAGCCAGGGAAACTACATTTTCATACATGTGCTCCAGGTGATTCTGATGCTGGTGTCTAATGAGAAGGTGGAGTGGGTCTCCCCATGCACTGAAATTCCCCTCATACACTAAGCTTTGGATGCAGGGTTGTGCCTTTTGGCCTTGAATGCACCAGCTCATCCCAGGTAAATTTCACCTGCTGGAATGCTCACGACCTGTATCTTTATGTGGCTGCCTTCTCAACACTCAGATTTTGGCGCAAGTGACACCCTCCGACAGAGGCTTTCCTTCCCTAGATCCTCTTTGGTAAAGTGCTGCTCTCCCAGCTCCGGCTAACTCTGTCTCCTTACCCTCTCTGTTCCTCCTTGGGGGTCAGCACTGGGTGTCTTCTTGTTTCACCAGACTGCAAACCCCAGGACACCTGGGGGTCTCATCTGACACATCACTGTGTAGTCCTAATGCCCATGAATGGAACAGCGCCTGGCATAGATTAGGAGTCTAGCAAACATTTGGTCATGGAGATAGGAAGAAATGAAACATTGTCTTTGGCAGGAGAAAGTAGGTGTCGGCAGGTCAGAAAGCCAAGCATTTACAGCTTTTGGAATTTTTCTTTGAAATTATTTCTTTCATCTTGAAAGATTATCACAATGAATTTCCCCCCACCATTCCATAACAAAATTCTATTTGTTTTACTATAGAATAATTCTTCTTTTTTTTTTTTTTAAAGATTTTATTTATTTATTTGACACAGAGAAATCACAAGTAGATGGAGAGGCAGGCAGAGAAAGAGAGAGAGAGGGAAGCAGGCTCCCTGCTGAGCAGAGAGCCCGATGCGGGACTCGATCCCAGGACCCTGAGATCATGACCTGAGCCGAAGGCAGCGGCTTAACCCACTGAGCCACCCAGGTGCCCACTATAGAATAATTCTTAAGGGGCACCTGGGTGGCTCAGTCCGTTAAGTGCCAGACTCTTGGTTTAGGCTCAGGTTATGGTCTCAGGGTCGTGAGATCGATCCTCACATGAAGCTCTGTGCTCAGCTTAGAGTCTGTTTGAGATACTCTTTCTTCCTCTGCCTCTGCCCCTCCCCTCTGCCCTTACCCCCTAATTGCATACTTTCTAAATAAATTCATAAATAAAATTTTGAAAAAAAGAATTATTCTTTTTTTTTTTTTTTTTTTAAGAGAAGGAGAGCAACCAAGCAGTGGGAGGAGGGGCAGAGACAGTGGGACAGGCAGACTCCCCACTGAGCAGGGAGCCCAACACAGGGCAGAAAAAGAAGAATTCTTAAAATTACCAATAAATAAAATCGACACTCTAGGAAGACAGGCCACATGGATTTTCTAAATCCCGGTAGCACTGGCAGAACTCCAAGTGCATTCAGGAATATGAATAAGTCAGTGTTAGACTCACTGTGTAGGAATAGGGTTACTCTTATTAAAGCAGAACACAGACTTCCCCAGGAACAGGACAGCATTCTAGAGGGACATTTGGCTGCAGAGGAGCTAGTGACCCCGAAGACTGACTGCCCTCTGGGACCCCCCTTCTCTCGATAGAGGCTCTCTGGGTCCCTGTGTCTTGCTGCTGCTCTTACTGCACACAGGGACCCAGTGCACACTGCTTTCAAACCCATTTATGCAGTTGCCAGTCAGAGCTGCTAAGACACACCACATTTTCCCATCTCTATATTCAGGGAGAATATAAAACTGAACTGGATAAAGAACATTTTGAAGAAAGTCTTGTCTGTTTTACCGGTTGCAGGTTTCCTACGGTTGCGTGGCACAGATGCCTGGCAGGTCGGGCCCCTGGCTTCCGTCCTGTTTCTGCCTCTGGACAGAAGTACATTGTCCCTGCTAAGGGCTCACCCTTAGTGTGACTAGCAGTCGGAGTGGTGTTTTCTTAAAATCTGAATATGGATTTGTCTGCTGGAGACTTGGTAAGAATATCTTTGTGTATTGGCAGGAATCAGTCAATATCAATCAGTAAATGTTTATTGAGAATATGCAACATTATTAATGTAAGGTGTTTGCCTGGAAATAACTAGTTGAGACAATGTGACTGACCCTACCTTTAGGAGTTTCTGTAGTCATCCCAGAAACACATTTTCTGTGATTCTAGGGAGAAAACTCAGTATTTGAGAGGGGCCAACTGGCCTTGTGAAAACAGAAGGAAAAAGCTGGATTTCCCTTACTGGTGACATTTTGAATATAAACATTTACCTCGGCTTCGCGCTGTAGCCCTGTGAAACTGGCATTAATGACGAGAAGCGACACAATGGGAAAGGAACATACAGCAAAGACTCTTGGAATCTGGAAAGCTGATATACAAGTGATAACTGATTTTAACAGATTTTTAAAAAGCTTCATCCCAGAGAAGAAGTGGGAAAAGGAAAAAGAGTTTGCATTTCAGAGCCTCAGGAAGGCTCATGAATCAGGGATATTAGGTATTTCTGAAGATGTGGATAAAAACGGAACTGATAACCTGCAGATAGGTGGAAAGGCTGCGCTGTCCACACTGGCTGCTCCCTAGGCCATATCACGGATCAGCTCGCCCTCCTCCCTTCCCCGAAGCCTTCTCTCCATCTGCATAGCTCACCTCCACTGTTTGTCTCCCCTCCTAACACTTCTTCCAAGCTAACGGCTGACAGCGAACCCGAGTCTTTCTCATCCCTCATTCTTCAGGAGTTGATCGCATTTCCTTCCCATTCTCGCTGTTCTATTAAATGAGTGACTCCAAATAAACACAGAAAAGAGCCAAATCTGGAGGAGCGTGTGGTCTTTCTCGGGCACTGACATGTGGACAACTGTATTGCATTGGATCAGAAATGTTTTGAGTAATGGATCTGTGATGTTCCATAGGATGGAGAGAAGGAAGTGGTCGATTTCTGGCTGGAGAGCAAAGTTTTGCAAAGTTTTCAGAGAGATTCCATGGCTGTTGAGGCTTAAATAAAGCATAAACGTTTTTAGAAGCAGCAGCAGGCATAAGATCCCCTGAGTGCCGGGCAACATCCCACGGACATGAATGACTCCTTTAGAGACAGATGAGACATTTGACCCCAGACTGTCACTTGCACCAGGAGCCACGAGCCTAGCAGTGAGGCTTCCATCAAAACGTGGCTGATGAGGTGGGTGCCAGTCTTGGGTGACTCGACTTACCCCAGAGGCAGAGACAGCTCACAATGAATAATGAGCAGGGAAGAGGTTAAATTTTTGAAGGATTATTCTGGCAGCGGTGCAAAGAACAGGCTGGAGGAGCCCAAGACAAGCTGGAGAATTTGAGGAATTATGGAAAGTGTGCTGAGGTCAGGTGGGCTCTTTTGAGGACTTAACATCTCTGAAGAAATGAGGAGGCTGAGGGCAGGTGCGACATGCTGATTATGATTTAAATGGAGTCATTTTTTATTTTGGACTCTATTTTCTTTGACTTGAACTGGAGCACAGTATCTGTTCTTGGCCACTGTGCAAGGACACACATTTGAAAAGAAGACAATGTCCTTTTCATGTATAAAAGGCTTTCGAATTAGCATGGGGATCTCTACCAAAGCTTCCTGAAGCTTTTTGCTGTGGGCTTTACAGATCAGAATCTCAGAATCCATGACAGATTTAGGCTCTGCTGTTACAGTCCCTGTGTGCTTTAAGGACAAATCCATTCCCAGAGGACATCCCGCTCCAGAAAGGAGGACCGCCCCGCAAATTAGAGTGGGAAGTGGACCCACGGGCCTGCTTCTCCACAAAGCCTCAGATTCTTACAGAATCCATGTTCAAGGAGCCGTTGTCAGCCCAAATTCAAACTCAGTTCTAAATTAGCTCTTTTGCTGACGGGTTTCCTTGCCTGGAGGCATTTGGGAAATGGAGAACGTGGCCCCGCTATTGCCAAGGAAAAAAAAAAAAAAAGCCTTATCTGAAAATACCAGAGCATTTTCTTCTCTTTTAAATTGGGTCAAATGCACTCAATTTAATTGGTAAATTTTTATAACAGAAAATAGATAACTCCTCTACAAGCAGGGCTTCCTGCTTAAAAATGCAGCTGAAAGCATTATCAGACTATGAAAGAGTTATTGTGTAGGTCAGTCTGAGGATGGGCTCAGCTTGTACCTGGCAGCGGGAAAGAGCCACATGCAAGAGATAGTGTGTGACCTGCGTAAATTATGGGCTGCAAAAGGAGGTGAGGGTTGCCTAGCAAATGCAACCAAAAAATTCAGGGAAAACTTAGCACAGGATTCTCCCCGAACTGTCAAGTCTCAGATCTCAGAGAATTGACTGGATAGAATTGGGACTCAGGGTCTCAGCTGCAAGGAGCATTATAGACACAAACTATATTCAGCAGTGTGGAATTGGAGGGTTTTTTGGTGGCGTGTGTGTGTGTGTGTGTGTGTGTGTGTTTCTACAGCATCGAATGTGCTTTTTCAAAGCTTTATTTAAATTAGCATTCCATGAAATTGACCTACTGCAAGTGTACAATCAGCGTTTTGGAAGATTTATAGGGTGGCACAACCATCACCAAAATCCAGTTTCAGAACATTTCCATCACCCCCTAACATTCCCTTAAGCCTGCTTGTTGTAAATCCTCACTCCCAGCTCCAGACAGAAACTAATTTGCTTTTGGTGATTATAAGGTTAGTCTTCTTTAGGTATTTGATCTAAGTGAATAATAAGTAGTCTTTTGTTCTGGCTTCTTTATACTTGGCATAATAATTTTGAGGTTTATTCGTGCTGTGGCACGAATCAGTGTTTGGTTTGCTTTATGTTCCTGAGCAGCCTGCCGTTCCAAGGCTGCACCACGCTTCTTTGCTCATCAGCTGGTTGATGGACCACTAGGTTGTGTCCAGGTTTGCCTATGATGAATAATGGTTCTATAGACGTTCACACACACGTCTTTGTGCAGATGTATGTTTTCGTTTCTCTTTGGTAGATTCCTGGGTATAGAATTGCTTGCACTCATGGTTGAGTTGCTGGGTCTGTTGACCATTTTAAGAAACTTTCAAACTGTTCTCCAAAGTGGCTGTGTCATTTTATATTCCCACTGGCAATGTGGGGGGATTCCATTCACTCCTTGCCCCTGTCAACACTTGATACTGTCTGCTCCCCCCTACCTTTTTTTTTTTTTTTAATACCCATTCTAATGGCTGTGCAGCTTGCCCAATTACCAATGATAGATACCTTTCCATGGGTTTATTAGTCATTTGTGTTTTATTTGTTAAAATGTTTATTTAAGTGTTCTTTCTGGTGCCCAGTTTTTATGTTTTAAAAACTGGATTGTTCAATATCTTATTATTGAGTTAAAAAAATTTTTATATATTCTGGATACAAGCCCTTCGTCAGATACATGATTCACAATTTTTTTTTTCAATTTGTGTTTTTTTTTTCATTTTCTTAATGATGTCATTTGAAGTACAGACAATCTTCATTTTAGTGGAGTCTAATTTATCATTTTGTTTCCTGTTACAGCTTACACATTTGGTATTGTGTCTAAGACCTCTTTGCCTAACCCAGTGTCACAAAGGTTTTCTCCCATGTGTTCTTCTAGAAGTTTTGTCACTTTAGCTCTTATATTTAGCATGTGGTCTGTTTGAAGTTAAATTCGTGTGTGGTGTAAAATAGTGGTCTCAGGCTTTTGTTTTGTTTTTTTGCATATGCTGCTCCAATCTTCCTGGCACCATTTGTTGAAAAAAAAAAAAATCATTCTTTCACCACTTAGTTGCTTTGTTGAAAATCAATTGATCATCAATGCAAGAGTTCATTTCTAGACACTCAGTTTCATTTCACAGCTCAATACACTTATCCTTCCTTTAACACTGCACTGTTGATGACTGTAGGAATATAGTAAGTTTTGAAATTTGGTGGTAATAGCCAAACTTTTTTATTTTCAAAATTGTTCCAGCTCTTCTTAGCATTTCCATACAAATGTAGGTCTTTTTGTGCCAGTTTCTACGGATAAGTCTACTAGAATATTGATAGAGATTGTGTTGAATCTGTAGATCAATTCAGAAAGAAGTATGTTTTCTCCAATATTCATTCTTTGAATCGATGGACATGGAATGTCTTTGTCCTCATTTAATTCTTCTTTACTTCTTCTCAGCAATATTTTGTAATTTTTAGAGTAGGAATCATGCATTTTGTTAGAAATGTTCCTAATATTTTATTCTCCCTAAAGCCATTGTGAATTATACTATTTTCTTATTTCATTTCCAGTTGTTCATTGCTAGTGCATAGTGAAATCACACTAAACTCACTTATTAGCTATAGAAGTTTTGTTGTGGATTCCTTAAAGCTTTTTATGTATGGGAATGTGTCAAACTTGAAAGACAGTTTTGCTTCTTCCTTTATGATTTGTCGTTCTGTGTCCCTAAGTTTTCCTTCCCTTCCTCCCGTTCTTCCTTCATTTTCTTCTTTTATTTCGTATGTCAGTCTAGCTAAGAGCTTGCCAACCTTATTGATCCAGCCAAAATCTGGCCAAGAGTTGTTTTCAATAGATTTCTGCTTTTATTTCATTGATTTCCACTTTAGTCTTCCTTCTTTTTGCTTTGTGTTTAATTTGCTCTTCTTTGTTTTTCTTAAAATGGAGGCTTAGTTTATTGCTATACATGTTTTTCTGATATAAGTATTTAATTTTTATATAATTTATCCTTAAGGAATGCTTCACCTGCATTCCTTACATTACACTTTATTTTTTTTTTTTTGATTTTTTATTTCTTTTCAGCGTAACAGTGTTCATTGTTCATGCACCACACTCAGTGCTCCATGCAATCCGTGCCCTCTCCAATACCCACCACTTGGTTCCCCCAACCTCCCACCCCCCGCCCCTTCAAACCCCTCAGATTGTTTTTCAGAGTCCATAGTCTCTCATGGTTCACCTCCCCCTCCAATTTCCCTCAACTCCCTTCTCCTCTCCATCTCCCCATGTCCTCCATGATATTTGTTATGCTCCACAAATAAGTGAAACCAGATGATTATTGACTCTCTCTGCTTGACTTATTTCACTCAGCATAATCTCTTCCAGTCCCATCCATGTTGCTACAAAGTTAGGTATTCATCCTTTCTGATGGAGGCATAATACTCCATAGTGTATATGGACCACGTCTTCCTTATCCATTCGTCCGTTGAAGAGCATCTTGGTTCTTTCCACAGTTTGGCGACTGTGGCCATTGCTGCTATAAACATTGGCATACGGATGGCCCTTCTTTTCACTACATCTGTATCTTTGGGGTAAGTATCCAGTAGTGCTATTGCAGGGTCATAGGAAAGCTCTATTTTTAATTTCTTGAGGAATCTCCCCAGTGTTTTCCAAAGTGGCTGCACCAACTTGCATTCCCACCAACAGTGTAAGAGGGTTCCCCTTTCTTCCACATCCCCTCTAACACATGTTGCTTCCTGTCTTGCTAATTTTGGCCATTCTAACTGGTGTAAGGTGATATTTCAATGTGGTTTTAATTTGAATCTCCCTGAGGGCTAGTGATGATGAACATTTTTTCATTGTCTGATAGCCATTTGTATGTCTTCTTTGGAGAAGTGTCTGTTCATATCTTCTGCCCATTTTTTTTATATGATTGTCTGTTTTGTGTGTGTTGAGTTTGAGGAGTTCATTATAGATCCTGGATATCAACCTTTTGTCTGTACTGTCATTTGCAAATATCTTCTCCCATTCAGTGGGTTGCCTCTTTGTTTTGTTGACTGTTTCCTTTGCTGTGCAGAAGCTTTTGATCTTGATGAAATCCCAAAAGTTCATCTTCACTTTTGTTTCCTTTGTCTTTGGAGACATATTTTTAAAGAAGTTGCTGTGGCTGATATCGAAGAGGTTATTGCCTATGTTCTCCTCTAGGATTCTGATGGATTCTTGTCTCACGTTGAGGTCTTCTATCCATTTTGAGTTTATCTTTGTGTACGGCGTAAGAGAATGGTCAAGTTTTATTCTTCTACATATAGCTGTCCAGTTTTCCCGGCACCATTTATTGAAGAAACTCTCTTTTTTCCAATATTTTTTCCTGTTTTGCCAAAGATTATTTGACCGTAGAGTTGAGGGTCCATATTATCTGGGCTCTCTACTCTGTTGCACTGGTCTATGGTGGCTCCCTCCCCCTTTTGTTTATCTTCCAATATCAGTCCAATGTTCCCACTCCACTTTACCTGCCCGCTGGCATCTTCTGCTCCTGTAGAGATCCAGACGTGTATAATTCTGATCTCAGGCTGATTTCATGGGTGATTGGAGTTCTTTGGTAGGTAATCAGCTCATTTTAGGGTACAGGTTGAAAGGGTGCCTCTTCCTACTTCCCTGCCATCTTGACTCCCCCACCATCCATTACACTTTATTTTAAACATTTTATTTCTTTGAAAATATATTTCAATTACCTTTATAATTTCTTTTTGACCTATGGGCTTTATAGTATTGTGTTACTTTTTGAAATACTGGAGATTTTTCTAGATATCTTTCTTTTGTCAGTCTCTAATTTAATTTCATCATTGTCAGAGGATGGACTTTATATGGTTTTCATCATCTTAAATTAATTTGGACCTGTTTTGCGGCCCAGCAGATGGTCGATCCTATGGATGTTTATGTGTGTACTGTATCTGGACTGGAAAGTACATATTTTCAAGTCTGTTCTGCCTTTGCTTTTGGTGGGGTTTCCTCACCTCTCACATTTCCTCTGCACAAATGAGCACACAGTCTTGGAAGGTTAGAAATGTATGGGTGCCTTGGGCTTGCTCCTGAATCTGCTGCATACATGTTAGACACGTGGGCAACCCAGGATATGTGGGAGCTTGTCAAGGCTGATCATGGTTACCCCACTTCCTGCAATTCTCTGTGAAAGCTTTGGCTATCTCACCAGTTTATTGCTGGACTTGATGACAGGCCAGTGCTTGTTCCAGGATGCCCTTAGCCACCTGCTCTTCCTATTTCCTTGTCACCTGCTATGTCCCAAATCCAATGAGGCCCTTTGGGAGTGGTAGTGGTAGTGGAGTTTCTTGTCATCCCAGTCTGTGCTGATCTGGTTGAACTATTGGCAGAGTGGAGGGTGGGCATGGCAGAAGCTCTGGGCAGGAGCACCATAGATTCCTGCTGCTCTTACAAGAGGTACAGTCGTTTTTCTGAAGAAATGCTCCTCAGTTTGTTGTCTAACTTTGGTCGATTTCCAGAGGACTGAGATGTTGTTTGGGGCAGGTTTGTCCAACCTCATTGATGCTTTTTGGAAAACTGTTGGTGACATGATGGAAGCTGGACTCCTGTTTTTTTGTTTTTGTTTTGTTTTGCTTCCATTTTAGCTTGAGGTGGCATCCTTGGTTACCTTTAAATCTTCTCTGGAAGACAAGAGCCCACCCCAAACAGATGGGCATGGTGTCACTTATGTTGAAGATGGCGAGCTTCCAGAACTGCCCTCCTTTACAACCTGCCTTCCAGTTGTGCACCTACCCCCCACCTTGAAGCTCCTGCCCCATGGTTTGAATACCACTCACTTTAATTCAGATACTTCCTATAATTTGGGAACGTGAGGTCCAGAAAGGGAAAGGGCTGCTTCAATTTCAGTTTCAGAGAGGCTGAGAAGAGGGCAGCACATCAGGATGTGGGCCCTTGGCAGAAGCAGTTGGTATTGGGCCTCCCCTTGCATGAAGGGTCTTCACCTTCAGCTGTTGTTGGGAGAGTGGGGATGCTTCCAGCTGCACATCTTGTCCTATTAGGGTGGGAGCCCTCAGACCCCTAACTCTGGGAGATGGTGTCGAATGGAATGTGAGCACTCCTGGCCTTTGTTCACTCTCCTCACAGCTCTGCCGCCCTCCCCTCCCCACCATAATCCCCACCAATGGGGGTAATGCAATGCATGCATTGTTGTCTTCACACATGATGGTTTGAGGAGCACCTACTATGTGATAAATGAGTGTCCTCAGCCTATTCTATGAAGTACCTACTGGGTGTCAGATACTGAACTTAGTTTTTGAGATACATTTTTTCATTTTACCCTTACAACAATCCTCTAAGTGTTAGTTCCCGACAGTCTGTGGATGTGATACTCAAGGCTCACAAAGGTTAAATAACATGTCTGATCTCACACAGGTAGGGATGGAGCTGGACTCTGACCTCAAGTCTATGTGTTTCCAAAGCCTGTGGTCCATCAGAACACATGCTCTCCATAATGTGAAAGCCCCATCAAGATGGTGGGGTGAGACCTACAACCTGAGCCAAAATTTAGGAATGTGACTGGATCTATCATTTTGCTGTGGCTAATGCAAAGGGAAGGTACCACAAAACACACATGCTGCACGCATAAACACACAAATACACGATATATCACACACACACACACCACAAAATGCATGGGATACACACACACACACACACACACACACACACACACAAACACCCTGTCTCCCACCTCCCATACGACTATAGATATTACAGCACTTTGGGTCAGCATCTAACTTTTTGGGCTCAGGTAGAATAGTACAAAGATCTCAAAGACATAGTTTTCTACCAAGGTGCATTTCAAAAATGCCCTGGGGAGTAGTTTTTTTTTTTTTTTTTTAAGACAGAACAACCATTCTTCACAGCTTCTCTGCCGTGGGAAGAGCGAGCAGGTTGGTGGAGGAGTTTAGCAGATTTATTGACATGAACATAGTTTTGAGACAGAAGGCAAGCTGTCATAGCCTGACATGCAGGAAACTCGGGATAAATATTTCTGTTGACGCCCCATGCATTCCTTATCCCCGCATGCCCTTGCACTGGGCTCTCATGTCAGAATGAACTTGTAAAAGGGTTTGTTCTTGTCCCAAAAGAGATGAGTGGGGGTAGCGGGGGCAGGGAGGTTCATGAAAATTACTGATAGAGAAATCAGAGATGGATAAAATCACAAGATAGAAGTCCCTTCTTCTAGGCAGGGGATATGTGCCAAGATCCTCCTTCCACCCATGGGCATCTGAAATCACAGATCTTACTGTATATGATCTATGCATACTGTGTTTTTCCTATACAGACATACCTATGATAAGTTTAATTTATAAAATAGCCACACTGAGAGATTAACAACAATAACTTATAATAGAATAATAGTAACAAGAGACTGTAATTGAAGTCCCTGTAGATCTTAGCAACTCTGGCATACAATAGTTTTTCTTTACTTACTACATCAAGAACTTTCACTTATTTACTTAAAGGGATCACTTTATGGCTCCTCTTTGGCATCTCTGAGTTGCCAGCATCGCTACTCTTGCACTTTGGGGTCCTCATTAAGTAAAATAAGGGTTACTTCATTCTAGCACTGTGATACCGGGACAGTCGATCTGACAACTGGGAGCCCAAGTGACTCACGGTGGTTGACACAGGCAGTGTGGGTGCGCTGGACATGGGGATGATTCACATCCGCACGGGGTGGCGTTGGACCACGTGAGATTTCATCATGCTACTCAGAACACTGCACACACCTAAAACTGATGAGTTGTTTATTTCTAGAATTTTCCATTTAATATTTTTAGACCTCTCTTGAAACCGTGCAAATTGAAACCACGGAGGGGCGACTACAGTAGTTAGATCTGCAAGTCTACTTCTCTTCCCAAAACAGGCCCAGAATGCATTTTAAGAGCATAAATGACAGATTAAAGTTGAAGGAATAACCAGTAAGAGCTGACATTGAAACACTGGAACATGCTTCTGTGCAGTTCGTGAGCCTTTATTCAGCAAATTTTATTGAACATGGCTATATGCTAGGTTTGGTCACAGGAACTTGGGATTTATCAGTAAATAAAATTCTCGTGGAACTTCCATTCTTGAGGGAAGGGGAAAAAGACAACACTGGACATGGTGGAAAGCTAAGTTTGTCGCCATGTTGGGAGAAGCACCAGATGCTCGTGGGAACAAAGTCCAAGCTTGGCAGAGTGCATGGGAGCTGCCACATGCAGCCTCTGTCTAGTCTAGTTCTTCTTTCCATTTCAGGCTCTTCCTCTTCCTTAGGTTGTAGTCCTACCTTCATTCCTCACTCTCAGTTCCAGTGTATCCTCTGCTGAGTCTGTGGGTCTGCCTTGGATGGGTCCTGCCACAAAGTTTCTGGGTCTTCTTGTCACCTGCATGGCATGCCATGCTCTGCTCTCTAATGACAAGTGTTGTGCTTTGTTCTGCTGCCAACCTGGTACCGTCGGTGAACTCTGTGCTTGAAGGGATCTCAGAGATGCAAGAACAAGATCTTGGACTTTCCACTAGACCAGTAGTCTTTTTCAAGGAAGAAAACAAAGTTTTAACTCCAAAATTTGAGCACTCTGTGTAGCAGGTTGATAGATGTTCAGTGAATATTTATGGAATAAATCACCATGTAGATAATCTAAAATTTACATTGTCAGTGCCACAAAACCAGGCTCTACTTTATTCTCACCTCTGAATCCCTAGTATATTTGCTTATTATTCACCAAAGGCCTAAAATGTGCCAAACCCATGCTGGCACTGAGGGCAGAGAGACCTATGAAAACACCATCTTCCAAGAAGGAGGTCCTTGGATGGGGCAGGAAGGCTGGCATGCAGGTGTTAGAAGAGAACCTAGCACTGACTGAGGATTATATGCTATGGAGAAAGAGGCTCTTCTTTTGTGGGGTGGTCAGGAAAGGATTCACACAAGAGAAGACCCTTCAGCTTTGTTTTGAAATACAGGAGAGAGAAAGGGTCTTGGATTCTTAACCTGGATGCTGATTCCGTGGCACCATTTTTATTCTTATAGAAAGCATCTACTGAGTGCTTACAGGGTGGCAGCTACTAAGCTAAGCATGCTCTAGGAATATCTCATTTCCTCCTCATGCTGCCCTGTAAGGCAGGCTCTTATCCCCATTTTGCTAGGGAAAAGGGAGGTTAGGTTATCTGTTCATGTCATAGTTCATGTCACTGCCAGTGAGTGGGAGAAGTTGGAGACATTTATTATTCCTATACAATGACCTTGAATCCTACAGTCTCTGCAAAGCCTTCCCTAACTATGGCACATCTTTGGGATTTCCCATTCTTTTGAGTTACCACAGCACCCTTAAACTTTATTACATGTCAGTCCTTCAATAACTGCCCACTAGTGAGACTTCTCTTGTAGCTTAGTAGTGGCTAGTCCTACTACTCAGTCTCTTAACATTTATTCTTAAAATGAAGGAAACGAAACCACCCACAGATGAGTGCTATCCCCAAGATAGTTCCTTTCTTCATGTCCAGCAGAGTAGCTGTGGTAGATGTGGTAGTTATGGTAATCAGGCATTCTGATGGATGGATGTGTGTTCCCCTTCTTTGGTCCTGGATGACTCATACTATTTATTTAATACTTGACTTACTTGTCTGTACAAAGAGGATGCTCTTTCCATTTGGAATGATTTTGGAACGGGCAGATATGGCACACAAGAAACCACTTTGTTTTATGAACAGAAGTTTCTCCAAAGAAAATATACAGATGACATATGAAAAGGCGCTCAACATCACTGATCATCAGGGAAATTAAAATCAAAACTACAGTGAGATACCACCTCATACCTGTCAGAATGACTGAAATCAAAAACACAAGAAACAATAAGTGCTGGCAAGGAAGTGGATACAAAGGAACCCTCATACAATTGCGGTGGGAGTGCATGCTGGTGCAACCACTGTGGAAAATGGTATGAAGTCTCCTAAAAAAATTAAAAATAAAATTATTATATGACCCAGGAATTTCACCAATGGATATCTACCCAAAGAATATGAAAACATTAATTTAAAAAGATGCATGCACCCCTATGTTTATTGCAGCATTTTCTACAACAGCCAAAGTCTGGAAGCATCCCAAGTGTCCACTGATAGATGAGTGGATAAAGAAGATGAGGTATGTCTATACAATGGACTATTACTCAGCCATAAAAAAGAATAAGATCTTGCCTTTTGTAACAATATGGATGGATCTAGATGGTATAATGCTAAGTGAAATAAGTTAGTAAGAGAAAGATGACCTATGATTTCACTCATATATGGAATTTAAAAAACAAAGCTAAAGAAAACGAGACAAACAAAACACCAGGCTCTTAACTATAAAGAAAAAACAGGTAGTGACCAGAGGGGAGGCAGGACGGAGATGAGGGAAATAGGTGTTGGGGATTTAACCTTAGTGAGCACTGAGTCATGTACAGAAATTTTGAATTGCTATCTTATATACCTGAAAATAATATAATCCTGTATGTTAGCCATACTGGAATTAAAATAATAAGAATGAGAAAACACTTTGTTGAAGTTTCCTGACTCCCTCCCCTTGAGGCAGTTTGTAAGAATATGTGCTGGTAATAATGAGGATAAGGGTCTTGCAGTTTATAAAACAGTTTATAAAACAGAACGTGGATCAGGAATGTAATTAGGCTTCTGTCAAGAAACCAGGGCTCAGTTCTGAGCTTTTGCACCCATTAGCTGTGCTATTTGGGACAGGTAATGCAATCTGTGTGTACCTTTCACTTTTGCATTTATAAGATATTTATGACTGGCTCCTGTTTTGGAACTGTCCAAGGCCTGGACAGAGAGCAGAGGGTGGACAGAAACTCTGCCTCATGGAACTTCCACTTCCTGGAGCTTCCACGGGGACACAGTGAAATGACACTCTTTGGCTCACAGCAGGTTCTCCTATCATGGTTCATTGCAATAATATGTATGAGGCCTTTTGTGAACAGGAAAACGTTATGTGAGTATTAGTCATTTGTTAGTTATTAGTTATTTAAAATGAAACAGGCATATCTTTTGTCTGGGGAAGTAAAATATATCTGAAGTCAACCATACTCAGAGGCAGATGGCAGTGTGACAGAATGATAGAGCCTGTTAGACAAGTGGCCAAACTAGCCACAGGCTCTGGATGTCCACTAGGGCAGATTGCCTATGGAATTGACACAACTCATCCGTCTTTCTCTGGTAGTGTGCTATCTCCATTTGATGTTGATCCATGGGATCTCCCAGAGCCCCTTCTACAACACTGGACTCCCCCAAATGCCCCAGATGATTCATATGTTTCCCACTGAGATGCCCCTATAAGGAGAAGACCAGGTGGAGAGTCCACATGGAGAATCCCAAGTTAGAGGTCCTGTTCCTCAGTGGAGAGTGAGCAATTTATACCAGGCACCTGTTTTATTGGGTTTTGTCTCAACTGCCCATGAGTTAGGTGTGTCCCAGTCATCTAGCATGTCCTGTTCAGGAGAGAGTCACTTTCTCAAATACCTAACATTGGGGACCAGTGCCAGCTGTGGGTCCTGCCTGTGCCAGCCCATTGGATACCATCTCTCACTGCTTCAGTCAGTGGTCCAGGGGGCAGCAGAATCCAGTCGACAAAGTGCAGTGTCCTTGTCTGCAGAGACAAGGCCTCATTGTATGTCTTAGAGGATTATAATTCAGTGGCTTAATGCATTCCAGGCTCTAGGGCTGCAAGGAGCTAGTGGTCATTGCTCAAATGTTCATACATACAAATGGCAAAGTGGCTATGAGGGTGGGTGCTTGGGGATATTGAGGGAGAGACGCAGAAAGCCCAAGTGACTCGCACAAAGTGCAACAACTGAAGCAAGGTGAACCTTTTTGAATGCACAGCCCTTGTTTTATATGTTATCTCAAGTAGGGCCCTCTGGAAGCTGTGAGAGATACAAGAGAGGGTAAGACAGTGGGAGGGGCTCCCAGCTCACAGGGACCCACCAAGACATAGGCAATGTGGTAAGGGCTGTGCAAGAAGCAGATGTCACAGGTCAAGGAACAGAGGTGCCGACTGCTGAGCATGCCAGTCAGACTTCCTGGAGGAAGGAGCATGAACCTGAGCCTGAAAGGATGAGTCTACCTGGAGGAGGAGAGGAGCTGGTGAGGCAGACAGAAGGAACAGTGTAAACAGAAGCACAGCAGTGTGAAACCTGCACCCGAGGAGAGACTATATGCAGAATATATGCAAACGGTTATCACTTTCCTTTGAGGAACATATTCTAAAAATGCAAGGTGGGTGAAAAAACACACCCAGCAGCATATTAACACATCAGTAGCAGCAGATCCACCCCAAGAAAAATAAGAGTGCAGGGAAAATGAGTCAAGTCCGAAGGATGAAGACCACAGGAGGCCCAGAAGGAAGGAAGTGGGTTTTAGGCCTTGGCTTCAGTCCCCTGGCCAGCTGGTGCCCAGTTCAAGGGACAGGAGGTGGGATTTGGAGTTGAACAGACCTAGCAGCTCATCACTTGTGTAGGCTTAGGTAAGTCTAAGCTCTTGGAACTACAGTCGCCTTATTTCTAAAATGAAGATAATGATTCTGCCTTCCAGACTTGATGTCAGGATTGTCTAAAGCAAAAGCAGCCAGCATGGCGCCTAGTAAGTGGTAGTGCTTGGGAAAGCATTAGTTTCTTTCACTGCCTCCTGAAGAGTTAGAATGAGGCCATCATTTAAAAAAAATAATGAGAACTTCCCTTACCCCCCCACATTCAAGTTCTCTTAGAGTGCAATGTGATTGTTTTTAATCGGATGATAGGGATCCCAGCTGACTTCAGTCTTGTGAACCTAACTGAAAGCCATCCAGCCCTTCTTGCTGTGAGCTGGAGGATAGCAGGCTGATCTGAACTCTCCATGACCTTGGCCCAGACCACCGTTTCTTCAACTCTGCTCAGGGAGGAGATTCAGGGGCATGAAACGTGGACATGGGCAAGGATGTCCAAGGAGCTTGTTTCCTTCTGGGTTTGGCAATTTAGTCAAGAACATTTTAGTTATTCAACAATGAGTTCCTAGAACCCTGCTTCCCCACAAGATATTCCTCAGTCTTACAGATGATCTCCATTTTATTGTCTGGCGTTTTCGAGTTTATCTTTGTATGGTTTCCAACTACTAATTGCATTGGAACAGCATGCCATGGAACATTCCAGTTGTTTTCAGGTGCCCGTGAGTAGCAGCAGTTTCCTGGGTCTGAGACACAACCTACTGTCTTTATTTCCTTGGCAGTAGCGTCTTAGCCCAGAGCGGAAGAAAGAAACCAGGCTACGGATGCTAAATAACTTTGTAGTTGTCATTCTTCACCTACCTGAGATGAAAATCTGGGATTCCTGTCTTCAACAAAACAAGCTTAAAATGGTGCCATGAGGTGGAGAGATGCCAGGATGGCGGACGCTATTAAGTACCAAGGTCTAGTGGATAAACTGAGGCCTGGAGAAGTTGTGTGACACGACTGATCACATTATCACAGACGATCATACACACATATGAGAAGGGGCTGTGGGAAGCAGGTCAGGTCTCTGGGACTCCTCATCCAGTGCTCTTTTGCCCATTTCTCATCTGCTTAGAGGGCCTTCCCTGGGGAGTGACAGAGGTGAGGGAGACTGGATGTGAATTTAAGAGGTGCTCAATGTTCTAGAATTCACTGTGGCATGACAGCTATGAAGTGCTACCTACCAGCCTCCTTGATGCTAAATGGCTGTGAACAAGCTGACAACTACCATGTTATAAAACCTAGACAATGCCAGGGCAACCTCATGACTTGGATTCTCCACAGAGAGAGAGCCTTTGGCTCTGAGACAAAGGCTTTAAATCCCTCATGCTTAAAATGTGCCCTAAATTTGCATTTGAGGCTCTGTTTCTCTGGTTCTTTTGTGACTTAACATTGAAATGAAAACTCGAGTTCCTGAAGGGGGTGTGTGTGTGGATTTTTCTAATCTAGTTGCAAATAGCAGATGACCAAATTCAGGAGCTTCTGTAATTCACTACTAGACCTGGTAATCACAGCTTCCAGATCCCTCCAAATCCCACTGCAGGGACACAGGCAAAAATAACAAGTGAGGTCAACCCCTAAAGGGGGGAAGAGGGCCCTTGTCATCTAAGTAAGAGGAATCAAACCATCTTTTAACTGCAAGATTAAGAATGCCTTCATCTCGCTTTTAGCTTCTATCTTTGTGCTGTGCCACTTAATCTCTCCCTCCCTCACTAGCAGGTCTGAATGTCTGCGGGGGGGCGGGGGGGCAGATGCCAGGGAGGAATTTGATGCCAGAGTGGATTTGTCCCCAGGCTCATGAGGCTAGGTTTCAGGGCCCCTTCTGCAGACTGGGCCTCTTCCAAGGCCCAGGTAGGGACCCCAGCAATGTGTTCACATTACGTGGTCATGTGGTTTTATAAAATGCACATATGCAAAGAGGGTCCCTCCACATTGTAAAGGCTTATATTGTAGGAAACAGGAATCTGCCCCAAGAGCAGCTTCAGTCTTGTGGGAAGGATGTCCGTGTAAACAACTGTCAACTGTATTACAGAAACCAGGGTGGAAGTCAGTGTACAGTGGGTTGGAGTGGAGGGAACACTGACCTGCTGAGGAGATTATGGGGAGAGTTAGAACTTATGAGAGGGGTGTCTCTTCTCTTTCAGCAACTGGGTATATAGTGATTTAGAACTTAGGAGGGGGTCTTTTTTGTATATAGAAGTTTTGATGCCAACCCTGGAGTTAGCATCAGACTCCACGAGTTAAGGACTTGGACCTCCATAGGTCTGCCCTTATTTCAAAATCAGCTGTGCCTTAGGGGTCCCCCCGTCCCGGCCACCTGCCTTTCTGACTGACTGACTTCAAGTTTGGGAGATCCCATGAACCTCTCATGTTTGAAAATTTGACAGAACAACTCCCCAGAACTCAGGAAAGCACTAAACTTATGATGACAGTTTTATTATAGAGAATACATTAGGATGAAATCCACGAGGCAGTGCAGAGGCTCTGTGCCTTCTCCTTGTGAATCAGGGCACATCAGTGTGCTCACCACCCAGGAAGTCCCCCTTCCATTTCCTAGTTCCTCCTTACCCCTTAGTGAGGAGGGTCTGTGGTTTGGCAGAAGGGAGCTCTCGACTTCTTGAGTTGGAGTTTTGGTACCTAAGTGTCATCTCTATGCTCCTGATAGCTACTTTCCATGCTGGTGTTCTCTGCCCATTCCGCACTGATGTAACCCAATAAGGATCAAGGAGAACCAGCTCAGGGTTCCCCATTCCCTGGCTACAGTCAGCTTCAAAGCTGATGCGGGTCTGCTCAGACGGCTGAAAACTCCTAGAACTCTAAAAAATGTTGGGGACACATTGTGCCAACGCAGTCATTGTCCCAGCATAATAAAAAGCACTGAGAAGAGAGAGTGCAGACCATTTCAACCTGATGCAGTCAATCTCTTCCTTTTCTCTCTCTATCTCCTTCTTACCATCTCCTGCCAGACCTTCCTTCTCTCAAGGAGCAGCAACTTTATGTCTTTACTCTCTCAGGTGGCATGGTAGTTCCTTCACTCTGCAGCAAACCCTAAGTGGTGGTGCTTGATGGGTGGATCCTTCCTGACTCACTAGGTGCCTCCCTTCCAGGGACCCCCGTGAGCCTTGTTTGCATGTCAGAATTATCCTTTCTTTTTTTCCAGCTTCTTACTTAAAGAAAATTGAGATAATTGTATATTCACATAAAATTATAAGAACTAATTCAGAGAGATCCTATGGTTTATTCTGGCCCCCCCACCCCCCAACAGTGGTACCATTTTGGAGGACTATAGTCCAGTATTACAACCAGGATCTTGACATTGACACTGAGATGCTCCAAAAAACACACCTGTCACCACCAGGATCCCTATGTGTTCCTTTTTATAACTACACCCAACTCCCTTCCACTCCTGTTTCCTCCTAACATTTAGCAAGTCTGTCTCCATCTCTATTCAGAAAGCTGCTATAAACATGTGTATAGGTTTGGGTGTAGACCTAAGTCTTCACTACTATGGGACAAACACAGACATCCCTATGTGAGAAGTTTGAATCTCCCCTTTAGAAGGCGGGCATTTTGAGGCGCCACGGTGAAGATTAAGTACTCAGAAAAACAATAGATAATGTATGAATCATAATTCGGAATTCTGCTCTGTCAGACATATATGATGGCAAATTACCATACACATTTATTTGCCCATGTAAGAAAAGATGCCTAATACTTTTGTTTTTTAGGTAGCATAGCGGTTCCTTTTCTCTACAGCAAACCTTAAGGTAGGTGGGGGTGGGGGAGCGAGGCTTGATACAATAAGAAATAAGTTGTATGTGTAACTTTATAAACATCATTTTATATTCAAAGCTATTTTCCAAGTGCATGTAGGCAGGTATTGGTCCAAGCTCCCTGAAGAGATCTAGATTGGTTTCTTCTTCACACTGCTGTGTTCAGACTGGCACCATCAACCCCAGGTTTTCAGGGAGTGGAGGGGAGCTAAAGACATTTGGGATTTTCATCCTTTCAGAGCTCAGATCACTAGTGTTTCCATCCTTGTTTTCCAGCTCTAGGGACTGAAGGAGAAGAGGGGGGTTGTGCCAGCCACCTGTGCCTATTACTTGTTGGGGTAAGGAATATTCAGAAGAAGACTGACCCAAACATAGGTTGAATTTCATTGCAATGGAAATCCCTTCTGTAGGGGAACTGGCTTCCTTTACATGTTTCTACTAACCTTCTTTTATGACCTTCCTTTCTTGGAGACCCGATCTCTCCAGCATTCTAGATCTTGGAGTGCATCAGACACAACAGAACTAGCCTTTTCTTGGCTCATTTAAATTTTCTCCTTTCCTCTTGCATTTTAGTGATAATGGGTGTAGAAAGAAGACTGGAAATGAGGAAGTGCTCTGGTTTCTTTTTCTCTCTCCTCTGTTCCTGGATTTCAGGTAGTGCAAAACTCACATTTCAAAATGATATAGGATAAGCTTCTCCAAGAAAACCTAATAGGTCAGCATTTTCACAGAGTGAATGTCACCAAATGCAGTACATTCCCATGGTATTCATTCTTCTGTTTTGATTTTGGGGGACAGCTTGCATAGCAAAGTTTCCAGGTATCTCAGGCATACTGCTGGGTGGGATTTTACATATGCTGTGCCTGTGATGTCACTACCCAATCAAAAAGAGAGGAGTGTTTTCACCATCCTGGAGGTTTCAATGAAAGGTTAAAACCTTACAGAGAAAGAATGTACGGTAACCAATAAAAAAAGGAGTTTTTGTTTAATATAAAAATATTTTAGATATAGTGTTTGGTGAGGTGAAAAAAGAAAAGTTATCTCTAGACAGATAAACCATACCTGCTAGGAACTCATGAGTTACACCATGACTCCTTTGTTCCATCTTTTTAATCTCACATATATTGAGAACCTGCCATGTGCCAGTGGCTCTGGCAAATGATGTAAGAACTTTAAATGTAGCAACTCATTTAATCCTGAGCACAATCCTGGGAGGTAGGTATTGCTATGCCCATTTTACAGGTAGGGAAAGTGAGGCAAAGAAAAGTGAAGTAGTTTGTCAAGATCATGCAGGCAGGGCACAGTAGAGCCACAGAAATGTAAACATGCAATGTAGTTTTGTCGGACCTATGAGAGGAGACAGAACTCCCTAGGGACAGGAAAGAGAGTGGGGATTTGAGGTGGAAGGGTGATGGTATTTCAGCTTCAAGAAAAGCAGAAGGCAGCTAAACAGCGGACAACTTGAGATGATCATGAGATTGTGCTTGATTGGAGCTCAATGTTGACATGAAAGGGAAGGTGTTGTGACAACTAATTCAGGGACCAGATTCCTAGTGCCTCGTATGACAGACAAAAGGGTTTGGAAATGATATCCCAGGCTCCTGGAAGACCCTGAAGAGTATTAAGTACAACCTAATGCAATCAGATTTGCACTTTATAAAAGTATAAGAGGAAGTATGAAAGGGAGTGAGTTCAGGGGCAGGGGGACCAATGACCAGCGTTCTAATATTTGAGGCACATGAAGGATGCAGCATGGTCTAGAATCATTCCTAGTTTTGTGCATTATTTGACTTGAGGGATGATGGGAACGCAAAATGGCAACAGGAGTAGAGGTGAAGGGATGGAGGTACGGTGGGGTACTCCACAGAGTTGAGCACAGCCTGCTGCCTCCATGGGGCTGGAGCTGGGGAGAGGGATGGGTCTGGACAGAAGCATCTTCAGTTCACCGATGGGGACTGCAGCCTCTGGGAATGAAATCCAAAGCCACAGAAGAATTACAGAAGAGAGTTGGGGCAGGAATCCAGGCAATCACCAGCTTATCAAAGATGCAGAAAAAGAGGAGGGAATAGTCAAAGAGGCAGGAGGGAAACATGAATGGTGTCACCAAAGCCAGGGATAAGGAGTTTGAAGGAAGGAGGACTCCAACGTCAACTGCCATAAATAGATACCTACAGTGAGGGGATTGGGATGGTTCTGTCCAGGAGGAGCTGCACGAGCCATTTTCATCTTCAGAAGGGGAGTTTTGTCTCTTATTATTAACATGATTCTCTGACTGATGCTTCTAATCCAAATATGACATTTTTCTTTACAAATGCAAATTGGGTATTGATGTCACCAACTTGGATGGTGACAGGGCACAGCCCGGGCGTGCAAAGTTGCGTGCTGATGCTCAGGTCCCATGCGAGTACATGTGGGCAGAGCTGGAAATGTGGGGGACGCAACAGCCAGCATTTTGGAGCAAAACATTGAATGAAATGAATGAGCTCCAACTGTTCATTGAACACCTAAAATTTTTAAGTTCCCCAAATCTCACCAAAAAGTCAATAAAACTGTTCCTCGTTCGCTGCAATCAAACTTTTCTTCTGAGAATATAAATTCCTGGTCTTGTAGAACCGGTTTCTACTTGTTTGAAGAGAGTTATTGAAATGCAAGAAGGGTGTTCGGAGTCTCTGCCTCTCTTTTCTGAAAAGAAGCTCCCAGTCCCTGGGTGACCCTGAGCTAATGAGTCTCGGGCTGGTGAGTCAGCACGCAGCCTGGACTCAGAGATGCTATCGGATTCATCAGGTCCCTGCAGCCACCTCCAATGCCTGCAACAGACACAGAAAGGCCATTAGCTCGGCCACGTGCCCTCCGTCATCACCCCGCCCCACCTGTTCTGCCTCTAATTTAATATTTGCAGACATGCTGGGCATTCGTTACTAAAACATATTATTCTACATGCAAACACCCTTTGATCAGCTTGACAGGAAACCAGAAGCGCCACGTACTTATTTGGTTTAGTGACACTGTAACTGGAACAGATGTTTTTGCAAAAACTATTTTAGAACGACCCTGAATGTGTCTCTCTTTCTGCTGAGAAATTATAGCCACATTTGTAATATGTCTTTCCAACTTGGAACTCAACGGAGAGGGATCCCAGTCATTGTCAGCCAGTTCTGGTCCCTGGGATGAGGCCCTGATGCAGGCTATAGGTTACTTATTTGGAAATGTTTTTCCTGAGTGGTGCTGCTGTTTCTTTGTGACCTAGCTGGCAGGAGATGTGGCCGTGGACACACGGGGGAAACTGGATCCTCTCCCCATCATTTAGATGAGTGGCGGGCTAGCATCTCTTCTTTCTCAGACACCCAGGGAAACCTGCAGGAACACATAGGCCTCAATCGTACCTCCCCGGGGCCCCAAGCAGAGTTTTTTAGCTGTTGAAAAGAAGAGCGTTTTCCTTCTTTGGCTTGGCAGGATCCAGAGCCTGGTGGGAGTCTGAGCAGTTGTCTCAGTGGCCGGCGGTTGGCTGCTCACTGACTTCCTCTGTGCAGTCAGCTCAGCTGGGGTCTGCAGACTGCATGGGGAATGAGTCGGGACTGATCCAGAGAGCTGGACAGATCTGGTTTCAAGATCTGTCCCATAGTTTGCTATTCTCCATCCACATTTTTGCCATTGACATGCCATAGATCTCACAACATGATGGGAATAACAGACCATGGGCTTTTTGGTCATTATTTATATACTATGGTTGGTTGGTTTATGGTCAAGCTCCTCTCTTGCCCTGTGCCTATAAGGGTCCTGTGTGTGTGTGTGTGTGTGTGTGTGTGTGTGTGTGCAAACTTTCCAGGCATGGATTTCACAGGTTGTGTGAAACTGTGGAGACTGAGCTTGGTGAAAAGCATCTGGAATTTAAAACTCCGTAGACATGGTTTCCCAGTGTGGCTTCACCACTGAACTGTTGTGTGGATTGCAAGTCTCTTGGATTCCCTGAGCATGTTTTCTCACCTGTGAAATGGGGATAGCTAATGTCTACCTTGTGAGATGAAATACGTCAAGAGCCTCACACATTACCTGGGGCTTAGTAGGTAATTCTGTCCTCTGAGGACCTTCTCAGAGCTCTGGAGCAGAGCTCCAGGGAAGGATGGTTGTGCCCCCTGCCTGGCAGAGGTCCCTCTGTGCCTGGGAGAGCTACTCTCCTGTGGGGGATCTTAGTAAGTAGGGCCAACTTGCCAGTCAACTCAGTCTAGAAACAGGAGCTTGATTAATAAAGCCATAGCAACATACACAGACATACCGGCTCTATGCTTTTCTCAGACTTTATGTCTATTAATTCATGCAATGTTCACAGCCATCTTATAAAGTAAGACCTATTATCTTTCTTTCACATGTGAAGAGATGCGACCTCAGATTGCTGGAAGAATTACAGAAAGGTCACATCATCAGCAAGCAGTGGAGTTAAGCATTGAAGACAGATGGGCTGGCTCAGAGACCAAGCTCACATCCACGGTGCTCAAACTGCCTCTGCGAATACAGTCTTCCAGTCACCGCGACAATAATCTCAGAGTCCTATTTTCACTGAAGAATACATGGCACTGCAGGGTGAGAACCAGCAGTTCGTGTTAGATCGTGAGTTAGATGTTAGATCGTGACACCCCAGCCAGCTTTTCAGGATGTGTCAAAGGTCTTCCCCTCTCATGGTCTCTCGTGGGGTGTCTCCTGGCCATGCATGCTTCATGTCACTAAAGCCACAGAATGGAGGTGCTCCCACATCTCGCTTACACTTCCTTTGAATATGGTTATGAAGCTTGGGTTTTAAAAAATGAGAGAAATGGCATAGTCTGGGCTATGAGACTATGTTTTTTGTTTTCAGTGCTATGCCAAGTTGTCATCTCCAAATCTTGCACAAAGAGCTGCAATTATAAGATCATGAAAGAAAGAAAGAAAGAGAGAAAGAGAGAAAGAAAGAGAAAGAGAAAGAAAGGTGCTGCACCTTTAAACATCTAACTTTCTATGTGAATTAGAGGAAGGAAATGACTTGTCCTTCCCATTGGGGCCTGTGTTCCCAAGTATATTTTCAAGAAATGTAATGAAGAGCCCTCCGAGGAGAGATTCTCATCCAGTGTTACGAGCTGAAGGGTGTATTGAGGTGTGTTTTCCTTAGAACTTATCTGGCTTCTTGCTTCCAACTCCCCCCCAGACCCCAAGTTCTGGATTTATCCCTAGATCCTCACGGTCTTAAGAGCACCTGTGAATGGGAAAATGTGTGTATATATATATGTGGGAGAGTGTGTGTGTATGTGTGTGTGTGTGTGAGTGTATATGTGTGAGAGTATGAGTGTGAGAAGGTGGCTGTGGGGATGTGGGTGTGAAGGGGTGAGGGTGGGGGTGTGGGCATGACTTAAAGAATGCTGTCAGAATTCAATAGGGTGATACTCCAGGTGCTGGGGTAAGTTTGACCTTGAACACTGTCTGGCCCTAGTTAATGGGCTTTCCCCTTGCCTTTGTTCTCTCAGACCCTGGGTCTGGCACCACTCCATGTCTGGTCCCAGTCTCAAAGGCTTTGCCTTCACAGCCTACAAAGTGTAGGGAAGAAGTGTGTCACGCTCTTCCAGCAGAAAGAGGAGTGTGCTCGCAAGTTAGGCATAGGTCCACAGTCTCTTTAACTATCATTTCAAAATCCAACATATCTGAAAAAGGAAAGAGTTTTTTTGTAACTCATATCTGATCTGAGCATATTTGGAAGCACACCTGATGTGAACATTAGGTATTTATGCTCCTAAGTCCTCCTATTTGGTATAGCATTTGCATATTTTGTTGCATTAACTATTAGCATACTTAGTTATGGGTTACTGCCTCGGAGGGGCAGCCTCATACATTCACACAATACATTCATGTGCCTCATACTCCTTCTTTTAAAATCTAAAAATATTCTGGATTTCACAACACATTTGGCCCTAAGTATTTTGGATGAGGGGTTGAGGTCCAGTAATTCCATTTAATTCTTGCCAACAGTCTTGTGAAATAGTAATTATATCCATATTAAGATGAGAAAACTGATATCAGAAACCCTGGCTACTTTGTCTAAGGTCACAAAACCATTATGAGGAAGATCCAGGCTTAAATACATGCTTTTCACATTCCAAAATACATACCTTTTCTATGAATCTGTATGGTCTTCTTGGCTTCCTTAGCAAGGTAAGCCATGTTTCTGCATAATATGGACCAGCTTGAAACAGGAGCATGAGCAGGACCATGGGCAGTACCCCAGAAACTCACTACTGAAGGCATGAACCTTGGGCAGGCAACTTTGGTACCATCCAAGGTCTTGTTAGAAATGAGGAATCTTGGGGCATACCCAGGACCTACTGTATTTTATCAAGACCTCCCACCCCTACTACCAGGGGCTTCATCTGCACATTAAAGTCAGAAGATCCTGGGCTAGATGCTCGGGGAGGAACGGACCACGTGCCACTCTTCAGTTAGCAATAATCGCCTCTCTGATAAGTCCCATTGACTGTGATTTTGCCACAGCACACAGGTGCCATTCTTGAAAGGTCTCAGAATGGCAGAATTATGGACTTTCACCAGGATCACACTGCAGGGCAGAAACATCTGCTGGCGGACGAGAGAGGAGGGAGAGGAATGGTGGCTCCCAGTCCAGCAGTGGTTGCCAAAGAGAGAGATGTGCCCACAAAGGTTAAACAATTGCACTTTTTTTCTAAAAGTCAATTGCCTCAACGTTTATTTCCCAAGGTAGTGCTAGTTTTCTACTTATCAAAGCAAAGTCAGCAACGGCACATTTTTTGCTGAGAAAAATGTAGAGAACTGGTCTACCTAAGGGAAGTATGAAACTAATCTAAATCACAATTATTAATTACTTGCTCATCAGGGTATGATCCCAGAGCATGGATTCTCCAATTCAGCACCACTGACAATACAGACTGGATAACATTTTGTGATGGGGGCTCTTTGTTAACAGCATCTATGGCCATGACCCTTACCTTCTAGATGCCAGTAGCACCACCCCCACTCCCAGCCATGAAAATAAAAAAGGTTTTCAGATATTGCTCAATGTCTCTGGAGGGAAGAAGCATTGGAGTTGGGAGTGGTGGGAGGGGGAAGGAGACAATATCACTCTCAGTTGAGAACAACTGCCCTAAAACTTCTTTAAATTCATTTTTTTTCTATTGCTTAGTTTGCCAAGATCAAGATATGACCTCCTGATGATTCGTCAAGTAATCAGCACTTGGCTGTTATTAAGCAGATCTCTTCAGAGAGGAGGTTTTCAAATGAATAGACAAAGGACAATACACATAACTGGGTATAGTGATTGCATTGAGGACAGTCCCTTTGAGAAGATTCCTTGTGATATCAGCATTGGTTCTCTTAACCAATTGTATTCAGGAGAGTTTATATGCTGTAAAACTTAATCTATCTGTTCACCTTGGACTTCTTGCCTATCAGGTCATGCAGGAGCTTTTTTATAATGAAACCTCCAATGTTTGCTGAAATGCATGACTGAGAGCGTTTGGGGCTGGAAGTCAGGTTCTTGGGATACAACAGAAGGCAGAAGGCAGGCTGCCCACTCTCCACAGGCTGCTGAGAGGAGATGGCTAATGAACCCAGTAATGGGAGAAGGCTTAACAACACGGGTTCTCTTGCTGATTCTGACAAATCAAAACTGTGCAGAGTTGATAGCCTTCATGCGTTCACTGGTGAAATCCCTGGGAAAAATACAAGTTCTTCACGCTGCAGAGAATGAAACTCATCTAAAAAGCCACAAAAGTTGTAATTCCTGGAGGAAAACAACATTTTCTTGCTACTTTAAGAGTTCCTGCAAACCCAGCAGTGACGGCTGGAGGTGGGATGTGGGGGAGCGATGGTGGGACCACGGCGTCCGCGGCAGACCACCCGTGCGCACACTGACACGATCAGCAACTACGGTAAGAAAGTGATCTCTTAGACCAATTCACTCGGAACTGCACTTGGAGACGGTGTGGTCCTACTGGGCAGAATCATCAAGTGAGATATAATGTGACTGATCTCTCCAACATGGGTGTCCTACTCTCCTAGCTTCCTGCATAAATGGGGGTGGGTTAAACTAGGATTACACACATAACCACAGGTAACCAGTGTCCTGACCTTCCACAGGAGACGTGGAGGGCAGAGAACCCTGCTCCTGATCTCATGCGGCTCACTGTCGAATGAGCTCTTCATAACCGTGTTCCAGTTGAATATTAAACATAGAGCTTATAAGTGACAAATGAGCTGACTGGATGCTGAAATAGTGTTCAGCTGTTGGGGGCACACTGCCATGCTCCCACCATTACCCCATCTCTTTCTTCTCTTTGTCTTCTGCTCATTTGTATGTTGCTTCACAGGGCTTGGATGGGCTTCCCTCTTGCTACTATCACTGGGCTGAATTACCGCTTTTGTGCCCCTTTCATGCTGGGTTCTGTATTTGTTCTTTAGGCTGAACCTATCCTTCACAGACCCTTTCTCCATTGCTACCCAGGGTGGGTGGGTCTTGGACTCCCTAGCCTGGTCTAGAACACTGCCATCTGAAATGTGGCCTGTGGGACTACTTGGTAATCATCTGCAATGTTAAAGTACGAAAATGGAGAGTAAGCTCTTAGAAACTTTCAATAGCAAACTTAAAGAGAAAAATTTTTAAATATTTCATTTATTTATTTGTGAGAGAGAGAGAGAGAGAGAAGCAGGCTCCTTAGCAAGCAAGAAGCTTGATGTGGCACTTGATTCCAGGACCCCAGGATCATGACATGAACCGAAGGCAGATGCTTAACTGACTGAGACACCCAAGCATCCCACAAAGCTATCTTATAATCCAATGATACTATTCTAATCTAAAGGATTAATTTACATATTAATCAAATGTGATCCAATTATAATACAGATTGTGCTTTTTATTTTGTATTTATTTTCATCTCTTCTCTCTTTTTTTTCCTGTTAATTCATTTGGAATATATTTCACAAATTTTGGTCTTCTAAAGACTGAGGAAAAACAAAATTGCCTTTTATACAGTAGTTTGAGAAACACTCACTGGTCTGGGGGCCCCATCGGGTCGCTAGACCCCAAATGACCTTATCCTTTGTCTTTCGACTTACCTCTCTTAGTCATTCCGAGCACAGAATGACCCAAACCGCTCCTCAGAGAGGCTGATCCAACTGATCACACTTAATAAACAGAGTGTGTTCTAGGTTAGCTCTGCTCAGAACTGTGGTGAGTCTGGGTATTGACTAACCCTGGTGGTGAGAGGTAGGCAGAAGAAGGAAGCAGTCCCTCTTTTTGATCTGCTGTACAGCTGCTCATTCTCTGAGCAGCAGCAGAGCTGCTGAGCCAGTCCTGCTTTTGGTGAGGAGGGGAGCTTTTGTGGCTGTTGACCTTTCCTATTGCTTGCTCACTGTGTGGTGGTTACAGCTACACTCAACGTGTCACCCACAGAGCCGCAGATCTCCCCAAATGGAAATGGCAAAAAGAGAGGACGGACATGTGAATATGAATCCTCTGAATGATCAGATTACACATCAAAATGAGAACTTTGGGTAAATGTCAAAGTTAAACAGAGAAAAGCGGGCAATGAGAATACTAAAAATGTTAGAAACCTTTTTCTAGAATTTTCAGCATATAGACACTTTTTTGAAGGAAGTCCCAGGAAATATCCTGGTGCAATAATTAGAGAGGCTGTGTGACAGAGGAACCAGCAGAGATCCAGAAGGGACAGCTTGACACCTTCTGTCCATGGGAGCATGTGCCTCAACTTCCTCATTGATGAAATGAGTTCTTCTTCTTCTTTTATCTATCTATCTATCTATCTATCTATCTATCTATCTATCATCTATTATCTATCTATCTATTAATTTGAGAGAGAGAGAGCATGCAAAAGAGCATGAACTGGGGAAGAACAGGGACAGAGTGACAAGATCTTCAAGCAGACGCCCCACTGAGCACAGAGGACAATATGGGGCTCGATCTCATGACCCTGACATCATGACCTGAGCAGAGACCAAGAGTTGGATGCTGAACTGACTGAGCCACCCTGGTGCCCCCTGAAAGGGAGCTCTAGTGTGACCTGCTGCAGGGCTGATGTAGGATTAAAGAAGTTAATACAAATATATCAATCATTTAAAACAGTGCCTCAGACATACTGGGGACAGGTTCATCAAGCCCTCTGGGGCTTCAGTTACTCTGTCTATAAAATGCAGAGAACAATACTCCTGACCTCAGAGGGTTGTCCTCTAAGGGTACCTCTTGCCATCAGCTATATGAACGTTAGTTTTCTTTTCTGAGAAGTACACAGAGCACTGTGGGTTTGTCTGTTGTGTGTGCTACATGACACAGTCCTTAGGATCTATCACAGGCATTCTCAAAGTGTTGTGTTTTCAAAAGCAAAATTAAAACTGGTGGAGCTTCCCAATAAGCCCATTTAGTCAGTCAACAGACACCGAGTGAGGGCCTGCGTTTCGGCAGTCATTGTTCTGGGCACTTGGGGCACACTTGTGAGCAGAGTAAGGATTCCTGCCCCCAAGGAGCACCCCTCTGGGGTATGGGGTTGACGAGGCTAGATACTTTGAACCAAATAATATGGCACATCGAGATTGGTAAGTTCCAGATCCCAAAGAAGCGGACCTGGATCAAGAAGAGTGGGAATGGGTTTGCTGGGAAAGAGGCGGACTGTGGGGGTTCACAGTGTGGTCCTGGTGGACCTTGTGTGGGACGTTTCACCAAGTCTCAAATACGGTGGAGGATTAGCAAGTGGGATTTATGGGAAAGCATCTCTGAGGGAAGAAATAACAGAGGAAAGGCCCCAAGACAAGAGTGTGTCTGCTGTGTTTGAGGGACACCAGGAGGACCTGGCGGCCAAGAGGAATGGTCTCAAACCCAACACCATGGGCTCAGGTACTTTTGATTTTTCATAAGTTCAGACCCACAGAGTCTGGAAAGGACTGCCCCAAAGGGCAGAGAGCCTCATGGTCTGACATTGCACCTAAGCCTTCCAGCCCTCTGTCACATGACAGTAGTGTCCAAACTAGAGCTGCTTGTCGATGCTGTGGCAATGTCTCGGCCCCTCAGTTTCTCATGTAAGTCACACAGCCCTTGTGCCTCCACACCAAACTGGGCTTCTCCAGCAACAATTAAGGCCAAGCCAAAGGGAACGTGGATCCCGCTGCCATGAAACTGACAGTCACAGTGTCCTTTCTAGTCTTGGGGTGTCCACACCAGGCTTGGCAAAGCCTTCCTTTTTCTCCTCCTGAAAGATAAAGGATTTCTCAGACAAGCTCTACTGTCTCCAAGAAGGTTGGGCAGGAATAGCAAAGCTATGCTGGTGCCATCTACTAAGAGATTTTGTTTGCCGGGCAGAATATTACAGGAGAACAAAGGCTTGGTTGTGTTTCAGTGAGGTGAACACGGTTCCTCCGTGGCGGCCTTCCTGGGCTCTATCTTCCACATTATCTGCATGACCACTGAAAATCCAAGTTGGAATGAAAAAAGGCTGTCCACTTTCCTCTGGGAGGACAAGGGTGGGATGCCCTTCAGAACTCACTGATGGTTTGTTTTATTTCAGGAGACTCATATTTGTCTCTTTGATAGATTAAATGAGATAAAACAATTAATAATATAAAACAAGTCATATCACTGGTAGATGGCTCTGTATTACTTTAAATTGTAGCCTCTTTTTCTCTAGAATGGGGATGTGGGCCATGAGAGGCCCGCAGAATTTACTTCTTTTGGCACTATCACTCTAAGGATGAGGACTCTGAGACACAGACATGTCAGCTGGCATGCTCAGGATCACATGGTTGGTGGCCAAGCTGGGACCAGCATGCAAGCCTCTTGCCTCTAGCCCAGAAACTTTTTCACAATATTGCAACTCCAAGACTGACTTTTTTCTCAATTTTTAAAATTTTTAATTTGTTTTTCTTCCAAGCTCATTACTAGATATAGTTTTCTTCTCCCGTCTTTCTGTTAACTTAAGTCCAACTAGTTCATTCCGCCTCAAACCAAGTCTCATATTTGCCACTATATGTGAGGCACTGGGCAAGAGATTGGGGAAAATTAAGAGCTTGAAATAAGAAAGAAGTGTCAATCCTCAAGATGCATAAATTCTAGGAGAGACAATTATTTAAAAATGCATATGAACCTAGTACCATCTCCTAAGAAAAATGCTAGTATCTGCTCAGGTTAAATGCAAGGACAGGCAAGTTTTGCTAGAAGAGAAGGGATAGACAAAAGTGAGGAGGGTGGCAGGTCATGCCAAATTTTCATCTAAGTTTCTTCCATTTATGAAGAAAAAGTTCTGTTTGGAAACTGACCTTGTCACTAAGAATTATCAACACCACGAGTTTCCATGTTGGTGGGAAAGGCTCTGCTGTCACCAGAGTAGAGTGTGGATATTTTAAAATGACAGCTTGAAGAAAGCCTTTCTGTTCTCCATGCGATCACCATTTTGGGGTCTGAACGAGAGCCTGATATTGCTTGTAAGTTGATCTCACTCCTTGAGGTCACTCTTCATAAATTCTCCCAGAGTCCAGGGCCTCCTCTTAAATATACGACGTGTCTATCAAGGCAGCACAGACAACGTTATTTGAAGGTACATTGTGGGACAGAACAAAAAATTCCATGTGAGATTAACTAGAAAATTTATCCAATGGAATATTTGTGCTTCATGTAGTATTATACCATGTATGGCCCTGGATTGAAAAATAAATATGATGTCCCATAGTGTTTAAATGAAACACTGCTTTCTCTGTGTTCCCTGTGTGGTTCTATTGCTCAGTAACAATTCACTCGCATGTATTCAGCATGTACCATGGTGCCAGGTAATGTGACAGATATTGAGGGCACAGAGATTGAATAAGAAATTGACATAGTTGGGAGCCTGGGTGGCGCAGTGGGTTAAGCCTCTGCCTTCTGCTCAGGTCATGATCCCAGGGTCCTGGGATCGAGCCCTGCATCAGGTTTTCTGCTTAGCGGGAGCCTGCTTCCTCATCTCTCTCTCTCCCTACCTGCCTCTCTGCCTACTTGTGATCTCTGTCTGTCAAATAAATAAATAAAATCTTAAAAAAAAAAAAAAGAAATTGACATAGTCTTCTCATTAGTATTGAACACAAAATCTTAATATTGTAATATTATAATGCACCATGGGAAATGTAATAAACCCTAAAATCTACACAACTCAACATAGTGGAAGCTCATTTCTTACACACAAAAGTCTAAAATTTCAAGAAACTTTCAAGAAATTCCTTAAAATTAGTTGTGTGTGGGATGTCTGGGTGGCTCAGTGGGTTAAAGTCTCTGCCTTTAGCTCAGGGTATGGTCCCACGGTCCAGGGATCGAGCCCTGCATTGGGCGTTCTGCTCGGCAGGGAGCCTGCTTCCACCTTCCTCTCTCTGCCTGCCTCTCTGTCTACTTGTGAGCTCTGTCTGTCAAATAAATAAATAAAATCTTAAAAAAAAATCAGTTGTATGCTTTTCCTTTTTTTCCTTTTTCCTTTATTCTTTTATTTATTTATTCTTCTAGTCTGTCAGAAGTGACAGCTGGAGTCTTGGCCACCATCTTAGACCCTGAGGTCGAGGATCATATCCATGGACGTTAGAGTGGAAAGTTAAAAAATGCTTAAGGCCCTGCAAGACTTCTTGGAACAAATTGAATGACGTGGACTTTCTCAGATTTTCTGTGAAGGAAAGAAAAAAAACTCTAATCTTTTCACCATTTATATTCCTGTGGGATTTGTTAATTACAATTGAACTTAATCTTAAGTGATACGTAAGCAGAGGGAAACACTGTAAACGACTTGGGATTACATGTGGATTCTGAAAAGAGCTCAGAACTTGGTGTTGCTGTAATGTAAGGCTCTTAGCCTGGGACAGGGATAGGCAAATGTTTTCCATAAAGGTCCAGATAGTAAGCATTTTAGGCTTTGCAGGCCACATGATTGCTGTTACAATTATTCAACTCTGCTATTGTGCAGTGAAAACAGCCACAGAAAATAGGGTGAAGGAACATCAATAGTTATGTTTTGATAAAAGATTATTTCTAAAAATAGGTGATGAACCAAATTTGATCTCTTTAGAGGGTAATCATGCTGTATTGTTTTATCATCGGTAATTTATATATGAACCTCTCATTTCGTTTTCAGCTATATGTTCATGTCCATAGCATATGATGTTAGAAATGGAGACTAGGTTCGGTTGACATCTGTGCAGTGAGCAGGTGAATGGGCTAAGCCAGTCCTCTGAGTGTGCTTGTTCAGATCTACCCTGAGTGTTAGGAGATAATCACCTAATTCACTCCTTCCCACAGATTCCCATTTTTCACCTCTACTAAGAGTTTTCAGGGTCTTAAGTGAAAGAAGAGACTAGTTGTGGGATCTTTCTAGAAGCTTGGCAGCTGGCAAAAATGGGAAGTTTTAATTATGTAGTGGCTGAGCCTTTTGGCATTTTTCTCTATTAATGGCCTGAGACTGATTTGAGAGAGGTCTTCTTCTCTAGTGGAGCCTTGCTATACCCACACTAAGCAAGAGGTTGTTATAGCATTTGGGTAATATCTATTCAGGATGGAAAGTATTTCAAAACACGGGACAGAAGTCTTCATTTAGTGTTTCACTTTGCTAGGACAAAGTGTGGAAAACCAACTAATCTTTGCAAGTCTTAACTTCTTCATCTTTAAAATGATCCCCTGCTATCTACTTCAGAACTTTGCTGTGGGAATTGAAATAACTTTGATCAAGAATGCAAAGTGCCTTGTGCTTTGTGATTCAATGGGACTTGCAAAGAAATTACATGGACTTATTCTTCAAAACCAAAATCAGAAATGGCCAACAATTTGACCTGTCTTCTTTGCCCAAACGGGTGAGAAGTATTTGTTTAACAAAATGGTATTAAATTTTTCCCATATGTCAGATAATATAATACAGTTTTGAATCAATTCCCGAAGTGGGAAATCTAATATTGGTGGTGGCATTTCATGGGGCAGAACACAGGAGCTGTAGGAAGATATTTGCATGAGCTGGTACATCTTTAGGTCATACCCCTGCACTCAATATATAAGAAAACACAGAAGAAAGACACATTCTAAAAGGTGGAGAGGACAAATTGACCTTTGCAAACACATTAGGGTTTATGCATAATAGAATTCAAATCACTGATCCACAGTTGGGAACCATACAGACAGGAAGTAATAATGTCAGGAATTCAACTACTTAAATAAAATTGGATCTAAATGGACCAAAAGTGAGTGTTTCTCAAATGAATCTAGAATGCTTCATACTGGGACTTTGAGCAAACATTTGGGGAATTGGCAAGAGCAGAGAATCTGCAGATGTTTTCCATATATGTAGTATATATTAAATAACTGAGTGAACCCTAGAATTCAGGAAATGCTCAGACATATAGGGAAATTATTAAGTGGTGAAAAATCTGTTCGCTTTCCTGACACCCTCCCTCTTGTCTAAATCAATTAGGAACATTCATCTAACCCACCCATATAGGTCACCGGAAATCACACTGATCAGAACTCTGAGAAAATCTGGAAACTGAGAACTATTAACTAAGCTTTTATCATTAATTGTTATGCTTCCTTTTTTCTCTTCTAAGCTTTTATTGGGAAATTTTCCCCAAAGCTATAATTACACCGAATAATGACAGAACTTGTTTAATGAAGCAGAGAGCAGAAACTTTTTGAGATAGCAAAATTTGCAACCAATTAAATATTAATGAAAAATAGTCTGCCTCAGAATCCATTTTTTATATTCATTTTATCTCATATTTTCATTTAATCTACAGAAAGTTCAATCATCAATTATATTAGAATTAATGAAATAAAAAAATATATGAATAATTTCATGATTTTCCCAAGAGCAGTTTTTCTGTAGCAATTAAGAATATGAATGAAAAAGAGGTTAAAATCACTGTAAAGAACCAGACATTACTAGATTATTAAAATAAAAGCTATCAAATGACATCAGAATGGAGAGAATAGCCTTTATTCATGGGTGTGTCTAGTTGCTGATTTTTTAAAAAGATTTTATCTGCTTAGTTGTAGAATAACGTCCTGATGTTATATATGAGTAGCATCTCAATCCAAGTAACATTTCATGAATAACCCAAATATTTATTGGGGTAGGTTTATTCTTGGGTAACAATTCCCTTTTATTTTAGTTCTGCAAATACTATACATAAAACCCAAAGTTTATTATCTTAGAGTGATAAGAAGATTTTTAAATAACAGAAAGTATACTCTAAGTAATATTAACATGGGTAGGCAATATACCGTGACCAACGATTGATGACAAAATGTTATGTAGGAGCTTCTGGTGCCACCTGAAATTTCTTAATTTCAGGGTGAATGCATATCTGGATTCAGGGATTTCCTCTGTCAGCTCAGTTGATCAGCCATGCGATCTTGGATACTAGCTGTTCTCCTATTTATTTAGGTAGAATTTTTGAATTCCTGTCTTTTCGTTAACCACAGGCCATACAGCAGCTATGGGCTGCCTGATCTCATACACACCTGGGCCACAAAATCCTTCCTCTATTATTCCCACAAAGAAGGGAAACAGGACATTTTAATAGGTGGCAGCCATATTGACTGTCTTCTAATATTTTCTTTTTCTAATTTATTTTTAAAAAATATTTTATTTATTTATTTGAGAGAAAGAGAGAAAGAACAGGGTGAGAAGGAGAGAGAGAGAGTACAAGCGGTAGGAGGGGTAGAGGGAGAAGCATACTTCCTGCTAAGTAGGGAGCCTAATGAGGGCACCAAGATTATGACCTGAGCCCAAGGCAGACACTTAACCAAGTGAGCCACCCAGGTGCCCTTCTCTAATATTTTCTAGTTAGCCTATTTCACTAGAATGTTAATTCCTTGGAGGTAGGAATTCTATTTGTCTTTTTACTATAGGTCCCCCAGTTCACAGAAAATTACATGGTCTAAGACAAACAAAAGAAGTATTCTTAATGACTCATCCAGAGTTATTCCTACAACTTTTTCAGTTTACAAGGACCCTTCTGCCAACTCAACCTAGATCATTTCTATATTATCTCTATAGTTAATATTTTTATTTATTTATTTATTTTTAAAGATTGCAGAGGAAGAGGAAGAAGCAGACTCTGCTGAGCAAGGATCCTGGTGTAGGGCTCAATCCCTGAACCCTGAGATCATGACCTGAACTGAAGGAAGATGCTTAACCAACAGAGCCACCTAGGCACCCCATATCAGTTAGTATTTAATATAGAAATTTACATAGTTATTTATTTACAAATAAGTATAGTTATTTACATTATACTTGAATTTGTCCAAGTGGAACCATTTATCCTTAAGTGTAAAGCAATATTCCTAGAACCATCAGTAACACATTAAAAAAAGTGACTAGAACCACCCCTATCCAGTCACTGCCAACTTGAAAGAAACAGAGCAAAACAATAATGGCTGAATAAGGAAGACAGCTGGAATCATATCTCACTAGTTTGGTGGGGTACCTGGTGGCTTAGTCAGTTAACTGTCTGGCTCCTAATTTCCCCTCAGGTCGTGATCTCAGGGTCATGAGATTTAGCCCCTATGTTGGGCGCCATGTTTAGTGGGGAGTCTGCTTGAGGATTTCTCTCCCTCCTTGCTCAGACTCTCCCCCCTCTCAAATAAATAAATGAATCTTAAAAGAAAATATTTTGCTAGTTTGGGGACTGAAACAATAGGACATAGAACTTTGAAAGGTTTTCTAAGTTACTTAAGAAAAAGGAAAATTCAAGATTTATTCCTTTTTTAAAGTCTCATTAAGTAGAAGTAGATACAACTATTCCATTTCGGTCTCGATGTATTGATGGAGGACTGTGCTTTAAAAAGTCCCCCAGTACTGTGGGGATCTTTTACCGTGTGCTGTGGTGTTCACCTCTTCCTGTTTCCCATGCTCATACATTGGAATTATCTTGGCATTTTTAAGAGTATCCAGGCATAGAATCTTATTTGGATTCAATTTGTGGTTTTCCTGACTAATACCTGCATTACTTGTGCTCCTTTTGCCTTTTACTTTTCCTAAAACTATGGACTCCATTCCCTTGAATATCTTTCAATGTTCTATTTCAAATCAATTCTTTTATCGTCTGTCAGAACTCACTTCCTGAGGAAATTCAGTTCAGTTTTATGTAATGAATTGATGTAGTGTATCCCCACTACGTGCCAGGCATTTTGCTGGGCACTGAGGATATCACACAACACAAAGTACACACGATCCCTGCCTCCATGGAGCAAAAGAGAACCTTCTCGTAAGATTGGGATCAAGTGTGGGATTACTATAATCACATACACACATGGCCAAATTATTGCCAGGGTCAAATGAGTTTTGAAACCAAAACAACAAACACCAGTAATAAGGGAAATAGGAATGAAAATAAAAAGTTAAAAAAAGAAAAAAGAAAAGAAAAAGCTACTCCTTTAATACACATACATCGTCAGTTCTGGGTGGCCACAGCCCCTCCCCTACGCCCTTCTCTGACCATCATCTCTTCCTCTGTTCACATGAAAGATGGACTTTCCCAAGTGGGGTGGTTAGTCCTCAGGTCTGGCTCTTAAAAGAGGGAGGGGCTGAGGATCAGTGGGACTGGAAGGACAGTGACCCCTGGGAGGTGGGTGTGGAGTCTGGGCACTTCATTACAGTTTCCCTTCACCAACAGATTCCAATATCAGTTTAAAAATTCAAGTTGGGGATGTGGCAGCCTCCATAATCATGTGAGCCATTTCCTAAAAATAAGTCTTTCTCTATCTCTTTCTCCCTACACACACACACACACACACACACACACACACACACACACACTTGGATTTGATCCTTTGGCGAACAGAACCTTGACCCCTGACTAGTATTGCACCCAAACTGCTTCTGCTTCTGTTTCCATGAGTTTCCTTACGTAAATATTTTCCATAAAGTATGATGTATTTGCTTTTCTGTGTTCAAAAATAGAGAAAATACAGTTTATCAACAAGAACTACAGTATAGTTCTTTGTACAAACTAATACGCATACCTTTAGCAACAGTAAGAAAACACTGAGAAACGCCATTGATAGATATTATTAAAAATAAACAATTGGGAGAAAAACAGAAACAGTAAAGATTTAAAATTCGTAAGAAGATATTCTGAAAACCTTTATGCCAACAAGTTTCAAAATTTTGATAAAGCCTGTATACTTCTAGAAATGAAACATATACCTGTTTTCCTTTTTATTTTATTGAAATTCAATTAGTCAACCTACAGTACATCATTAGTTTTTGATGTAATGCTCCATGATTCATTAGTTGCATATAATACATCTATTTTTAAAAAGAGAAGACATCTGCATAAGCCCATGACCATTACTACATTAAATAAGTAATCGAAGTTTTCTTACCAAGAAGATTCCAGGCTCACACTGTTTCCAGGTAGGTTTCACTGAACTCTCAGAGAAGAGGTAATCTCCATGCTAAACGAGATGAGGAACAGAATATCGAAAGAGTTTTCTAACTTAGTGAATCAGCCAATGTAATTTTAGGGCCAAAATAAGAACGTTTTGATCACTTATGAACATAGATTAGAAATCCTCAAAATTAACAAATCCGATCTGTTCATGTACATAACAGCGTCAGTTTTATTTCACTTACGTCGTTAGTGTATCCACGTTTCAGTGAACTGCGATTATTTCCATGGTGAGAATGACAGATGCGGCATAATGAGCCTGTGTTTGAGGGAAAGCGGGCACAGGAAGGTGTCGGGACATGAAGGAATAGCATCTGACCTAGTCCTTGGTGTTCAAGAGGGAATGACAGGCCCATTGTCAAGAATGAAAGGGTTATTCAGGAAGATAAACTCTAAGGACATTCGAGGCCAAGGAGACGGAGAAACACGCTGCGTTGAAAGCGCACGGCAGCTCTGAGTCACTGCGGATGGCTGGACGGTGACAAGAGTCGGGTACGCGATGAGCTCGGCAGTTAGATGTGCTCCACGGGAGGTCTCCTGTCCTGGGCTGGTTCTCAGCAGCCTCACCTCATGGGGATGTTCTCTGACATCCCCCAGGAGTGCTGCTTTGGCTCCCATGTTTCTTGACCTTCCACCCACTGTCAGTATCCCCTTAGCCAGGACAGAGGCGATGCAGTTTCTTGTGTCTGTGAGTCCGGAGTGCTTCCCCATGAATCCAGAACAATGGCTTTTACTTTCATCCTCACTTTGCCTGCTCTGGGTCTTGTCTGTGGTGGGCCCTCAACACCTCTTCGCCGACTGATGGATGGCACACTGGCGAGGACCACAGCCAGTTAATTAAGTCGGACACATGGCTCGACTGTCGCAGGGAGAAAACCAGAAACAGATGGAACGTGAAATGTGGGAAGAATTTGCAAGGAAGGACGGGGCGGGCATACACACAGGCGAACTCACATCTTTAGAGAAGCGATGGGTCAACAGGCAGGGGGGAGCCTCGGCTCTCCTTCCAACCAACAGCATTTCCGTACGGAGCCAAGGGCCAAGGGATCTGGGGTCAGTGGCCAGTTCTTGAGCCCAGCATGTTGCCAGGTGGACGAATGACCTTGAACCCATCGGGGAAACTTTTTGAATGACGGTTTCCTCAGCTGAACATGAGGAAAACGCGTTCTTCACATGGTTGTCGTAAAGACCACACAAAATACTGCCCATGACAGTGCCTTAAAATCTGCAAGCTGTTACCGCCTTGTAATTACCCAGCCTGCCTGCTTTCAGCCGGAGAAAGACAAAGCACACTGAAAAACAAAATCCAAACAAATGCAAAATAAAAACTAATAGAAAACAGGAAACGATGTCAGGCATGAAACCTTGGCCTCCTTTCCACATGGAGAAGCATTTCCCATAAAGGCATATATATAACCGGGTGACTGGAAAACCTCAGGAAAGTTCCATTTCCTCTCCTTCCTTGCTTCGCTCTGCTCAGCATACAGGAATAGGTGCTTGGAGGCCTTGCAAGGACTCATTAGTCCTCTGTAAGAGGACCTGCCCTGAAGTTCATGCTTATTATCCTAGAAGCTGCAGATGTGATGGGCATAATCACTGCGTTTCCTTGGAGCAGGTTTGTGCATTTACGACTCACCTTCGGGGCACCCGCAGGCCCTCAGAACTCACTTACTGCTCTGTCAGCAAGAACCCAGGGACAGTGTGCTGCAAGCCAGGCCTCTGGGCCACACGGGGTTTCAGACACTGCCTGTGGAATAGTAATCCCCTTTACGGTTCTCTAACTCACACCCGCCCTCCTCGCTAATACATCAATAATGCACTTGAATTTTTTTCTTTTTCAACCAGTAGAGGGATTGCAAGGTTTTAGAGCACACTGATCACTATCGTGATGGCCACAGCTGTTTAATTACTGCTAAACTCTCCTTTCTATCCGCTTCCAAATCTGGGGCATCACAATTCTAATCTCCAGGGCAGGGACCTACTTTTCTGTATCTGACTGTGCCTTTAGCTGGATATGTGACCTTGGAAATCGTCCTCCTGGTGCTGCCTCGCTGCAAAGCGAGGTTGTGGCTAGATGTCACTGCTGTTCCTTCTCCCACAAGCGCCCCCTTCTCCCTTGTCTCTGCTCACAGAATGCGCACTGAGGCGGGAGTCCTCACAGGCACCTGACGGCTGTGTTGTGGCTTTGGCAGAGCTGCGAGACCTTCTCTTGTACAGCAGTAGAGCTGATTCCACTCCCACTCAGCAACTGACAGTGTCCCTGTGCGGGGTCGGAGCACCTCTCCGTCAGAACAATATTTGGTTCTGTTGGCTTTCATAAACTGCCATTCCTGTACTGAGTGGGGCCGAATCCTATGGTGAACTTCTGTGACCTCCTTCACAGCAAAATAAGAATGCATGGTTGTTCTTTTGCCCTTGAAAGCACAGATAATCAGCATTCTTGTCTGTCCCAGTGACATCCGTCGACATACCCCCTGCACTGCATGTAACTCCCAGGAGCTGCAGAACAGAGATTACAGGGGGCACGAGGTTTCATGACATCGGCCAGTCCACTCACCTAGGGCTCCTTCTGCCTGCAAATTGCACTTTGTTCCTTTCATCTAGTGAGTCAGTGGGTTGGGGATGTATGTGCTTTTTGTTCTTACAGTATAAATGGCAAGAGAGGTCTTGTAATACCACAGCTTGATGGAAATTTTGAGATTTTCTATGAAACCAGATGTCCAGTCTTAGTAAAATTTAGTGAACTATGTAATATAGATGCTTATAGATAGTAAACATTTTTACTATTGATTCTTATCTTTCATAGGTCCAAACTGATCTAAATTTCTTAAAGAATGGCTAATGATGAAGAAAAGAACAAGAGGTGCAGGCATAATAGTGTCGAGACAGGACCTTAGGCACTTTTTGTATTACAAGAGGAGTTGATCATAATAATTTTGGGGGTGTTTATCATCTTTATTTGTATAGAACACTTATAAATCTAGAAGAGTTACCAAAAATATTTCTTCAGTAAATATCTTGAAATACCAGTAAAATCTGAAAAATCAGTAAATATCAGTAAATATTTTGAAATATATTGATGTAAAAATATAGGTTTCAATTTTGAGACCATTTTTGTTACTTGATGAAAAAATGGTACATCTGTATTGCAAGAAAGAGTAGCATAAACAGTTCCGGGGTTATTGAGGATGAAGGTTGTATGAGCTTCAGTGACTCTTTTTGGAGCCCAATCTCCTTTTCTCCCAAGCAAGAACTTGAGATTTGAAGCCAACTTGAAGCAGCTCTACAATTTACCAGCTGAGGCTCACAAAAGTCCAAATATCCTCCTTACCTGTAAGATAGGATTCAACAGAACATGCCTCATTGGGTTGAAGAAGAATCAAATGCAGTGTGGCACGCTGAATACCTAGCACATTCATGGCCCGCCTGAGGCCCTTAATGAATCGTAACTGTGATCAACTTGGTCATTCCTGCTATAGGAAACAGAATGTACTTGAAATTTTGATTCTCACTCTGTTTTCAGGTAGATGTAGTAAACTAAAGCCAGTGAAATTGTTATGTTCTATGTGAAAATAATCAACAACCTGGAAAGCATCATCCCATCTTGAATACACGAAGCATAGGCATAAACTTTGTCTAGTGAGCATGCTGTGATTCCTTACTCCAAGGAGGAGATACTGCCAGAAAAAGAGAATATTTCTCTTCAACTCTTGTAGATCAAGAGATACTTAAAAGTGAGATGCAAGGGGAGCAGGGGCACTGTGCACTACCATGGGAAAAAGGTCATATGAGAAGGAAGGGGAAGCATTCAGACAGAACTCTGACCTTCTTCCCACCCAGGCTATGAGGAGGATGAGAATGTCCCCCACCACGGTAGTCAAGGAGAGGGCATTTGGAGGAGAATGCACAAGAAGTCCAGATCCCTGCACACTGTGGGCTTGCAGAACAGCAGTGGGAGTAGAGGAGCTATAGAGACAGAAGCAGTCTGTGTATTGTCCTAAGAAGGCAACTGGGCAGTGAGCAAGACCAAGAACTTGCCAAAGCGAAAATGCTAACACAAAGCACTGGAGGCAGGCAGAGCACAGGCACAGAGAGCACACACACAGTTAATAGCTTTATTTGTAGCCTAGAGATGAGGTACTGGCACTTGTCCCTAGTGATAGGGACAATAAATAATATATTATATATCAATATATCAATCAATATATCAACATATATCAATATAAGGACAGTGGCTCCTGTGCACAGTGCATTGCAAAAGTAACATGAAGTGTTTTTGCATTGCTCCCCAAGTGGGTGCACACAAATGTATACACATATATACACGTTTTGGGGTCTCCTAAAACTTAAAAGTCTCCCATTGCTATGTTTAAAAGAGGAATACAAACAAATGGTCTCAATGGCATTGTTCACTTTCACCATCCTGGTGCCTGATGGGATAGTCCAAGGTGAGGATCTGCGGACAGACTGTTGTGTTATGTTTCTACTACTACATAACAATAATAACACAAACTTAGAAACTTAAAACCACACACATTTATTACCTCAGTTTCTGTGGACCAGGAGTCTGAGTCTGGGTTTGTTGGGTCCTCTGCAAAGCTTCAAACTAGGGGTCAGAAAGGGCTGAGTTCTCATCTGGGGCTCAACTGAGGAAGGATCCACTTCCAAGTTCACATGGTTGCTGGCAGATTTTAAGTCCTTGCAGGCTGCTGGATGAAGGCCCCAGTGTCTTACTGACTGTCTTCCAGAGTTTTCTCTCCATTTTTTGCTATGTGGCACTCTCCTTAGTGCAGCTTACAACCTGGCAGCTTGTCAATTCACCGTCAACAGGGAGAAGAGACTCTCAGTGTGATAATTCTTATAATTTTATGCAATTTTATCAAGGATGCGAAATCCTATCAACTTTGTTGTATTTTATCAGTTAAAAGCAAATAATGGTTCTCACCCAAGGTCATAAGGAATGACTTATGTCAGAGCATGAAGACCAAGAAGAGTAGATCATCTGGACCAACTCAGAGTCTGTCCACCAAAACTACTATGTAAAGACGTTGAATACTAGCCTTTTCAGTTTCACTCTGAGATGCATATAATTATTACTTTATGGAAGAAAAATTAGTCTCCCAGGGGTAATTGCCCAAAGGTCACAAGCTAGTAGAAATGCACCTGGGATTTAAATATAGATCAAAGCAGGTGTTTTTCTTCCACACTGCCCTTCTTTTTTGGGAAGACCAAAAGATAATCTATAAGAATGGGGCAAGAGTGGTCAGCTGAAATGACCTCAGCCTCTGTCTCTGATAGTTCATCAACACCTCTTCTTTCCCATAGCCCTCACTGTCATCTTTAAGTAGTAGAATCACTTCAAGCTCACTGGCCTAGAGGGCCAGGACACTCTCAGTGAGGATTATTCTTCTCAACTCTTACAGAAACCACTATTTAGAATTCTATTTAAGAGAAACTCTGTGATGACTATGTTCTCTCAAATCACACGAGAATGCTTTGATTTGGAGTGGGGAGACATTTCTGACTTTTTTGGGTGAAAAAAGTCAGGTGATTGTTGGTTTAGAGAATCCTTCACTGTCTTGTAGTTGAATCCAGAAGGTATGTAAGGAGAGAAGCTATACTGGACCAAGAAATTAGATGCTTCTTTGGGTTCCTGTAACTGCTTGTCTTCTTCCTTCTAAAGCACCACCTGCCTCCCCGACTTCATTTTTGGGCACAGCCTTTGAAGATGTGCCTGACATGGCTGGAAGCTCTGAGCCTGCCTGGCCCTCATCCCCCACATAACTAGCCCATCTAGTTGTGAGAGAGATGCCCAGTGAGATGCCCATCTACTTTCGGTCACTGATGAAGCACCTTGTGTAGGACTGAGATGCAGTATCCCATGCTGCTGCTGAATTCCAGAGGTACTCACTCTCCATGGGATGAATGAGTCAATGGAAGGGAACAATGGAGTATGGGAAGGAGGTAGGTTGATAAATCTCCTTCCTTCTTTTCCCCTATATTCTACTCCAAAGCACAGATTTTTATCATGGGCTTTTCTGTATCTTCAAGGTTTGTGGTGAGGCAGAAGGATGATGTTGTCCCCTGGCTTCACAGGTTTCTTTGAACTCACTTCCCTTCATTCCCTACCCTGGGTTTGCATCTACCAAATAAAGCCTTTGATTTTTGTTTTCTAGATGACTCAGGCTGAGACACGAGCCCAACATGAAAGGTGCTCATGCTCATACCTTCCTGGATCGTGGAGCTGAATTACAAAATTGAGATTTAATACAATGGACATTTCAAGGAACGCCACACTCCTTGCACGATGGAGGGATGAACACTGCACTCGAGCTTTCAAGGCAAATGCTTTTTGTGTCATCATCAAGATGATTAGCTTCACACATTACACAAAGAAGTGACTCATAAAACATGTATCGATGTTGCTTTGAGAACAGCCGCTGCCAGCCTGCAGGAATGCACAAAAGACTATCAGCCTCCGATCAATCTTTGCAGTTCTGGAAGAAGAGCGGAGACAGAAATAACTCTTTGTGGGGATGACTGACATTTCTGGCCAGGCATCCTTTGTTAATCTAACACACGGGATTCAGACAAATTGGATCTGGAAAGCACTCCTGTCACAATGTGGCTGCCGGGTCTGTGGAAAGGCAGCAGCCGTGCTTGCAGGATGTGTTCGCTGCTCTCCCAAGCTCTTTCTGAATAATCCAAGCTGTGAAGCTTACGTGGGGAAGCAGATATCTACAAATTAGGCAAAGTGTTCCTGTGATACGGTGTAGTCCCTGTGAGAAGTCAGAGGTGGAGAGGGCCTTGCTTGGGACCCTCCTGATGGATTGTGCATTTCCTTCCTCCTTTCATTCATTGGACCCCATAATTGGATAGAACTTTCTGTTCTTATGCAAGTGTTCCATGGCCCTGTTATCTGATATTGTAGTCGCTAGACTTTTATGATAATGGAGCACTTAAAATCGGACTAGAATGGCCAGGAGCTGAAGTTTTAATTTTATTTAATTTCAATTAATTTAAATTTAAATAAGCCCAATGTGGCTAGTGACTACCCTATAGATAGCACAGCTATACATTCATTCAGTTAAAAATATGTATTGAATAGCTCCTAAGTGATCTCTTAGAAGTTGCTTGATGAGTATTTTGGGGGGATTGTGGGTACTCAATAGTTATTTTATTTTATTTTTATTTTAATACAGTTTTTAAGAAATAATATGAAGAAGGTAAGCTGGGTTCAAAATATTTATAATAAAATAAGAATAAAATAAGAACTATAATATTTATAATAAAATAAATATTTTTATAATAAAATTTTATAATATTTAATTTATAATATAATTATATATTATATAAATATAATTATTATAAATAATATTTAATTTATGATAGAATTTATACTAAATATTTTATTTATAATAAAATAAGAACTATTTTCAGTAAGACATGCATACAATGTTGTGGGAATAGATGCAGAAGATAGAATAGTTTATTTTATTCACTCATGTATAATTGCATTGATTCAAATATAATTTAAAATGGCTAAGGTAAAAATTAGGCATCTCTTCATAGTTGATGCTGGAATGGAATTCCGACCAGAGAGAAAAGAAAAGGTTGAGTAAAATGCCCAGAAACAGCCTTTTTTTTGTGCATGATGGAATAGATACAAAGAGCCTGGAGACTGAACAAAGAGGAATAAGGGATTGTATATCATCTCCATCCAAGAAATGAAAAGGCAAATTTTCTGTGTGTTTGGATTAGGGGGTAAATATATATATATTACATATGTTAATATATATATATTATATACACATATATATTAAAAATACATATGTGTGTATATATCTCTATCTATCTATCTATATTAGAAGGAAAATAAAACTGCGCAGAATTTCTGATCAGAACACAGAATTTCTTATCTGATAATCACAAATTGCAACTTAATAACTTGTCATCTCCCCAAAAAAAAACTAGTGGTTTTTTCCAACAGACTAGACCTACTCACTGAATTACAACAAGAATGCCCTCGGGGAAATCATAGAAAGCTCTGGCCATGGAACCTGTTTCAAGCACCAATTATTTACAATGCAGTGTCAAGTTCACCATGAAGAGCAGACTACTATATGGCCTGGATGCTCAGATTTGGCAATTTACTATTTTATACTAGTTACAGTGATGTGCTCTGCCTGCAAGTACTGATGGTAACCTCCTTGATCAGCAAGAATTTTAGTATTTGGAAATAAAAATTGCAATGTGGGGACAGAATGTCCTTACCTTCAATGTAGAGAAATAATTGGGAAAAGTCAAGTCATAGAAATTCCATCCAGTAAAAGGAAAATGGAAGCAATTTGCTTGACCTTTTTCTTTTGCTTGCTGAGATTAACAAGAGGGGGACAAGAAGCGAGTTTGTGTCTGGGGTGGTGGGGGGTGGGGGAAGCTGAATTTAACCTTCACAGCTCTGGGAGGTAGGTAATAATAGTTTGAATTAATAGGTGATGAAGTCCAGCTCTGTGAGGCCTCATAATGTTTTTAAGGTCATAAGGCATGTCTGTTTCAGACAAAGTTGAGTTGGTCTTATTCCAGAGCTGTCGTCTTTTTCATTACATCATGCCCTTTTGAAGCTATCCATTGCTTTCCATCTCAAGTGCAACAGCACAAGTTAATGGAATGAAGGAAAAATTTAAGACAGTTACCTAGCTGATGATTATGTGTGGTAGAATATGATGTCATATTTAAGAAAATGCCATGGGATTCCAGTCCAAAGCACAGTGGGGATACACGTGGTTGAATAGAAATGGGGGGACTTCATGGAGGACAGGTTTGAATGCAGATAAGTTTGACAGTGAAGTAGGAGTACAGGAGATGAGGAGGCAGCCTAAAGGATAGAAAACCTTCCTGAAGAATCTTTGTCACTTTTGGCTGGAGACTGAGGGGGGAAATAGAAGTCCAATGTGCTATCCATTGTGCCACAGAGCCAGCTTGAGGGGGGAAATAAATCTTGGATTAAGTGTTACAGAAAGCTCTGGGGCTGAAAAGACCCCCAGTATATGTTAATTATGTTCAGTTAGAGAAAGTTAAATCCTGCTACTTCAAAGCTTCAAACTATACACACACACACACACACACACACACACACACACACACACAAAACATATATATATAATCAACAAAGATATATATATATACACACACATATATGTATGTGTATATATATGAACTTATGTATATATATTTATTGAGTAAGAAATGCAGAATTTACTTCTGGGCCAGAATAACACATTAGTTGGGGAAAATAATTTTATTTGAAAGTATTGGTTAAGTGCATTTATTTGGGCCATGAACTAGAGAGCAAATAAGAAAGATGTTGTTCCTGCCCCACTTGAGCTAGGGGTATGTTTGCAAAGACAGGTATGGCATGCTTTAGGAAGGAGAAACAAACTTGCATAAAAGGTGCTCATTTGGGAGGTGAGGTCTCAGAAAGGTTTCCTCGAGGGGTAGAGGGATAGGGTTTGCTAGATTTGGGGTAGGTGGTGGGATGGGGAGGAATAGTGTCCCAGGCAGAGGGAACAGCATGTGCAAAGGCCCTGTTGGAAGGAATCATTTAGCTACTTTGCCTTTTTCCAGGGATACCCATGAAGCTAAAGTCCATTGATAACCAAGTAGAGAGTCATAGGAAGAGGGCACTGGAGAATATTCAAAGGCCAGGGTGCTCACAACCTTCTGGAGAAGGGGATTTTATTCTGAGAACCCTGAATCTGTCTATTCCACAAAGGCCACCTCTAGTTCTTGGGGAAAGGAAGGTTAAAGTGAACCTGAATGCATGAAAAAGAAACATTGTTTCCAAAGAGGCAAAGAGTTCACAGAATTGTGATTCCCTCTGAAAACACAAAGAATTTGTCAACTGACAGCCTAGCCCCTCAATGTACACAGTGGGATTCAGGTCAGTCGTGGTTTGCTCTTGGAGTGAGCAGCTTCAACAAGGTTTTGGCCAGACACCTACTTGAGACTGGGAGCTCAGAGCAATAGGGCACAGACAACTGCATGCACGCTTTCTCAGCACTAAATTCTAGCTGGAGACCATGGAGAAGGGCAGATCCAGACTTTTTGCTGCCTACTGTTGACATCCCATTCACCGAATTTAAGATGGAATACAAAAATGTACTGGTGTTCAGCCATTATGTCCTGATGTAATTTATTTTGCCTTTGGCACTATCATTTAGGGCCATACCCTTCTGGGGGAGAATAGGGTTCCCTCCCAAAGGAGTGATATTCCCACCATCGGTCATCTTAGATGAGGTGCATTTAAGGGATTAAAATTTAGGATGGGAGAAGCTGACTTTAGAAGAGAGAAGGGTGACCCTCCTCTGAAACCAGATGAGTTTCAGTCACTGAGAACCTTCACAGTAGGCAAAGTCCCTTGCTTTAGTATGTGGAGGCAGGCCAACACCCCAAAGAAAGCTCTATTTGTGACAGACAGATGATGGATATGAGACTGTGGGCACGAAAGATGTCAAATCTTTGAAATGTTGCATCTTATTGTCTGTGATGTTCTTTGGTTTTGTTGCCTTGTAAGGACATTGCTGCAGTAAAGGGAATGCATGGTGGCCAGAAATGCAGCCTAGTGAAGAAACATGGAACACTTGTTCCTGAGGACAAGCCCTAGGAGCCTGGAGGTAGGCTGGGGTCTGAAGGGGGAGCTCTTGCTTTGTAGTGTGAGAATGTAATGGGAACATGACCTTGCATGGTTGTCCAAGATTGGAGAGGGCTGGCCAGATCAGTAGGAGGGTGGAGAGAAAAGATCCTGGAAATAATCCTAGATAGGGAGCCTTGGAAGGAATGGATGCACAAAGCTCTCAAGTGGGTTTGGAGGATATAGGTAGGTTGTTGTCCCTGGGGTTCAATAATGGAGATCTTTGGGAGGTGAGTATGAACTATAAGTAAATACAGAACAGCAGATAATACTACATAGGGGAATGCCATAGTCGGATCTGGAATTGAGAAAGATTGTTCTACTTTTATCAAGGGGCATGAAGTTAAGGAGGCTTTTTTGGTGCCATCTGTACAGAGGAAAGGCAAGAAAGGGATATTCTAGGTCTGTAAAGGTAGAGGTAGAAAGGAGGAAATACCTGATTGGTAAGAAAACAGAATCTTAAAAACTGGGAATAATGAATCTTGGTAGTTGGAGAAGTGAGGTTTCCAGTTTAAATACTTGTCTATGGCTATTTAAAACAACTAGCAATATCTCTTTAAAAATGATGAACAAATACTTCTTTTGGTTGAATTGTCTAATTTCCTGATTAGTGTGAGTTTACACCTGGATGGTTCAAATATTCATGAAGCCATTATTAGAATAAAGGAACTAAATTTCATTTTTTATTTCAAAACAGAATGCTTAGGAATGGCAGCAGGTGCATTCACAAGCAACATGAATGTTATGGTAGGTAGGAAATTGAGGATTCCCAGATAGATTTAGGGAGGTAGGGTCATATTGAGGAAAACAGTCTGGGAGCCAAAAGGAGATGAACTTCCATCTAATAGGAGTGGTTAAGACTCAAGATTGATCCCTTATATCCAGATGTTTACTATCATAAAGCCACCAAAAACAACAAAAAACATTTGGGATATGTAAAGTATTCCGAGGGGGAAAGAAGGGGAAGATACAGTTTAATTTTCTTTCTCCAGGGAGCAAGGAAGATAATGAATAGTCTTACACCACAGCCAGCATGTTTGGTTGGTAGGGAGGAGGAGGGACCCAGTGTTAAGTCTGACTGAACATTGCAGAAGTTGCCGGGGGAGAATGCCATTAAGGCAGAAGCTCTGGAATATTCCCAGCTATCTCCAGTTCTGATGGATGCCTTAAGAACTATCTCATCGGGATGCTAGCCATGGGAGCTTATGACATCAGGTATTAATTCAGCTCTGAAATTTTATGTTATTTTCCCTATGAGGATTCCTTTACATTTTCTGGCTTAAAGTCACAGTAGACATTCCATCTCTACCAGGACAACTTGTATCTTGGCTCAAATTAAATTGATCAGCATACAAATACTTCCATCATATTTATGATGGTCCTTATCTTTTTGGAAAAAAACCCAATCATTTGACATGAGTGACTTTAATGACCTAGAAAAAATATATATTAAACTTAGGTTTTGCTCATTTATAACTGTGATTATCTGAAGTAAAGTAGGCCCAGGCATTACATGTGGACTACTTTACAGGAAAAGCAAGGAGTTGATGTATCTGGGGAAACAAAACTGCTGAGAGATAACTAACCCTTTCTGAAGCAAACTTTTAAATGATCGATAAGGAATCTATAAATGAAATATCAGTACATTTTTAAGATTGATCTCTTTTGTTGCCCTGGAGGATGTGTATATTTTCTGTATCTTTACTCTTTGCCTCCCTGTGCCAAGAAGCATGTACTCCCTGCCTGCCCACTTTTCTTTCTGCACATATAATGTAGTAGTTGTCACATGACATTAGTGTGATTTTTTTAAAAGATTTTATTTATTTATTTATTTATTTATTTGACAGAAATCACAAGTAGGCAGAGAGACAGACAGAGAGAGAAGGGGAGGCATGCTCCCCATTGAGCAGAGAGCCCAATGTAGGGCTTGATCCAGGACCCCGAGATCATGAACTGAGCCAAAGGCAGAGGCTTTAACCCACTGAGCCACCCAGGCACCCCGACGTTAGTGTGATGTTTACGGGATGGTTTCTCCACCAGACCTAGAGCTCCAGGACACTGTGGGCCAGGATGTACTGCTTGGCAGTCCTGGCTTTCAGCTCAATGCTGTTGTAGATGAGAGGTTCCACCAGTAAGTGTTGGATAGAAAAATTCTTCCATAAGCTGAGGAAGGACCACTGATGGATTGCAGTATTGAATACATCTACTTGGAGGCAAAAGATGTACGTTTAACAAAAGAGTGTCACAAGCTCAAATCCTTTAAAACAAAACAACAACAACAACACCAAACCCATATGTCCACGAAATCTATGGTCTGGTGGTCTGGTTAAAAACCAGAAAGGAATGTGTGGCTCCAGGCTCAGTGGAGGAAAGCAGCTTTCCCTAAATGCCCTTCTTACTTAACTGAAGCAAAGAATGAAAGAAAGCACTAAGGAGTACATGGTCTACCTCAGGCGTTCAAATTCAAAGAAGAAGGCAAGTTCCCTGAGGGTAGGCTCTTTTGTTTATTTTCTCCACTGCTGTGTCTTTAGCACTCAGAGCTGTGCCTGGCATGGGAACAAAGAAGTATGTCTCCTGTGGAGAGTTTTAATCAAGACAGGATGTAGTCTTTCAATAAATGGTGCTGGGGAAAATGGACAACCCCATGCAGAAGAATGAAAATAGACCATTCTTTTACATCATACACAAAGATAAACTCAAAATGGATGAAAGACCTCAGTGTGCCACAGGAATCCATCAAAACTCTAGAGGACAGCATAGTCAGTAACCTCTTCAACATTGGCTACAGCAACTTCTTTGAAGACACATCTCTAAAGTCAAGGCAAACAAAAGCAAAAATGAAATTTGGGGACTTTGTCAAGATAAAAATTTTTTGCACAGCAAAGGAAATAGTCAACAAAACTAAGAGATAATCCACAGAATGGGAGGAAATAGTTGCAAATTACATTTCAGATAAAGGGCTGGTAGTCAAGATATATAAAGAACATATCAAACTCAACAGCCAAAAAACAAATAATCCAGTTAAGAAATGGGGAGGAAACATGAATAGACACTTCTCCAAAGAAGACATACAAATGACTAATACACACATGAGAAAATGTTCAACATCACTGGTCATCAGGGATATCCAAATAAAAACCACAATGAGATATCAACTTACATGAGTTAGAATGGCAAAAATTAACAAGACAAGAAAGGGGAATGCTCTTACCCCATTGGTGGGAATGTAAGCTGGTACAACCACTTTGGAAAACAGTATGGAGGTTCCTCAAGATGTTAAAAATAGAGCTATCCAACTACTCATCAATTGCACTACTAGGTATTTACTCCAAAGATACAGATTTAGTGAAAAGAAGGGGCACATGCATGCCAATGTTCATAGAAGCAATGTCCACAATAGCCAAACTGTGGAAAGAATGGAGATGCCCTTCAACAGACAAATGGATAAAGAAGATATGGTCCATATATACAATGGAGTATTTCTCAGCCATCAGAAAGGTGAATACCTGCAAATTGCATTGATATGGATGGAACTGAAGAAGATTATGCTGAATGAAATAAGTCAAGCAGAGAAAGACAATTGTAATATGGTTTCATACATATGTGGAACATAAGGAATAGTGTGGAGGACCACAGGGGAAGGATGGGAAAGCTGAATGGGAAGAAAAGGGAGACAAACCATGAGAGACTCTGGGAACCAAACCGAGGGTTGTGGAAGGGAGAGGAGTGGGGGGATTGGGTAACTGGGTGAAGGATATCAAGGACTGTAGTGATGAGCAATGGGTGTTATATCCAACTATTGAACTGTTGAACACTACGACAAAAACTAAAGATATACTAGATACTGGCTAAGTGAACATAAACACACACATACACACATGCACACACACACACACACACACAAAACCCTCCCTTTTCCAATTACAACAAAACAAAACAAAAAAGAAATAACCAAAAACAAAACAAAACAAAACAAAACAAAACAAAAACAAAAACAAAAAACAAAGAAATGATGCTGTACTTTGTCAAATGTTTTTTCTGTATCTATTGAGAAGATCATACGGTTCTTTTCTTGTCTTTTATTTATGTAGTGTATTACACTGATTAATTTCTGGTTGTTGAACCAACCTAGTGGCCCCAAGAACATATCCCACTTGTTTGTGGTGAATAATCTTTTAATGTACTGGTGGATCCCATTGGCTAGTATTTTGGTGAGAATTTTTGCATCCATTTTCATCAGGGATATTGGTCTATAATTCTCCTTTTGGTGGAGTCTTTGTCTAGTTTTGGGATCAAAGCAATGCTGGCCTCATAGAAAGAGTTTTGGAAGTTTTCCTTTCATTTCTATTTCTTGAAACAGCTTCAGAAGAATAGGTATTATTTCTTCTTTAAATTTTTGGTAGAATTCCCTTGGGAAGCCACCTAGCCCTGGCCTCTTACTTCTTGGGAGATTTTTGATTACTCCTTCAATTTCCTTGCTCATTTTGGGTCTGTTCAGGCTTTCTATTTCTTCTTGTTTCAGTTTTTGTAGTTTATACATCTCTAGGAATGCATCCATTTCTTCCAGATTGCCTAATTTGTTGGTATATAGTTGCTTATAATATGTCCTTGTAATTGTCTGTATTTCTTGGGTATTGGTTATGAAATCTCCTCTTCTATTCATGATTTTATTTCTTTGTGTCCTTTCTCTTTTCTTTTTAATAAGTCTGGCTAGGAGTTTATCAATCTTATTAATTCTGTCAAAGAACCAGCTCCCTAACTTCTCAGATCTGTTCTACTGTTTTTTTGGTTTCTATTTCATTGATTTGTGCTCTAATCTTTATTATTTATTTTTCCTTCTGGGTTTAGGCTTTATTTGCTGTTCTTTCTCTAGATTCTTTAGGTGTAAGGGTTGGTTGTGTATTTGAGACCTTCCCTGTTTCTTGAGAAAGTCTTGTATTGCTATATACTTTCTTCTTAAGACCTCCTTTGCTGCATCCCAAAGATTTTGGGCAGTTGTGTTTTCATTTTCATTTGTTTCCATGAATTTTTCAAATTCTTTAATTTCCTGGCTGACCCATTTATTCATTCTTCATAGTGTAGGGATAGAAGGGACATACTTTAATATCATAAAGTCTATATGAAAAGCCCACAGTGAATATCATTCTCAGTGGGGAACAACTGAGAGCTTTTCCCCTAAGGTCAGGAGCACAGCAGGGATGTCCATTATCACCACTGTTGTTCAACATAGTACTGGAAATCCTAGCCTCAGCAATCAGACAGCAAAAAGAAATAAGATGCATCCAAATCATCAAAGAAGAAGTCAAACTCTCACTCTTTGCAGGTGACGAGATATTCCATGTGGATAATTCAAAAGATTCCATCCCCAAATTGCAAGAACTCATACAGGAGTTCAGCAAAGTGGCAGGATATAAAATCAATGCACAGAAATAAGTTTCATTCCTATACACTAACAATGAGACAGAAATAAGAGAAATTAAGGAGTCAATTCCATTTACAATTGTACCCCAAACCATAAGATGCTAGGAATAAACCTTACTGAAGAGGCACTTATGAAAGAACACTTATGAAAGAAATTGAGGAAGACACAAAGAAATGGAAAAACGTTCCATGCTCATAGATTGGAAGAACAAATATTATTAAAATGTCTATGCTACTGAGAGCAATCTACACATTGAGTGCAATCCCTATTAAAATGCTATCAACTTTTTGTTGGTACAAACAGCTGGAACAAATAATCCTAAAATTTGTATGGAACTAGAAAAGACCCTGAATAGCCAAAGGAATGTTGAAAAAGAAAACCCAAACTGGTGGCTGTCCAATTTTCCCAACACCATTTGTTGAAAAGACAGTCTTTTCAACAAATGGTGTTGGGAAAATTGGACAGTCACATGCAGAAGAATGAAACTGGACCATTTCCATACACAAAAACAGACTCAACGTGGATGAAAGACCTCAGTGTGAGAGAGGAATCTATCAAAATTCTAAAGGAGAACACAGGCATCAACCACTTTGACCTTGGCCACAGCTTCTTGTTAGACATTTCTCCAAAAGGCAAGGGAAACAAGAGAAAAATGAACTATTGGTACTTCATTAGGATAAAAAACTTATGCATGGCAAAGGAAATAGTTAAAAAAAAAAAGAAGAAGAAGAAGAAAAAGAGGAAGAAGAAGACAACAGACAAAATGGGAAAAGATATTTGCAAATGACAGTTCCCATAAAGGGCTAGTATCCAAAATCTATAAAGAACTTACCAAACTCACCACCAAAAGAACAAATAATCCAAATAAGAAATGGGCATAAGACATGAACAGACATTTCTGCAAAGAAGACATCCAAATGGCCAACAGACACATGAAAAAAAATGCTCAAGATCACTAGCCATCAGGGAAATATAAATCAAAATCATACTGTGATACCCCCTCACACCAGTCAGAATCACTAAAATTAACAAGTCAAGAAATAACAGATGTAGGTGAGGATGTGGATAAAGGGGAACACTTCAACACTATTGGTAGGAATGCAAGTTTGTACAACCACTCTGGAAAACAGTATGGAGGTTCCTCCAAAGATTGAAAATAGAGCTATCCCATGACCAAGCAATTGCACTACCGGGTATTTACCCTACAGACACAAATGTAGTGATCCAAAGTTTATAGCAGCAATGTCCACACTAGCCAAACTAGATGTCCATCAACAGATGAATGGAAAAAGAAGATGTTATATATATATATATACACACACACACACACACATATATGAATATATATATATATGGAATATTACACAACAATCAAAAATGGAATCTTGTCATTTGCAATGATGTGGATAGAATTAGAGGATATTATGCTAAGCAAAATAAGTCAGAGAAAGACAATTATATGATCTCACTGATATATGGAATTTAAGAAACAAAACAGGATCATAGGGGAAGAGAGGATAAAGTAAAGCAAGACAAACCAGAAAGAGGGAAAAACCATAAGAGACTTTTAATCATAGGAAAAAGACTGAGGGTTGCTGGAGGGGAGCAGAGTGGAGGAATGGGGTAACTGGGTGATGGCCATTAAGGAGGACATGTGATGTAATGAGCACTTGATAGTATATAAAACTAATGAATCACAGGCCTGTCCCTTTAAAGCCAGTAATACATTATATGTTAATTAATTAAATTTAAATTTAAAAAGTTTAAATGTTCCCCCAAAAAAGTATTTCTTCTATGAGTTACTGAAAGAATCAAATGACTGAGTCAAATAAAATACTTCATAGGCTTGATTCAGCCCCTGGGAAAGCCCATCTGTAATTCTTGTTCTACAGATTATTCTCTAATTCATTACTTTCCCAAGTTTGGACTGGCTTCTTTCCTCTATGGAACACTATATTTATTAAAGTAAAAGAATATTAACACCAAGTGGACCCCTTGAAATGATCTTGTTCCAGTAAGGATTGTTTCTTTTTATTGGTCTTGGCCCTATTTTTTTTTAAAGATTTTATTTATTATTTGACAGAGAGAGATACAGTGAGCGAGAGAGGGAACACAAGCAGGGGGAGTGGGAGAGGAAGAAGCAGGCTTCCCGCTGAGCAGGACCCTGGGATCATGACCTGAGCTGAAGGCAGACGCCTAACAAGTGAGCCACCCAGGTGCCCAGGCCCTATATTTTCTAATACTATTTTCTTTCTTGGAAAGAAAGCAGCACACCAAAGCTCCCCCTACCCCCAAAACAAAAACAAAAACAAAGACAAAAACAAAAACAAAGACAAAAAACAAAAACAAAAACAAGACAACCATGGACACCTTTTAATGAACTAACCCTGGACCCCTACTATCTTTTCCACAACTCTGCAGCCTTTGGAGTGGGACTTTGGAGGGCTATAGATCTGAAGGTTTTCTCATTTACACTGCAAGTCGCTGAATTAACTGAGTTTTCTGGCATGGCACAGATCTTGTTTCAGAGCTAGTCACACATTACTGTGCAAGCAGATTTCCATTCAATGTGCCATTAAAAATACTTCAAGAGGAGAGCTGGGCAAGACAGGATAGATGATAATATTAAGGATTTAATTAAGTAATGATGATGGTATTTTGATTAAGTTTCTGAGAAATTTTATCTCTTAGACATGTGTGAGTATGTGTGTGTATATGCGTGTGTGTGTGTATACACACACATACTGAATTTTGTTTAGGTGATATGGTAACATGCCATTACTGAGATTCACTTTCAAATAATCAGAGACACGTGGGAGTGGTGGGGTTTGCGGGAATAAGACCGACCATGCCCAATCTGGGTGCAGACACAAGATGCTGACCATACTAGTCTCTCTCCTTGCATATGTATTTAAAATTTTCCACTTTTAAAAATGATAGTAAAAGTGTCAAGGCAATATATTCACATTTACTATTAGTGATTAATAGTGCTTAGATTTTACTGTACCTATATTTTAATACACCTGCGATTGTATAGCTTAAACAGCTATGTGCATAGTACCTATATTTTGTGCATTATACCTATATTTTAGCTTAGCTGAGGAACTAACCAAAGAGGAATCATAATAAGTCAACAAATATGTTAAGTTTGCCATGTTCAGCCCTCTCAATTTATAGGCTAAGGAACTGAGCTCAGTGGTATTGAGTGTTCAACATTGAGTCTGTTTGTTTCTACTCTTTGGCTTGAAGGTAAGATTGGGGACTCTCCAGTGGGAAGAAGAGGGGGATTCAGGGATCTGAGTCTTGAATACCAAACTGAGGCACTTGGTTTTGGTGCGCGACAAAGCAGAGTGGGTCGTGGAGAGACATGGACGCTGGTGTGGGGGAAGACTCTTCTCCAGGCCAGACCAGAGCTGTGGAATCCTGCCAATTCCACGGCATTCAGGGGCTCCAGTCCCAACCTCCCCTGACCTCTAGATTCTGGAAGTGGCTGGTCGACGTGGAAAGGAAGAACAGATGACCTTGCAGAGGCAGAATCTGCAGTTTTGTGGTTCATTGGGTTTATAGGGGAAGAGGAGAAGAGAGCAGGGAAAGGTTTTTGTTGGTGTGGTCTTCAAGTAAATGTTCCCTCCTGCAGGTAAGGGCTGATGGCTTGGTGCTTGAATATGGGCAGGTGGTATATGAGACAGGGGCAAAGACAAACCCAAATTTATCCTCATATGGAAGAATTTAATCATTCATTTCAACATCATACACCTCACATATGTGTATGCACTACTGAACTTGTTCTGACTTAAATAGATGCTGCTTATCAACACCACGAAATTAAATATTATTGTACATCTGCTAGCTGAACAACAGCTGTGTTTTGCTGCTTTAGACTAGTACACAGCAGGCATTTTTCTGCACCATTTCAGTTCTAAGGGGGGAAGAAGCATGACAGAGCAAGAGAAATGGACAATGAGCTACATACCTGCATTTACTTTGGGAAATCCTGGCTTTTAAAGAGCCAAACAGATAAAGATAGAAGCTTGACTGTACCTCCTCACTCCCACTGTGCCTGACTTCTTACAAGGCTTGGCACCAAGAATGTCTAGGGTGCTCTTCTAGAGGATTTACCTAATATTTCATCATGCCTTCAAATTGGGCCTGTCTCTATTTTCCAATATGATTTAGTAAAAAAGAGCACTGGCTTTGGAGTCATTGAGGCTGAAGATTCAATCAAACTTGATGGGGACAACTGGGTGGCTCAATTGGTTAAACGTCTGACTCTTGGTTTCTGCTCAGGTCCTGATCTCAGAGTCATGAGATAGAGCCCCACACGAGAGGCTCTGTGTTTAGCGTGGAGTCTGCTTCTCCCTCTTTGTCTACCCTTTCCCGCCACGTGTGCATGTTTCACTTACTCTCAAATAAATAAATGAATAAATATTAAAAAAAAATCCCAACCTAGATGACCAGAGGTTAATGACCTGATGGTATAAGGAAAATATTATTCACATTGCAGTAGATCAAATACTAAAAGGTTCGTTCTCTAATGTGCCCAGATTTTGATGAGGATTAAATGTCTAGAGGGTCAAGATGTTTTGCTTTTGGAACATAAAGAAATATCGACCTGTAGATTCTAAATAAGATTGTACATCCTGGAACCCAGAGCCAGAGTCAGTGTCTCCCACTGGATGGATGCTCAGAGAATATGTGAGTAAAGTTCCTCACTTAAAGATGAAGCTATTTTTGTATCAGCAAGTAGCAAGTCGATTCTATGAGATTCCAGTGATCCAAATATGCAGAGAAGATCAAGAAGGGCATCTGTTTTGAGAAGCAGGGGTTAATATCAACTTCTAGAAATAAATCCAGACACCAGACTAAATGTGTTCACCATGCCAACTTATGATATGATTGGCAGCACGGTAGTAATGTACAAATGTCTTTTAAACTACAGTTTCCTTTCAAATGGAAATAGAAGGTTGATTTTGTTTCCTCATGCTTTCCTCCAACAGAAGTGCCCTCTTCTCTTGTTCATGTTCCAGTTCCACAAGCAAAATAAATGGTCCTAAGCTACCAGCTAGAGTCTATCGTGGCCAGACTATCATGGCCATCCCGCAGAGGGTAACATTAGCAGGAAGCTTTGGTTCAACAATATACTAAAGGCTACTGGTTGCATGTATTGTGTTATTGTGAATATTATGTTATTGTAATATTACTTTAATAATATTATGTTATGATACAGTTTCCCAAGATGGCCATGCCCTACTCCTTTAGTCTATGAGTAAGGACTCATAAGGCTTGACTTCTGAAATTTCATCTGAATGCTAGATGTTAAAAAGATCTTCCCACTGTGGCTGGACCCGAATTTCAACATCTGCCAGCTCCTTGTGCCATGTAGCACCTTATCCACTCCCGGCCTCCTAGCAGCCACCATTTGCAGGCCCTCATCTGGCCTCAGCCCAAGATGCTCATTCTGCCTTTGTTCCCAGTCCTACAGGGAATCCTCCAAAGGACTTCTCACTTCTGGAGTCTCCTTTCTAACCACGGCCCCCTGTCTTGTACCCTACCTAGTGATTTCATCCCACTATGTCAGGAGATTTGAACTCTCATCTGTAACTCCAAGCTCTCCAGGACCACAATGCTCACTTGGTCTCCATCTGCTGGGGCTGCCCTCAGAAAACTATTCCTGAACACAGGGCTGGGTGAAGTTGGGGCTCCCCTCCAGTGTCTTTATTCTTTATTTATTTTTCTTTCTTTATATCTTTATTTATACCTTCTATTTATTGCAGTCTTGCACCACTTGGTATCCAATACCTGAAAATGGTAGTCTCAAAACTGTGCTCTATTTTCTATGGTGGGAAGGCAGGGCTAGTACCAGCAACTCTGTTAAAACCAAACCCAGAAGCCAAACTTGTTGAGTAGGATGATGGCACAAGGAGATTGTGTTTTAAAACATAACTAAAGAGAAACAGAGAGGAGAATCGTTACTGGAATTTTCTGACTAGGGTGACAAATTGAATTGAGGGTACAGAATGGGACAAACTTAGAGGGGGAATAATATTTTAGCCAGAAAATTGTGTATACAAATGGGGGGGGCGGACTCAAGAAAGAGGGCAAGTTTGTTCAGTGGAGGTAGTAACATTGAATTGGAGGAAATCTCAGAAATGGGTACAGAATGGTTTTCTACCACTTTTCTGATCCTGACACTTTGATGTGGAGATTGCTAGACTCTGTGCTTTGACTGTCAAGGATATTTTGAAATAAACAGTTTAACCAGATAATCCAATGTCTTTTGTAATACGCATTGAATTGTTTGAAACATCATGGAATTTTTATTAAGATGGTATCTTCTAGAAAGTTCGATTAAACCATTTGAATTCTTGATCAGTGTTCCATGCAGATCAAAGTTTGAGCTGTCTCCAATATTTTCCATTTTTATTTTTATTTCCCTGAAAATATTTCACTGTAGTACCTTATTTCTCATGCAAATTTTACACTAAATGTTAATTTACTGATAGTTTTGACCTCTAGAAAATAGTAGAGATGACAACTTTTGCTATGTAACTTTTTTATATGAAGGCTATGACTTCCAAGTTCAGTTTTCCTATGTAACTTTATATATAAATTCAAATTCTATTAGGATTATTTCATTCTCCTATCAGTTTAAATAACTAATGAAATTTATCACATAGAGTTTTTGTCTCTTTCTTTTACATTATTATTCCTACTATTGATGTGGTAATCTACTGCATAAAAGACTGACAATTTATATCTGTGTCCTAGCTAATCTACAAAATAATTGAGAACAATTTTGAGATCCTTGAATTGCCAAAACTCTTTCCCGGCACTAAGATGAATTTTTCAACTTCCAAGCATTTAATTTACCATGGTGTGTGGTTCTTCCCTGAGGTAGTGCTGCACATAGCTCATTCCCTTCTGGGTTAGTCTTGGGATTCCACCTCCCAGTTTCCAGATTGTAGCTTATCTGCTCTGGATCCAGCTTGCATGGAGAACATGCAACTTGGATAAACTTTTCACTCATTTCATTACTGTTGGTTGATTTTTCACAGCCTGACTTAACCTGGGAGGAAAACAAGCACATTTCTAGGTTGCAAGATTGCGTGAGAGCCATAAATAGGTCTATTTGGAACAACGTAAGATTAGCCAAAGCCATCTGGCACATTGACTGCTAACTCTTGAATGCATAGCAGGTCAAAATGAACTCAGATTTGAAATTAGTGGGGTCAAAACATCCTGCCTCACTCAGAAACTGTGGCTGGATTTTAAAGAAGTAGTTAAGAAAGAAAGTAAAAATAAATTCTCACCTTTGGAATTATAAAGAATCTAATGTTCTAGATGGGGTATCTTGTAAAAAATGGATCCGTTGGGCACAAGTGCTTTTTATCCCTTGAAAATTGGTTAATTTAAAAAAAAAAAAAAAGGAATAGTTGCCAAACCCTGGAGCAGAGCTTTCCATGTTTACCTTTTTAAACTTTGTTAAATGAGTCACATATCGTGGCCATCTTCTGTCAATAATTGTGGATATATTATTTTCAGTCTCTGTCTTCTGAAAACAAAAGATTTGCCTAAAGTAGAGTTATCTTTCTGACTGGGAAGTGTATTTCTTGACTCAGTCCATTGCAAAGACGGGCCAGCTTTTTCCATGTGGTATAGAAATCAGAAAAGAAAGAGAAAAACAGTATACCTATGTAAGAGACGTTTGCAGCCATATGACTCAGGGCTGTGCTTCCAGCGATACGACAGTGGAGCATGGAGAGATGGGGAGGGTCTGGCTGCATTTCTGAAAAACATTTTATACTCTTCCACGTTTCTCACATGAAATCTTAGCATGGGGCTGGCTGTGCACACTTGGAAAACACGATTATGTTTCTACCTTTCAATCTGCAAATGAGTCTCAGATTTGTAGTGGGAAAATTCAGAATAAATAGTACTGTCACTCTGTGCATAGATACACAGAAACTTACAGCTTCAGTCTTGTTTTCAAGCTCAGCGCCTTGAGGAAACCTTAGCATGGAAGCTATTCACTGCATATCAATATTCCTGCTTGAAGGTTCAAGTTGTGTAAAGGACTGTCACCAAGTTCCACGGCCATGATCAGAAACCAACTTTTTGCAACTATTCTCTTTTTAAAAATTATGCTGTTTTATCTGGATGTGACTTCTGTGCTTCTAGCCAAAAACACGTTTCCTTGATCTGAAATGGCTTTTATCATTTTCAAGATTTTTTTGCACCAATTTTTATTGATTGCATTAAGAAATAGATGACTATAAGTACGTGGTTTTATGACAGGGGAAGATCAGCAGTAATACAAATCTTGGTGTCCCCACATCATGTCTTACCAGTGGGAACATCCTCAGTCTTTAAGAAAGAGCTTAAAGAGCTCTGCCCTACCAGTGCCAACTCTACAGCCTCCACCTCAGATAGCCTCCACCTCAGATAACCTCCATGGTGATGTCTGCGTCTGTCATCACGCAATGATCCTCCTCTGTAGCTCCTTCACTAATGAATGTGTCTACGGCTAATATGCAAGTGTTCAGCCCTTGTGTGTCTGTAAAATAGTGAAATATTTTCCAATCTCTTAGTAAATAGTCACTATCCTCAGCTGCTTTGGAAGCCAACTACCCTGGATATTCAGGAAGCTTCTGGACTTTCCCATGACCCAGAAAAGAGAAGGTTCCTCCCTGGCACATTGGAGCATCTCCAGGATACTTCTCCAGTATTAAGTTGTTATAGTACCAGTTGCTAGACATTTACGGCATTTCAACTAATTCATTGCTCCATTTTTTATGGCTTTTTTATTATTTAGTTGTCTTTAAATGGTAGTATGAGTTCTTATGTGTGTATTATTCCATTACATGATTATATCAAACTCCACTTACTCTGGTTATTATCTAGTTATTTGATAGTATGGAAACTACTATGATACTTTCTATGTTTCTGGGTGCACCTGTATGAGAGGTTATTGGAGCTGTGGGTCTTGAGTTTGGCTTGAAAATGTCTTATTTTTCAAAATGGCTATGACAATATTTTCTCGCCTGCAGCATAAATGAGTTTCTGTTATGCACCTCACTGCCAGTGTTGGACATTGACAGTATTTTAAGTTTTTGACAAGTTTTTAAGTAGAAAACGGTCTTTTGCTGGGTTTAAGTATTTCCCCAATTACGTACAAGACTGAATATTTTCATACACTTATTCCCCCCATGTATTCTCATCTTTGAAGTTCTTACTCAGGTTCTTATTATTCTGCTGGAGTACTTTTATTCTTTTTCTCATCAATTCTTATCTTTGGAATTTATTTATGTAGTCTGATACTAAGGTGTTTAGTTTTGTGTAATAGTTTTTAACCTGTGTTGCAATTTCACAGTTTTTAACCTGAAATTCACTTCCAATATGGTGGTTTTTTTGGTGAATAGAAGATTTACTATCTTAATGTAGTCTGATCTATCAATATGTGTCTTGCTAGTATTTTTTTTTTGCATATTTGAAATTCTTTTCTAACTTTAAACCACAAAGATATTCATCTGAGTTGTCTTCTAAGAGTCTTATCTTTTTTTGACATTTCATATTTAAGTCTTTAGTCAACCTATGCATATTTAACATGATGTGAAGTAGGAATGTGATTTGTTTTTCTGATGTGGATAACCATTGTCCCACCACTATTTGCTGTCACATTCTTTCCTAATTTACTTGTCATACTGTCATGATTGAAATTTCCATATATAATGGGCATGCTTCTGGGTTTTTCTATCTTGTTCCACTCATCCATATATCTTAATAACTATACCTTTACAATAATTCTCAATACTTGGAGTGATGGGTATAAGAGTATTATGTCATCAATTTCACAGGGTTTAACAATCAATTTTATTGAGTTATAACTTACATACAGTAGAGCACACTCATTTTAATAACTTTTGAGTCTGTCTACACCTGGGCGACAACCACTGTAACATTTACGAAACAGGTGTTTTAGACAAGGGCACCAAGCAGCTGGGGACTGCCACCCTGAGAGCAGAGAATCAGATGGGTCATGTACAGAATTGCTCTGGCTTTCTGCCTAGAGGTTTTTTCGGAGACGTGGAAGCTCAGTGCAGGAATGGGGTAGCTGAGCAGATCAGAGCAATCTCACTGAGCCAAGAAGCCCAAGATTGAGAAGCAGGGAGTCTGCGGAAGCTGTAATTTCTTGGACAGAGTATTAGAGGAGAGGGAGCTAAATAAAGAAGGAGCTCCAGAGATCTGTATAAGATTTTGAGTTTATTGCTGAATATTCAGATATGCATGTGAGTCCACTTGGAGCTGGGAAAACACACTCTGACTCTAGTCCAACGACCTCTCCGAACATCTACAATTCAGTAGAGACCCCGAGGGCCACGGTTTAGTAGCAATGCTACACTAGTCTGGACCCACAGGTGCTTCAGACTACCTAACAAAGCTAAAAATGAGCTCTGAAAGCATCAAGATAAACTACAAGTATCGTCAGAACAATATCCAAGACTGTCAAAAAGAAGAAAAAAAAGAACACAGATTTTTACCCTCAATGATATCACAAGGATGAGTGTCCTATCCCAAACTACTAGATATAAAAAAAAGGACAAAAATGTAATATATAATCAGAAGAAATATTTGGCCATAAAAAATATCCACAAATGGCAGAAATTATGGAATTAGCAAACAGGAGCTTAAAACAGTTGTTTTTATGTGCTCAAGGACTTAAAGGAAAAAAGTACATATTGCAAACAGAAAAATGGGAGACAAAAAAATAGAAAACTTCTTAAACTTGAAAATATAATATATGAAATTAAAAAAAAATACTGTGTAAAGTAAGCAGCAGATAAGTAGCACTTTTGAAGAAGGTTTGTGCTACAGATTTTTAAGATTTTTCTCTGACTTTCACCAATATTGAGATAGGCAAATTTTTTGTTTGTTTTTTAGTTTTTTTCTTTCTATAAGGTGTGTATTCATCATTTATCCTAAAGACAGGGCATAATTATCTAGTATTCCATATTTCTCTTGAGATCTATTTGTCTCTATGCCTTGGGAGAGCTCTTTCTAAGCTTTATCTCCTGTCCTTTGCACTTTGTGCCTCAAAACAGAAGCTCAAGTTACCATAGTTTGGCATCTATGATTATATCGTAAATATTTTTAAATTTTCTGCCTATTATGATGTTTGACCTCTTAAAAAACCTTTCTGGATGGGGAGAGATGACCACTTCTGGGATTAGCAAATTGTTAGACACAGCAAAGTGTCCAGCTTGCAATAGGCAAATTAATCAACCCTCTATCTGCTCATGACCCCAGAAGACACTAGTCTTCTGCCTTCATCATCACAGGGCCAGGTCCCAGGCAACAAGGACCACCCACCCCTATCCCCAAAGCCCACCAAAATTATTCCAACTAGCCATTCCTAAACTCTTCAGCCTGCCCTGCCTTGCCTTTCCTATGGAAGTTCTGATAAAGGCTCTCTCCCAAACCTTCTCCTCACTCCTGTCTTCTGACTCATGACCATACTGTTATCTGCCCCATGTGGTCCTGAGTGGCATGCTGACCCTCTTGTCTCCAGGAGTATGAGTATACTATGAATGCAATAAACTTTCCTCTGTTCTGAGCCTTTCCTCTGAGCCCTTTTATAGTTGCATTGTCTGACCACCTCAAAAAGGAATATAAAATCATGCTTTTTATGCAAAAGGAAATTTTAGTACTTGCTGACTTACCCAGACGGCTTCTTTCATGATGCTGTTCACCATTGTAGATTCTTTATTTTCTAACCAATTTCATGACTCCTTTGAGAAGTTTGCATTAAATATTGTTTTCATCAGTTTAAGTGGCTTTTGCAAGGGGAGCATCTATAGTGTCTAATCTATTATATTTGTCAGAAATACAAGAAGTGTGAAAATATTTTGGATACTTGAGTCCTGCCATCACATGGAAAACTTAATCTGTAAATAGTAGTGTTATGTTATTATCTTCTGTCTGATGGGAGCCATGGCCACTCCATTGCTCTGGGTCCTGGGATTTTCAGGGAACAAGGGCATATTCAACTATCATACAACAGAGTATATGAACACAACACAGAGCAAAAGGTAAGATGGTGGTGTTTCTAAGTGCCCTGATGATGAGAGGACAGACATGCTGAGCTGATATGCAGGGCAGAGGCTCAATGAGGGGCAGCATATACATGAGCAGAGCATCACGGAAGGCCCCGAGGTTCCAAAGACTAGATTTGCACCCAGCCACCTGCTGCGTGGAAGAGTTTTGCTCACAATTCTTAACTCTTCTGAGCCTCAGTTGTCTCATTAACAAAGAAGATATAGGTCATATACATAAAAGCTCATTAATATAATACCTCATAGTCTGTAGATTGGCAGTTATGTCTATATGCCAGGTATGGCCAACTTCACTCATGTGGGATTTAAACAAGATGCTTAATTTTTTTTTAATTTTTAATTTAATTTTTTAAAAAGATTTTGTTTATTTATTTGACAGACAGAGATCACAAGTAGGCAGAGAGGCAGGCAGAGAGAGAGAGAAGGAAGCAGGCTCCCTGCTGAGCAGAGAGCCTGATGTAGGGCTCAATCCTAGGACCCTAGGATCATGACCTGAGCTGAAGGCAGAGGTTTAACCCACTGAGCCACCCAGGTAACCCAAGATGCTTAATTAAAAAAAAAATTAAAACCTGTTCATGGTCTCATGTATCAAAAGAGGGAATTGAACACTTCTCACTTGAGAATTTTCTTTTTTTTTTAAATTTTATTTATTTATTTGACAGAGAGTGAGCACAAGCAGGGGAGCTGCAAGTAAAGGGAGAGGGAGAAGCAGGTTCCCCTCTAAGCAGGGAGCCAGATGTGGGGTTCATCCCAGGACCATGGGATCATGACCTGAGCCAAAGGCAGATACTTAACTGGCTGAGTCACCCAGGCATCTCTCACTTGAGGATTCTTTTTTTCCCCCTAAATTTGCTGAGAAACTTATGAACTTACTCAGCCAAAAGAGGTTACTCATTCTTGCCTCCACCTGCCACACAAAGAGAGGACGGAAGATGTAGCGCACTCCTCAATATTCGGTCAGCCACGACTTCTGGTATGACCACTGTATCTCTGTATAAAGCTGTTTTGTTGTGTTGTCCCATAATGCATCTTTGTCTGTTATTGTGATGTCCAGATTCCCATGATAACTACTGTTGGTCTCTAGGAGAAGAAGAACTCCCTTCTTCAATGTCAGTCTCAGGCAACCTCATACCATGCATGATGTCTGGGTGAGCACCTTCTGTCTCTGACAGCAACACAGTGCAGCCTGCCACTCTCTGTCATGGCCCCGGTCACACCTTTCTTGCCTTCCTTTACCTGTTTTTTGAGGTTCATTTAAAAAGATAATTCTTTTCCAAGGTGAAAAGTTATGTCTTCCCAGAGAGAACAAATGGCTACTTTCAAATCACATGCTTTTCACCAATGATCCTCCTGACTTGGAGTTTAGCTGTGCTGTGACATGTCTAGTCAGTGCCAGTGATGGGATGGGGTCAAGGAGGGGCAGTGAGTGTGATGTCATGATTACCCGAGCAATTTCTCCAGTTTCCTACAAAATGCTTGACTCAGCTGCCATGAGACATTAACAGTTCATTACACCCAAGAATCCCTTGGGGGAAATCCCCTTAATAGGTAGGCCTGAGACCCATGACATTGCCATGTAACACTTTTTTCTTCCTACAAGAAGAGTGGGGGTTAATAGACTATGACCATGTTCTCAATAAGAGCCAAGGTCATTTGAAGAGTTACATTCTAAGTTGAGTTAGTGAACACATAATATCTTCATCGGTATAGCTTAAAGCCTTTTAATTTGGAAATCATGTTTGTTTAACATCAGTAGTCTTATAAAATTAGAAATAAATTTATTTTTCATTACCCCCCCCAAAATTAGTAAAAATACCCCATATCTTGGTTGTGGATCCACAGTTTCTACCGTGAGTGAGTTAATAAAAGGGGTAATAACATCTTTACCTGCTTCCTCCTTTCCTGAAGATTAGTCCTAGAAACTATGGGAAAATGTCCACCGATTTCTACCCATATCACCAAATGATCCATGCAGCTCCTTGTGTAACAGAAGAATCCTATTTTTAGTGGACTAGAAGCAGCAATTCTTGGCACATTGACCAGAGTAGGCTAACTGCTGTAAAAACAACCCCCAAGTTTTAACAGTTTAATGTAGTTAAAATTTCTATCTCTCTTACATCTCACTGAAGGTCAGAAGGCACTGGGACCCAGGAGGTTTGAGCTTCTGCCTTTTCTAAACACTTGATGTTGGCTTCATTCAGCGGGCTGGTGGAGAAAGAAAGAGAATACAGGAAAGGTATTTCATGGGCCCTTCCTGAGATAGGACACACATCCCTTCTCATGGGCACATGTCCATAATGTCATGCCTAAGTGCAGGGGAAGGTGGGATACATAGCTCTGATGGATGGTCAGAGAGGAGAGAACATGGATACTGATGAACATTACAAGTCTGGCCCACAGCTCACCCTTGGTCACCGACCATCCCTTTCATTTTTCTTTGCCTGCATCCCTTCTGAACTGAGAAAACGTAAATCCAATCCTGTACTTGTGTCTAATGCAAAGTCCAAGATTTCTGGGTCGTATGCCATTTTCTTCTCCAACCAGGTCCCACCATGGCATCTCATGGCTTGGCAACTGCTGAACTAAGGAAGGGTCATCTGCCCAACCCAAACCCAAAATACAATAGTCAATCAAGGCCAGGTTATGACAACTGGTATTATAAAGTGGAAAACTGTGAGAAATGCAGCCACCCATAATCCATAGCCATTCTGAAATTCTACTGGACAGGTCTCATGAAGGTGTCCTATAGTGGAAAGAGGCAGCACCTTGAGCAGATCCTGATTTTGCTCCCTGAGAAAACAACTTTTTCCTTTAATCACCATGGCATTTTGTTCTACCTGTGGGGGCTTCTCCCTTTACTGTTTTTTTCCATGGTCACATTTGGAGTCTGGTCAGGTTTCATAGCTCTCTTCCTGTTGGCACAACATGGGGGCCTGAGATCATTTGAATTCTCAAACAGTCAAAGGCATTCATTTAGTGCTGATTGATTGATTGATTGATTATTCAGACTCAAGGTTTTTGGCAGTTTCTCCAGAGCCTTGGTAGGTGACTCATCTTCTTTACAATTGTCTCACTGGGCTAAGAGCCACAGATTAAGTTAGTTTGTAGACATAATTTTCAAATACATAATATTTCTTTACTTCCTGACCCCCAAACCTCTTACTTGAAACTTAATGAACTGTCTGTAGTCTATCTGGGCCAATGAACTAGAATGGAAACCACACTTTTAATCTGATTTTTGACACAGGGCTGAGTTCTAATAGATGTCTGTTGTCGAAAAACACTTAACTAGCTTCTCTTACTGCTTTGATTCTAGTAGACCAATTTTTATAGATATTCAAGTTCCAAAATTTTTCTTGATTTCATTACATTCTTTTTTGTACCAGAGAACTTTCACCTGATCTTGTGTTTTTCTTCTCATACCTGGGTAAGTGCAGTAAGTAACATCCAATCTAGAACAACTGACCTGTTTTTGTTTCCCTTCCCTGTCACTGTAAGTCCAAGAGACGATTGTTCTGCCTTCCAAATTGTCGATGTAAACAATTTAATAAAGTGTTCTTCCCAACAAATAAAAAGGCTCTTTAGTTTTCTGGTATTGGCTTTCTTGCTACTTACTACTTGATTGCTAAGTCAATGCCACGTCCTTTAGTCTTTGCTGCAGTGCCAATTTCTTTATTATTTAGGGGAGGCTAACTTCTGTAATAGACATGCCTTAATATATATGTCTACACACAAGAAAAAAATTGTCTTTTTAAACTGCTATATAATGTGGTTGTCCTGATTGAGAGAGTCTATTGAGTGATAATTTATTAATAGAAATTTGGGTTATCAGGAAATCATTGAAGAATTAAGTCTAACTGATTTTAATCATTTGAGTCTTTTAATTTTTGTGTCAGTGTCATAAAAATACAGTTAAGAGAGCCCCAAATGTGGCAGACCATCAGAAGTAGTTGGTCTTCACAAGATGCTTAATAACCAATGTTGTCAAATAAAATTTTCCACATTGAAGAACATTTTCTGTATCTATTCTGTGCAATATGGTAGCTACTAGCCACGTGTAACTAAAAAGCACTTGAAATGGACCTAGTATGGCTGAGGAATTGAATTTTTAATTTTGTTTGACTTACATTAATTTGAATTCAGATTTATTTATTTATTGTTTGTTTATTTATTTATTTATTTTCATTTAGAGACAGTGAGAGAGAGCACAGACGGAGAATGAGAATGAAAAGCTGACTACCTGCTGAGCAGAGAGTCTGATATGGAACTCGACCCTAGAATCCTGAGATCTTGACCTGAGTCAAAGGCAGACGCTTAACAGACTGAGTCACCCAGGCACCCCCACAATAATCTGAATTTAAATTGAAGCAACCACGTGTGCTGGAGAGCTCAGAATATCAATCCAACCTTTTTAGAGATAAAGGAGAAGGTTCTCTCTGAAAACTTTTCTGAAGACATTAATAGAAGGGAAATTGGAGATCAGATGAAAAAGGATTGCCTCTTTCCTGCTGTCAATCCCAGATTTGAAAAAAAAAAAAAATCACTCTTCTTAGAATGTACTTCTCTGTACAAAATAGTTTCGCTAAACACAGCCAGTTAATACAAATCTTCCTCTAACTGCATAAGCTGATTCATACCTGTTTTCCAGTAGTGTGGATTTGATTTGTTCTTCTTTTTCTCCAAAATAAAGTCGTTTGAAAGAAAGGAGGACTTTTTTTTTTTTTTTTTTTTTTGAATGGCACCTTTATGCCATACCCTGGATTTGTACTTCTCAAACCACTGTGAAATACACAAAGAATATCTCGCAAAAAAGGCTCCAGAGTTCACCAAATGCTCTATATGGTTTGGCTTCATAAGAAGCCAACTGATTGGTCTATGGCTTTGATTCCAGTGGGGTTTTCCATAGTCTTGCAGTAGACTCAGAATCATACATGAGACAGATCAATCAAAACCATATTTAAAAATGTAGGAATAGCTGTTCAGAAATGAAGCATCCACTCTTTTAACAGATGTGTAAAAAGGCTGTTTCATTGTATGTAACCCTGAACAATCCTACACTCAAGTAATTTCCTTGAGTCCTTCAAAAATGTTATATGCTTGGCATAATAGAGATAATAAATGATGTACTTCATACCAATTCACTTAGGAGTGATAAGAGACTAAGAAACTTGAAACTTCTTTTTCCTCCCACTTAGCAGACTAGTTATAAGTTCCAAAATACAAAAGGATATTTTTAGAATTAGATCTGTAAGCACATTGTACCCAAGATGAGATTTGAGTGAACTCCAATACAGAAAAGTCATTTTACAATCTGGAGCCCTATCACATGGGGAATGTGTTAAATAATACTTTTCTTTCCAAAATGATTGTATCTTGTATAATGAGTTTCATACCACAACTTCATTTAAAAAAATTATCTTCAGCTTCAACTAACAAGTTTTAACTATGGTTAGGTACAGATCACATTTCCATGGTAGATTTCAATTCCCTATGACTTGCTCAAATGGGCTTCTCAATTAGTACCTCTTCCAACCTGCCCTCATGTCTGCACTACTGTGATGTTGATCGGGATTCAGTTCTATGTAGAGATCCAGCATGGTACAGATGGCCCCGCGACAATCCCTTTGAGTTGAACTGCTCTCGATCCTTGCAAGGGCTCTGCCAATGACCCCATGCAGCTTTATTGAGATTGCATGAATATTCAGTGAGATAATCCACATAAAGCATAGAGCCTGGAACACAGCAACAGACTTATAAAGGGCAGCGGTTCTGTCTTATCTCTGTCATACCCATCAGAGTTCAAGGTCCATATGCAGCTGATCAACTGCACAGTCAAGGTTCCATATATCCCCTGCCTTAGCATACCCTAAGGGCATGTCTTCTTTGACCTATGTTTCATTCTTTTGTGGTCTCTTTGAAATAAATTCTAACCAACAGCTCAACAATAAACTATGTTACTTTGAATATTTTCTTCTTTCCTTTAGTAACTTACTATTTTAAGAGCCAAGGGCTCTGTCTTCAATAAACCTTTGTCAGATAAAGAGAGGAACAGCACTTTAGGTAAAACAAAATCTAAGGAGGAAATGTTAACAACATTTATTCTGGAAACTAATTTCATTCCAGTTAAAGTCAAAGTATCTGTTCACCAGATCTGCTGACACCTTTGACGTCTGCAACCAAACACTCAGAAGACTTTTGGTGAAGTGACTCATAAACACAGAACTAGAATCTACATTGGAAGAAGAAAGCATTCAGAAGGGAGTGCCCCAGCTTGAACCCTCAACTGGACACTGTTTTCAGAATTGTGCATTTGTAAACTATTTATAGTGTAAGTAGAATATATTTAATTATTCCTTTTCTTTAAATTTATAGAATTTTGAGGTAGAATTTTAAGTACCTGAAAAGCAGCTTGTGACTGGGTCTTAACCAGCTACCACTTTTCCGTTTGGAGTACGTTACCCCTCACGTCTCAATCTCAGCATCTGATTTTAAATTGGAGACCATGAAATGCACTACTATAGTCGGGAATATTGATTAAATGAATCTTTGAAAAAGCAATTTATAAACAATACAAAATATGACATCATTCACATTGGTTTCCTACAATGTACCATAAAATAATTCATTATCATGATTTATAAGGTGACATTTAAAAAGAAAAGCAGGTTTTTTCTGCCTGTCATGTTTGCTGACGCAAAGAGGATACAATTTGTAGAATGACTGAATTGGATGACCCTGACTTTGGCCATGTGTTGTTCAATGCTCTTGAATGAGTGCTCTGCAAACTCAGGTCCCCTGAGCTCCAAAGTTGTAGAAATCAGTGGACCAGAGGACTTAGTGGATTTTGTGGTTGAACGAGATGATGCAAAGTCCTTATTGTTCTTCTGAACTTGCTCTTGTGCTGGCTCCATGGATACCTTTAGGAACTTTGCAAATGGTGTCCTTGAATTCTTGTGGAAGAGCCCACATTTATATTCACTCAGATTCTTGTTAAAAAAAAAAAATAGGGAAAAAAATGGGCACCTGGGTGGCTCAGTTGGTTAAGTGTCTGCCTTTGGCTCAGGTCATAATTTCAGGGTCCTCAGATGGAGCCCCATGTTGGGTCCCCTGCTCAGTGGGGAGTCATTTCCTCTCTCCTTCTGCCCCTCCTCTTGCCCCTTCCCCCACTCATTCTCTCTCTCTCAAATAAATAAATAAATAAATAAAATCTTTTTTAAAAATTAGGAAAAAAAGACCTTACATTTTAAAAAGGAAAAATTAGGGGTACCTGGGTGGCTCAGTTGGTTGTGCCCAACTCATGATTTCAGGTCAGTTCATGATCTCAGGGTCATGGGATCCAGTCCCCTGTTGGCTTTGTGCCCAGTGGGGAGTCTGCTTGAGATGATCTGCACCTGCCCCTCCTCCCACTCTCTCTCCCGCCACTTTCTCTCTCTCTCTCTTTCTCTCAAATAAATAAATCTTTAAAAAATAAAAAGGAAAAATGTACAACTTTTATGACAAGTTAAAGAAGGTCAAAAGAGGGATCCCTGGGTGTCTCAGTTGGTTGGGCGGCTGCCTTTAGCTCAGGTCATGGTCCCAGCATCCTGGGATGGAGTCCCACATGGGGCTCCCTGCTCAGTGGGGAGTCTGCTTCTCCCTCTGCCTCTGCCTGCCACTCTGCCTGCCTGTGCTCTCTCTCTCTCTGACAAATACATAAATAAAATCTTTAAAAAATAAAAAGTCAAAAGATGACAAAACATAGGTGTCAAAAATATGTTTTAAAATAAACAAGGCTCCTACAAACTCATAAAAGAGACAAACAAATAAAAAATGGGTAAAATACATATGCACAAGTAATTTTTAGAAGAGAAAATAAAAGTGGTCAGAAAATATGCAATGTGATATTCTTTCTCCCTCATAGTCAGATAAATACAATTAAAGAAATCATATGATATTCTTCAATTTTCAGACTAACAAAAATACAGGAAGGATGCATAGGGCTGGACACTCTGGGCCAGTGAAAAGGTAAATGGTTTTTTTTTTTTTTTAAAGTTTCCATTTTTATTCTATATATTTGCAGGTTCAAAGATTTAAAAAATAATGGACTCTGTTCACAGGACAGTGATCAGGTGCTTTCATCATAAAACCCAACTACTAAGCATAAGTGAATTGAAACCAGAGTATTGAGATTTTGCTCCCTCATAGATATTGTGGGAATAGCCTTGTAATGAAACCGCATGTTTTTCTTTTACTGCTCTAAACCAGAACCTGGGAAGTGAGATGGGGAGGGGAGAGGATATTTCTTTAGGTCCTTTGATCTACTGGCCTGAAAGAGCAAATTCTTAGCATCTTATCTTTCCAATATCCTTGGGACTTCTCTTTTAACTATTTCTCCATATTCTGATTCTAATTAGTGGTTCATTTTACACTGTTAGGGTTATTTATAGGTCAAAATATTTATGTAGGTATCCCAGGCTAGCCCTTCCTCCTTTCTCTTTTGGGACCCCATGTTCCATGACTTATCTTTCAGAAAGATGACTGGGCACATTTTTGTGTAACTATATGGTTCTTTGGGGGAGTAGGTAACCTAGCTCCCAAGAGATCGATTCTTCTTTTTCTTTCTCTACAATCTGTTCCATTCACAGTTCAAACTTGACCTGTCCCAGGACATTTGCAAAGTCTCCTCAGGTAGCTCTCAGATCTCAGCTCTTAGATCTCTCCACTCCAGCCTAACCCTGATGCTGGAATGAGCTTCTAATGCACACGATACTCCTCTCCTTAAATGTCTTTAATGGTTCCTCACTGCAACCAGGATGAAGTATAAACTTCCTCTACTTTTCCTTTTTCTTTTTTTCTTTTTTTTTGGCCTGGATTCTGTTATTCTGTTTCTTCTTTCTTTCCCTTTCTTTCTTTCTCTCGCGCTCTCTCTCTCTCTCCTTCCTTCCTTCTTCCTTCCTTTCTTTCTCCCTTTCTTTCTTTCTTTCTTTCTTTCTTTCTTTCTTTCTTTCTTTCTTTCTTTCTTTCTTTCTTTCTTTCATAGTGCTATGTTAGTCACCATACAGTACATCATTAATTTTTGATGTAGTGTTCCATGATGCATTGTAAGTGTATAACACCCAGTGCTCCATGCAATCTGTGCCCTACTTAATACCTGTCACCAGGCTCACCCATCCCCCCTCCCTTCTAAAACCCTAAATTTGTTTCGTGGAGTCCACAGTCTCTCATGGTTTGTCTTCCACTCTGTTTTCTCCCCCTTTATTTTTCTCTTCCTTCACTCAATGTCCTCCATGCTATTCCTTATGTTCCACAAATAAGTGAAACCATATGATAATTAGCTTTCTCTGCTTGACTTACTTCACTCAGCATAATTTCCTTCAGTCCTATCCATGTTGATGTAAAAGTTGGGTATTCATCCTTTCTGATGGCTGAGTAATATTTCATTGTATATAGGGACCATATCTTCTTTATCCATTCATCTGTTGAAGGGCATCTCAGCTCTTTGCACAGTTTGTTGTGGACATTACTGCTGTGAATACTGGTATCATATGGACCCTTTTTTTCACTACATCTGTATCTTTGGGGTAAATGCCCAGTAGTTAAATGGCTAAATCTTTAAAAAATTATCTTGAACTGTCTACTAAAATTAAAAATACAAAGATACTTCTTTCCAGGAATCCCAGTTTTGGGAATTTAACAGCAGCTAAACAGAGGAGTGAAATAAAAGTGAATGGGGGAGGTAATTATTAACTTTTTTTCATCCTGTTGCTTGATGGAATAAGCCACTAATGCTCTTGTGATCCAAATATATATGTGTATGTATATATATGTATATGTATTTTTCTGATCATGTATACATACGTGTGTGTGTGTGTGTGTGTGTGTGTGTGTGTATGTAATGGTAAGAATGAGATGTTCTCAAATCTTTAGGGCAGACTCAGGCTACTTCAGTAAAAATCTCAGACTATGGTAAGTTATTGTCTTTCCTACTCTCTGATGGACGGACCACCTATGCTGTCATCTGGTCAGTTCCAGATGCTAGAAGATAATGTGGATTTTCAGAAATTGAAGAAGCTCCAGAAAAGGGAAAACAGAGTGGTGAAACACTGAAAGGAGCATCTCATGCACAGATGCAATGACCACAGTGATCTAATCATAGTTCCCTGCCTTCCATTCTTCCACTCTCTGCAAATAGGCATCAGGTCTTGTTAATCTGTGTCCTCTTTATGAAATCCAAAGTTTTGGGAATTTTTCTTATTTGAGCTCTTCCAGCATGTGACAATATTGATGGAGTTTTCCTTCTTTTTAAATTTACAACATTTTGTTTTTTAAATACAGATGATATGCTTCTAATGAAAAACACTCGTTAGATGTTCTTGGCTCACCCTTTCTTATCCTAAATGCCATGTAGTGGTGGCAATTCTTAAAAGCAATGTCTCTTTCTAGTTTGTCTAGGGGTCACATCTATATTTGCTTTTCCTAAGCTGTCAGCTTTGTGCAGGCTTTGTTGAATTAGTTCTAGGAAAGCTGAGGATATCACTTACACTATGCTGTCAGGTCTTTTCCCAATTTTACTTATTGTTATAGTCTTTTTATTAGTGAAATGGATACTGCCCAGTGAGCCCAGATATCATCACAGCATAATCTAGGCTTCCTTAATGTTTTTTAAGCTAAGTGAACAGAATGAGTACATTTCCCAGTTTCCTTGCACTTTGGTATAAGTTTTGGCCAACAGTAAGAATCAGAGTTGTAGGTCAGCTTCTAGGGACTTCTCTTAAAATCAGTTGATGGACGCCTTCAGTTTCTTCTTTATCTTCCTCTCCTTGCTGCTGGCTGGAACTGGTCTCTCATAGATAGCACACAGACTATTTCTCCTTCTTTTTTTTTTTTTTAAGATTTTATTTATTTATTTGACAGACAGAGATCACAAGTAGGCAGAGAGAGAGAGAGAGAGAGAGACAGAGAGAGGAGGAAGCAAGCTCCCCGCTGAGCAGAGAGCCCGATGTGGGGTTGGATCCCAGGACCCTGAGATCATGACCTGAGCTGAAGGCAGGGGCTTTAACCCCCTGAGCCACCCAGGCGCCCCAAGACAGACTGACTATTTCTTAAAAATCATTCTGCCGTTCTCGGCCTTCTTCTCCCCACATTCCACCCTCCCCCCGTCGTTCTTTCATTTTTAAACACATAATGCCAATCTGCGTCGCCCACCCCGAAGAGCGCAAAAGAAAAATGATTGGAGAATAAGTAGTGGATTTAAGAAGCGAATCTAAAAAGTTATCAGGGAAGAAACTAGGAGGGGAAGGCAGCCAATGGCAAGACATACACAATCAAACTAGTTTCCGCTGTGAGGAACTGGAGACCAGTCTCACTGGGGAACTGTGGGCATCAGTGCCAACATGGAATCTCAGGCTCCTCCGCTGACTCAGTTGAGTGGGGAGGGAGCCAGGACATTTATATACAGATCGTATTAGCCACTGGGCAAGGGAGTCTTGTTTCTACTCTTTTCTGAATTGTCATCAGGAAGGAAAAACGAGTTTCCATTGCTTGTGAACGTCCCTATGCAGCCAGTCATCAGATAATGGTTGTTCCTTAGGGGATGTGGGTGATACTCTGACACTGTCTATTTCACAGTCTCAAAGTCATGGAGGAGCAGTTTCAACTTTTCTCACTGGCTTTGTAACACCAATTCTGTCATGTATCAATTATTCATTGTATGTGAGGGTACATTTCTGAGCTTTCTGTCTTGTTCCATTGATCCATTTGCTCTCTCAGAACAAAGTATACACTGTGTTCTCTCCCCTTCTTGAAATCAGTAGGGTGGGTCTTCTGCCTCATTTTGTGTCTTATCTGACACACTGTATCAACTTGACTGGTGTCTTCTGAGAATCAGGTTTATGACATTGATTTTCTCAATTATTTTTTAAAAATTTTATTTAACTTTTTAAATTTATTTTCAGTGACCCAGAATTCATTGTTTATGCGGCACACAATGCATGCAATACGTGCCCTCCATAATACCCACCACCAGGCTCACCCAACCCCCCACCCCAGTCCCCTCTAAAACCCTCAGTTAGTTCCTCAGAGTCCACAGTCTCTCATGGTTCATCTCCCGCTCCAATTTCCCCCAACTCCCTTCTCCTTTCCATCTCCCCATGTCTTCCATCTTATTCCTTACGCTCCACAAATAAGCAAAATCATGATAATTGACTCTCTCTGCTTGACTCCATTTTTTTTCCATTTCATTTATTTCTGCTCTTGAATTTATTATTTATATTTTTTGTTTTCTTTGGACTAAATTTACTCTTTTTTTCTTTACTTTTATCATTTATTTCTTCTTCTTCTTCTTCTTCTTCTTCTTTTTTTTTTTTAGAGAGAGAGAGAGAGAGCATGAGCAGTGGGAGGGGGGCAGCAGAAGAGGAGGGAGAGTGATTTTTTTTTTTTGCGAGAGAGCATTTTAAGCAGGCTCTATGCCCAGCATGGAGCCAGGTGTGGGGCTAATCTCACTTGCCCTTCTCTTTATTTTTTAGATGGAGACTTAGTCAACTAACTTGTTACTTTTTCTAATGCAAGCATATCACAATGCACACCCCCAACCAACGTGTTTCTTTAACTCTATCCCATAAATTTTGGTAATTGGATTTTCTTCATTGGCCTCAACTACTTTCTAGTTTTCCTTGTGATTTCTTTTTTGACCTGTAGATGATTTTGAAGTTGTCCAATTTCCACACTGGGATTTCTCAGTATCTTTTCATTATTGATCAGTAGGCTAATGATGTGGGGGTTATAGACCAGACATTCCTATTTTCATCTCTCTTGTTTTCCTTTTTATTACACAGTATCAGTTATTTAGTTCCATTTATTTGATTATTTTTCTTTGATTTTTTTTTTTTTTTAACAATCCAGCTGTATGACTTCTCTTTTGCAAGTGCAATTTCAGTTAATTTTTATCTGGTGATTATTTATATAATTGAGTTTATATCTGTTATCCTATATTTTGTTTTCTGCCCTTTCTCTCTTTTTTTCTGATTATATTTCTCCTAAATGACTGAAGACTTAAAAAGTTCTATTTGTACTTGTCTGTTAGTTTTGAAGTTATAACCACTGTGTGTATTAGTCTAGTGGTTACTACTGAAATAGTAATGTATGTGGTGATCTTACAAAATATATAGTTAATTACTCTCTTGACCGTTCTCCTAAATACAGACTTTAGAACGTTTGCCCCTGGTCACCATCCCTCCTCCACATACCATAATATTTTCCGTGGTTATGAATTCTTAGAGCGGACCATTTCTCCTTTGATGACAACATCAAGACAGAGAAGTTCCCTATTTGTCCATCTGTACTGGTGGTTGGGTGTTATCTGGATCATCATTTCTGCTGAGTTTCAGCCAGTGAGAGTACTGAACTCTGATAGTGGGTCCCAGCTTTGGCTTCCCATTTTTACCCACCCTGTGAGCTCTTTCCTTTCCCCTGGAGTAGTTGTAACTCCTCTTAGTATCTTGATTAGGTCAGCTGTTGCTCCTTCAGAAGCCTTGGATTCTGCAAAAAACCAACCAACAAACAAAAAAAATAGCACTTTAACCTCTATCTCTCTATTCTATATCTCTGTTTACTTTTGTTCTTTTGGAGTTTTTCTTAATTTTTTCACAAATACAGCTATCTATTAAAAAGATACTTTAAAACTTGTATCCTTAACTATAAGTGTTTGAATTAAGAAGGATTTTTTTTCAGTGAATTTTTTTGTTATATTGTCAGAAATGAAAATCTTATATTTACATTTTACTGCCTTGATTTCTTTTATCTTTATTCATGAGTCCATTTTAATATCTTTTTTTAAAAAGATTTTATTTATTTATTTGAGAGAGAGAGAGATTGAGGGCTGGGAGCGGAGAGGGACAAGCAGATCCCAACAGGGGACTAGATCCCCAGGACTCTGGGGTCACAATCCAAGCCAAAGGCAGATGCTTAAACCACTGAGACACCCAGGTGCCCTTCCATCTAATATCTTAGCTGTATTTTTCTGGTGTTCTCTGACCTCACATACCAATAGTCATACAAATTAGTGGTGAGCGGAAGTAATACATAAAATACCATGTAACATTTTCCTCTGAGACATTTACTGAGAGTTTCCTCTGGGTCAGACAGTTCCCTGGCTCTTTGCATACACTAACCTTCCTCTTCACCACAGCATTCCTTTGTCACCAAGGGTTGCAATAGAGGTAAATTTTCCCAACACTGCTTGGCCATGTGGGGGTCACACCGAGATTCCCACTCATGTCCACCCGATTCTAAAACATGGCATTTTCCTGCTGTCCTTCAGAGTCTACAAAAATGTCTTAAGTGCTCTGAACCATTTGGAAGGGGTTACTCTGCTAATCCTGAACCAGGTTGCTAACAAGTAAAATCATGAAAGAACATTTCTATCTGAACACTTGGCAAAAGAATCAATCCAAGTGGCCATAGTTTTCAAAATAGTAACAGCTAAATAATCGTTTCTGATTTTTGCCCAGAATTCTTTCATTGAACAAATTTAGCCACCTGCTGATAATGTGTGGGAGGCATTTTGGATAATTCAGAGTCATGTACTTTAATTTTTGCCATAGACATCCAGCCCACAACATGAGGAAAAACTCAGGCAAGGGAGACAAAATTTAAAATACGGGTGCTAGGGGTTAACGGAGGTACCTTGGAAACAACTTTTCCAATGAGAGATCGATTATCTCATTATGCCTAAGGAAGTCTGAGGTGCTTCTTAAAATGTGTCTAAATTAAACAGTTTTCCATTTTGTTAAAAATAAACTTCTCATAAAAACCTACTTGTACAGCCTCATTTGATAAAACAGTGTGGATCCGAGCAGGGCAGAGCTGAGAACCATAGGTTTTGTTAATTGTTTTCTGAAGTTGATTAAAAGACCAGGCTCAGTACACTCTGTATTAGAATCATTGATAAGCTAACTCAAATACCATTGTATCAGCTCTTCCCTGAATAGACTATTTTCAAACCAAAAGTGCAGCATCCTCTTTTTTTTCCCCCCAAGATTAACCTTAAGGTTACTGAAATATATATTTCCTGATCAAAAGTTCACTCTTCAGCAATAAAAGATAATTCTGGCTTGTTTTCTGGTCCTTTCCACACTCCCACCTCTAAGAGCCCCTTGACATCCACCTCCTTTCCGTCTGTTTCTGAACCGTTGCTAAAATAAAAGCATGAATCATTCTAGTAGTGCTCGGATGGAAAACTCATGTGGATTTTCCAAGTATTGAAAAACATCCCCAGTAAATTATTAGAGAACTTTAGAGCTTAATGGAATACTTTTTAGTGACTGGGAGTCATTGCTTAATCAGCTCTAATGGAAAGGGGAAGGCCTGTTTTATGCCACTGCCTAAGGTTGCATCTGCTGGGGATTTGACAGTATATTCTTGGCCATTCTAACTTACTTGAATTAAAAGACAAAGCAAAAAAAGAACACAAACAGAGTCCTTAGCACCCATCTTTTACTTACAAATGAGTATCAGATCCAAATGGCTTATTTTGGGGATCCTGAGGAGCAACAGTGCGGTTTTACCTTCTGGCAAGTCTACTGTGTATTCACTGAATACAAAGCCTTCTGGGGCTGGTGTTTAAGCCTGACATTGTTCTTATCTTTATAAAGACCTTGTACCCAAATCATGTAATATCCAGTTGCTACTTTTGTTGATGTGCGTCTAAGGTGGACTATGGAAAGGGAAGAGGGGAGAGTAGGACAGCCCTTTAATTATGTTGATGGAAAGAGGGGCAGATTCGGACTCGGGAAATCTTGAGTAAGGCCTTACAAGGTTCCCATCTGGTGAGAAATATGTCCTTGGAACATCTAATCTAGAAAGTGTGGCAAATAGTACCTGTCAGATTGCCCTGTGTATTAAATAGTAATATACACAGGGTTCGGAAAAGTTAATGGCACCTGGACCAGAAATAGTAACAGATAATTTAGGGAAAGACTATAAGCAAAAAGAGCCATTAAGTACACTTGGTTATGTTACATGTTTCAAAGAAATGTATACATTTGATTTATGTTGTTGATAGTACAAACAACTTATTTTTAATGTCAGCATGTATCTTAGAACAGTTGCTGTTTGCAATTTTCCATACAACACCGATCAGATATCTGATCTTACATAGGACGTCATCACATCCAATCATCTTCCAGAAACAAAATGTGAATCCTGGGCATCCCTGGAAAGTTCCCTCAAGACAACTCATTTATATTTTTCATTTTTCAGTGACAAGGAGTTCACATGAAGAGTATTTTTAATTCACTGGCAATTCCTATTTGGATTGAGTCAAAGACAGTGTTCTTGCTAAATTTTCAAGTGTTACATTTTCTTATTGCACAGAATATTTAAAAATTCTAAAACATTTTTTAGCACATCTTTGCACTTGTAATTCCTTGCCTTTTGTAATTCTTATAACATTGTTTTTGTGCAGGATTTCCAGGTAAAATATTTCATGGGACATACTTATACTATTTTTTTTTTTTGGTTTTGTTTCTCTGAAATTAAAATTCAATAGACTTTCTTTCTTTCTTTCTTTCTTTCTTTCTTTCTTTCTTTCTTCCTTTCTTTTTTAGATTTTATTTCTTTATCGGACACAGAGAGAGATCACAAGTAGACAGAGAGGCAGGCAGAGAACTGGGGGAAGCAGGCTCCCTGCTGAGCAGAAAGCCCGATGCGGGGCTCGATCCCAAGACCCCGGGATCATGACCTGAGCTTAGGCTTAACCCACTGAGCCATGCAGGTGCCCCCAAATTTAATAGATTTTCTTGTATTTACTAAATCTGACAAACTCGGAATAGGGGAAGTGTAAAGTTTAGGAATGCTATCAAAGTTAAGTTGTTATCAATTTAAAGTAGGGTGTTACAATTTTAAGATATTATATATAAGCCTTATGGACTTGTTTTCAAGATATTAAGCATCCCACTTGCCTCCTCTGGTTTGTTTTAGGAGTCAGATATACATGGATTCAAGTTTCAGTTTTATCATATATAAGCTATATGATATTGGGCAAGTCAAGTCACCTTTGAACACTCCATTTTTATCATTTATAAAATAGGCATCTATAATATATCTCTAATAACATGGAATACACTTGCTGACCCAAATCTGTGCCCCTTTTTCTTTCTGGGGATACAGCTAGACTACATTTCAAGGAATGGCCATTTGGTTGACTTTGAGATAGTGAAATGGAAGCAGAAGGGATATGTGCCATTGTGTCAAGGCTTTAGAGAAGTATCTCTACCTTCTTCCCACTCTGTGTTTTCCCTTCTGCCAGCAAGTTGCAGGGGCAATGAGACCTCAAGGATTCATGGAGCCTGAGCCTGAGAGGGGCCTGGGTCTCGGAGTTGCAACATGAAAAAACCAAAAACTGTACCTGTTAAGAACACTTGTATGCATCTTCTATGTGAGAAAAAATAAAAAAACAAAAAACAAAAACCTTTTATTATGTTATGCCACTGAGCTTTGAGGGTTAGTTTGTCATAGCTGTTACTACTACCATAACTAATATGCAAGTTGTTACTGGAAATAAAATACTTAAAATTGGTGGCATTGACTTAGCTGTTAAGAGCAATGACAAAGAAAGGCATTTCTGCCTGGAATACTATTCTACTCACGGGATCAAACCGTTGCTCAGAAACACACCACATTTCTATTGACAGGAAAGCAGTTTAAAAGAATCCTAGTGTCAGAGTGTTTTAATCATTACTTTGTAGGAAGGTTTTACAAGAAAGAAATGAGCTCAGGGCACCTGGGTGGCTCAGTGGGTTGGGTCTCTGCCTTTGGCTGGGGTCATGGTCTTGGGGTCCTGGAATCAAGTCCCACATCAGGCTCTCTGCTCAGTGGGGAGCCTGCTTCCCTCTCTCTCTCTGTCTGCCTACTTGTGATCTCTCTCTCTGCCACATAAGCAAATAAAATCTTAAAAAAAAAAAAAAAAGAGATGCGCTCAGAAAAGCACTGACTGGTTTTTGAACAACCACATAAGAAACTCGATTTCAGAAATGTGGGCTCTTGCTAAGTTGAAAAGGGAATGACATCTGGACACAAATGGTAAGAGAAAATTCTAAGAAAATCTTTTGGCAGAAAATAATCTATTAAGTCTACCCAGCTAAACAAAGGGAGTCAGCCATATGACAAAGATCAGATTAAGAATAAATAAAATCTTTCTACTCAAGTCTATTGTTTCAGGCAGCTCCATGGCATCAAACATTAAGTTGATAGGTATAGGCATGAAGATTAGGAAACAGAAAAATAAGGAAAATTGATTATTATGTCTGGGGGAAAAAAATAAACCTGTAAGTCTTATATATGGAACTGACTTGTAGAACATAGGTTAGAATCTTTTTAGGAACCTATATCCATTTGCTAGGTTTGCCATAACAAAGTACTACCAAGAGGATGCTTCAGTAGCAGAAATTTATTTTCACAATTCTGGAGGCACCAAAATATATGTCAGCAAGGTTGGTTCCTTCTGAGGGAGGTGATGGAAGGATCCACCATAGGTCTTTCCTCTTAGCTTGTTGGTGGCCATCTTCATTCTCACATGGCGTCTGCCACAAATCTCCCTTTTATATAAGGACACCGTCTCTATTGGATTAAGGCCTTCCCTAATGACTTTAATTTGTAAAGACCTTGTCTCTAAATAAAGTCACATTCTGAGATATTGGTAGTTAGAACTCCAAGACATTAATTTTGGGTGATACAATTCAACCCATAATAGAAACTTTTTGAGGAAATCATACTGTCAAAGAAACAATTATCCTGGGTGTTAAAAACAAAACAGAAAACAAACAGGCAAACCGAAAACTCCTGTGACTATAAAACAAGTCTTGGGTTCCCAAATTTACAAAAGTTCTTCAGCCTCCAACACCGTTATGACTCATGATGCACCCATGGATAACGGACAATGAACTCTAAGCCAGATTCAGGATTGTGGAGAAACAACAGAGAAAAGAAATTCTTCCAGGAAACATACCCAGGTCTAAGGCCAAAGAACTTCTTTCTGGGCTAGAGCAAAGACACCTTTACCTGCCCAGCAGGATTTCCTCTTGGCTATGGACCTGTGAGGGCCCGTGTTCCTCTTGTCTTTCTAAGTGGGAATTTCACTGGTTGTACTGGATCTGCTATCCTTGGATGTGGTGGATGTGTGTTTGGAGGACAGAGGCCTATTTTTCTGAGTTCACAAGTCATCAGGTCACGAGAGGGAGGCCACCTCTGGACTTGAGATCACTGGATCTGGAGATCATGGGCTTTGAGCTGCTGAAAGCTTGTGAGTCTCTGGGTAGGAAAGAATGTGCATCACTGATGTGCTGGTCGAGAGTGGTTGGGAACAGACATTGCTTACTATTCACAATACAATATCCGGGTTTCCCTTTATATTTCCCAGCCTCTTTTTCAGCCAAGCAGCTATGTGAGAGTTTTAGATAATGAAATGGAAGGGAAGCTGTGTGTGCTATTTCTGGGCCACAGGTTTGAAGAAATGGGAGTAGCTCTTATGCTCCCATTCACCCTTCCACAAAGAATGTACTGAAAATGACTTGGTGCTCAGGTACTTTTAAAACAGAAGGATCTTGGATTCTTGAATCATCCCCCGGGAGAAAGTTGTCCTCAAACCAAAACCGTAGTATTCAACTATAATTTGAAAGAGAAATAAAGTTCTATTTTAAGTTGCTGAAATTGGGGATTTATTTGTTATTGTATGCAGTGTTTCTCTGACCAATACTTCTAATTTTAAGTCCCCTCCAGGCATAATATTAAATAATTCTGCAGTAAAGTTCAAGATCTCTGCCACACCCGGGGAAGCAAAACAAAAGAAGAAAACAAATAAACAAAAAACCAGCCCTGTCATTTGCTGTAGCAGAAATGTTCTACCTGTTCCACATATTATATACTCTTAAAAATAAAAGATAACAGCGGCATCTGACTATCTAAAAGCTAGTTGCTGCTGCTCTTGATTTTTCTGGGTATTAAAAATTCGACATAGCCCCAGGAAACACAGAATTATAGAGTTTTCAGAGAAGAAAGGATGTATACGCTATCAGACATTATCTTCATTTTACCAATGAGGAAAGTAGACTCACAGAGGTTAAATACATTTGCCCAAGATCAAACTATTTGTTCAGCTTTTACTTCAAAGACCCTGTGCTTTAAACTATACAATTCTATGTACATGATTTTTCAAATATTATTATCAACATTGCTAATCCTTCTCCATGGGTCTGGTCTTGTAGTAGGGCAATATGATCCAATATGTGGATCTAATAATAATAGCTAATATATAAAATTGTTCTGGGAGTAAAAATGTGGTAACATCCACAAAACACAAAATACACTGCTTTTCAGACAGAAAGTATCCAATGATAATTATAGTTATTGTAAAGAAGATGGTTGTAACTAGGCATGGTTTTTTTTATGTCATCTGGTCTAAAAGAGATAGATAAAAAGACTCAGGAGATTATCACGCATCTTTACAATGTATTGTAGAAACCTCATGCTACTATTGCAAAGGGGCAGTCTGTCCATTTCACTTTAATTGCTGCAACAGGATTAACTAGCGAAACTTTCGAAACTTTCCTTGAATAAGAACCCTACCCTAGAGTGGACGTAGTAGAGTTCATCCCTGGTAGCTTTGAAAACAGGAAGGTTAAGGACATAGCGCTATCAGGAGCTGCCATGATAGAGACTAGGAGGTCTCATCATTTAGTCTTACAAAAAAATTATAAATGATGAAGCTCAAAAGAATTAATTTAGCAAAGACATTTACACAAACAGCATGCAGATTTTCTTTTCAAGCCATGAGAGATGAGGTTCCAAAATTAAAGGAAACATTTCACAGTCTACAAAGCATTTTTCCATTCACCATCTTGTCTAGACCACCTACAACTCTGTAAAATTGGGATTGATTCTTACCTATATTTTACACATGAGGATTTTAGACTCAGGGGTTTCAAATGACTAGTCTGAAGTTACCTCCCCACTAAATCCTATAACTAGGATACAGCTCAGAATTGATTTCAAGAGTCCTATGTATTTTCTATTAATAGATCATTATCTCTTTAGATAATAAAATCTATTTCAATAGATGAGAAAGTTTTGTTGAAATGCAGATTTGAACAGCAGTTGAAGCACTTGATAGAAGATGAACATTTATTTAAGAAAATCAATCCATTAATAAAAATGAAGCAAACTCTGTGGACAGAGGGAAGACCTTAAGAGATTTGCTTGTAAAGAAGAAAATTCTAATTTAAAGTGTGTGTTTGCCTATGAGACCATTATGAGCAAAAAGCATTACAAAGAACTAATCATAGGATAACATGCAGCGCCCTTTAGCATAAGTCGGTTCTAGAACACCACTTATCTTCCGCATTCCTTTTTATAAATACTGCAAATGATTAGGAGAACTAGCTCTTTTGAGGATAATGTCCTTTCCCTATGTCTCTATCTCCCTCCTCTCTACACACCCATCTAGATGCTGGAGCTAGCAGATACTATTCTTACTTTCCTGAGCACCCTAACACCAGCACACACTCACACATGCTCCTGTGCTCAGGTTTACTCTGCCTCCAAAACCCTTCCTCACCTGTGCTACATATTTAGGCAAGGCCTGATTTAGACATGATCCAATCTACTTTCCCCGCTCCACTAAATTAGATATTCTTCATCTCAGCTCAGCTTCTGTGACACTCTGTTTTCTCACTTACCCTAGATCTATAGAATTGTTTGTTGGTCTGTCTCTTCAGTTGTCTTCAAGATCAGATAAATTACCCCCCCTTTTTTTTTAAGACAAAGAAAAATGTTTATTTGGAATGAGAAACAAATCACAAATTAAGCAGCTAAAAAGCTGAAATACACCACAAATAACACAAAATCCAGAAAACTAATACCACATTTTAATTTACTTGTGTTTATTTTTCTTTTGGGGGTCCACTGAAATACCATCTCTTCCTCAGAGCACCCTCTACAGAAGAGCCCACACCCATTTGAATAGTTCCCATCCCCACAGTCTGCTTTCTTCTATTTCACAACATTTGTCCCTGTGACTATCGTATCTATTCTTATTTTTCTCCTTATTGCCTTTCTTCCCTACCATAATACAGACCCTATGAGGGCATAAACACTTTCTTTTTCTTTTCTTTTTTTAAAAAAGATTTTATTTGTTTATTTTTCAGAGAAAGAAAGCACAAACAGGCAAAGTGGCAGGCAGAGGCAGAGAGAGAAGCAGGCTCCTCACTGAGCAAGGAGCCGGATGCAGGACTCGATCCCAGGATGCTGGGATCATGACCTGAGCCGAAGGCAGCGGCTTAACCAACTGAGCCACCCAGGCATCCCCCTTTTTCTTTTAAAAGATTTTTACTTTTTTTTAAAAGAGATTTTACTTTTTTTTAAAAGATTTTAAAAGATTTTACTTTTAAAAGATTTAATTTTTTTTTTTTTTAAAGATTTTACTTTTTCGTTTGAGAGAGATAACAGTGGTATGCACAAGAAAGTGATAGGGATCATGACATGAGCTGAAGGCAGACACTTAACTCTTAACCAGCTGGGCCACCCAGGTGCCCTGACATTTTCTGACTAGTTCATCATGTTGCCCAACACTCAAAAAAGTACTCAATGAATGTTTGTTGAGTAAATGGAAATTTTCACACAGAATTCCGTATTTTAAAAAATGCACATAGACTATGATCTGCACTTTGTTTGAAAATAGTTGTACTGTGCATAGAAAAACGATCAGAAATAGATCAAATTATTAAAAGGGATTTTTTTCTGGATGATGAAATTATTAGGGATTTTCATTTTCTTCTTCTTGCTTTATAAGGCACAGACCTATTCTTCAAAACTGTGTTGTGAGACTTCATCTTTCATTCTCCGAATTGTTTTCCCGTGAGATCTTATCCGTATCTTCAAACATGACCTACAAGCCATTGATTTTCAAAATCTTCATTTCTAATCCCTAACTTCCCATGAGCAGCAGACCTCTCCTCTACATGGGTAACAAATCAAGGCATTCAATGTGCACGTCAAGTACAATTGGGTGAAGCTCTTACTCCTTCTCACAAGTAGCTGGGAGTCTGGCATCTCGATCAATGCTTTGTGTGGCCTGTTCACAGCCACACTATTAAACACGTGAGAAAATCGGGGCTGAAAAGGTTAAGACACTCACAATGGTACAAAATAATATAATTCTGTGCTTCTGGAGAGCCTCAGTTGGCCCAGAATTCTGTGGGGGCTCAAAGGGCAGCCAAGTCCAAGGAGCCAGGTCAGAGGTACTGCTGGCCCAGCCCTGCACAAACAGCCTTCTATGAAATGGTCACCCGGGCACAAAAGCGTTGCTAGCAGTATAGGCCGAGAGGTGGATGGTTTAACTGGTCTTTATCACTTTCCATTCCGTCCATGCTTAGCAGTCTCACGAGTCCATGCGGTGGCTCAGGTGTTGATCTACTTGGAATGTTCCTTCAATTACAACCCTCCTCACCTTTCAAGTCCAAACTAAAGGACACTGCCTGCATCCATTCCGTTCCAGTCCTTACAGGAAGAATAAACCACCCCTCCATTTCCTTACACAGTACTCTCCTTCGAATTCCCTTAAAGCTCTGCCGCTTTACCTGTCCGTGAATTTAGCTGCTAATGGAATTGCCTTGTGAGGTTCTCACACGGAGCATCTCTCATTCATTTTGGGATCTTTCATATGCCCAGCATAGACAGTTGCTTAGGTAAATCCTCTAAAGTTGGTATCATTAAGTGGTTGTCCAATAAATGCTGTGACAATTATTCTTTGGAGTTATTATAATCGTTCTTTAACTATTCAGTATATAGAACTTAGATATTGAAATAAATGAAGTAATTCAACAAGGCTTTCAGCAACAATAGAGATAGAATTTATTGAGTCCCTAACCCATACTAGACTAATTGACATTAATTTCTACTCTAATTCTGAGAAGAGTGGAGGGGTGGGGAAAATATAACAAAAGGAATGACAGACAGAGTTGAATCCATTTAACTAGAAAACTAAGGCTATAATAAACTTGAAAATTATGATTGCAGAACACAAAGAATTATCCCATAAATAGTGTAGGGACAACTGGGTAACCATCTGGAAAAAGTAATGCTGATCATTCTTTCACAACTTACAATAAAATAAATTTTGGATGGATCCAAGGTTTAGACGTAAAAAGTGAAACTCTACACTAGAAGAAAATAAGAGAATTAAAAATAAGTCTTGGAGTGGAAAGTCCTTTACAAGTAAAAAAAAAAAAATCTATAAGACATACTTTTTACTCTATGAACAAACAAACAAACAAAAAACCCTGAAAAATATTTGCATAGATCTCATAGACAGGGTGTCCTAAATATATAGGCTTTCTATTTATTTAGAATTTCTATACAGAGTATATAGAGAGTTTCTATATATTGATAAAAAAAAATCAACAATGTAGTAGTTTAGGGGGAAAATGTTATGATGGGATAATTCATAGAAAAAATACGTATGAATGGCCGGTAAGCACAGAGAAACAGATTAAACTTTATTCATGACAAGAGAAATTCAAGTAGAAACTGTAGCCTCATATTTTTGACCTCTCAGACTGGCAAGGATCAAACACAATATTCAGTATCATATTATGTTGGTGAGTGTGTGCAGCAACATAAACAGTTGTTGGCCGGGATTTAAACAGTACAACTCTACGAAGAATAATTTGTCAGCATATAACAAATTGAAAAGTGCATATACCTTTTGACTTGATTATTCTACTTCTGGAATTTTATCTTTCTGATAGATTGGCTACAGGCCTCATACACTTTCAAGGCTATTAGTTACAGAATCTTTAATTTGGAATTATAGGAGAATGAAAATAATAATAGGAAACCCGTTAGTCATTACAATAATCCATAATTTGGAATAACGTGTAATTGTCACAGAGAATGATATGGATATGGAAGGATCTTTAAATTAGATTACAAGAGGGGCTCTTGAGTGTTGCAGTCAGTTAAGTGTGCAACGACTGGTTTTGGTCAGGTCATGATCTCAGGATCCTAGGATCCTGCATGGGAGCGGGGATGAGGTTGTTGGAGTCTGTGCTCAGTGGGAAGTCTGCTTGAAGATCTACTCCCTCTCCCTCTGCCCCTTTCCCTGCTTCTGCTCTGTCTCTCTAAAATAAATGACTAAATCTTTTAAAAAATAAATTAAATTACAACAAATTGTTATGTGAAAGAAGCAGTGTGCAAGCTAATGTGCACAGAATGTTTCCACTTGTGCAGAAATAAAAGAATACATACACGCTTATAAAAACGAAAATGTCTCCTGAAGAAAACTACACTGTGAAGCTTGTACGTTACCTTCTGTCTTAGGTGAGGACACAAAGAATCAGGATGTAATGAATCACCTTCAAAGTCCCTCTGTTAGCTAAATAAGAAATTCAAGCCCAAGTCACCTGACCCTGATCAAGATCATGCCCCTCTCCCTTGTTAGGGTGCCAGGTTTCCTGATGAGCGATGGGAATTCAGAGATACAGGGATTCAGGGCTCCTGCCCTGCAAGAATTCATAGTGGAGAAGAAACAAGAAGGCAAAGCCACCTCGAAGTATAGTGACAAATGTTCAGCTCAGGATTCTGTGGGATCACAGATGAGATAGAGTGCTAGGAAGCAATACAGAAATTATTGCTGCAGTTGTGTTTGGAAGGAGACTTCTGCATTTGTGACTTATGAGTCACCTCACAAACAGAAGACCAGAAGTATGTGGCCTGAGAGAAAAATCGGCATGACTGGAGGCTCAGAATTCATTCCTTTAGTTATTCATTCATCTGGAAGGGATTTATGGGACATCTCTTTAGTGCTGAGTATGAAGCAATGACCAAGTCAGACAAGGTCTGCAGCCTACGATCACATCCTGGAGAGGGAAGACAGCGATCAGATAAGAAAATCTCAGAAGAGTAAGTGCCAGATAAATAAAGAAAATTAACAATGGTGATATGACAGCATATGAATGGCGGGGGTCTCTCCGAGAAGGAAACGTTGAGGCAGATTTGAATCTCCTTCTCCTCCTCTCCCTCCGTCTCCTCACCTCCTCTTCTTCCCCGGTCATCAGCGGCCGTCCGTGGGTCTTCCCATCATCTGTCTATCCTTCTGTCTGTAATGGAAACCTCACATGGAATCAGAAAATTTTCGTTATCGGATTAAGGAAGCAAAACGAAGGACGGTGATGGTAAATTTTATGTGTCAGCTTGACGGGCCATGGGGTGCCCAGATTAAGTGTTATTCCTCGGTGTGTTTGTGGGGGGTGTTTCTAGATGAGATTAGCACTTGATTCGGTGGATTTAGTAAAGCAGATTGCCTTCTCCAGTGTGTGTGTGTGTGTGTGTGTGTGTGTTTGTGTGTGTGTGTTGGGGGTGGTGGGGGGGTGGTGTGCCATTCGATCCACAGAGGTCCTGAATAGAACAAAAGGCAGAGAAAGGAGGAATTTGCTTTTGTTTTTTTTCTGCCTTCCCCTAGAGCTGGGACACCTCATCTCATCTGCTGCCTTCAGACTTGGATTTACACATTAGTTCCCCTGGTTCTCAGGCCTTTGGACTAAAATATATCACTGGCTCTCCTGGGTCTCCAGCTGGCAGATGGTAGTTTGTGGGACTTCTCAGCTTCCATAATTTCATGAGCCAATTCCTATAATATCTCTCTTTCTATCTCATATATATGTCTATGTATATACATATATGTTCTATTTGTTTCTCTCATCTTCTCTCTCTCTCTCTCTCTCTACACACACACACACACACACACACACACACACACACACACACACACATTCTATTTGTTCTGTTTCTTTGGAGAACCCTGACAACTCTAAGCAGTAAACACATGACAAAGGTAAAAAGAAGCAGGTGAAATTAATTTAAATAACATATTTTATTTAGATAAATGTATCCAAAATATTTTCATTTCCACATATAATCAATATAAAAATTATGAATGCAACACTTTCAATTATTTTTCCTATGAAATCTTCAAAATCTGGTGTGTCTTAAATACACGTACAGCATAACTTTTACTCCAGCCACATCACTAGTCTCAGCAGCCGCAAGTGGCTCGCGGCTGCCCCACTGGACACCTTAGGTTGAGACCCTGTGTTTCTTAACAGTACAGTAGTCAACAGACCGTGCCAGGATTATTGCTTGGAAAAACACCCAGATAGCTGACTACAGAACTCTGATGGATAGAGCAAAGAAAACAAAATTAAGAATTGGGGCAAGATGAAGAGAGAGAAAGGATTTGGGGATGTCTTGATTGCAGACTATTTCCAGAGAGATAAAAAGCTCTTCCTGAGGCTTAACTATTTCTTGCTCCAAATACCTCCCCCACCTCAGCTTTTGCACTTCCTTGTTTTCTTGTGAATGGAGAGAGGTGGCAGAAGGTAGGTGAATATGGATAGGGAGTGTTCACTTTGCACTGCAGAGCTGATGAGCACCGGCCTTCTCTATATGCAGCCTGAATCCATAACATGCAACCAGATGGCAAAGAGGAACGTTTATTGTCATCGTGTACAGGGACAGTATTAGAAATGGCACGGGCTCTTATAATCTTCACAATTTAGGAGCCTTTTCAAACTTTCTAAAATCCCCGTGGAGCAAATCCACAGCCAGCATTTCTAAATATCTCTCTGAATAAAATAGAAGGTTGCTTCCTTTCCAACACGAATAATATTTATGCTTACATGTAGGTCAGAGTCAGCCAAACAGCTCTCGTGTCTGGAAGTCTATTTTAGACTTGGCTGTCATGACAACCATGGGATTGGGCCCAGGTGTCTTCTATCTCCTGACACAGACAGCAAGTTTGCAGGCCTGGCTGCGATTTCTGGGGAGTGGTCCTTAGGAAGTGCCGTAGGATGGGTCAGCCCGCTTGGTCTTGGCAGGGGTGCTGATCTGATAGACTGAAGAAATGTTCTATTCCTCGTGGATCCTTAATTTATCAATTTAGAATAGAAGAGGGCACAGTGGGGAGGTTTGGATTACTAATGGATAAAATTTGCACAGTGCTTAAAGAACAAGGAGAGCTGAGCCAACATATGGGCAGAGATCACGGGATGCTTGCTCCTAGAATCCAGATTGGAGGTTTTGAACCATTGGGTTCACCTCCCAGGCCAAGGGCATAGGTTCTGAATGAATTCCCTGGGAGGACAGGCCTAGAACAGCTCACACTCCCCAATCTAAACAGCCTGGCTCCTCTTGAGTTTGGCCCCAAGATCCCAGGTGGGTAGATGACACTCTCTTCCCTTTCTTGCCATCAAAGGGTTTGTTCAGCCATCCAACAGCACCATCAACAACATCCAACACCAACACAATCCAACAACACCACTGAAGAACCATCAAGTTGGTTCTCTAACTTGACTGCATCACAGAGTCATCTGGGGAGCTTTTAAAATCCGGATCCCCTAGGATATCCATTAAATCAGAATGTCTGGTAGAGGGGGCTGTGGGTTTAGGGCATTGGTAGTTTTTTAAAGCTCCCCAGAGATTACAATGTACAATCATGGCTGAGACACACAACCTAGGTTGTGGGGTGGTTGTGTGTGGTAACCTACAGAATTTTACAGATTTTTTTTAAACTGTCCTAAAATGTCTACTAATGTGGACTTTGATGATCTAGAACAGGGATCATCAAACCTTTTGCTTTTAGAACTCTCTCCAGTCTTAAAAGTTACTAGAGATTCCAAAGGGCCTTGTTTATATGAGCTAAAACTGTTGGTATTTACAGCACCAGAAATAAAAGCTGAGAAGTTTTTTAAGACATAAGAATACACAAGCACACAATCCATTGGCTGCCAGAGCAAGGTGGGCATTGCAAGTCAAGTAACCCTGCAAGAGAATGAGAGTGAAAAAAGCAGGTGGGGAAGGGGAGGAGTCCCGGTATTGTCATGGCAACAGTCTTGACCAAGAGACCCCCTGAAAACAATCTAGGGATCCCAAGATATTTCCAGACCACATCTTGAGAAATGTTGGGCTGAATTTTCTCATGATTTTGACAAAACTCAAGATTTTTCTAATGAATCATTTCTCTTTTTCACTCATGTTCTGAGTTTTGAGACTTGCAAACACACTGAGTAAACATATTTCTTAGCAGAGAAGGTAGATTGATTAATTCTTGGTGTCTTTGGCAAAACAGAATAAAAGGTGATTTTCTAGCAAACCGTTCTCTGCCTGGGTCACACTGTCACTTCACACCTCTGTGTCCTCATCACCTGTCCTGGGACGTAGGGTACACTGACATATTATCACATAGTAATAACATAGCTATTGACTGCAAATGATGTGTTAGGCATTAGACTGGATAATTTCTGTTTAACCTATTGGATTCTTGTGCTAGTCTCAGGAATGTTTGTGATCCCCACATTATAGGTGAGGAATCAGAATCCAGGAGAGGTTCAAACTTGGGATGGCCATGCTGTTGTCATTTCAGAGGAGAGGTGTGTGTGCACCTATATGACCTAGAGCCTGTGTTTTCATACAGCCTGTATGTAGGCTCCATGCCAGAACTGCAAGGACTCTTGGGTCCTTTTCTTCTTCTTCATAAAATGTAGACAAAACCAAAGAAAACACACACACACACACACTATAGTATCCAAGCATATTTTCAGCAATAGATATTTTCTAAAACATTTCCTATGTATTTAACTACCTGCCATATCTCTGTATCTTATCTATATGGTATCAATATTCTATATTAAGATATGGAGTTATCAGAAATTCAGAGCTGGGGAAGACCTTCATGACTATCAATGTCAACCTTCTTGTTTTATAGAGTAGGCCGCTCAAGCTGATGAGTAGATAGGTCTCAGGATCACACAAACTGTGTGTAACAAGTCCTGGTCAAGAAAAGAAGCCCAGATTACTGACAAACTAGTCTTATTTATTTTTGAACAATGCAAGAGACTGCTTTATAAGCTCTGCTTGGACTAGAAACTGTGGAAGCGAGGAAAGGAATGGAGATGGTCCGGGTTCTAGGAAGAAGCATGTGTGTGTCTGTATGAGTGTGTGCTCCTTAAAGAGAATCTCAAAGAATAGCGCAAAGAATGCTGACACGTGCAAATTCCACCGTCTGCATCCCTTAGACAGCCCTTGGGATCGGCTTCATCAGGAACTTTTGAAGCTCTTCCCTTCTTACGGTCACACGGCACCAAGCGAACATTTTCAACCTTAGCTTCATTTTAGAACCATCTGGGGAGCTTTAAAAAGTAAAAAACAAACTGACACCAAACCCCAAAACCCAATTCTTAATCCCTGCCCTCCGAGATTCTGATTAATTGGTCTGGAGTGAGGCCCGGTGGGACTTTTTTCAAAGCTCCCCTGCGTTGACAATCCCCGGCATGATCCGAGGAGAGAGCCCAGGCTCTGCAGTCCCACTATCTAGGTCCAGTTCTGGATTGCGTCCCCTCTGTGCTGTGTGGCCACACAGCAGCTCTGCAACAAAGTCTCCACTGCAAGCAGATGCTACAGCATCCTTAGAGGACTGTAGAGTGGGGTGCATGGCTGGGCGTTAGAAGAAATCAGTTCCAGGTCCCACAGCTGTTCCTCGGGAAGGGGTCATCTGCTTTCTGTTCCTAGGATATGGAAGTCTGTGAGATCATAAGGTCTGGGTTTCATTCTCCTGTTCCTTTTCTTAACCTAGAACTCCACCCGAGCACAGAAGAGTCTGGCCACACGAGCCCAGGAGAGTCTGGCCTCCGTCCATGCTACAACCGAACCCTCTCCTCCATGTCCTTCTCCTGCTTTTCTCAGGAACCTTGTGCCTCACCTCTGTCAGCCTTGCTTTTCATTGTCCTGTGATACCCATACTCCTTTAGGTCTCTTCCTGTTACATCTCCCCTATCTTTTTTGTAGGAAGAATGCCATGCACCGCGGTGTTCCCACCCACGACCGCCACTCCATTTCTACAGAAGTTGACTCCAAGAGGAATTTTCCAACATCACATGGTATGCCAATAATGCACTTTATTTCATCAATATAGTCTTCTACTTAAGATGCTTATTTAATTTCAATTAAGTTTATTTTAGAAACAATTTATAACAAAGACTGGCATGTAATTTAGAATTCAGACTGGGGTGGAAGCATGCAATCAGCTTTTATTTTTTTCTCCTAAGATTTCATTTATTTATCTGAGAGAGAGAAAGAGCACACATGAGTGGGGGGAGGGGCAGGAGAGGGGGAAAACAGACTCCCCAGTGGGAGTGGCGAGCTCTTTGCCGAATTCCATCCCAGGACCGTGAGATCATGACCTGAGCCAAAAGCAGACACTTAACTGACTGAGCCACCCAGGTACCTCTGCAATCAGCTTTGTAAATTTCCTTTTTGGTCTGGACGTTATCATGTAGTTAAAGAAAACCCACTTAAGGTCTCAGAAGAAGAGTGACATAATCAGGTGTGTGTATTAAAAGTCCATCTGTTAAGTGTGAGGATGTTGGATGGAATGGGTGAGGTTGGAGGAAGAGAGGGTGAGCTAGAATACCAGATAGGGGACAGCCACCATGGGTGTTCAGAGAGGTGGCTCTGGGCTGTCCTCTCCTATCTATCCCCACCACTGGGCTTCTCTGGGTAGCTGTGGGTGGGTTTCCTTCATGGGAATAATACTGCTTTCCTTTCTCATATTCAAGACCCTCGTTTCTCTTACTCCTCAGGTGACTTCTGTCCTATGGCTAATTCTTTACAAAACCTGAAATGTGAGAGGATCCCTGAGAGTGACTTATGATGGTCCTTGGAGTCTATAGTGAAAGTCCCTGGACCCCAGTTACTCCAGTACCATAAGCCGTCTCTATCAATTAAGTAAGGATCCTTTGCACGGGTCTCAGAACAAACAACAAATTGCACACAAGTGAGTATTTCCTTCCAAATACACAGTTATGTTGATGTTTATTGGCAGGTTTTGGGGTGTCTACTAGTCATCCCTAAACTCCTGAAAGACACCACGATGAGCAGAATTATACTGGATTATACTGCATTTTACATCAAGGCCCTGCTGCCAGGATATTGTCTCAAAAATACTCTGTCTCTGGAAGTCCTGACTATACAGCATGCCAAGGGAAGGAGAATGAGATTTAGGATCAGCTTGTTCTGATCATTTCTCTACTTCTTTATTCTCTCACTTTAAGCATGTTTTTAACCTGTCATGCCTTGTGGAGAGCATGACAGAGACTGGAGAGCCCCTTCCACAGTTTACCTCAGAGTCCTGTCTAATGGGCTGCAGGCCGCGGTGATCAGACAGGTCCCTTCCGTGTCTCACGTTCTGTGTCCCACGTTCGTTGCCAAAGGGTAGCTGTGCCTTGAACCCTTTTCCAGATGAGGCGCAGATGGGAGCTGACTGTTTTTGAGAAACCAGGAGAAAATGCCAGAGATAAACTCCTTTGCCTATGCAGAAAGAAAAAGCAAACCAAGAGAAACAGGCAGAGAAGAAACTGGCTGACATTTCTTTGAAATTAGCCCACTTGGGCACCCACAGCAATGAATTGCTTCTACAACACCCACTGTTTCCTAGTTTGATGGGATCGGCAGCTTTGATCCGGAAATCCCAGGTGCCTGAGTGAGGGGCAGAACTATGAAAATTCAAGCAGAATGACATTTTCCAAGAGGAGTTGGATTAGTGGAGGGGAGAATACTGCCAAGCTGAAAACCTTTCCGGATAGAGGAACGATAACGGCATAAGCAGCATCATACCTTAAACATGCTCTTATTCACAGCGCATCATACCTTAAACATGCTCTTATTCACACCGCAGTGATGGTAACCTTTGTATTAAGCAAAACTTGGGCTCTGTAAGCAACACTTTCCTGTGTCTCATGCTAATGTTCCTCCACCCAGCTGCAAAACCCATCTGCACTTTTCTAATGCTTTTTCTCTCTTTCCTGCTCTGGTTAGTTTTCCGGGCACGCTTCTTAAACTGTTAGAATTTAGTCTTATTTTATAGCTCTGAGCCAAACCTTGGTAGCTCGAAAAATAGCTGAGAGGCAGACACAAGTGTGAACTGACCCCTTTCAACACACACATGCTCATAAGATAAGGGAGAAAAAAAAAAAAAAACAAAAACAGACTCTGCTATTGCTGTGGGAAATGGTTTATCCTTATCAGAATTCACTTTGTGTGCTTGGGGTCTTCTTTAGAAACTCTCTCGTTGAGACAAGCTCTCAAGGACTTCCTAAGGGTAATTAACTCAGAGCACCTGAGACTGGGCAGCACAGGGAAGAAAAGGAAAGGTAAAAAAGAAGAAAAGAGAAGAAAAGAAAAGGGAAGAGAAGAGAAGAGACGAGAAGAGAAAAATGACTGAAAAAAGAAAAGAAAAGAAAGGAAAGGAAAGGAAAGAAAAGGAAAGGAAGGAAAAGAAGAGGACTCCATGAAGTCCATGATGGTTGGGGCTTTCATTATGTTCTCTCGTTTTTATAACAATCCCATGCGATTAGTGTCACTAATTCCATTTAACAGATTAAAACAAAATAAGAAAACAAAGCAGGGTCTCAGAAAAAAGTTTCATTGTCAAAGTCAGAGGGCTAGTAATTAGGAAGTCAGAGTTTATGTCTAGAATTGCTCATCTTCAACACAATGATACTAACTGCCACTTACTGAGTATTGAACATGTCCCAAACGCTTACAGGAGCTAATATGCTTGATCCTAGCTATTCCTTATAATTCTATCATTAGACCTATTTTAAGATGAACAAATTGGGGCTTAGAGATGCTTTTTCCTTGCTCGTATATGCCAGAAGCAGGATTTTGTAATGGAAACAAAGTATAAAACAGATGTGGGTCATAATGCCTACACCCCAGGTGTTAGGTTAGTACAGTCATCAGTTACAATGTTTGCTCTTGAAGAGTTTCTTACTAGCCTGATAATATGGATGCACTTGAAGAGTAGTTGTAAGCACTTTCAGATCACCAGGCGATACTTCTGACAACAAAAGATTGTCGCGTGGGGCCACTGGATCCTTTACAGTTACTGAACTGTGCACACCCAAGTCAGATGACTTGTACTAATTGTAATCGTCACTCTTGTCATAGCTCATTGTCTGAGCTTCAAGGACTCAACGGATGAAAGCTGCCGAGCAGAAGAATAGATCTTCCAGGAGAATAGGTATGTAATCAGTTTGGGTAAATTAGAATTTGGCTCTCATTTATTGAGATTAAATATTCACTCAGCTACCACAGAGGAGGTATTATGCTTGAATGTTTCAAAGATAATTATTTAATATTCACAATCATTTGTGGTATGCATTATTTTCTTTCTTTCTTTCTTTTTTGAGATGAGGAAATTGAAGCCCCGTGAGGTACAGAGACGAAATGGTTAAGTGCTTGAGCAAGAATTTGAACCTGGGGCTCTAATTCTATGAGATACGCTTGGGGTACAGCACCGTCCTACAAACACGTGACTTTCTAATTCTGATATTTCAGTCATAAAATAGTTCACCGTGTGCTTGGATGTGTCCTGTACATGTCCAGTCCACCCCAGTCTATGTGTGTGGAAGCTCTGCTCCCATAATCCCTCCAGGGTCCTTAAATGCGTACAGTGATCAGGCTTGCTTCACCTCCTACTTAGACTGGAAGAAAAACAGCCTTTTTAAACCTGTAATTCCGTTTTCATAGCACTCTGGTGGGGAATGAAGGGGATAAAAAGAGGGCACACAGACCCGTTTCTAAGGTTTCCAGCTGTGTCCATGAGGTAGTAGGCTGGAGGGAAATTCGGAGAGCATTATGGTTTGATTGTAACAAGAAAAACACCTTTTTAAGTTCATTTCTGCTGGCTTTCTACAGAAACCAACCCTGAGGTTCCCGGAGACCCATTCGTGGCAGGAGCCGTTTGGGCTTACTTCATTACAAGGCTTGCATCTTTCACCCTGAGCACCTTCCCTCCTGTCTCTGTAATGTCCGCAGAACTCGGGCTGCAGGTCCCTGCAGCGGGCGAGGGCTCTGCTCTCAGCATTAAGCATGTGTCATGCTCTCAGTACTCATTATGTCTTCAGTAAAGTCTTCTATTTAGAGTATCCTGGTTTTAAAGTACACGACCATTCTACTTCTCAGCAGGCAAGTGTGGGCAAATGTTTTCTCCATTAGTTTACAGATACTGTTATTTTCCATTATTCGCCTTAGATCAAACTGGTTTTTCAATAGCCACCATTTACAAACTAATTGATTACAGATGAATTTGAGGCAAAGGCTTTCCAGATTCGAGAGCTGTTGGTATTTTGTTTGGAATAACTAAAAAGAGGATAGTTTCAAGAGTGCTTAGTACATACCAGAACTTTTCATGTAAACACCCTGACTTCCCCACTACCCTCCACCAGAGAGAGGCGCTTTTCTCCTACAGTGGTTACAGGAGGTTGAACCATATGAAATGGTTAAAAATTGTCTAATACCAGCAACTGTCACATGACTCAATTTAATAACACATGTGGCACAAAGCAGGTAACACATATTTGTTGGAGGAATGGATAGATGAAAGACAGACATCTGGGTGTGAATTCAGCCAACTAAAATTTCAAAGGAGGTGAGATTATTAACCTGGTAACAAAAAGTCACTCTTTCTCTTTACTTCTGTGTCCGTGGGCATAAAAACAAATTGATACATTTTTGTTGCTTTGACTCATTCACTAGTTTGTTCCTTCACCTCTTTAGTAATTGTTTAGCATCTGTTATGTGGCAAAACTCTGCCCACTGAGTGAGAAAACACAGAGAGCCCGCTGTCGTGCAAAGGATAGAGCAGTTAGCCAATGCTGACGGGGTAGAGAGACTGTGCATGGTGTGGTCCAGTTCAGTATGACACTGTGAACACACAGAGGATGAGCTCCCAACTTGGCTTGGCGTGGAGGTGATGCCTGAGCTGGGTTCTGGGAGACCAGTGAGGAGTTCTCAGGCAAGAGGGTTGGGTACAAAGAAGATGCTCCAGAAAGAAGCAGTTGTGAAGGTTGCAATGTGGAAGCATTCTGTAGAGGTTGGACTGTACCTGGAGGGAAGTGGGGGAGGTGAGGCAAAATGTTAAGTGGGACCAGCGGCTTAGTCAACTTTAGGTGTTAGAATGGATCTTCTGAAACATGATTGGAACATCAGTGACTCAATTTGGAAAAAAAAAAAAAATGGAGTTTTTGCTGGAGTTAAATAAAATTTGTGAATAATTTTGGTTAAGTGTGGTGACATATTTACATCTTTACTATATTGAGCTTTTCATTTATATACATCATTATCTCATCCTTCTGGGGTGTTTTCATGTTTTCAAGAATGGTTCCTAATTTTGATCTCATCCTTGGTGGGAGAGTTGGTTCTTTATTTTATTTTATTTATTTTATTATTTTATTTTATTATTTTATTTATTTGACAGAGAGAGACAGAGAGATCACAAGTAGGTAGAGAGGCAGGCAGAGAGAGGGGGAAGCAGGTTCCCTGCCAAGCAGAGATCCTGATATGGGGCTCGATCCCAGAACCCTGAGACCATGATCTGATCTGAAGGCAGAGGCTTAACCCACTGAACCACCCAGGCGCCCCAGGAAAGTTGGTTCTAATGGACATTGCTGCAAATAGACATCTTCTTCACCAGGAATTCAGTGACAGAAATGTGTAAGTTTTGTGAAACTTCTTTGTTCTCCTTAAGAACAAGGGTGTGAGCAAAGGGATTTGGGGAGTGACTGCCCAGAGTTGCTTATACATCTGTTTTGAAAATGTAAAAATCCACTTTCCTTCAACAAGAAGCCACTGCTGGCCCCATGTTGCAGAAGTGTTCTTTGCCAGCATACACTTGTGTCTCAGATATGCATCTTTCTCAAGCCCATCTCAGCTATAGTGCCCAGTTATGTGTGGCTGACCATTTGGGGTGTCCTTCCCTAAAACTCACAGGTTGAAATTAAAAGACTTTTATGAAAGAGCTTTTTAAACGGAAGACAGAAAAACATATCTCCACTGTATTCTTTTAAGATTTATTATTTTTTATTCTCTTGGAATAGTCACGTAATTTTGAATGGCTTTTATTTGCTATGGAAATATTTGAATCGTGTCTCACTGTGCAAGTGTGTCTTCATTAAATTAGCATCTCTTTAGTAGCACCTACTAGGTAGAGAGAATGCTACAGACATGTTGGCAGCATGGCCAGAGTACAAAGGAAGTTGGAAGGGAAGTCACAGGGGCTCCATAATTTCAGTTGCCTTGCAATAAGATAGCATAAGAGTAAAAACTGTTCCTTTACTGAGAGTTGGTAGCTGGGTAGTCATTTGCTACTTGCAGATCATGCAACAGTCATGTATTTATTTCCTCATTTGTTTCATAGATAATTACCCATCATTTGCCATGTGCAAGATAGTCTGCCATGTGCTGCAGAGGATTAATAAAAGAATCAGAAGTGAAAACTGACTTCAGTTTTAAGGTCTGAAGTAGAGATAAATTACAAACATAAATGTCTTTGGCAATGGTCTCTAAGCCTTTTGATCTTTCATTCAACAGTATTAGGAAGGAATATTTGAACATATATCCCAATATACTACTGTATTTATTTGTAACTAATTTTCATTTGTTTTGTAAATATGCATTTTAAAAGTAAGATATATAGTTTTAAAATGATATCTTTTTTCAATTCAATGAAATATATTTTTTTAAAGATTTTATTTATTTATTTGAGAAAGAGACAGTGAGAGAGAACATGAGAGGCGAGAAGGTCAGAGGGAGAAGCAGACTCCCCATGGAGCTGGGAGCCCGATGCGGGACTCGATCCCGGGACTCCAGGACCGTGACCTGAGCCGAAGGCAGTTGCTCAACCAACTGAGCCACCCAGGCACCCCAATTCAATGAAATATTTTAACTAAAATTATTTAATACCTATTTTATCCAGAACTGTATGATTAACAAATCTTTTTTTTTAATTATTTTTAAGTCTTGGCTTAATTTTTTGCAATATGGTGATTAGAAATCTAATCACTAAGCTTATTTGATTGACTTACTACTTGAAAAAAGTTATCACAACTGAAAAGTATCCTTATAAAAACACAGCTCAAAATGGAAAAATTTCATCCTTGGCTTTTGACATACATATTTTATATATTTTTAATATACATATTTTAGTCCCAAATACCTAGTAAAGATTTCTTCCCCCCCATTTTTATTTTTGAAATTTGCCTCATAAATGTCAGCCTTCCCCATGTCAATCAATTGTTACTGCAAACATCTGAAGATGTGGTGATTTTTATATATCTTAACAAATGGATTAAGAATTCACCCAAACTCTTCATGAGGGAGATTTCTAAATGTTAGAACTGAGTCCAAAATGCAGTGGGCGTGCAGGAAAGGAACGGTGCTAAGTATCACAGACAGTAGCAGCTTGCAGTGCTGAAGGGCTGAGTCCAGCTCTTCAACATTGTGTGGAAGTCTAGCCAGAGAAGTTAGGAAAGAAAAACAAATAAAAGTACTCCACATCAGAAAGGAAGAAGTGGAATTATCTCTATTCATAGATGATGTGTTCTGTATACAGGAAATCCCAAAGCGCTCACCAAAAAATCTTACTAGAGCTAATAAAAAATTTTTAGCAAAGTTGCTAGGTACAAGATCAATACACAAAGATTAGTTGTGTTTCTCTACATCAGCAATGGATATAAAAAAATTGAAAATAATTCCATCTAAAATACCACCCCAAAGAATAAAATACCCAGAATAAATTTAACAGAGAAGGTAAAAGACTTACACACTGAAAGCTATAAAACATTTCTGGAAGAAGTGAAACAAGCCCTAAGTAAGTGGAAAGACATCCTGTGTTCATGGAGCAGAAGATTTAATATTGTGAAGGAGACTGCTCTCCAAAGAAATCTGTAGAATCAGTACAATGTTATAAAAATTCTAAGGAATTTTTTTGTTATTTTTGCAAAAAAAGAAAAGCTGATCTTCAGATTCATATGGAACTTCAAAGGGTCCCAAATAGCCAAAAAAAAAATTAAAAAAAAATGTTGGACACCTCACACATATTTACAATTTCAAAACTTATTATAAAACTATAGTAGTCAAAACAGCATTGGAGTAGCATTAGCATAGACATAGAGATCAGTGGAATAGAAATGAGATCCCAGAAAAAGCTTAAACATTTATGGTGAATTGATTTTCTGCAAGGGTACAAAGACCTTTCAATGAGGAAAAAACCAATCTCTTAAATGAATGGTGCTGGGACAACTAGAAAACCATCAGCAGAAGAATGAAGTTGGATACCTACTTCTCTCCATATACAAAATTTTACTAAAAATGGATCAATAATCTAAATATAAGAATTAAAGTCATTAATAGGAACAAATACAATTAATAAAAGAAAACATACTAGCAAATCTTCATGACCTCTGATTTGACAATGGATTCTTGGATTTACATTGAAAGCAACAGCAACAAAGGAAAAACAGATAAATTGGACTTCATAAATTTGAAAACACTTTTGCATAAAAGGGCATTTTCAAGAAAGTGAAAAGACAACCTATAGGATGAGAGAAAGTAAACACAAATCATAAATCTGATATAAGGGTTTAGTGTCCAGAATATATAAAGAACCCCCTTATAGCTCAACAAGAAGAAGATAGTCTCCCTTAGATGGACAGAAAGGCTTGAACAGACATTTCTCCAGAGGAGATATACATATATCCAACAAGAACATATAAAGATGTTCAACAGTGTTGGCACTAAGGCAATGCAAATTGAAACCACACTGAGGACTACTTCACCAGGATTGCTATTAAAAAACAAACAAACAAACAAACAAACAAAAACAAATGAAGAAAACACCACACACAACAGAAAATAACAAATGCTGACAAGCATATGAAAAATATAGGAACTCTTGCTGGGGGAATGTAAAATGTTTCAGTCCCTCTGGAAAATAGTTTAGTGGTTCCTCAAAAAGTTGAACATAAGTGTGCCTGGGCTCAGTTGGTTAAGCATCCACCTCTTGATTTTAGCTCAGGTCGTATTCTCAGGGTCTTGAGATTGAACCCTGCTTCAGGCTTAGTGCTGGGTGTAGATCCCGCTTAAGATTCTTTTTCTCCCTCTCCCTGTCCCCCTCCCCCTGCTCATGCTCATTTTCTCTCTTTCTGAAAAAAAAAAAAAGTTGAACATAGAATTACTGTATGACCCTACAGTTCTACCCATAAGTATATGCCAATAAAGAATGGAGAGGAGGCACTCAAACAAATACTTTTTCATGACGGTCACCAGCAGGACTATACACTAAAATGAAAAAGTGGTAATGAGCAGATGTTCATCATGGATGAATGGATAAACAAAGTGTGGTACACACATACACTTATTCAGCCTGTAGAGGGAATGAAATACTCACACATGCTACACCTTGGATGGACCTTGAAACCACTATATGAAATGAAAGAAGCCAGGAACAAAAGGGTCATGTGTTGTATAATTCTTTTCATATGGAATATCCAGAATAGGTAAATTCACACAGACAGAGAACAGATTGATAATTTCCAGGGTATAGGGGTAGGGGAATAAGAATGAAAGCTGAATACATTTGAGGTGTTTTTCTGGGGCAATCAAACTTTAGGGACTATAGAAAGGTGGTGTTTTCACAACATTGTGAAAGCACCAAATGCTACTGAATCGTATAGTTTCAAATAGTTAATAATATGTTATGTGAATTTCACTTCAATAAAAAAGTATATATGTGAACATTGCAATAAAACATAGAAGGCATTTATTAGAACTCTTTAAAGAGTTTAAAATCTCTGGTTTTGAAAATTGTGGCAGCAGAACAAAGCAAATGTCCACAGACCTAGAAATAGAAATTAAATTTGCTGACCACTATATTTGATGAAAAGAACACTATTGTTATAGGAAGCTTCAGATGAATGCATTTTTGATGAGTAAGATAACTTTAAAATTAATTTTATTATGATTATAGATACAGTGATAGAATGCATGAATAGATATTTTAAATTATACACACATTGTAAAGCCACTTGCAGTTGCTTGTATGACCAGCACAAGTTGTAGAACATGTCAGAGTAAATATCCAAATGACATTGTATGAACTTGTATTTTAAGTTTAATTCGTTTTAAAAATCTAACAGAATTATGTCTATTTTAAGAGGCTTCCACTAGAAAAATCTCCGAGATACACCAAGAAAGCTGTAAAGGTAAAAGAACCATTATATTGTTTACTAAGATTACCAAAAAACTCAATTTCCCAGAACTAAGAGGTGCACAACTGAATCCTGGATGGTCTCACACAAAACAGGATAGATTGGTTGTCATCCTCTTGTCTACTGGTCCATTTTTTAAAGTCACTGAAATGACCAACAATACCTTCCCATAAATGATCTCTTCATATAGAAGTAATATTCCTATACTATTTAAAATGAACTATTCTGGTTTTTTTCCTTTGACAACTTGTTGAGATATCTTTGACATAAAAATTGTTTATACTTAACTTGCATTAAAGATATATACATTGTGAAAAGATCACCATAATTAAATGAATAATCACTCACCTCTACATAATCGTCATTATGTATATATGTGTGTGTGTAGATTTAAGATCTATCCCTTTAGCAAATTTCAAGTATGCAATATGATATTGTTAACTACCCTCACCATGGCATACTTTAGATCTCCAGAACTCAATCATTTTGCATAACTAAAATTTTGTATCCTTTGACTGATAACTTCTCATTCCCCCCACCTCCACCATCTCTGGTAACTACCATTATATTCTCTGCTTCTATGAGTGGCTATTTTAGATTCCCCATGTAAGTGAAATTATGCAAGATCTTTCTGTGCACAGATTATTTCACTTTGCACAATGTCCTTCAGTTTCATCTATGTTGTTGCAAATGGCAAAAGTTCTTTCCTTTTAAAGACTAAATAATATTCCTTAGTCTGTAGTGTCATTTGCAAATATCTTCTCCCATTCTGTGGGTTGCCTCCAAGATCTATAAAGAACTCCTCACACTGAACACTCAAAAAACAGATAATCATGTCAAAAAATGGGCAAAAGACATGAACAGACACTTCTCCAAAGAAGACATCCAAAAGGCTAACAGACACATGAAAAAATATTCATCATCATTAGGCATTAGGGAGATTCAAATCAAAACCACATTGAGATCTAATGTACACCAGTTAGAATGGCCAAAATTAACAACACAAGAAACAACAAGTGTTGGAGAGGATGTGGAGAAAGGGGAACCTTTCTGCAAGTTGGTGCAGCCACTTTGGAAAACTGGAGATTCTTCAAAAAATTAAAGATAGAGCTACTCTATGACCCTGCAATTGCACTACTGGTATTTACCCCTAAACATACAGATGTAGTGAAAAGAAGGACCATATATACCCCTATGTTCATAGCAGCAATGGCCACAGTTGCCGAACTGTGGCCAAGATGCCCTTCAACAGATGAATGGATAAGAAGATATGGCCCATATATACAATGGAGTATTATGCCTCCATCAGAAATGATGAATAACCAACTTTTGTACAACATGGATGGAACTGGAAGAGATAATGCTGAGTGAAATAAGTCAAGCAGAGAGAGTCAAGTATCATATGGTTTCATTTACTTGTGGAGCATAAGGAATAACACGGAGGACACTGGGAGATGGAGAGGAGAAGTGAGCTGGGGGAAATCAGAGGGGGAGACAAACCATGAAAAACTATGGACTGTGAGAAACAAACTGAGGGTTTTGGAGGGAAGGGTGGTGGGAGGATGGGTGAGCCTGGTGGTGGGTATTAAGGAAGCACGTATTACGTGGAGCACCGGATAACTGTGTATAAACTGAATCTTGGATCTCTGAAAAAATATAATAAAATTTAAAAAAGACTAAATAATATTCCACTGTGTGTGTGTTTGTGTGTGTATTTTTTTTCTTTAGCCATTTACCTATTGATGGACACATAGGTTGTGTCCGTATCTTGGCCATTGTGAATAATGTTGCAATAAACATGGGAGTGCAGATATCTCTTAGACATAACTTACTTCATTTCCTTTGGTTATATACTCAGCAGTAGGATTGCTGGATCATATGGTAGTTCTATTTTTAATTTTCCAAGGAACCTCCATACTGTTTTCCATACTTGCTGTAGCAGCGTGCGTTCCCACCAGCAGTGCATAATGGTTCCTTTTCCTCCACATCCTTGCTAACACTTGTTATCTTTTGTCTTTTTGATACCAGTCATCCTATTACATGTGAGGTGATTATCTCTAGTGATTTTGATTTTGCATTTTCCTGATGATAAGTGAAGACTGATTATAGGAAGAGTTAAATATTCCTAGAAAAATTGTGTAAGAATCATCATTCTAGAGGTATTATAATTTATATTTAAAACTAATTTATCAGTATTTTCACAAACTATAAAATCCTTTTAATAGCTCTAGTCACAGTTGCCTCAGCAGAAAGATCCTTTTAAAAAATAAAAATGCCCAAAAATCATTTGTGATTTTGTATTTGCCAAGAGTGACTATTGTCATTTTCAGTTATATAAATTAAAAATAAAATTAAAATAAAGTATAAATTACAATGACTTACTCAGAAAAACAAGGCATAAAAATGTTATGATCAATGAAGAGATCACATTAATAAATTATTATTTATCCTATTACATAAAATTGAGATTTTAATATGTGGAAAGAGCCAAGATGCCCTTCAGCTGATGAATGGATAAGGAAAATATGGTACATATATACTATGGATTACGTGACCATCAGAAAGGAAGAATACCCAACTTTTGTATCAACATGGACAGGATCAGAGGAGATTATGTTGAGTGAAGTAAGTCAAGCAGAGAGAGTCAATTATATGGTATCACTTACTTGTGGAGCATAAGGAACAACATGGAGGACATTAGGAGAAGGAAAGGATAAGTGAATGGGGATAAGCCAGAGGGGGAGATGAAACATGAAATACTGTAGACTCCAAGAAACAAACTGAGGGTTTTGGAGGGGAGGGGGTGGGGGGATGGGTGAGCCTGGTGGTGGGTATTAAGGAGGGCACATACTGCATGGAGCACTGGGTGTGGTGCATAAACAATGAATCTTGGAACACTGAAAAAAAATAAAATTAAGATGTTAAAAACAACAAAAAAAGTTTTTATTGCAATTTATAGGTTTACGTTATTAGTCATGTATTGCCATTATTGTGGACTTGATGCTGTATTCAATTCTTGGGCCAAAGAAAGGAGAGGGAATTGGTCATGACCAGTCCTTTATTTACAAAACATTTTTTACAGTTTTCTTTTTTTCTATGACTTGTCTCGTTTCCTCTTCTTAATAATCATATGAAGACATTATTCTAATTTTAAGTTAGACTCCAAAGAAGTCAGATGCTTAATTCAGTTGACTTTTTTTTTTTTTCCCCTGACATGCAGGGCCCCTCCTGGGTCCTCCTCCTACATATTTGCACATCAGTCTAGAAGTAGCAGGATTTTCCCTTTAGATCATTGCCAAAGGCACCAGGAACTCTTCAATATATTTGCTCTTAGCCCTTTAAGAAAACAGGTCTCTTGGAAACAGGCTACTTATTTTAGCCTTCAGAACCCCAGAATGGAAGGGAACAAACTCTCTCTGATAAAGATCTTTCCTGAGATGCTCCCTTTTTAGTATTTAACCTTGCCTGCCAACATTTCCTGTTACTCCTCTGTTATGTATCTCTGCCAATTAAGGAAGGTTTTTTTTTTTTGTTGTTGTTGTTGTTTTTTCCTGTGTTCCTCTTGGTTCACTTTTGCTATTTATTCTCCATTTGTAAACCATCTAAAAGTTTGTACTTGCGGCCAACATTAGGCTTTCTGTAACTTTTGACATGATTCATGCCTTGAGCCAATTTTTGTGTCATTTCTCATAGAAAAATAAACAGTTCTGGTAATAAAGTTCAGAGTCACCATGCTGAGGTAGAGGATTTGGGGGGTGTCCAGCTGGCCTGAACCCGTCACCAGCAGTCACTGTGGGCTGTCAAAGCAAGCACCAACTCTTTTGGGCCTTCTTGGTCCTGATAGAGGAATCTTTTGAGAACCCAGGAAGCCAATGAGGATCTGTCTAACTACCAACTTACACTTGACATTTATGGCACAACTGGTCAAAAGCAGAAGTGGTCCCAGCAAATGCCTCAAGAACATAGTAAGTTCTTTCTCTTCTTATCCATTAAACTGCAGTTGGTGAACGTCTCTGTAGACAAAGATCCTAAACTTAAGTGGCTATAGAAGTTGAAGTGGCTCCCCCTACCTGGTTTCCTGCACTTGACTAGAGCCCTACAGTGTTAAGACAATGGTCTTGCTGTCCTATTGACATCCACCCCCCCATCCCCATTTTTGAGGATGTCAGTGTTGGAGGAGAGAAGGACTTGCTGGTATTTACCTTCTTTAAATCAGCACAGATATGTTTGATAATAAGATAATGTTGTCCAGGCAGAATTCATACTAGTGGCAAACAAGATTTGGGGTTATTAATGGTCACAGATAATTGTCTAGTGCTTGATGAATTTGGAATAATTTCTGAACACATTTCATGTGGTTTTTCCATCAGTGTGGCTGATAGGGCATCTTGGTGAAGGACCTGGGCATGAGATTTGGTTTGGGAAGTTCCCACTCCTACCTTAATCTCCATCATTCCCTATCTTTGTTAGCTTGGAAAAATGATTTTTCTTTGCAAAGTCTCAGTTCCTAACCTGGGAATCTGCCATACCTCATAAAGTTTTTGAGAAGTTGAATAGGACAAAGCCATTGACGATATTTGTCTTTTCCCCAGAAATCTGCTGTTGAGGAAGTCCAGGGATAATAGAAGTCAGAATGGAAATCAGAATGCTATTGTTGGAGTCTAGAGCTCTTCTCAGCCCTGCCTCAGAAAACCACTCTAATTCCCTGGGGCAGAGCTGGGACTTGGGTGTGCTGGGGGCTGACAAACCACTACAATGAGGTCTTTGGGCACAGCGATGGCCAAGTCGGGATCTTGGTAGAGCAGTTGCTCAGCACAGCCAAGTTTTGTCTCCCAGGGGACAGATCATAAAAGCCACGGCTGCTGGCATCCGTAGGGGGAAGCAAAGAAGGAAGGAGTCTGTGACATTTCTGCAGAGAGGAAATGAAGCATCAAGTGCATTTCAAGATAGTGTGAGGTCAGCTCTAATAGTGATAGAAGAACTTGAAGCCTCACACTAAGATGTCAGTTAAGAAAAAGAGATCACCGCGAACACAGGGCTCTGAGCGATAAGAATGTTTCTCTTCAGGGCAAAATGACTGAGCAGAAAAATTGCAGATTTCAGGCTCAGCCTAAGCAAATTAAGGAGCTACATATTCTGTGTTCAGACAAGTTTTCTCTTTTTCTTATTTTTATTTATTTATTTATTTATTTATTTATTTATTTATTAAAGATTTTATTTATTTATTTATTTGACAGAGAGAGAGATCACAAGTAGGCAGAGAAGCAGGCAGAGAGAGAGGGAAGCAGGCTCCCTGCTGAGCAGAGAGCCCGATGCGGGGCTCGATCCCAGGACCCTGAGATCATGACCTGAGCCGAAGGCAGCAGCTTAACCCACTGAGCCACCCAGGCGCCCCGTCTTTTTCTTATTTTAAAAGATACATTTTTTATATAAATAGAAGTACTTCTACATGTTTGTGTCTTAGTTAGGACCCTGGAATATATTTGCATTTTATTATTCAATTATTCTCAATAATTTTTACATTTTCATGTTATTATCAATAAGCTTCAAGTGATTTTGTAAATTCTATTTGTTTACTGCATTCTACTTGCCACATTTTTTTCCTATTAGAAATTTTTTTTCTTGCTTTCCTTTAGAAATCAAGTATTTTTTCTAGATTAAGTATTATTTTTCATCCTCTTTTCTATTCATTTGGAAACTAAATAGTCTACTTCTCATTGATTAGCCTAGAAATTATACTATGACTCATTAAAATGGCAGACTATAGAGTTAATTAATAGCCTTATGTTTCTTTGAAACAATAAAAAAAACTTTTATTTTTTTCATTTCCATTATTCTCCTTCTGAATAAAATTGTTAACAGTGTTTTGGTTTGTCTTCTCCCTTTTTTAAAAAACCTTATGAATTCGATACTATTGTTTTACCATTAGTATCGCTTCGATGTAGTCACACCATTTTCTCTGATTATCATTTCTGTCTTTTTCAGACCTTCCTCTGGCATTTCTTTTTCTTTCTGAAGAATATATTTTGAAATTACTTAGTGCACATCTGTGGGTTATAACGATTATTAGACTTGTACATATTAAGTTTTTAAATTTTGCTCTTTTTCTCAAAAGATATTTTGCTTGTAGTTAATATCTTTTACCATCAGGTACTTCTTTTCTAGCTTTGATTTCAGTTGTTGGTAATGAGTTACTCTCAGTACAATTACCCCTCCTCCTACAGGAAATGTGTCCTTTTCTTCTGATACTTTTATTTTCTTTGTCCTCAGAGGCTTGTAGTTTTACTAAAATGTATCAAGATGATAAGATTGCTTCTTTAAATTTATCCTTCAGATATGTTGGACCATCTGAATATGAAGACTCAATTTTTCATCAGTCCTGAAAAATTAAAGTTACTATGATGTTAAGTTTTGACTCTTCTCTTTTTCTCAATTAAGAAAAAAAAAAAAAACACAAACAACTTTTTGGAAGTCTGATCAATGTTGGATCTCCTCATTCTGTGTTTTTCACCATTTATTTCATGACGTATCTGTCTTGCTGTGCTGCATTATGGATAATTGCTGGTGATCAGTCTTCAGCTTGTTAAATTTGCTGACCAACTTATTTTGAATTATTATAAAGTTAATTTCTAGAAAATTTGGTTATTTTTCAAATCTACCTGGTCATTTTAAAAATTTGTCTTTTAATTCTCCTTGGTTCCTTTTTATTTCATTTTTATACATGTATACTCACATGAATCTTCATGTCTGAATTCTTTGCACATTTAATATAATAAACTGTTGGCTTCTTTGGCTGGTTCTCATCATGGTGCCCAGTTCCCTTGCATGTGTGTGCGTGTATTGTTCCTGCTGTTTTTACTACTCCCTGAAATGTTATCTGTTTGACTTCTTTGAAGTTGGTTTGAGTTCCCTAATTATTCCAGCAAATGTCTGCTTTTCTTTGGTCTAGGAGCCTAAGTAGATTACCTACAACAATCATATAGAATTCCTGCTGTGGACCTTTTTAGAATACACAGGTATTTAAGGCCCCAAAGATACCTGAGGTCCAACTGTTGATTACTAATTCTCTGGGAAAATGTCTTCCTTTCTCTCCATGTCCCTCCCCACCCCTTATCCCCAAGCATTCAAAACCAAAGGTGGATAGATAGGTTTTGTTGTACTCTTCATTGTAGGGTAATTTTTTTCTCCAACCCCTTTATTGTTTAAGAAAGTATTTATTGGTTATCCTGGCTTTAGGCAGGAGTCTTCAGTCCAGCTACATTCCTTGCGCAGGCCCTAAGCATTGCCTCTGTCTCTCCTGGGGCCTATTTAATGTGTGTGCTCTTTCCAGAAGACGAACACAGATGCCCCCAGGGGGAGCTGATGTTTTACTTCTTATCTTTGAATTCTTGGCGCTTGGACTCTAAGTTTTTTATTTAGAATCTTTTCAGATTAGCCATTCCCGTAAATTACATATATAAAATTATATAAGTAACATATACATACACATACTATAATTATATAATATGTACGAAAAATAAATATATAATTTATAATAATATGTAATAAACATTTTTATATATAATAAACATTCATGATATATGCTCAGTCATTTTGTTTTGTTTAACCTAATTTCCTACCCTTGCTTTATTACCACTTTTGCAAAATTCCTCTCTTCTTTCCTGCCTTCAGTCCAAAGCAGTTTGTGTCTAACGACAGTATCTACCTATTTCTTCATGCATTCATGTATTTAGGAAACACCGACTATAAATCACGCCCTGTGCTTGACATTGGGGACTCATGGATGAACACGATTTGCTTTCTCTTGGTAAAAAACCCACAGTCCACAGAGGAAGATAGACTGGCAATCAGATGGTAACCCAGAGTGTGTTAACTCAGGTTAACACTAGTTGAAATGGAAGTGCAGAGGAAGGGGCCCTAATCCACAGTGGAGAGGGAAAATTTGTCCAGCCTTCTAGAAAACACGATGCCTGAGATGCTTTATGAGGTAAGAAAAAAGAGAGGAGGACTTTGCAGGCAACATATGATTACTGACCGTCTCAATCTGACATTTTTTCTTGCACTCTGCTTTGGTCATTATTTTCTCCCATATATGATTTTTATGCTGGGTACACATTTAAAAAATTCTTATAGTACTTTCAGGTTAGGGTATAATGTTTCCTTTTTGAAGCCCAACCTGGAGCTTAGTAAAAATCATTTCCCCAGCTTGTCCTCAGTGCTTCCCATCATGGGACTCCCACTCACTCAGGGAGACTCTTTCTCAAACTGTAGTGACTTGTGAGAGGGATGTGACGTGCTGAAGAACAAAGGACTCACCTTACTTTCCTGTGTAACCCCATGGCCTGAACTTTCACTTTTGCTGTCCCATGTCTCTGCTTCACTAAATTAGAAAATAACAAGATCAAATTATTTTAAACACAACAGGTTAGAGCTGGGTTAGACACATAGTAGGATTGCTTGATAAGCATGGTTGTTAAAGGCGGGATAAGTCAAAAAGGGGTAGCACGAAATAGTAGTAGATGGGGTAAGGTGAGATTTCCTCTGATTCTAACTCACTGTGTGATCTTGTCATTCAAACTTTGACTGTAGACTGGCCAATAGCTTGGAACTGGCTTATTTAGAGAGACAGTGGAGAAGGGGGCAGGAAATTTGTAGATTTCTGGCTTAGCCGTTGGCTCCGTCTTCTGAGTGAGATCTGGCCTCGTGGTGGTGTAGTACAGAGAGAGTGACTTTGGGGCATGTCAGTGAAATCTGCAGGTGGAAACGAGTAGTAGGCAGCTGGATAGATAGATCTAGAGAATGTATAATCTGGTCAGGAGATATAAAAACAGAAAGGAGTAAGTTCAAATTTGTCTATTCCACTTTATTCATGACCATCAACTTCATCTGTTTATTTTTAGCTTTCAAAGGAAGAACCCCGAATATTTTATTATCACCCCATATGGAATGTACATCAATTACTTTTAAATTTTCCCTGTCATTTTTATTGTTATTTTTGGGCATAGGACACGAGAGACTAAGACATGAGTTTGTGTCTCCCTAATTCTCCAGCCAACATGGCTGTATTGTTCTGGTCATGACTTTGACCCTCTCTATCTGTAAAAGAAGAGGAATAAATTATCTCCCACATAAGATTTTCATCTAAATTCTGATTCTCAGTCTAGTTTTAAGGGGAAATTAGGATTGAAGTTAAGGGTAGAACTTTACCTAGAACTTTCTTTGACCCTTACCCATATCAGTAAAACACTGTTGGTGTTGCCCAGCCCCAAAGCAGCTCTCCTGGTCCAGACCATAGAAGCAAAGAAGAGTTGGCAGATGAAGAAAATATCTAAATGTGGGACCATAGATCAATTTTTTGTTACTTTATGTTTCCTTTTTTGTAATAAACAGCAACTATAGCAAAATTCTAATAAGTTAAAACAAAATAATTAAGAACATTGCATTTAAATCTTCCTAAGCAAGGTTTCTCTTTGGTCTGGGGTCTGAAGTTTAGAACAACAATGACATATAAGAGAACAGATTGTTAGGCTATAATAACAGAGCTACATATTTGATCTTCTGGGGGGAACTGCTCTCATCTTACTTTAATGTAATTCTTTTTTTTTTTTTTTTCCTTTTTTTTGTTTAAGGCTGTCTCCTCTGGTAGGTGTCCTAAGACTGAAGCCTGTATCGACTTCATCTTTGTACCTTCAATTTTTGATGGCATGTTTGACACACAGATGTCATTTGTTGATTGAATGAAAGATAGTCATTATTACATTGGAACTGTTTAGCACAAAATCTATAACTGCAAATGGCTTAAAAAAAATAAAGAAACATTAGAACGTGAACTTCTACTTCTTATTAACAGGTTCTTCTTTCAGAGTAAGTCCCTTAAAAGCTATTATATACAGTATGGGCCTTTAGGGAACAAAGCCAAATAATATTTATTAATAGATTGAGGGTAATCTTAAGGAGAGTAGAAGAAGCAATTCCATACTGTATGCTTTTGAGAAGTATGGGGATTGACTTATTATTTACACAATCTCCCTATTTTAATGAAATGCCACCATAAACAGTTGGGACGAAAGTCTCAAATCAAGGAAAGAGCTAATAGTGGGGGAAATGATGCAAATGCATAATCAGGCCCGAGTTGAGGTTTGAGTTGCCCAAGAAACATGTTTACTGCTTTGAATCTGCAAATTAAAAATATAACTTGGGGTAGACATGAGTCATCAGGTGATAGGAACTTGTGTGTTTCCCACAGCTTTCAGGGTCTGAAGTTATGAGCTATCTTGATCTGCTGAGCCCTGACTTGTTTGACACTACAGACACAATGAGCCATAAGAACATGTCTCTGTGCAGCAAACACTGAGCAGATGCTGAGTTCACATACTCACTTATTCATTCCAGAAAACAATTGTCCTGGGCCCTGTTTATGCCCAGGCCTTATAACTATGAATGAAATCCAGTCTCTCCATATAGAGGTTGGGGGAAGACAAGGAGAGTGAATGGATCATGAAAACAGAGTGTTCCAAAAGCTGTGATAAATGTTAAGTGCCGGACACTCTGGGAGCACACAGAGAAAGTACTAAGTTGACCCCTGGGGGAGGAAGGAGAGGTCTAGGAAGGCTTCTCGGAGGAAGTGATATCTAAACTGAGATCAGAAGGATATCTGTCAGCAGCTAAGAAAAGGCAGGTGGGAGGATTCAAGTAACGAGAACGCCATGTGCTCGAAAGTACAAGTGTGGGAGCCCGGCAAAGTCATGAACTGGGGGAAGTTTGGGATGTCTGGAAACCAAGCTGCAGATGAGAAGTCCGAAAAGATCAAAGTAGAAGAAGGAGAGTGGATCACAAAGGGATGTAAGCTCCCATGAAAGGCTTACCTCTCTCCTGTCCTCGGTAGCCTCTGGTGACCTGGGGGCAAGGAAGGGATGGGACCATGGGTCACAGCTTGCAGAGCAGGGAGGAGACTGGAGGGGAACAGGAAGGAAGGAAAGGAAGCCCATTCAAAGACTGTTGTGATGCAGTTGGTAAGCGATGATGGCAGTGTGAACGACTTGGAGGCAGTGAGCATGGAGAGAAGTGGAGAGAGTCTGAAAAAGTTCAGACTAGAAGGCACAGGACCTCCTATGTGACAGGAAATAAGAGCCAAAGGAGGAGGAGCCCAGGATACACTTTGGTTTGCAGGTAGGCTTCTCAAGCAGTGTGTCACCTTGCATCATGGGACAGAGGAGGAAGAAGAGGCTTGGGGACTAAGAGGAGTTTAGCTGAGTTGAAATGGAGGTACCTTCAGGACATCCAAGTTGGGAGATGTCTTCCAGGTAGCTGGAATTCAGGCAAGAGATCTGGGCTAGAATTATAGAGCTGAGAGCCACGGTGGTATAATAATCAATTACAGCTTTGGGAACGGATGAAACTGCAAAGTGAAATTTCACGGAGAACAAAAGGGGGATAAGAAAGAAACCATGAAAGAAGTTGACATTTCAGGGATGACGTGAAGCACAGGAGATGTCCAAGGAGCACATACGGAAGTGGGAGGAAAACGAGAGCAAACACGTGTCGAAGAGGAGGGAAAAAACGTGTTTTGAGAAGGAGGTGAACGGGTCTGGACGGATAAGGAAGACCAAGGTCTAGATAGTGTCCAGTGGCTTGAGTAACACAGTCAGCAGTGACCACGTGTGAAAGTCATCTCAGCGTCCTAGTAAAGAGGAAGCCTGGTGATAGGAGGCGAGTGCCAGGAGGGGCCCGGGGTTGATGTGTCTCCCTAGAAGCACTGCCTTGGCTGCCCATCAAGGAAAAATTAATGAATATTTCTGTAACTATCTTCTTTTTTATTTTTCTGATCCCTTAATCATTAATTCAGCCCCATTGCCCCTTTTAAACCATTGCTATGCCTAGAGAGGAGGATCTATTGATTCAGTATATGTCTGAATGGCCTGATAACTGTGGACGCCTAGCCCTGAGTTTTAATCCTTGTTTCCTGTAATACCAAAGATATTTTGCTCAGCTCTCTTCATGTCCCTGGATTTCAATTTCTTCATTTGTCAGTCAGGAATAACGTATGTATGTACCTTATCGATGTGTTGAGAGAATCACGTGAGCAAATATATGTGAACATCTGTCATGGCCTGGGGTGAAATGTCGGGAGATAGCATGCTAGAGGTGACACGGGTAATTAGGTTGAGTGCTGGGCCTGGACCCAGGTGTCCTTATTCCAACATCCAGGCTCATCTTCAACATCAAAAGTCTGCAACAAAAATGGAAATGTGACCATGCCTTCTCCCTCTCTTTACTCTCTCCATGCTCTGCCAAGTTCCCTAGACTAAAAAGAGCCAGCGGACTTGTAAGAGTTTATAAGAATTAGCCCAGGATCTGCTTTAGTGTCAGGACCAACCTTCCATCCTACTACATACCAGCTCTGAAGGACTCCGTGGCAGTCTGGTCAGCAGGATCCCTGCACCTCCACCTCTCCGAGACCAGCACGCCTGGGGCTCTGTCTCCTCCTTCCTCTCCTCCTCTCTACTTTGCCGAGAGTGGGATAAAGCCAGACAGGTACAGGTTAAGGTCAAGCTCTACTGCCACCTCTGTGACCTCACATTTGGTATATAACTTCTCCAAGCCTCAGTTTCCTTAAGGGTCTATGCTGAATGGATATACATTCCAATTCTACCCCAAGGAGCTGGAGTGAAGTTAAAATGAGAAAATACGTATGTGTGTTTTACAAACCGTGATACACAAGGTAAATGTGTAATATGATTATTAAGAAATCCAATTATTTTTTCAAATGTAAAACGTATGCTTTCTTGTTGCTGCTTTTGCTGACCGTGGTGAGTAAGAGGGGGACAGGGTGCTGACTTTCAACATTTAAGTGTCCACCATCCATTGCAAACTTGACTTGTACCGTCTGGAAGCCCTCAGCTCCTCCAGCTATAAAATGGAAATTAAAATACATGCCTTACAACGTTATTAAAACCCCAAGATGAAATAATAATCCTGCAACCAAACCTCAAAGGTAAGTATCCATGTCAATCTCTGTGTCTTCATTTCCTGGTGTTGAAGGAGACTCGAGCAAAGTAAGCAAATGTGGTTTTAAAACAAACAAACTGAATGGAAAACAGAATCTCTTTCCAAAAAGAAAATGTTAGAACACCTGAGTGAGCTCAATCACTGAGTTTGTAGTGAGGAGTGATTTAGCTCATCCTTCTCCAGAGAAAACAGTATTTGCACCCGAGAAAGAGCAGGTGGGGCGGTGGAGGGGGCTGCTGAGGGAATGTGGGTTGGAAAGTATAAAGGGTCACAACAAAGTGGAAGCTGCCCATGCAGGAGCGTCCTCAGTGTCGCAGGACCTCAGGTGCCCCGCAGAGAATGGGAGAGATATGACAGAGCAGCGCCAGGAGGGAAGGAAGTAGGTCCCCCCCATGGCTGCTCCTTGTCACCCAGCCACCTTTCAGAACAACACCTTCCAGTCCATGAGGATCAATGTGTCATGCAGTGTGACAGCTGGTGTTCCACACCGGGGCCCAGCTTATCTTCTGGGAAGGCCGCCTCAAGAAATGCCAAGGGCAGAGGGTCCAGGGACCTTGCCATGCTCTGAGGGTCTCATGCATAACAGTGGCTTGCAGACAGAGCCTTCGCTCCTGGCATTGTTCCTTCGATTTTAGTCTCTGATTTGATGTTTGCTGGGAACATACTACATCGTCCCTCTCTCAACCCCAAAGAATCTTACGGGTGGACTCTTTCCTAGAAGTAGCTCTAAGCAAATACTCAAAAGCTCAGTGGACAACTCTAGCCTTTCTCTGTAGGTAGAAACTGAAACCCTGTAAACAGATCACAGTCCAGATTACAAGAATGTGGCGAGGAGGAAAGAATGATGTAAGAAAGACAGTGGACTTTATTTATCTGCTTTACAAGTATTTATAAATGCCTGTTGTGTGCCGGGAAGCTGGAGATGTGATGGTCCTGTCCTTATGGAGATAACAGACCACTGCAAGATTCAGGCTTTGATCAAATCATCATGCTCAGGGAGCATAGAATGACACACTGACTTCAGTGCTATGAAGGAGAGGCACACGGTTTTATGACAACATGTGACAAGAAACCTGGCCTGGATTGGAGTCAAGTACGATGTCCTTTAACATGAGTCAGGTCAAAGCGGTGTAGGTTGGGAGAAGTATTCCAGGAGGGGGACAAGCATGCACACAGTTGCTGTGGTTGGAGAGATAGTAGCACATTTGAGGAGCCTCAACGATGGTCACACAGGAATCTCTTCTCCTCATGTCACGGCAAACTGCGCTGGGGTGGGGTAGGTACTGGGGAGTGCTGCAACATGGGGCTCGGGTGTGGGGAACTGCAGGATCACACAAGGTCATGCATGTTGTGTTGAGAACCTGCTCTTGATCTGAATGCTGTGAGCATCCGTCTGGGTTTTCTGGAGAAACACAACCAGCAGAACCCATGCATATATTATCCAAGAAGTCTGCGTGTAGCAAACTGAAGGCCCAGGGTAGCTGATGCTCTGAAACCTGCCTAATTCCAAGTCTAAAGACAGGGGAAGACGGATGTGCTCGCTTGAGGATAATCAGGCAGAGAGAAAAAGTTCTTTATGACTCAGCTGTTTTTTCTAGTCAGGCTTTCAACAGATTGGATAGGGCTCACTCTCCTTGGGGAGGGTGATGTGCTTTTTACCCGTCTACTGACTCAAAGCGAATCTCATCCAAAAACAGTCTCACGGACACACCCAGAAATAATGGTCCCCGAATAGCTGGGTATCTGTGGCCCAGCCAAGTCGATACCCTGCATGAACGAGCACACCTGGTTCCTCGGTGACGTTACAAATAGGTCATTAACCCCTCAATGCCTTGCTTTCCACATTTGTTAAATGCAAGTGGTCACATGAAGCTCGTGGGAGACACACATAAGACTTGTGAGCACCATGAGGATGAAACTGGAGGGTATTTTGTTGAGCGAAATAAGTCAAACAGAGAAAGACAATTATCATATGGTTTCACTCATATGTGGACTGTGAGAAACAGCACAGAGAGTCATAGAGGAAGGGAGGGAAAACTGAAGGGGAAGTCATCAGAGAGGGAGAGAAAGCACGGGAGACTCTTAACTCTAGGAAACAAACTGAGGGTTGCTGGAGGGGAGTTGGGCTGGGGAATGGGGTAATTAGGTGATGGACGTTAAGGAAGGCAAGTGATATAATGAGCACTGGGTGTTGTAGGCAACTAATAAATTACTGAACACTACGACTGAAACTAATGATGTATAGATGTTGGCTAATTGAACTTAAATAAAAAATTTAAAAAATGAAATAAGGATGACAATGAGGAGAATAATATTTAGAGCGAAGTTTTATTGGGTACTTTTTGTGTTTTGGGTTCTGCTAACCACTTTATCAGGATGCACGATCTTTGCCAATGCAGCTTTACAGAGGTGAGGCTGTATTTAATATACTAGTGTATTCAGACTTGTTTTTTTCTTAAAGTCTTGTAACATTTTTTCCCAATAAATTTTATTTTAAAGATTTTACTTATTTATTTACTTATTTGAGAGAGGGAACGAGCATGTGCACATGTGTGTGCCATCATGAGTCATGGGGGGGACGCAGGGGGAGGGAGAGGAGCAAGGTGACTCCACACTGAATGTGGGGCTCCATACCATGACCCTGAGATCACGACCAAAGTGGAAACCAAGAGTTGGACTCTCAACCCACGGAGCCACCCAGGCACCCCTCCAGTGAAGTCTTAGCCAGTAGTCTGAATCACCACACACGTACAAACAGAGATGGTCAGAATCCCCCATGCTTCAGAAACCCCTCCTTCCTACGTGGCCGTGAAGCACAGCCCAAGACCTGGAGGTGATGGCTCCATCTCACGTATGTCCCCAAAGGCGAAAGCAAATTTCCCTGAATCTCATATGAAAAGAATATTCTTACATTCCCTGGAAAGACCAGGAGCTTTAGGGAATTTCTTGAGTTCTCTGTGTTTCAGATTTTTTTTCTCGGAGGGTTGTCGTAAAGCCGAAATTGGACCCGAATCACACAGAAATAAAACAGAGGCGTAAATCCCATAAAAGATGTTGAGTACAGAGGGGGATGGTGAAATGTTAGGTCTTATTGTTACTATGGTAGTTGTTGTCTCCGGATCTAACAACCCATGTATGGCCGGGTGAACCGTCTAGCTGCTATTTGGAAGCTGCTCACAAGGGATGGAGAGCAGCCCAGGAATTCTGGATTCACATCGTTCCTGGCCTCACGGTTTTCTTCGAGAACAGTCTCTGTACTTAATTCTTGTTTTTCATTATCATGGGTTTGCTCATATTTTCTTCATCTTGTGCAGTTAGCATCAATTTGCAATCTCCCGTGGCAGAAATGATTACACATTTTCTGTGAAACAGTCATGTCACGGCTCCAGGATACTTTCCCAGCTAGAACTGGGTAAAAGCTCCTCCCAAGCACTGGCCATACCCTTCCAGGGATTCCGGGACCCTGTTTGTGTTGGACTTATGTTCAGATAATTATTAAAAATATAGTCATTTATTTATTCATTTCCTCTTACTGAACTACACATTAAGTCAAATAAAGGATGAGACCTTTATTAAAAATAATAAAAAATCTTACTCTTCGGGTGCCCCGGGGTCTGACAAGAAAAATAAGATATGTACAAACATGATCATAATATAAGGCAAAAAAAATGATCATCATCTTACAAAGGTTTTACCTAATTTCTCTTGGGTAGTTAAAGGAAGGATGGAGGACAGGCTCTGCAGATACGGTGGTGATTCTGACAGGTGGTGAAGAGCCTTTCTTCATGAGGAATTGGCTAGAGAATGTATGGAAAACAGAAGGAGAATGGTTTCAGGGGACAGGATATGCAAGGCCGGCTGTGGGACATGAGGCTGGCTGGCAAGACTGGGGACAGCCTACGGAGGCTCTTGGGTGGTAAGTCCGGAAATGGTGCTTTGTCTGCTAGGCAAAGAGCCACCAGAGTCATTTTGAGTAGGAGGTTACTTACCATAATCATATCTGTAGTTCAGAAAAGAAGAACCTGCTGGTGACCTTTCGCATGGGCTGTGGCTGGGAGCTGCATGTTGGGGGTTTGCCTCCGTGGCCTGGGAGACAGGCAAGGATGGTGGAGAAAGGGAGCAGGGGGTTCAAGAGAGAACTTCAAATGTTTAGTCGGTAGTCATCAGGGCACATACATGGCTCAGGTGTTTAAGCGTAAGACTGTTGATTTCAGCTCAGGTCATCATCTCAGGATCCTGGGATCGAGCCCCACGTCACGCTCTGTGCTCAGCGGGAGTCTGCTTGAGGATTCTCTATCTCCCTCTGCCTCTGCCCCTCCCCGACTTGCTCTCTCCCTCTCTCTCTAAAATAAATAAATAAATCTTAAAAAAAAAAAATAGTCGCTGACAACCGGTTGAGTAGAGACAAACAGGGAGAGAGGAGTCCAGAGTGCTCTGATTATCCTACCCTGACAACTGGAGGATTCTTGCATGATTTCCTGGAGCTCTGATGGCCAAGTTCCCACCACTGGGGGTCCGGCTGTTGCAGCGAGCTTAGACGCTCCCCCTCTACACAGTGCACATGTCTCCACCTGGGTTTCCTTCCCCAGTGTCCACGCCACTCCCCAGGCTTGGGCCTTGGCTGGGCCCCGGCTCTGGGGCTGGACGGTTGCGGACTGCTCTTTATTCTTCATCTCTCATAGCCATTCAACCCATGGATTCAGTCTTTCCAAATGGGTCTTCCCTTACTTAACAGTCACCTCTCTTTTACTAAAAAGCTCAAAATCCCTTCAATTCCCCTGTAACAGTAGCTACAAAATTTGGTATTTATGAAACACTATTTGTCTCAGGTGCTAAAATCAGAGCAATGAGTAAGAGCAATATGTTTCTGCCCCCATGGTGTTATAGTCTAGTGAGGAAAATAGCCCCCCTCAGGGTCCCTTCCTCCCCCCCACCCCCACCACTCACCTCTTCTTCATGTGTTTAATTCACCCCCGCCATCTCCCTGGCACCAGTGCCAACCTGGAGAGCTCTCCTCCACATTGGTATTTCATAAGAACAGAGTAGATCGTGTGCCCGCCCCTCTCAAAAGCCTTCAATGGCTCCCTATTTCCTTTTGGATAAAATCATCCTTCACAAAGAGACATTTAAATGAAATGGTCTGCTCTTCCATCTGGAGAAACTATACTGTCCAGCAACCAGGGGAAAAAAATGTCCAAAGCTCCTCAGCTGTGATGTGGAGTGGCGGCACCACGTTCTGGCATCATGAGAAACACGGGGAAGATGCTGGCCTTGCCAGGGTGCCATGAGCTGAAGCTGTCCCAGGGCACTGCAGCCTCACCGCCCACTTCTGGCGGGGGGTATGTATTAGGTTTTACAAAAGCAGGAGGCAGGGGAGAGGCGACCAGCAGGGCAAGACAGAGACCACTCTGCTGTCAAAGCGAGCAGGCCTGCTTAGCTGGGAGTGGACGGAGCCACTCTACTAGCAGAACGGAAGCGGGGCTGACTCCCTGGGCGCAGGGTGGGGGGCTGAGGTGGTGCCCAGCGTCACCATCCTTCTCCACATGGTCACCTCTGTTCATTCATGTGCCCCATGAGTGAGTAGTTTCGGGTCCCTGCTATGTGTTAGGTGCTCGGCTGTGAGGGCCTGACTTCATTCGTGAGCAAATACCGGGGACGGAAGGGGAGGCTAGAGGCGCAGAGCACCTGCGGGCAGGGCAGGAGGTGACAAGCAGGGAGGGGGCACCAATTGAAGAGCCTAACAGCAGGCAGCCAATGAGGGACCCAAGGTGAAAAACTCAGATAATGAAGATCTGTAACTCCAATAGCAAAAAAAAAAAAAAAAAAAAAAAAAAAAATCACTTAAGAAGTGACAGCCACACTGCCACGTGCTTGTCCCACAGTGTCAGGGCCACCATGCACTGGAGAGGGAGGGCCTTCCACAGGAGGAACTGGGGAGGTAGGGTGTGAACCCCAGCAGAGTGCTGAGGTGTCCACTTCTATGGAGATGCTGAGGACCAGCGCACGCTAAGCACTGGGGGAAAGACTTTCAAGGGCGTAGACAGGGTCACCACCATCCAGACACTCCCTGCTATTGACCCACAATGTAACTGGGGATGTGCTGTCCCTCGGATAAGAACTTGACCAGCAAGACGAAAGTTGAGACTCCATCTGTCCCAGTGACAGCAGGCCGGCAGGATGGTCCCCGCACAGCTCCAGGGGGCGATGTGCACAGCGACCAGCCTGGCCTGGCATGGCAGTGGGTACCGTGAGGGGGGCTGCATCCTATTTCTCACGGTATCCCCAGTCCCTGGGCCCAATAGGTACTCAGTAAATAAGTATCAAATATGAAAAAAAGGTTGCTGCTTAGGCCATAATTACTATTTCAACATCTATGCATTCGAGAATTTCCATTTATGCGGCATACCAAACAGATGGAGTAAAATGCAAATTTAGTCATGCAAACATTTCTTTCCTGAAATTTCAATCCCAAAGTTGGACCCGAGGGGTGGGGGCGGAAGAAGGGTGATGAGGGTACCGGGCATGTTTGACATTTTCTTATGTATGAGAAGGAAAATCAAGGCTGACTTCAGGGGTCGCCTCCCAGGCCTGGTGAAGCCCGACCAGCCCAGCGATTTCTCGTGGCAGGATTTCTGATGAAATCAGAACCTTGGGGTCCTGACCTAATGTTCCATAAAATAGGCGATGCTGAAACCGGAGAACTTTGAAGGGGGGTGTTTTTCTTGAGGCAATATCGGGAAAACATGTTTGCCTATGACTAATTCCCCTCCTGCGAACTGTTGGTATTATCTTTGAGGGTTTTCAAGATAAATAGATTTAAGCTGTAGTTAAGTTTCACCAGACAAAAGCAAACAGACTCAGGGTCTTTTAATGTGTCTGCCCCTCCCCAGAGTCACCCCCCACTGCCTTGTTGCTTTGTGGTTTTGTGGTGCGGTCGGGGGTGGGGGGGGCGGGAGGTGAAGTAGGTGTGCAGAGAGCTGGTGGGCGCCTACTCCGTACTCCAGAGGGAGAGCCCGTTGTGGTTGAGCGTGGGGCTCCCAGAGGAATCCCCGTGACTGATGCATTTTAATCAGTGTAGCAATTACCAAGCACGACTCTGTGATGTGCCTGGTGCCAGGTACTGAGGGCACAGGTGCAAATAGATGGTGTCCATGCACTTGACCTGGAGAAGTTTATGTTAAAAACAAATAGGCAGAGTAAAGCCGACATAATTCTCTGCTGGTACATGACAAAATTACCTGCTGGCGAAAGGTCACTCCATCAGTGGTCAGAAATGACAGTTCTAGCCCTGGTACTGCCGTGTGCGGTCCGTGCAACCGTAGGGACCTTTCTTCTTGCCCTGGGCCTTGGTTTCCTCACCTGTAAATAGAAACTGCTTATCCCTTATGAACTGGACTGTCCGAATCTTCTAGCTTAGCTCATTCGACTTTCAAAAAAGCTAGAAATGGTTGGCTAAAAGGAATTCATTTTCTTGCCATGAAGTGCTAGGAGTCCCTTTGCTTTTGTGTAATTATGTCATTACACAAGAGAAAGAAAACAGTTTAAGGATGCTTCTCATATTTTTGGTGTTGGCATGGCCTTGACTCTGACAATGAGACCATAATTTGTGGTCAGTGCCAGATGGAGCATCTTTTTCATGGATTGTGTCACAAAATCAAAACAGCTGTTTGGGATTAAAAGCAACTTTCACCGAGTGCCAGATGTTACTCGAGATCCCTTCTCCTGGGTTACCTGCTTCAGCCCTCCTGGAAATATGCAAGCATTTCAGTAATCAAGAGAGTAATCAAGAGACGCAGCTCCCCAACCTGCTCCTGAAAATATGTCGGTGGTGTCCGTACAGTACATTGGTGACACTTTCTCTTTATGTTGATAAATCTGAGACTACAACTATCTGTAGAATATTCTAGTGACAGATAGGAGATTCTGCTGCAGGCAAACACCAAATCTCCGAATGAAGTCACCTCCCAGTTGTCAGTTCATTCCAGCTGTGCCTTTCTCTCCAGTCCCACCCTTCCTGGGAGCTGTGTGCTGTCGACGTGCTGCTTGGGATCGAAGCCCTAACTTTTGTGTGCTGTACCTGATTTGGGAATCACCCACCCATGACCCATGTTTCAGTGCTGGAATGAAGAATATTGCCACAGCCAGTGGTGCACTGGGCTCCATCACAGAGAACACATGGAGAAACCCAGAGGTATTGCATTCTGTGTGCTCTGAGAAACCCCAAATTGGGAGAGACATTCCTTTCTCCTTTGCTTCTCTCCTATCCAGGCTCGATGGTGTGGGCTAGTCCTGTCCAGAGGTAGGGGCATGAATAAGATGGATGACATCTTAGAATGCTGGAAGGTGGCTAATAAGCACACAAAGGAACTTTCTTCCCATATTAGTGAGTACAAAAATACAACCCAAAATAAGCAAGGTTTTTCATGCTGGTATATTACCAAAGAAATTAAATCCTTAAGGCAGACCAGAGTTGATAAATGTTAGTGGGAATGTACACTGGCAAGACTGTAAATAAAAACATTTTAACAAGTATGCATCAACAGCCTTAGAAAATTTAAACATAATTCCTTTTTAAAAGATTAAATGTTCATAACCAATTCCTACCCTTTTTGGTTAATCAAAAGGTGAATTGTCACATTTGTTATCTTAAAAAATAAGATATCTTCCTTGGATGAGATTTGTCTTAAAATAGATTTTCCAAGAAGACTATATGGTTCCTATTTTTCCTGTCCCCTCATACATCCAAGAACATGGCTATGGGTGGGATTCTAGGGTACACGTCTTTTTATTCAAAAGCTCATGAGCAGTTATTTTATTGTTTTCTACTGTCTAACATTGCTGTGATGAATTCTGAATCGATCCATTTTTTGCAGTTTTGTAGGTAAACATTCTATACCATTACGTTAGAAGATCTTACTCTTCAAGATTAGTAATCTCACCAAATGATGGCATAATGTTAGTCATCCTCATGGATTCTTTCTGGAACAAACCACACCCTTTTGTGCTTCAGCCAGGTCTTTACTTCCAGAAAATTTTCATTTACGTATTTGGATATTTTTCCTATTTATTATATCCTGTGTACCATGTTAGCAATCCTAATTACACAAAATCGATAGCTACATTGCCTATCACCCATATCTACTCATTTTTAATTCTTTATCCTTTCCCCTCTTAGTCTATGGAATTTTTCTCATTCTGCCCTCTGTGTTTCTGTCTGATTTTCTGTAGGGTCAGTTCTATTTTTTTCACATTTCTTTTTTTAGTTTTTTAAATTAATTTTTAAAAAGTAGGTTCCATTCCCAGTGCGGAGTCCAACACTGGGTTGGAATCATGACCTTGATATCAAGACCTGACCTGAGATCAAGAGTCAGATGCTTAACTGACTGAGCCACCAACGCACCCTTATTTTTTGATGTTTCTAACGTCCTTTTATAAATTCTGGAATGGTATTATATTTTCTTCTCCCTGTTGTTTGCTCTATCACTACTCACACCATGTATCATTCATTTTGTTATCTCATCTCTAATCTGATTCTTAACGTTCATAATTCTCTTTAGTTGTCTTAAAAACAAAAAAAACACTAAATCCAAAATTTGTTCCTATTCTCTGAGGAAAAAAAGATTTTTTTTTCCCCAAAGAGTAATCATAATCTATTGATAATAATTTTACCCTTGACATAATTTTTACTTTGGCTTCATATTGTTTTGCTTTCCCTCTGAATTCTTTCTGAACGGAGGCTGTTGTAATTAGGGCAGCTAACAGCCAGAAACGATGTGGATGTTGCTGTAGCAGGGCTGGGTTGGAAGGCTGGATCGGATGGAGTAAATTCTATTCAGTCCTTCAGCTGCCTTCTCGGGATGGGATTTCAACAGATGGCACTGACTCCTTTTTCTTTATCTATAATTTTATTAAAATCTCTTCAGAGTGGAAGCTGATCACCTGTGTGAGATTTAGGACATATTCTTTTTTTTTATTTTTTAAGATTTTTATTTATTTATTTGACAGAGAGATCACAAGTAGGCAGAGAGGCAGGCAGAGAGAGAGGAGGAAGCAGGCTCCCCGCTGAGCAGAGAGCCCGATGCGGTACTCGATCCCAGGACCCTGGGATCATGACCTGAGCTGAAGGCAGAGGCTTTAACTCACTCAGCCATCCAGGCGTCCCGAGATTTAGGACATATTCTGCTTTTACTCTGTTTTCCTTTTTTGGGTGGCTAAGCCAGCCTCATCCATGTCAAGGGCTTGTGATCAATGGTCTTTCAGCTTCTGGCATCTACATATGTTTAATGTCTCACACTCCTGAACTTTTGATTACCACCAGTCTGTGAGTGTCTGTAAGAACAGAGATTTATCTATACTTCTTACACAGAATGTTTTCACCTGACAGGTTTTCAGAGGGAAAAAAAAATATTCCAGTTGAATTGACTGAAAGAGTCAAGTTCAAGAGCCTAAACACAAGTCAGTAACCACATACAACATCCTTGCTGATTTTCATGACCTATAATAATAATGTACAAACATGGACTATAGTAGGAGAGCATGATTTACTGAGCATTCCGATCTACTGTGAAAGGGGACTTTAATTTTTGCTATAAATTAATAGCACAAGCATTAGACCAGAACATATTCATCCATTTTCCTATGTGGTAGGAGAGACTTGGTAAGGATATTTGGCAACATTGAAAAGAAATCTCCCCCTTTCTTGAGCTTTTATGCTGCCTACTTACTTATGTCAATGCCTCGAATACCATATGTAGATATGTGTAGATGAGAGGCAATTTAAAATAAGGAAGAATATAGCAGATTTCAAACAGTTCTTTCTATGCCATTACATATACTATAGTATTAAAACATAACAAAAAGGAAAATTAAAAAATCTGTTCTAACAATCTGCTTCATGGATCTTGAAAGATATACAAAACAAATCACCCCAAATGAGATGTGTATCTCAGTTCCTACCACTTCAACCCAATAAAGACAATCTCATGCATCCAGGAATGGAGAAGTCACAAGATGTCAGCTCATACACCCCTTTCCCTTAGACAAGACTTTAACGAAATCATCATTGACCAAGGGCTGTTAATGGCTCAGGAGGACCAGAGCACAATTTCCAGGATTTCCATAGAATGACTTGTGAACTGGCAGCTCTTTCAAGTCCTATGGCCTAGAAACTGGACCAGATTATTTCCAAGTGTCTGCTTAGTTCTGAGTGTGATGGTGGGTGACCTCCAACTCCTAGAAGACAGTGACACTGAGCTTAGCATAATATGTCCATGATGAGACATTCTTTCATCCTTCTGTTAAGGGATGAGGAGCTGGGCTTCTTCCACAGTCTCCAGCTTCCATCCTATAGGCTGGTTGACTTGTTCACTGACGTCTGTAGAAGTCATCTCAGAGATAGACAGGCCTGGGCTGAAATCCTGAGTCCATCATTCTGTGGTTGATCATGTTTCCTCTATCCTATAGAATGGGGCTCATACATACCTCATCTGGCTTTCATGAGGACTGCGGAATGACATGGACGTGTCACTCATTTACAGTCTTCCTTAGTGTTGCACACATGTGGCTTGAGAACCGGCACAGGTATTAGCCTCTGCAGCCCCGTGTCCTATGATCGACAGTAACCCCCATGTGGTCTTGTCAGTTTCCCTCTTGGTTAGATGAGATCCAATCAAAATTGATCTCAAAGCCACTTTCAACTCTAAAAAAAGCAAAGTTCTACAGATCATTCTAACATTGGCCCCAAGAGTACCCATTGGCACTTCCTTGTCTCTCTGTGCACTCTTAGGGTCCCCTTCTCTGGTTTCTTACTTAACTCTGTAAGGTTGGATGACCATCCTAGCAATGCCATCCCTCATGCTGTTTTATAATTGCCTGCTTTGTACCGCTAGAGCATGAAATCCCTGATGACAACAACTGTATTTTATTCACTTTGATATTTCTTGTGATTTGTCAAGGTTTGGTAGAGAGTAGTTCCTCATCAAATGATGTTTTGAATTATTCAATTTATTTACCACAACATTATTGAAACATCTATTGGCGGCCATATTCTCTCTTTTATGGACATTGAAAAGAGAGTACTTCTTAATTATTTCTAATGGTATAGTCTCAGATAAAGGTAGGCTTCTCAGGAGACATCAACCTTCAACTTCAGTGAAATATGTAGACAGATGCTTATTTCACTTACGTATTAAGATAGGGATGATTTTGGTATTCTTAGGAGGGTAGATTTTCTAACTTGAAGTTTGTTCATTCATTAAAAAGTTTACTAAGTGCCAACTATTTGTCACATATAATACTAGGTACTGGGGAGCTAGATAATGGAGTGGAATAAAAGAATTGCCTCAGTTTTAGGTTCAGTAGCCATTTGAACTTGGAATTTAGTAAACTTAAATTTAGCAAACCCCCTTGTTTATGTGTTAAAAGTAATAACAACTGCTCTGTTTATCTCAAGAGGGCATTATAAGAAGATGCCTGGTTGCTTAGTTGGTTAAGTGTCTGCCTTTGGCTCAGGTCATAATCTGAGGGTCCTGGATTGAGTCCCACATCAGGCTCCTTGCTCACCGGGAAGCCTGTTTCTCCCTCTGTCTGCTGCTCCCCCTGCTTTTATTCTCTCTCTCTGACAAATAAATAAATAATATTAAAAAAATAAGAGGACCTTATGGGTATTCCAGGAGATTTTGATGTGAGTCTTATTGATAAACTACAAATTGCCAGGTTAAATAAATGCAATTATAATCTTTCCAGATAATTCCATTCTCTTAATTAACATAACTGCTTGAAAATCTAATACATGCATATTTTTTTCTATATTTAAGGACAATAGAATGGTTTCAGAAGACAGGTTTAAAAGCAAATTTTGTTTTTTTTTTTTAAGATTTTATTTATTTATTTGATGGGAAGAGATCACAAGTAGGCAGAGAGGCAGACAGAGAGGGGTGGGGGAAGCAAGCTCCCTGCTGAGCAGAGCTTGATCCCAGGACCCTGGGATCATGACCTGAGCCACCCAGGTGCCCTAAAAGCAAGTTTTGATGGCCTCATTTTGCTTTAATTAATTGCTACCTTCCTTAGACCATCATGTTCTTTCCACTCTTAGACAAATAAAAACTGTGAACTACCTTGTTCATATTTGTGATGTCTCAAATGTAAATTCTCAATCATTAACTTTTTCTCCTTTGTATTTGACACTCAAATTCTTTGTATTGTAAAAATGCTTGGTCAACATTTTATGTCTTTTCTGCATCTTTCTAGAGAAATATTAGTGTTAATTATTGAAAATCCTCACACTCAACTTCTTTTAAAGCTGAAAGAGACTGTAGAAAGATCCTCTCCTCATTCAGTTGGGAAAGCCAAGGCCTTGAGAAAAGACATGCCCTTAAGAGGGATTTGCAGTACAAGGAGCGTGGTGTCTGATGTCAGGCAGCTCTGTGTGACTTTAAGACTGCTTCTTAATCTCTCTGATCTTGTGTATCCTATCTGAAAAATAAAACTAATTTCCAGTCACAAAATGATTGTATTACTGTAATGAAATGGGAGCCAACATTCCACTAGGGCCTGGGGCCCAGTCTTCCAAGGAGTCCATGGCAGAGTCAGGGCAGGGATCCAGGACTCTTGAGTCCCAGAGTGCTTTCTAACCCTCTGCTCCCTCCTCCTCCCCTCTCCCCAACATGCCTGGAAATACTCAGCCCTGGTTTGGAGCTGCAGTCTCCCTGCTTTGTCTTTCCAGAGGGACAGTCAGAAGAATCCTGGGAACCTCTGGTTAAGGAGGCACTATCATTTGCAAGCACATTTCTTTTTCATTTAAATGTCTTGCACAAAGATTATTTTAAAAAATACATCTCAACTAACTGCTAATAAGAGGCAAATGCAGTTACCAACCCAAAAAGTCTTTCTAGGAGGAGTACAAGTTGGTGTGTAGGAATTTAGAGATGGAAGGGCCTTGAATTTTTATTAGGAGTCAAATTAAATAAATCCTCCTGCCTCCTTCTAAAACCTTCAATTGCATCTTTGTTTAGGGACTTGAAGCCATTTCTTTTCTGAGCTGATCTTCTGTATCATCTGCTCTAACTTCACCTTTTGTTTTTTCTATGCTTTTACATGAAGTCTTCTGTGTAGAAAATTAACATGAGTCTATTTACATTGGAAGATTCTTGGGGTGGGGCATTTCGATTGCTTAGTTAAGTCTATCAGGACAATTTTTTATATTGGATAGCTGGGTACAGCTTCTTTACCTGGGGTTTGGAGCTCTCACTGCTGTTATCAATCTGCTTCACAGGCTGATTTTGTTTCACTTGCACTAATAGGTGCAAAGCACCAAACTCCTTCATACTGATTCAGAGGTCCTCAGCTTACATTCCCTGTCTTCCATTAACTCCTCAAAGGCACTGAAATGAAAGGCAAGCTCATCTTCACTTATCCAACCCAGAGCCAGGATGAGGAGCTGAGTGTCATCCGAACAGCGTGGCAGCCAATCTCCCCAATGCCACTGTGTGTGCAAATTGTGGACACCATTTTGCAGATGTGGACGCCATTTTGCAGATGGGGAAGCAGCATGGAAGACAATGGGCTTGGTTCCAAACCTGTACCATGAAGTCTCAGACTTGAATGGGAAGTCAGGGACCATGTTTGTTGTTTCTCCTGTATCTTTGGTGTTTATTATCACATGGTAGGTGGTGGATAAATTCGTAAACAATGAAGATCTGTATTGTTAAAGATCTCTGTTTGGTTCTCTTTGCTTTTCAACGGTGGGATAAATATCCAGGAAGCCCCACAGTGAGATCCCTCACTGTTCAGGAGGTTTGAGAGACCTGTGGGTGGGTTTCTCCCCTTTGACCTCTTTGTTTACAAGTGATATCAAGGGGTGGGGCTACAGTTAGTGTTACTTTGGAAGCGGAGTTCTGGATGCGAGTAAGGTGAGTGCTCCCTGTTTCCAGCACTCGGTTTTATAGCCAAGCACTGGTTTCTGAGCTCTGACATGAGACCAGCTCTCATTGTGCTGCCAAGCCTGGGGCATTAGGGACTGAAGTTCCCTTGTGCTGAGAGGTTGAGTCTTGTCAAGGAGGGTGAATAGAGTCTGCTCTTGCTTTGGCTCCAGCAGCCCCCTGCCTATAGAAGTGTTTTCCTTCTCTTAGGCTAGGCTGAGCTTCATTTCAGAGAGGCATAAACAAGTCTGAAATCCTCAGGGGATCTGGCACAGGAAAATGAAGTCATTTTACATTTGCGGCGTGATTCAAATTGGAATTGCACAAGTCAGAACGACAGGATGCTGGAGTTCTTTGTTTAGCCCTTCTGTGCTTCAGGAGGCGAATTTTCTCCAGCTTCCTGGAGGGAGGAAGTGGATATGTATGGAATACCCATTTGCATTATATAGTTTTCAAGGTTCCTTTCCCTTACATAAAACACTCAGCCTAAATCTTACATTCAACTCAGTAAAAGGCAAAACAAGGAGCCATTGAGTCCTTGCAGTGGGACTGACTTTGCCATCCGCCTTGGTGTCAGTGGGGACAGAGCTCAAATTCCTTCCCGCAAGAAAACTCTTACTTCATCCAGCTGGGGGAGGGGAACGGGAAACATTGATGGAATTGTCTCTGAGTTTGGACTCAGCCACCAGTCAAGGCAGTGTCAGGAATGTTAGTCTCTCCAGGTCCCCTCTCTTTTCCATTTGATCTCAGGCGGTTTATTTTGTACTTCAGCAGCTTTCAAATTTTCCTGTTCTGGCTGATATTTCTCGGGACTTTCACTCCACCTTCTGCAGCCTTAGGCGATAGCAGATGTCTCTACTTTTTCTTTTTGTGTCTTGCTCCTGGATCCTGCTCTCCCTTTCACTGGGTGCTCATTCATCACATTCTGTATGCTACCATATTTAATGAGCACAACATCCCCATGGGTTGGATATCGCTCTTGTGTTATAGGAAGAATCTGAAATTGGAAGACAATGAGTAAGTTGCTCAGAGCTGCATAGCTGGCCAAAGAAAGAGCCATCACCTATCAGCTTACAAATACTCTCATACTCTTCCACCAAATCATGGCATGCTTGGGAGTTTACAGTTCTTTATTCTGCAACAAAGTTTAGCCCACTGTGTTAGCCAGCTCAAGCTGTAATAAAATACCATAGACTAGGGAACTTAAACAAGGGGCCTGTATTCCTCACAGTTCTGGAGGCAGGGAAGTCCAAGGTCAAGGTGCTGGCAGATTCAGTTCTTGGTGAGGGCCCCCTCCTGGCTTATAGACAAACATCATTTTGCCGTTTGTTTACACGGCCTTTTCTCGGTGTGTGCAAGTGCGAACAACGGGGAGAGCTTTGTCTTCTTCTTCTTCTTACAAGGACACTAATCCCATCGTGAGGTTCCTACCCTAATGACCTCATTGAAATCTACCTACCTCCCAGTCTCTACCCCAAATGCATAGCACTGGGGGCTAGAACTTCAGCTTATGAATTTGGTGGTGACACAAACGTCCACAACACCAACTATTTCTATTTTTATCAACCCCTGAAAATAAAGTAAGGAACTTGGCACATTTTCTTCCAGGGCTTCATTAGAGGATGTCTCTGTGGACTACCCAGTGCAGTATCTGTCTGTTTCTCCATACTGATAATTGGGGTACACAACTGAAGTTTGTTACTATCCTAAGGGTTCTTTTCTTGCCTGTCTCCAAGAGTATTTTGTTCCCTTGCCCCCAACCACCAGTCTCAAGGCTACCTCCAACCTTTCTTTTAGAATGCTAAGCAGATCCTTGTGCAAATAGCAGTCCTTGTCTCTCTTGCATAAACCGGATTAACAGAAGTGAATTTGTAGACAGGACTTTCTCCTTGCCTAGATACAGTTTCCTGAGGTTGAATTCTGCTGCTCAGAGAATTTGAACAAGCTTGCTTCTCCTCCAAATATCTGCTTATCCACCCAGCAGAGAGATAAGCAGAAGGAAGTCTGCTTCTTCCTCCTTTCAAACCCTAAAACTTAGACATGCATTTGTGTACAAATAAAGTGATTTGGGAGAGCAGAAGGGCAAGGAAGGGTAACAAAAATATGGCTTTTTTAAATGAACCAGCATTGTGTTTGTGTACCCATACAAATAGTCCTAAATGCCATACTGTTCCAAAACAGTCCAGATGCTTTTTTAGATGTAAAATGAGTTGATGGCTGGCTGTGCCAAGGACCTCCTTGTAGAGCTTTCCTCTGGAAGGGACAGTCATGGAAATGCTCAGCTGCAATGTCCCAGCATTGTCTTTTAGGAGATGAAATGTCACTGACCATAAAAAAAAAAAATAGATCTCTTTACCTTTTGCATAATCCAGGCATGTGGTTTGGAAGAGAAATAGTTCATTTAAATTTCTCCTGCCCTTGAATTTTGCATAGAGCAAACTCAGTTCCATTCAGTTTATCTAAGGTTGACTGTGAGCTTACCTTGCTTACTTACTTGGTTGCTAGGTGTTATAGACACAGTGACTGGTAAGATACTAAATTGGCCCTTCAGTTGCTCCTGGTCTGGCGGGAGAATCAAGTACAAAGTACAAGGTACAGAGATCAGTCTTATCCTCGTGGTAAGAGAAGATAGGCAGCTTGATGGGGTTGGATGTGTCAAAGCCATGGAGAAACCAAGAGAGACTTTAGGGGCACAGCGGTAACCGCTGAGACATAAAGGATATGGAAGCCTTCACCCAACAGGCAAGGTGCAACATTGGTGAGACATCAGACCCTGTTCCCGACAAACACCGTGCAGAAGGGTGCAGAATAGTAAGAAAGCCTTGCACGCTGGTGGATCAGAGTGTTGGGTGTGTGGAGAGAGTGGTAGAAAGGGTCACAGAGGCCAGGATTGCTGCTGAGGGCTCCAAGTACCCTGCTTGGGGATCTGGACAATGCCATATTGTGATGTAACGCCAAAGACTATTTTACCAGCCAAAAACCAACCAAAACCTGTGGGAAAAAATGGCTGAGAAAACTATGTTCAAGATGTCTGAAAGGCAAGACTTACAGCCAGTGACCAAGACTCCTTTGGGAGACTAATCCAATCGTGCATGAAGGAAATGAAGAAGCCCCACAGAAGGGTACAAGAGGGGTGTAGGAGACCCAAGAAATGGGAGAAAAGGAAGACTGACATTCACTGACTGGACACTGGCTTCTGGGCAGAGGGATGCTGGAGAGCAAGCATATCTCAAGTCAACACATGGGCAAGACTGAAGATCTGGGAACCTCTGGGTTCTGTGGCAAGATTTGTGGTGAGATTACAGCTGTCCTGGGACACCTGCATCGGAGCGGCTTCTCTTAACGTCTGGCTCTCTCCCATTGTCTTTGCAGACAGATCCCCCAGCACTAAGTGAATCAGAGCCTGTGTGGTACTTTTCCTCTGACTTCAGACTAGTCATAAATTTTGGAGTTCTTCCACAGTGAACTTTCACTTCCTGCACAGAACACTCTGGCCCTCAGACTCAGCCCTACACCATTTGGTGAGGCCTTTGGTGAAGATTCAAGGTCTAAGCTTATGACACAATATTTTTCCTGGTCTGTTCATCCTTGGCACAGTTTGGGACTAGCATATTGGAACAGGCAGTTCCACCCTACTCAATCACATGGACACCCTCTGACACTGCACTAAATCAGATCACCCACTCCCAGGTCACAGTCTGAGATCCTATATATGTGGGGGACAACAGACCTAAGTGCATCCCCACAAATACATGCAAATCACAAAGCTCACATACATTCAAATTCCTTTTTAAAAAACAAAGACCATGAAAACCAGAGCTATAAAAGTATGTGAATCATCAACCCAGAAATCTTCCCTCCAGGCATGCCTGACACCGTGTTCCTTCCCGGATGCTCTTCCTTCACAAATTAGGGAGTCTGCCGACATCCTTCTGGGGAAAGGATTATCTGATTCCACAGGCAGTTAAGAATAACATGTAAATGTCATTTAGCTGAGCGATTTCTACATGGATCAAAAGACACACTCAAGTTACTAACTATGATAGCCAAACCCTTTATTGCAATAAAATCACAGCAAACCCACAAAACTCTCCCAACTGAATTAGCACCAGTGTGGTGTGGGAGTCATTGAGACATTCCTTCCAGGTTAGTAGACTATTTGCAATTCAGCTTCTTTTTTTTTTTTTTTTTTTTTTTTTTTTTTTTTTACAGATGAGCATGTTATATAACCGACACCAGCCACGGGGGAAGCTAGAATCCAAGGCTTGTCAAAATTTTCCACCAAGTGCTCAAAGCCAACAGGAGTGAGTAAATGAATACCTTGCTTTACGGTGACATGGCTGAAATGGCCCTTCCCAGTAAATATCAGAATGAGTGGCAGTATAACACAGTGGTTAAATTTATGGGCTTTGGAGATGGACAGTCTCGTGTTTGGATCCTGGTACATTTAGGAGCTATGTGGCTTGGGTTGTCCCCTTCCCCTCAATTAGTTTCTTTCTTTCGTTCTTTCCTTTTTTTTTTTTTTTTTTTGGTGACATTTTATTATTTAAGTAGAGTTGACATAGAATATTATATTAGTTTCAGGTGTGCCACTAGCCTCTCTGTTTTTGTTCTTACCTGCTTCAATGATTTTATCATCCTGTTGGGGTGTTCTGAGGCTTAACTGAGTTAATATATGTCAAGCACTTTGCACAGTTCCTTAGCACAGTATATTAAGGGCTCAGTAAATGAAAACTGTCATTCCAAAACAAAATTATAAGTTCCACCTTTCATTTTAATTCAGGCAATGCTGTATTTTACTCTATACCTGTCTCTATTTTTTTTTTTTTTTTAGGAAATAATGTTTTCTCCAAAATTTCCAGTAGAATAAGGCCTCCCAACAGAGGTGCCATCTTTGTGCTTGATCTCACATAAATCCTGGCATACCGCCACAAATCCCAACAGAGACACCACCCCAATTTGTGAAACAGTCACACTGAAGAAAGGCAGTGGTGCCTCATTGACAGGTCTCTCTGTGGACTTACTGTTATTTGCTTTCTGTATAACTGAGTGAAAACCAATCCTTGTAGATAAAGGTACTGGGAATGGATTACCTAATTCTCTTGACTTAATGGGGGTAGGGTCTAGAGAAAGAAAGGTCTCTACACCTGCTCATGGCTTTCTCAGAACTTTGCTGGAAGATTGTACTTCACCAGCTGGGGCTCCCAGAGGACCACTGGTCAACACTATGAGGAACAATGGCTATTATCTGGATCTGGAGATGAAGAAGGTGGAGGAGATTGTGGTGATATAGGTAGCTAGTGTCTGTGAAGGGGAACGCCAGCCTCAGAGACAGGGCACCTGGGTCATGGGCCTGGCTCTCTTGGACTTGATCTGTAGGTTTGCACAAGCCCTTTCTCTTCTCTGGATTATTTTTCCATATGGATGACTGAGAGATGGGGACTAACTTGGATAATCTCTACTTTCACTTCAAGTTCCAAAACTTCAACCACAGACACATTGCCTAGGACTTGTCTGATTAAAGAAAGTTAACTCCTTTTCTTTTGGAGAACATAAAATGTAAATCATTTCTCGGGATTGTGGCTTACCTCTAAAATTAGACATTCTATTTTTTTTTTCAATGCAAACCTATTTTTGTCTAAGAATTATTCTGAGAACCATTCTTTTCTGTTTTTTGTTTTTTTTTATAATAATCACAACAGTATACATTACTTCGTTTAGACATCACAGCCATCCTGTAAGTTTATCTCATTTGATACATAAGACACTGAAGCTTGGAGGAGTTTTATTTTATTTATTTATTTATTTATCTATTTATTTATTTATTTATTTTTAAGTATTTTTGTTTGTTTGTTTTTAATTTATTTTCAGTGTAACAGTATTCATTATTTTTGCACCACACCCAGTGCTCCATGCAATCCGTGCCCTCTCTAATACCCACCACCTGGTTCCCCCAACCTCCCACCCCCCCCCGGCCCCCTTCAAAACCCTCAGATTGTTTTTCAGAGTCCACAGTCTCTCATAGTTCACCTCCCCTTCCAATTTCCCTCAACTCCCTTCTCCTCTCCATCTCCCCTTGTCCTCCATGCTATTTGTTATGCTTGGGAGGAGTTTTTTAACGTGCATGTGGTCATTCAGTTGGCAAGTGGTTAATTTGGGATTCAAACTCAGGTTTATTTGATTTTAGAGCTCATCCCCTTGACTAATTCTTTAGAAATCTGATTTAAAAGATGGTGACTCTGCATCACACGTGCTTTGGGAGGCTGTGATAGGTCTACTTATCTCAGTTGGTTTTTACTTTCAAGAAGCCATTCCATGGTGAGGCGCTGGGTCAACATTCTTGGTGACTATTAATCTGGATCTGGATCTGATCTTTGTCCCCATCACTGGTCATGCCTTTGTCACAACGTGATTATGTGTATTCACACCAGGGGCCGGATCCTAGACGCATGGCTTCCCAAGGACAGCTTGGTGCCTGGTGGGAAATGCCTGTTATTGAAACACATGAAATCATAAATCCCTGGGATATTGAAATGTGATAGTAATTCTAAATATAAATCTAATTAGTTTGTATTCAAGGAACAATGTCATTTCTATGAAGAAGACTAAAAATAAACAGTGGAATTTTTTTTTTTTTTTTTTCTGAATCAGGAGTGGACCCAACAAAAACACTGACCACAATCTCATCACTCCAGCCGTGGCTTCATTTCAACATCCGTTTGGCTTCTTCTGCTTCTGGTGACTGTGTTGTTCCAGTTTATCATGGTGAATATGGATTGCACAAAGGATGGAGTGTTCAGTATACAGCTAAGTTGAGCACATTCGTTCTGGAAGTGTTAGGGTCAAGGGTTTAGAAATCAAACCTGAGGCCTTTGCATAGGAGGTTTGGGGGAAATGTTTTTAAAGCTGAATTTTGACTCAAGGAAATGGGGGGCTTAGAGAAGGCTCAAAAATTTTTCCTGAAATCAAATTTCTCTTAGAAGATGACATTTGAATGTACTAAAGATAAATATCCCGAAAACATATGGATTGAATATCCCATGAAATGCACATGAGTTTTGATATTAAGGGGGCACATACTTCAGAAAGATAATTTGGCCCCTGCTGAAACCAGAATATTTAAAAAATATCCTTTAAAAAAAATCCTTCCAGATCTTTTGCCAAAACCCAGAACCACTAGACCCTTCTTTAACCATCTATAGCAGCTTCCACTTCAGCCAGTATCCTCAGCAGCCCAGCCAAATCAAATAGAGAACCAGCATCTTCTGAGGTGGACGCTTGCCAGTCTCAACCCAGAATATATGTTCGAGGGCTTCTGGCCCTCTGAGCCAAGAGCACAACTCGAAAATGCTGGAGTCTTTTAACATCTCTGCTTTGGGTTACTCTGAGAGACAGTGCTGTGAAAGCTGCCAGGCTGACAACAGGATCCATGCTGTAGACTGTTTGCAAGAGCCTCACTTCCTTCTGCTGTGGCCAAGTTCTTCCCACCCCAGACGGTCTCTGTGAGGACAAGAAACAAGAACTATTGTCAGATTAATAGCTCTCCCTACAAAAGTGTGGCAGGTGGCAAGATGTTTGGCCATTGAGTTCCAGCCAAAACATGTCACATATTTTTTCTCCTGGGAGAGGCACTGGGAAGCCACCATGAGTCAGAGTGAGGGGCGGCAGGGGAGGAACTGCTGCTTGAGCATCTTGCCTGTCACTGAGGAGAATTAGTCAATTCTTGGAAAGAGGGACGCACTCTTCCTGCTCTGCTACCCACTTCCAGATTCCCCTCTCAGCTTTGGGACGGAAAATTAGCAGTCTCATAGAATGCACTTTATTTCAATTCTGCACATATATGTTGGGCCCTGCAAGGGGATAGATATACCCTGCTTGCTCTCTTCCCTTGGAGGACTTATATGTTTAAAGCAAAATTCTCCCTGAGCATGTACACAGAACCCTGGTCTCTGGAGACGAACTGCGAGAACAGTATGCTACATCTCCCAGTCTCAGGAAATGTTGAATTCTCTCTCATCCTTCTTGGGAGTAACATAATAAGTGGTCACCATATTACAGGCTTTGAGAACTTCTTCATTAAATTAACTAGTTTAGCTTTAAAATGGCTTTTTCAAAAAAATTTTTTTTTAAAGATTTTATTTATTTATTTGACAGGGATCACAAGTAGGCAGAGGGAGAGAGAGAGAGAGGAGGAAGCAGGGAAGCAGGCTCCCTGCGGAGCAGAGAGCCAGATGCCGGGCTCGATCCCAGGACCTTGGGATCATGACCTGAGCTGAAGGCAGAGGTTTTAACCCACTGAGCCAGCCAGGTGCCCCAGACATTTTCAAACCTTTAATGACCAATTGGCTCCCTTTCCCAACCCACTCACACTGTATTCCCCGTGATGATTTCCCACAGCAGCCTTGGGAAATAACAGCCCACTGTGAAGAGCCAGAATTATGCTTTTATGAGACAAATATGGTTTTAAGATAATCACAAAGCATGGAGTTAGCACAGAAGAGAAAGGTAAAGATTCAGAAGGATTCCCTTAAAGGGATGACAGTCTGAGGAGGCATTGATGAATGCTAAGGTCTAAATGTGTCCCCACAAAACTCATATGTTGATTCAACTGCCAAGGTGATGGTATTGATAGGTGGGACTTTGGGGAGGTGCTTAAGTCATGAGGGAGGAACCCTCATGAAAGAGGTTAGTATCTTATAAAAGAGACCCCAGAAAGCTCCCCTGCCTCTTTCACCTAGCAAGGACACAGAAGGTGCTGTCTGTCAACCAGGAGGCCAACCCTCAGGGACCACCATGTCTAGTCTGCTGGTCCCTTGATATTGGACTTCCCAGCATCCAATACTGTGAAATATAAATTTGTTGCTTTTAAGCTACCCAGTCTGTAGTATTTTGTTATAGCAGTCCAAATGGACTAAGATAAGCAATGAAAGTCTTCCAGACACAAAATAAGGGAAGGGAATTTCAGACAAAGAGAAAAGTATATGCAAACCCCAGGGCCTCCACCTCTCACAGGGGACCTATGTGTACATGTTGGCAGTTTGGGGGAATGGATTGGAAGACCAGCGGAGGTGATGCTGGAAAGGGATAGAACCAGATCCTGAAGTTCTAAGATGTCACTCTGGTGTTTTAAGCTGTAGGTTAATAGTAAAACATGGAAAGAGAGTTCCCTCCAAGTTCAAGTTCCCAGTGTTTAACATAAGGTCCTTCTTCATGCACAGTACGGTGAACTCTTTTCTACTGAATTCATTCAAAGTAAAAAAATCCAATATTTTGTATAACAAACACAAAATATTCTGAAGACAAAGAAGCATGGCTTGTGGTGTTTTAGGGGCATTTACTTCCAGAGGTTCATGTTGGTGCCTGGGACTGGGGAAGCAAACTTAAAAGAAATGTCTAAGTAGGGACATGCTGAGGGGAACTTAATCATCTGCACTGGGAATGGTGTAGAGCGAGACAAAGTGAAGTGGGGAACACACAAAGGTGAACTGGAGATTGTCCAGGAAGGAATAAAGCCATGGTGGTGAGTCTGCTGAAAGAGACTTCAATGGTTACAAACTCTACTGGGCACACAATGCTCTAGAAAGAGTGACTTCCTGGAGTCAGGACGACTGGGGTTTTGTTCCAGCTTGAGAACCATTTGTTATGTGATCTTTGGCAAATGGTTTCCCTGGAAAGGTGGAACATTCCAGCTCCAATATACAAGCAATCTCTGGTAGCTAGTGCTTGGCATTCAATTAAAAGTTAAAATCAATCATAATAAATAGATTCAAGAGGTCACAGACAAAAAGGGAATAAGAGTTAGCTACAGATTGCTTGACAGCCATTCTATGCTCTTAAATGAGCTCTCCATGAACCTTTCCTTCAACGATATAGAGAAGTTAATTCTCATTTTGTATGAGTAAACTGAGGCTCAGAAAAGCTGCTCCAAATTCTTACAACTCCTAAACAGAGAGGTAATGTTTGGTAGCAAATCTGTGTGATTGCAAAACCCCTGCCTTTTTTTTTTTTTTTTTATTGCATTATACTACCCATTGTCCTGAAATAAAGTGTTCAGGAGTAGAGTGAGGAATAGAATGGCCTGTCCTCCAAAGTTGTGGAACAGGGATAAGATGGAAAGGCCGAGGCTAAGTGTTTTCTACTGGGCTTCTCGGTACAGCAGTGTGGCATCATACGTAGCCTGTTCTGCAAGAAGTGGCTCGAGAGTCAGCCATTTGGGGTAAACAGGCAGCAAATGAAAGAGCATCCAGGTGAGGTGGAGCTCCTCGTCATTTTCTCCCACTAATGTCAAATGGGGCCAGCTTCCCTTCAGCCTGGCCAGCTCAACCCCCTAAAACCTATTCAATATATCTACTATGAAGAATGGCCAGGTAGAGAGAAGCCAAACGGCTAATTTCAGATACAGTCTGAACAACTTCATGAAAACCCTGCAGAGCTGGTTTATCTGAGCAAACATGTGGATGCCACTTCATGTGGGAAGTAGAGTCATCTGCTTGGGCTGCTGCGACAAAGACCACAGTCAGGTGGTCTCAAAAACAGACATTTATTTTTCACCATTGTGGAAGCTGGAAATCTATCCTGTCAGCAGGTTAGGTTTCTCCTGATGCCTCTCTATTTGGCTAGCAGACCACCGTCTTCTTAGTGTTTCCTCACCATGGCCTTTCTCTGTGAGTATGTGTCATTGGCGTCCCTTCTCCTTCCTCTAATTCTCCTCCTCCTCCTCCTTCTTCTCCCTCCTCTTCTTCTTCTTAGGATTTTATTAATTATTTATTTGAGATAGAGAGAGCATTCAAGCAGAGGCAGGGGGAGTTGGAGAGAAAGAATCTCCAGCAGACTCCCTGCTGAGCGTGGAGCCCCACATAGGGCTTTGATCTCACCACCCTGAGATTATGACCTGAGCCAAAACTAGGATTCGGACACTTAATTGACTGAGCCACTCAGATGCCCCTCTTCTTCTTATAAAGACATCAGTCCTACTGGATTAGGGACCCATCCTATGGCCTCATATAACATTAATTACCTTCGTAAAGGTCTTATCTCCCAATGTAGTCACATTACTGGTTAGGGCTTTATCATAAGAATTTTGCAGAATATAATTCAGTCCATAACAAGAAAAAAGATGTTATGGAGAAATTTTCATTGCAAATGCATTTCAATGGAACAATCATGAGGCCAGTTAGCAATGGGAAGTGATTTAGAAATAGTTGTAATGGTAGTTCTCAACTCTGGCTGCACGTGGATCACTTGGGGAACTTTTTAAAAATAACAGTACCTAGGCCCAAACCTATCTTAATCAGAACCTCAGACTTTGTTGTATTATTCAGGGTTCTCCAGAGAAACAGAATGAACAGACACACAACCCAATGTTAGACAGAAGATATTATAATGTATAGACAGATAGATAGATGGATAGAAAAACAGATAGGTGAGAAGGACATTTATTACGAGGAATTGGCTCACGTGAATGTGGGGAATGGAAAGTCCCAATCTGTAGGGCAAGCAGGTTAGAAAAGCAGGGAAGAGTTGTTGGGGCAGCTTGAGTCCAAATGCAGTCTGGTTGTTGTATTCCCTCTTCCAAGGACCTCAGTATGGTTGTTTTATTTTGTTTTGAAAGATTTATTTATTCATTAGAGAGAGAGAGAGAGAGATTGAGCACCTGCATGCAAAGGGGGAGAGGAGCAGAAGGGGACTGTGAGGGAGGAAATCTCGAACAGACACCCTACTGAAGGTGCAGTCTGCCACGGGGCTCTATCTCAGGAGCCTGAGATCATGACCTGAGCTGAACAGTCAGATATTTCACCGACTGAGCCACCCAGGTGTCCCTCAGTCTGTTTTTGTTGAAAGTCTTCAACTGATTGGGTGAGACCCACCCTACATTATGGAGTTTGATCTGCTTTCCTCAAAGTCTACTGATTTAAATGTTAATTTCCTCTAAAGAATATCTTCACAGAAATATCCAGACTGATGTTTGGCTAATTATCTGGGTTCTGTGGCCTTGCCAAATGGACACATAAAAATAACCATCACAATTAGTATTCTTTAGTAGTTCCCCTGATGGTTCCAATATGGAGTCAGGGCTGAGAACCATTGATCTAGAACCAGGGCTTACAGAGCCTGATGTGTATGTATGATCCAGCCTGATAATCTGGGCTCTTTCATCCTGCCTGAGTTATGTAAACCAGGTTCTCCGCCAGTTCCTCACTTTCTTCTCTCCCATTCAGGCACTGGTTTTCACTTTTGCCTGCACACTAATTTCCTGGGGAACTTTAAAAACACGAATGCCCAGGTTCCACCACTGGAGATTTTGATTTACTTCGTAGGCGGGCGGTAATTAAAATTGCAAAGGCAAAATGCAGCCTGGGTGTCAAGGGTCTGAAACCTCCCCAGGAGACTCTAGCAGGCAGCCAAGGCTGAGAACACTCACCCAAGTAGTTTCGCGCTATATTTCAGCCTTCTGTTCAGGTTAGGTTCGTGAGAAACTTACTCTGTAAGCTGCTGCTTGTTTGTGAATCCTGCCTGATGTGGGACCCTTGGATTGCAAATGTGTCCACATTTCCTTGATTGGAAAATTATATATATTATAAAGCACTTTACAATGAAGTTGACCATTGAGATGCCCTATGCATACATATTTATTCCTTCGGCAAACTTCTAGTGACTGATTTCCATCCAGTGGAATTGTAGTATAGGCATTGCACCGAGCCCCACGGGAGAGACAGAGGTAAAGGATGGAGTCACCACCTAAGGAAGTGACAGTTAAATGAGGGGAAAAATGTTGTAAATGCTGGAGAGGAAGGAGGCATCAGGTCCCTGGGATTCCAGGGAATTTCTCAAGGTGGGACAGTCAGTGGGAGGGGCACCAGACACAGAAATAAGAGCTGGACTAAAAGCCCAGAGATGTGACAGCGGATGGGGCACTCAGGAAATGGCAAGTCATCTGATGCTGGTGAGTCACAGTTCATGAGAGGGGTGGCTGGAAAGGTAGTTGAAGATTAGATGATAAATAGCCTGGGAAGCCAGAGTAAGGAGTTTGAACTGTTAATATAAATCCTGAAGCTGTTCCGTGAGAGATAATATTTACCAGTATTTAAACAAAAAAAAGTCCCTGAGAACAAGCAAAAGATAGCATCGGGAGCAGGGAGGGCAGACTGAAGAGAATTTTCTAGAGATCCTCCAGGTAAACAATGACGAGGACCTGAACTCTTGACTTGACAGTGGGCTTGGAGACAACAGAAGAGTTGGGACAGCAGGTGGCGGGTGAGCCCAGGGAGGTGGCAGCGGTGGGATTTGAATCAAGGTCTTGGTTTGCATTTCATAGGTGTGTGTGGATTTGCATATAATAGGTCTGTGCACGTGCACACATACACACACACACATACCCACACACTGAGGACAGAATATATGCCAGGCAGCGCACCAGATGCTAGGGACACAGATGTAGATGTGTTTGGGCATCATTGACCTCATAGCTACGGTCAGGACGTGAGCACGATGAGGAAGGTCGAACAGGCCATCACGGTACACGTGTTGGAGAAAGGCAGTCTGCGCAGAGGGACAGAGACAAGGGGAATGTCCCTGAGAAAGGAAATCTGAGAGGGATCTGGGACAGAGCTGGAGTGGAGGTGCAAAGCGGCAGGTGTGCAAGGCAAGCTGTCTCAAGCATCCAGAGTGGAACATGCTCCCTGATCAACCCAGTCCCTCTTGCAGAGCAACCCTGACCCACCACCTTCTGCCCACCTTATGGGATTGATGGGCCTGTGCTGTCCCCGGGATGCCCTCATCCATCGCTGAGACACACCCACCAAGGATCAGGACATTCACAATGGAAAGGGCTTTAGGGAGCCCCATTTCAGCTCCTCAATTTTCCAAGAAAACAAAGAAAACCCAAGAGAGAGAGACTACTTTAAAATAACACAATTGAGGACGGGGACTCAGGGATTCTGTTTTCCAGCCCAACGTCTTTTTTAATATGCTTCATTCATTTCTTACACCTAAGCCTCGTGTCAAAAGCTCTCTGGGTCTAAAACTTCTTGCCAAGTGTTTTATTTAGGTTATCGCAGCGTGTGCTCATTGGTAATTATTGGGTTCTGACAACTGTAGCAAAGCGAATCTCTTTTCCCCAAATGCAGGGCAAGCTTTGCAATAAGCCTATTCATCTCTTCCCTTCAGGATGTAGCATTAATTCTCTCATCGTCTCAAGTGTCATTATTCTCTTTTTCCTGGGGCGCCAATGAACTCAAGCATTGAATTGCTTCATCATTCCAGATACTAAAAGTTTAATTGCAGAAGTTTTCAGGCCAGCGCATTTCCTTAGCCTCAAGCAGGCTCTGCCAGAGGCAGGCTTCAGGGCCCCGGGCAGGGCCTTCCCTCCTCGCCTCCCCCTGGAACCGTGCTGAACCGAGGCTCGGAGCAGACTCTGTGCTGGATGCTGTCTGTGCGAGCTGCCGCTTCCTCCTGACGATGATTCAGCGTGGGAAACGGTATCCCCGTTTTCCAGGCGAGGCAAGGGAGACTCAGGGAGACTCAGGGAGACGTGAGCAGTGCAGACCCACCCACGTGTGCAGTGAAGAAATGGATGAACAGGACCTCAGGCTACGTTGTCCCTTGGACTTGGTGGGGGGTTTCTACTTCAGGTGAAATGATCACTTTATCCCATTTTAGGGGTGATAGATTTTGTGGCGACATGCTGTCCGTCAACATGTTCCCCCACATACTCTGTAGATAATGCAAACCCCCGCTGTTATAAGAATTTCTTTCAAGTGAGGGTTTCTTTCAAACTCTGACCGGTGGGGATTTCCTGCTCCCGAATCCAGGAGATGAAGGAAGCTGCCTGCGAGGGAAGAGGGGATCCTCCGCATCTGTGACAATGTCTGGGCTCCGAAGGACCAGGCCTCACGTAGGTTTGCGTCTGGCTGTGGCCGTGCGGTGCCTCCGACAAGCCAGCTTATGCAGGAGGGGGGAGGACACACGCCCGTGGGGTCGGGGCGGCTGAAGGAGCGCCAGCTTGCCTGTGGAGAGGAGGTGCGAGCATCCCGCCGGGAGACGCGGCCTGGGACGAAGGATAAGTGAATCCCGCATGACTCAGCCCTCTGTGCAGGCAACGAAGACCCAAGGAGACCGGAGCTGCTTTCAGAAAACATGCATCACGGGTGTGGCTATTCTGGGAGATGAAAGGGCGCTTGCAAAGGAGAAACATGTGAGAAGTATTCAAGCTGAGGGAGCATGATAGAAAATGAAGATTTTCCTCGTTTGTGAGCAGTCAAGAGGCGAGCATGACCGGTTGTCAGGATGTGTCTCGGGAATGGAGGCGCGGGGTGCCGGCTGCAGGGGTCCGCCGCTCTTTGCTTTCCGCAGCTGCAGATTGTGGTTTAGGGGTTGGAGCAATTTAGAAGGCATTTCCCCCTTTATTTCTTTATTGTTGCTAAAGGAGACGAAGCCTCCAGTGGGATCTGGCATGGAGATTCCTCACAGCAGCTCCCAAATAGGACAAGTGTCCCCTGAGACAAGGTGTCTGCCATTACGTCATGGCCCAGCGGGAGCGGAGACCCTCTTTCTAACAGCTCACCCGGATGAGCAAGTTTCGGAGACGTTTTGAGTCCTGGCTGCCCTGCTCTCTCCAGGCTTCCCACTCTCACCGTCTGACTGGACATCCCCAGGCATCTGTGTCTGGTTTTCTGGCCCAAGCGGAAAAGGGGCCCCTAGCACCCCTGATTTAACCTTGTGTGCGTTTTTCCGCCGTCTCTGACCCTGAACCTTCCTGACTTCTACCACCGTCACTTGTTCATTCCATTTAATTCATGAAAACCCTACTAGGTCTCTGTGGTCCCATCTTTGTTGCACACTCTGCCCCCCACTCCCAACACACACACACACACACACACACACACACACACACACACACACACATTTTCCTCCTTTTCTGATGCTCAGCCCATGGAGATACCCCTTGGGCACCCTGTGGATTTTCTTCTTGGTGAAGCCACTCTGGGTGACGTGCCTCACGTTCCAGTGCCGGGGGCTCTGGTATCCTCCCTGGGGGAGCGCTCCTCGGCTCCCTCCCTTCCCTTGGGGCCATCAAAATTCTTTAAAGAACCTGCAGAATCACCCTGTAACTCATAAAATGCCCTGGTTGCTGTAATTTTGTCCTGCCTTGGCCTAAAAGGCATCCCTGTCTCTACTGGTCCAAAGCAGAATTCCTAGTGTCTTCTGCGGTGTCTCTGTTGACAGAGATTCTAATGCAGACTTTGAAGCAGTACCTTTCCACTCTCTGTCACGATGTATCAAGTCCCTCTTAAGGGCTAGACCCTGACAGATTCTGTAGGTATAGGGATGAGCCAATGCCCTCATGGTGTTTCTGTTTCTGTCCCAGGCCCTCACTGTATTTCAAGGAAGAAGGGGGGGTGCTCATAAAAAATGAAAACGGGGCAGTGGTTGAAGCAAACCTAGTCTGAGGAAGGATCAAGGATCTGTAGGCTAGGACCGGGGCAAAGATGCCAGATGACAGAGACATACACATCACGACACGATCACTGAGAAAAGGAGGGCATTTTCAGGTGACGGAAGAGAGTGTGGCTTGGGGGCAAGTAATGATCTCCAAGGACAGTTCTTGACTGACTTTGCAGAATTATCTGGACTACTTGCCAAAACTATAAATGCCTGATTCTCACCTCCTATTCTTGAATCAGTATATGTGGAGATGGGAACTCTCATAGACTGATTGCAGAAATAGCTGTTTCACCCCCTTTTTGAGTCTGTGATCTTTGCAGTGTGATATTACAGTTTTCCCATCCACAGGTGGGCTATCTTCCTCGACTGCTTAAATCCAGGCTGGCCTTGTGACCCACTTGGGGCAACAGAATAAAGTGGAAGGGTTCTCATGCCAATTATGAGTCCAAGGCTCAAGAATAAATGTGTCCCCTGCTCTCTCCTAGAACCCTGACGTGGCCATATAAACATATAGCAGGAGAACATGCTAGAGCATGAGAGACAACATGGGGGATACTGATAGCCCTCTGAGGCCATCCTCGACCAGCCCACAGCAAGCCGGCTCCTCCCCAGGTAAGCAGGCTCAGCCGAGAGCAGCAGAACTGCTAACCTGACTGACACGTGGCAGCGTATGTGTGAGGGAATCCAGAGGAGACCGGTGGATTAAGCCAATAATTATTGGAATAATGAAAACTTACTACCAGAATTTGGGGTGGTTTGTTACACAGTTAACCAAACTGACACAGGATTATGGGAGTGGAATAGGCAGGGATCAGATCCCATTGGGCTTTGTAGGGCAGGATGAAGATTTGGCACTTCACCCTCAGGGTTATGGGGCACTACTGAAAGGCTTGAACATGGAAGTGACATGACTAGACTTGTCCTATAGAAAGATTAACTTGGTTACTTTGTGGAGAATGAAAAGCAGGGGAAGGGATGAGGGATGAATCAAAGTAGTTTGAATTCTACTTGTACAACTTTTGTTTTCACTTTACTTTTTTCATTTAAATATATATGTTGAGATCCAACTACACATTAAATCCCCTGTCCTGCCCTCAAGATGACTGAGAGTGAGTTATGATGTATTTTGGCAAATACCATAGTAGGAGAAGTAGCACCTGGCCCAGGATTCAGTCCTACTGGTGATCACTGAGCGTACCATGAAGATGGGGCACATGGTTTCTTAGGATGAGGAATGAGCCTAAGGGAAATTGGGTGTTGCCAAAGTATCAAGTGTGAGGTGGGAAGGGGAAGGAAATATGATGGGGTAGGTATGCAGGGGCTAGGCCACAGAGTCTTCTTTGTACCTACTGACACTATAAACAGGCAAAAGTCCAGCTAGAGCTGAGTGACAGGGGCTCTTGATGCCTGAGATGCAATTGCACTGGTAAGCAGAAGGAGATCAGGAGAGGACCCCGCTCTGGGCCATACAGATGATATGTCACCATGGCCATCTGACCTGACACAGCCAAGGCAGAGGTGCCTCTGACCTACGGCTGGTGGGCTGGACAGAGAAATCACTGATAGCCAGACAGCTCCTTGCTCTTTGGATGTTGACCCAGGCTCCTACGGGAAGCCCTCAGCTGCTCCCACTGTCTTCTGTGAACCAGCAGTCAGCGGAGGCAGAAAGAGAACATGTTTTGCTGCGGCACCTCCTCCTCCCCGGATAGTTTGGCATCCCGTGCTGTCAGTCTCCAGCTGTCTGTCTAGACGGAGCCCAGATTGGACGTGTGAAGAACTGAACACTGTGATCCAGGCCCACTCACTCACTCTTGGCCAAAGGAGGGTGAGTGCTGAGGACAGAATCCGGAATGGAGGGATTGGGTGCCTCCTTTTCTCATAAGCTCTCAGATGCTCCCCAGAAACCATGGGGGCTCTGCCCATTGCACTACCATGTTTCCAAAAACATGCTGGATCCAGGCATGCTTGGAGGAATGTGTTTCTTCTCGTATTTCTGCCGACCATTTCTCAGCACCAGCATGAATACCATTTAATCATGTGGGCATAGATCCCCAGGAAAGCTTCGAAGCCTCTAAAAATAGTAACCATTCTCAAAGATTAAATGCCTACATGTGTAAGACCTGGACATTCATATTAACCTCTCATTAGTCTACTAATTTCACACAGCAACTCTGTGAAAGAGACATTATTAACCCTGATTCCAAGGGTTAAAGAAGAAAGTAAGACTTTAAGAAATGAAGTCACAAGTTTGGTATCACCCAGCAATAGGTGGGGTGGAGTCAGGATTTGAACCCAGAGCTGCTTAAGTCTGTACCCCACGTTCCTTCTAGTAAGCTACCCTGGCTCTGCTGGCTAACCTCATCACTTATAGATGGGGACACAAGGATGAGAGACAGAAAGTGATTTACTGGGATGCTAGGGTCTAGATTTTTCAACCAAGGCTCTGGACCCCACTGCTTTCTCCTTGGGGATACCCACCTACTCTCTTTGGTTCGTTCATCGAGCTGCTGTGGCGCTCCCCATTCAGCTCAGGAAGGCATAAGCCCCTGAAGACTCCAGATAACTGTGGACAACTGGGTCTGATCCTCTTAGGGAAGCACAGGGTGAGAGGTTCTGACAGAGAGCCCTGAGAGCTGTGGGGTACCACATGAAAACTTTAGACCCCACCTCTGGACCTCTAGGGTTTACTGTGATCATTTGAGTCCTGCCTTTGCCTTCATTCTCATCCAGTACTCAGATGATCACCAGCCTGAGGTGTTAGAGAAGCAGAATGTTTGAAGGAAGTTAGCCTCTTACTCCTATCACTGAACACGTACACAGCTCCTGACTTCTTGACTCAATAACAAAGAGGTATTTTTCCAGGATGTCAGAATCAATGAAGGCAAGGAGCCAGGTCCTGGTTTTCCATAGATCATGAAATTTTCTTTCCCTTTTCCATAACTGTTGACCCTGTATCTTGCCATGGAAGTATTGCCTCATGCTAATTAGCTCACATCTGTCACCCTTATCTTGCCCACCTCATTGTGGTTCCATGAAACAAGTACTGTACAGTGAAGAAGATTTCTCTGTCTGTTCTTCTGAGCTCTGACCACCAGGAGACTTGATTGCCAGGATTGTAGAATCAAAACAGAATCAGCTATGGAATTTGTGGGGCCCAGTGCAAATGAAAATGTGAGGCCCTTCTTTAAAAAATTATTAAGAATTTCAAAACCTAACAATAGAGCATTAAACCAAGCACAGAGAGACCATCTAACACAGAACTCTAAATGAAGCTGGACCTGAATGGGACAGTAGAAATGTAGATGGAAAAGAGAGAGAAGTTAGAGTTGATAGGACTTTTTCTGAGTGTTAGTATCTATCTAGGGAATAGGGTGTGACACTCACCTTGTCATTTGTGCATTAACCACTGTGTATAATACACACAGACCACTGGGGAATGTCAGATGCCGGATAAGGAAACTTTTTTTTTTTTTTTAATCCTAAGAGAGAATCTGGCTTAAATCCTTCATTTTATAGAGGATTCATCATCTGAAGCCCAGAGGAGAAGAATGATTTGTCCACATTCAGCCAGGCAATTCATCTGTGGTGGAGCTGGGAGAAAGGGTCTGGGTGTCCTGATCCCCAGGCTGGTGGTCTTCTCACTAAGCCCAGCTGCTTCTCCTCTCTCCAGCTGCCTTAGATGTTTCCTGTTTGACTAACGAGACAGGGCCTTCATGCTCCTGGACAAGTGGTTTGAAGACCGAGTCAAGCTTCGGTCTCCACTTCCTGCCCAGCTTCTGGGTCCCATGAGTGGATGATACGGAGATGAATGTTATCCTCCACCACAGGATGCTTGGGTGTGGGGCTATCTCTCTCAAATGATTACCCACGTGGTTTGTGATGAAGGAGCTTTCTCTGTGCACACTTTGTGGTCACTGAATGACTGCTTAGGGAGTTACATCCTGGTGTATTACTCAAAGACTGTTCCATAGACAAAAGTAGGGTCTGTTGGATCCCTATATATTGAAATACTACTGACTATGGCTATATCAGTGCTTAATAATAATAATGATACCACACAAGTACCCTCCAGGAATCAACTTTGGGAAACCATAGACCACTCTTAAATTAGATATCATCACTCTGATGCCAGAGGAAGGGTAAAACTAGGATGATTTTATTGTAATTTTTCAGAAGAGAACCCTGGCTCAGTATGACCTAATAACCTGCCCAAAGTCACATTTGTATATGTGGTGGAGATTGGGAAGAAAGAGATTACATTTGATTAGTCTCTTGTATATCCTAGGACAATAAAACAACTGTTAACTCAATCAATGGTATTTTTGATTTCTAAATCTTTCTCAGTCAGAACACAAAAGTACAGACTGAAAAAAAAATGGAATTCAAGGTCCTATGTCCCACCCTGTCTTCCTGATACCCATTCTTGAGAATTGAAGGCGGGCAAATCTCCTTGCCCACCAAGACCTTAATCCTGGTGTGTTTTAGGAAGACCCTGACTAGTAAGATGGTCTTTCTTAAGGATGGGGAGGGTCTTACATTCTGTGCTGATTGTGTTGGTGAATTATGGTTCTAATCTCCAGTCATATAGAAGGTTGGTTCTCTGTGAACAATTTCACCCACAGTTTATGAACACAGGCATCACTTTTCCACTTTGACTCTTAACTCTGTTCTTTCAAGACCCAGATTTTGTCCCAAGCTTCAGATCTGCATGGACCACTATCTGCTAGACTATTCTTGGGTGAATCCCAGGTATCAAAGTCACCATGTCCTTGAACTCCCTCCACTCCAAACATGATTTCTTTATCCAATGTCTTTACCCATATCCTTTCCTTTCTCTGAAATGATGAAAAGTCATACAATTCTGTCTGTTCTGTTGGCCTGCTTGACTCTAGTCTTTCTATTTAAATCTATCCCCTACCCTGCTGCCAGAGGGACTTTTGATTAGGACCCTCCCCAATGACTAGTTTCCTTTTTTATTTATTGTTAACAAGCACTGTTGAAATTTATAATAACCTAGGAGATAGTTGTAACACTAATTTGCAGATTAGGAAACTGAGAAGCAGAGTTTAGCTAATTTTTCAAACTCATGCAGCAACTAAATGAGCAAGCAAGGATCTGAACCTATGAAGTCAATTTCCAGAGATCTTTCCCTTGGTTACTATGTTGTTATTATGGGCTAATTGTGTACCACCACCACCCATGCACATGTTGAAGTCCTAATCCCCTATTTGGAGATATAAGGTAATTGAGCTAAAATGGGGCCATTTGGATGGGCCCTACTCCAATCTTACTGGTGTCCTCACAGGAGGAGGAAATGTGGATTTAAAGTGTGTGCACAGAGGAAAGGCTGCGTGAGGACATAGAAGTCAAGCCAAGGAGAGAGGCTCCGTAGAAACCAAATCTGTTGATACCTTGATCTCGGATCACTAGCCTCCAGAACTGGAGAAAATAAAGTTTGGTTGTTTGAGCCACTCAGTCTGTGGTCTTTTGTTATGGCAGCCCTGGCAAACTAATGTGGTCTTATGGCCTTTCACTGAATATGAACAGAGTGTAAGCCGCATCACTGTGACAAAGCCTCCAAAACATCAGATCTGCCTTATCCTGATTCATCACCCTCACAGCATGAAAAAATTACATTCCAGATATATAGAATATTCAGCTTTTATTTTTGAGCTTTTCATCATTTTATGCCCTTTATGGTCCCTTTCTGCTTGTTCAATAATTTCATCCCTTTTACTACCTGAAAATTTCCAATCACCTTTTAAAATATGACTCAAGTAGCCCGTCTTCTCTGAAGTTATATTCTGTTCAGAAGTCTCT